>NC_137736.1:64879053-65499053 GCF_963264785.1 Psittacula echo | reverse complement strand
GGTCCTTCCGGTAGCCGTCAGCTCAGGGCAGCTCTGGAGAGGGGTGCAAGGGACCGATGAAGGGGAGAGCCCTGTGCCTTGGTTGAGGTCGCACCCGCTTCTAGCCCCGCTAATGAGGATGTGACATTTAATTCAGGTGGTTACTATGCGCCAGTCCATTCCCCTTTTTCCCCTCCCGGAGCAATACGAGTCTGTGAACGGCAACGGTGGTTTGAACTTAAAAGCTAACTGCTTTTTTATTCTGACGTCTCTAATGATTGTATGCGAGTAAGCAGCGCAAAATAGCTGGAGAGGTAACCCCTCCATGCTAAAGAAGTCTTTGCAGCGATTGCCGGGGTCTGTTGGAACCTCGGGAGCTTTCCGCAGCCCCTGCCAGGCAAACAGGGCTTTAGCTGTCAAACGAATCGGAGGTTAATGTTGGGGGGTGTTATTAATTTATTTCTGGAATGAAGACTAGATCCACCCCCACCGCCACCCCCAATAACAGAACACACTCCGGCGGTGGGAAGGCGACTGCGGCCGGTCCCTGTGCAGGGCGAGGGCAGTGACCGGGCTGGTACCACTGGCTCCAGCAGCAGGCAACTCCCCCCCTTTTACCCCCTTCTGGCCCCCCCGATCTTTTCCTCATCCTTCCCTCCGTGCCGCACACCTCCCTCCTCCCACACACACTGGCACACGCACCCTCCCACAGCCGGAGCGGAGCAGAAAGCGAGTTGTTCTCAGCTTTACCTGGGCATCTTTAGCTGTTTGTGTCCGTTTAAACAACCTCTATCGACTGTCATTTTCCTAGAGCGGTTGTCATGTTGATAGAAAGGGACTGGAAAAGAGTATTAAAGGCGGTGGGAGCGGAGGGAGGATGCGGGAGGAAAACTAACAGCGCTGTCTAGGAAAGGGGAGGTCATCGCAGTTAGCGGTACGGGGCGGAGAAGGTGCGGACCCTCCGCAGCGATCCCGGGAGGAGGCGGACTAGAAAGGGGCTAACATCCATCCCAGGAAAAGCGGGGGGAGGCAGGGATGAAAGGGGAGAGGAAGCGAGAGGGCGGAGAGGGTTGTTTGAGCATCACCGGCAAATCCAAGTTTATTGTCAACAAAGGAGGGTCTGGCAGGGCTCGGAGCCTCCGCCGTCCCGAGCTGTCGGGAACCGGCGGGGCACGGGGCGGGGGGGGTGAGGTGGGGCTGGGATAGGGGTCCTGGAGCGGTCGGGAAGGCCACGGTGATGGGCGGTAGGAGGCGGGGGGAGCCCAGGTGCGTGAAGCAGCACCTGGGGTGAATGTTCCTTTCACGGAGGCATGTCTTCCGGGAAAAGGGGCAGGAGAGAGTGGCCCAGCAGGAGCGGGGAGGGAGAAAGGCGAGGTTAGAGGAGAAAGTGCGTGTGAGAGAGGGAAAAGGGAAGAGACAGAGGAGGAAGGCTCCGGCTCCACCTCCCCGCTCGGCGCTCCAGCTGCTCTCAAACCAACTGCTCAATTCTATTCACTGCCGCGACGGAACAAAAAAGTGGCTATTTATTAGAATACTTGTTTGGTATTGTTCGGTGCCACACAAAAGGCGTTTCATTATGTTGGGGTGGGGAGAAAAAGCCCCTTTCTTTTTTTTTTTTCTTTTTTTCTCCCTCCCTTTTTTTTTCCCTTTTCTCTCCACACTGAAACAATAACTTGAAATTGTCTTTAAAGTCTTTTCTTATCAATAATAAATTTCATTTTCTTCTCTCTCTCCCGCTCTCCCTCTCTCCCCCTCTCCCGTGCAGGATGTGTGCGTGTATGTGTGTATGTGTGTGAGAGGGGGAGAGAGAGGGAGTGAGTGAGCGAGAGAGCGCGGCTGGTGAGTGTGCGTGTGTCGCCGGGCACTCGTGGCTTGGGCACAGCCGCCTGGAAGCTGCGACTGGGCGAGGGGCGAGCAGGAGAGGCCAGGCTCGGTCGGAGGAAGGTGTGAACTAGGCTAGAGCAGAGGGAGAAAAAACCCAAACCAAAAACCAAAACAAAAATATATTAATAATAAGGCTGCCCCTTGAGCTGAGCTGTTGGGAGGAGGCTGGAGCTGGAAGAGCAACTGTAAGTGTGCCTCTAACTTTTGAGGGGGTCTTCGCCCTGTCTTGGGAAGGGAGGAGGGGAAGCCGGCGAGGGGAGGGCTTCCGAGTTACTTTTGCTGCGAAGAAAGAGCCGTTTGCAATCACTGGGTTATCGGCTGTGACAGGGATTGTGGGGGGGGGACACTCAGAGGGTGACAGTGTTTTGGGCTGCCTCCCTCCGCCTTCCCGGGAAAGAAGAACCCTCACTGGGTTTTGAAGCGCGGGCCGGAGGGTGGGGAGCGGCGGCCGGGCCGGGACCGAAGGCCGGAGCTAGGGTGGGAGGGCGACGGGGGACACCCCGGCCCCCGATGCTGCCTCCCGAGCGCTCAGCGCTCGCTCCGGTTCCACGCTCAGGAATTAACATGTCGGTGCGCGGGTGCCATTTAGTGAAAGGTGTCTTGGGCAAAGAATCATTTTCGGTGTGACTGACCGGCTGGCTTGGCTATGTCAATACTGCCAAAAAAGGGAGGAAATCAAGGCAGAGCAGCCCTCAGCTATTACAGCTAATGTCTGCTTAATCTCTGTCCCTCTGAGAGAGCATTCACACGGGCTTTTAGCATTTCTAACGCGGCCGGGCTGAGCCCGTCTCCATCTTCCCGGGGAATGGGGGATCCCCGGAGCTGGTCTCCTGTGAAGGTGACAGCTGCTGGAGCCCTTCGGTACGGAGGCTCTGCCCAGCCTCGCCTGGTAAAGTCGCGGCAGAAAGAAACTCACGGGGGTTAGGGTGACCTGGGCGGGTCCAACCCAGGGTCTTACTCTCCCTCCCCAGCTCCAAGGTGGCTGTACAGATTCTGCTTATTGCCATAAAGTATCGGGATGCTTAAAAAGTGAAATGGATTTTTCCCTCTCTTATTTGCCGGTGGTGTTTGGGGTCGATCAACAGGCAATGGAGCAAGGCTGCGCATCTATCGATCAGGGAGGGGAGGCGTTTTGGCTGAATCTCTTTTCAGAAACAGGTGTTTAAACATGATAGCGTCTCCAGTCAATTAACCCATTAAAAACCCGTTTTATCGCATTGATTCCCGCAGGCTGCCATAAAAGGTTGTTATTTCAAAAGCTCTTTGTTGAGTAGGGGTGTGGATGGATGGATGGATGGATGGATGGATGGATGGATGGATGGAAAGAATGAATAACTGGACTGGCAGTGCAGATTGTCTCCAAATGTACAGTATCGAGCTGGCAGTAAGATGGCAAGCTACCGTTTGGTAGAGCCCCGGCTGCCCGGGCTCGGCCCCGCGGAGGGGCAGAGCCGCCGCTGCGGACCCGAGAGGCTGCGCCCCTCCCCCCTCCCCGACCACCCTCCTGCCCATCCGCTGCGGCTAAAGCTGATACAACCCCCTCGGGCAAGGGGGATCCGGTGGCGGTGGGGACAGGAAGACCCCCCCGGCAGCGGAGTAGGGGTCTCGTCTGGCCGGGGGGCACACTACAGCCTGCACCGGCTGTGGGCCAGGGGGTGCAGCTGACAGTACCCCTATAAAGTTGCGAGCGCTGTTGTTCCTTAAATAGGACAGTCTGTGAATAGCCTGCCCCCCCTCCACACAAACCCTCTAGCACCTTTTTCAGGTTTGCCAGCAATAGCGCTATGAAAGATCTATCTGCTACAGGCGCCAGTAGCCAGGTTGTTATCCCGGTGAGTGCCAGGGAATCTGTGTACGGGGAATGTGAAGGATCCGTCAGTGATCTGGTGGAATAAAAGCCCAAACATATCTGTGAAAATCGCTCATTTTCCAGAAGGCAAACAACCACTGAATCCCGGCTCCGGTATCGCCAGTTGGTGGGAAGGAACCCGTGTTGTCCTCCTCCCTTGCCTGGGGTTCGTTATCGCCCTTCCCATGGCCAAACAGCTGCGCTGGATGGAGCAAGAGGATCATGTATTTCCTCTGAGTATCTTTAATTTCCAGACTAGTGGTCTGAGGTTATTCAGATGTTTCCAGTTTTACCCTTGTTTGCTGTTTGCTGAAGTAAGCGCTGGATGTGACTGAAAAGGTTTGAAATCGTGTCAAAGTGATGTTTTAATCTCATTGAAAAGTGTATTAAAGGAGAAGATGTAATTTGTGGGAATGTTTCAATGAAAGGAGAGATTGGAGTGGATGATACTTTCGCTCTCCTGTGAACCCCATGTCATGTTTATATTGAAGCCTGTGTAGCTAATCTAATTTGCAATAACAGGATGGCCTGCAAGACAGAAGCCCTTATATGATTTAATTTCTTTTTTCCTCGTTTATTTTTTACACAAATTCATTCTGACTTGCCCTCAATGATGCTTTTGCAATTTGGGGATAACTGATGGGGATGCAAACCATTCCATTTGGGGATAACTGATGGAGATGCAAACCAAAAATTCCCTTATTTCCTAAACCCCGCTTCTCCAAGCGATGCGGCACAGACATCAACAGCCAGGTCGCCCTCCTGTAAATGGGATGCCGCACTTGGGCTTGGCGAAGCTCTTTTTTTCGTGACTGACATTTCGACAGCGCAATTTTAAAGATTAACTTCGTAATAACTCTCGTGTCCTACCGCTTCGACGAGCTGTCCATCCCCGCAGCTCTTGTTCTTCTTTTTTCCTTTAGAAGTTTAGCCTTACAAAACTATACTTTCAAAATATTTCCCCTATGGTAGAAAGTAAATTGCTGGGTAGATGTTTTTTGTCTACAGGGGCTCTCGATCATCCCTTTAAATGGAATACCCTAAACCCTAGAAAATAAGACAGTGCAAGCCCTCATCTCCCGCGAGATATTTTGCCATCTGATTAGCACGTATTCCCGGCGTGTGCCTTAGTGATAATAATAATAATAATAATAATAAATAAAAAATGTGAAAAGACTGGAAAATTACAACTTTCCTGTAATGTAAAAAGGTGTATTCAGCCTGTTAATTACAGGGGATTGTGTCATTGGAATGTTATCAATGACCCCTTTAATTTTACTGTAATTACTGACAAAATAAGACAAGGACAGATCACAATACAGGGTATTCCTCTTTCCGAATGATATTGTGCGGAGAGTTGAGCTAATGCGTAACACGAACAAACATTTTAGAAGATGCTCCTGCTGGCAGAACTTCGTTAAGACCCGATTCTGCTTTCTCTACCGACTCCTAACTCCCATCGGGAGAAGAATCTGGCCCCTTTCAAGGTGAGGGGGCACTCGGTGCATCCTGCAAGGATGAGGAGGCGGGAAGGAAGGGACCTGCTGCCGCGTCGGGGCAGCCGCCGACTGCCGCAGAGATCAAACGTGCTGGAGATCGATACTACTTCTTTTAGGAGCAACGAAAATATGAAGCTCATTTTCCAAGCCGGTCAAAACTAGAAAGGAAGGAGAGAAAACAAAAAGGGCTGGGATAGACAAACTCTTCGGAAAGGGGAGATATGTCGATACTGGGGAGGGAGGATGGTGATGCAGAATTCCTTCAGAAAAATGGCTCCAACAGTCCTTTTATCTGGCACAATAAATAAATAAATGGAAGTGTGCTCAGCACACACCTGGGCTCCGTGTCGCTTCCGCTGCCCGTGAGGCGAGCGGATCCTGGCCGCAGAGCCCTGGCTGGCCCCAGGAGCGGAAGGCACCTGCTTGCTCCCTTTAGGACTTCAGAAACCTTCTGGCTCCGTCTCTTACGCACCCTCAGTTCCCCCCGTGCCCCCCGCCTTTACCTTGGGGCACCCCCACAGAGTGGTCTCTGCCTGTTCACAGCGCGGCGGTGTGAGACCCGTCAGTTGTGGGGAGGGGGGAGATACAGGGAAAACAGCCTGGGAGCCGAGAACCCCATGCCCGCTCCGAGCTGCTCCGGAGAGCAGCAGCGAGATCCCGCAGCTGGGCTGTCGCTCGGGTCCTTCTGGTGTTGCTGCAGCCCGGGATGGCCGGGCTCAGCGGCAGGACAGCCTTTCTCCCCCTCAGGCTTCCCGTTGGTTGGCACGGCTCTCCTGGGCGAAGGGGGGAGACATTTCTCGTCAGGGGATTTTAGCCCTTTTCTTTCCCCCTCTTTCCTTTTACCCCCCTTCCCTTTCATTCATAAACCTGGTGGCTATAAACGCAGCTTGAATATTGACGTCTCTTCCCCCAACTGCTCCTCCGTTAACCCAATTACAGAATTCATCAAGAACTGTGTTGAATTATCTCTTTCCATACAGTATCAGCATTAGCCTAATTAAAAGCTATAATGTCTGATATAATGATTAAATCGTTAGCTCTGCTGTAGGGAAGCAATATTTTGTTTTCCCTTCAATTAGTAGCTGATTGAGGTTTTCAGAGCAGGTCAGCTGTGAAATTTGAATTATATGTGTGAGTACCGTTCACAGGGTGAGCCCCTACTCGAAAGCTCCAGAGATTCTCCAAATGCTTTTACTCAGCAAGCTGGGAAAAGACGACAAAACACACGAAGAGCCTGTAGCTGATTTGGGGCTGGGGCTGTAGGATCTCCCGGAGCAGTTAGTAGTGCTGGACAAGAAAGCAGGAGACTTTATTCCTGAGTCTTTCTGCCTTCATCCCATCCCGGCTGGGTAGCAGTGTGTGTTAAAAAAAGTGATGCCCGAGTCTTCAAGTCATGAAGGCAGGAATAGGCTTCCCCTCTCTTCCTTCCCTGTCCTCCCTGCTCCCACCCGATTGCACGCTTTGACCCGGGGACGGCGCCCAGGGACCGGTTTCCACTCCGCGCTGACCAGAGAAGCTGAGAGTCACCCACCCCCCTCCCTGCCGCCCCGCGTTCCAGGCGGGGCTGGCGAGGGATCAGCCAGCATTCCCGTCCCACCTCGAGCATCTCCCCACAGCATCTCCCCAGCCCGGGGCGAGGGAGGCACAGAGGCAGCCAGCAGACGGCGATCGCCGCCTGCTCCGGGCCGCCCGGCTCGGGCCTGTAGCCCCCCTGCCCCCTCCTCCCCCTCGGGGCCGAGCTCGGCGAGGACACCTCGTTACCTCCTGCCGCAGCTGGTACCGGGGGCAGGGAGCGGTGGCCGGGGCAGGCACTCACCACTCCGGCCGGCGTGCGTGCCGGCCAAGCTGGCACCTGCCCCCTCATCGGGCCCGGGGTGTAGGAGAGCGCGGCGAGGGCTCTTGCCGGACCTTTAGCCCTTCTCGGTAGGCTTCCAGTGCAGGATGTCCTCTCCACCTCCCCTTGGTTTCTCCGCAGCGTTCACCACCCACACACGGCTCCCGCCCCTCTGTCCCTTTCGTGAGTCCCCACTTATTCCAGCCACCACTCGACTCCTGGCTGTTTGAAATTCCACTTTGCTCTATGGAAAGTCTAAGGACTTCTATCTCCCGGCGCAGCCCTCGCCTGCACCACCCCAGCCCCTCCAGGATTGTCGCCCCTACCAAAAGGCAGTCATGAAAGTGCTTGACCTCGTCCCGCAAGTAGGGATCTGCACCACCTTTACCACGGAATAAAAGCCCCTCTCTATATCCCGAGCTGGGTTTTAACCTACCCCATCGCTTTCTCCGGTAGATATACACCCTCCGGCCGCGGGGAGAGGGGTGCGCCTGGGGCAGAGGCAAGGAGGGTAATATCAATAGTACTTTCTCTCTCCCGCTCCCCGTCCGCGTTTGTCCACCCCAAAAGATCGAGTTCATGGCGGTTTGGCTGCTTTTAGGAAAGGGAAGGGTCGCTTGGTGTTTATTTGCCCGGGGCGCAGGAAGCCCCGCAACGAAAGCCCAGGATGGGGGCAAGCCTCCCAGGTGGGGGGCGTGGATGAGAGGTTCCCCCTCGCAGCGGGGACGGGAAGAGCAGGGTCAAACTCGGCCGACCTTGTGGGGAGAAGCGGGATGTATCCCCCATTCACAGGGATGATCCTGGGTTTTTGCGGGGTCCACGGGCTCTCAGAGTGCGAGAGACTCTTCCGAGAAAAGTTGTCCAACACCGATTCGCCCCACTTATTTGCCAGGAGGCCTCCTGGTACCTCCGTATCAAAATTCAGGGAGAAATGCGGAAGATGCGCGAGCACTGTCATTTATCTCGCGATTTTTACTCCTAATGTCTTCGTTTGGCCACTCAAGTGGAAAGGCGCATTCCTGCAGCAACCTTCTCTCCCCTCCCCAAACAATTATATTTTTAATACACCATTTAGCAATCACATCGGCCTCGTTTTTTTGCCCCTGCAGATGTGGCAACCCATCAGCTCAGCGAAATATCAACGCGATCCCCCACCGCCTGCTATCTTCGGGCCGGCTGGAGGGGGCAAGGGTCCCTCCAAAATCATCTCCACATATACCTGAGCTCTCAGCAGCATTCTGTCTGAGCCCGAAGGGGCCAAGCGGGCCCATCCTGCAGCCATCAGGAATGGAGAGGTGCTTTCCTCTCCTCAACAGACCGGAGTTATTGTGATGAGATCGCTGTTTCGAGACGACTCATTGGAAATGGGAAAAAAAAAAAAAAAGAATAAATTAAAAGAAGTCTAATGCTAGCCCAGCGCCTGAGGCTGGAGCTTTGTGCTCCTCCCGCGGAAAACTTCTGGCCGGTGATGACAGTCGATGGGGTGATTCCAAGCTCTGGAATCTGGGTGGCCTCTAGGGTCGGGAAAATGAACGCTTGCGGACCGGGAAAAGGGCAGGGATGCCAGGCTGCCCCTTCCTCACCTGGCCGCAGGCGATGGGGGCTGCGGTTTGTGTGAAACGGACCGGCTATTCCTGCGACTGCGGTTAAAGATTACGGAGGGGATTTATGAACATTTTGTCCCCTCTATGAAATAACTGTAACGTCACAGGACATTCAGGGCACAAAGTCAGCCTTTTAATATTTTCAGGGTGGGGGAATTCATACTCCTGTACTTTATACAAATACAACCTATACCTTCATTAATCTCAGATGCTTCTATGCCCCTATAGCACTAAGTGCATAACGACCGCAGGCGGCCTCGCCAGGGCCTGAACCCAGCCTGGCAGGACCTTTAAAACCGAGGAGAGGCTTCTGTCTGCCCCCGCCTGCCCGCAGAGCTCCGGCGGAAACTCCGGAACTGCTCAAATGCCGGACAAAAGACGCGTTTAGATGCCGCTCGCAAAGGTGCGGTGGCGACGATAGCAGCCGGGCCCTGGGCGGGCAGCCCGAGGAGCCCCAGCCTGCACTAAACTCCTCTCTACGGCTGTCTAAGTGCCGGGCACGCAGGTGGGACGGGGTAGCCCGCGGTGTGAGGCCTCCCTCCAGCGATGCCCGGCGGGCCGGGCAGGAGAGCCCGGTGTCCCGCCTGTGTGTGTGTGTGTGTGTGTGTGTGTGTGTGCGTGTGTACCGGGGGGCGCCGTCGGGGGGCGGCGGGGAGGGCGGGATGGGGAGCGCCGTGACCTCACCACCCGCCCCGGGCGCGGGAGCGGCCCCGCCGGACGTCACCTCTCGGCGCGCGGCACATGCAAATCGCCGCCCGCCGTCGCTTCTTCATTGGCCGCCGCCAAGGCGATTTAAGGCGGGCTCAGGCGCGCGCTGTATGGCCGCAGCTCCGCGCGCCCGGCGGCTCCTCCTCCTCTCCCGTCCCGTCCCATCCCCGTCTCTATCTCCATCCCCGTCCCGTCCCGTCCGGGCCGCGGGAGGGAGATCGGCTACCGCCAGCGAAGTACTGTGTGCTTACCGCCGTCGGCTCGGCGCGTGTTTTGGTTGGGCTCCTTCCCCCACCCCCCTTCTTCCCTCCACCCCTCCCTCTCTCCACCGATCCTCCTCCCGCTTTTTTCTTTTTTTTTTAATTTACGTTTAAATACTTTTTTTCCCTTTTTTTCTTCCCCCCCCCCCTTCTTTTCCGCCCCCTCCCGCGCGGCGGTGGGCTCTCCCGTCTCTCTCTTCTCCTCCGTTCACCTGCGATCGGCGGATGCAAGTCACACACGCTCCCTCCCCTCCCTCCCTTCCCTCCCTTCTCTCTCTCTCCTCTCTCCCTCCAAGTTCTCAAAGAACAAACAAGCCGCCGCACCCGCAGCACCCGCAGCTCCGCGCGGGGCAAAGGAGAGCGCCAGCCGAGGGGTGCGCGGCGCCGCGGAGGGCTCCCGTCACCACCAGCCACCACCACAGACCCCCCCGCACCGAGCCGGGAACCTGCAGCGAGGAGAAAGTTTTCCGATCGCTCTCCTCGCGGTTTTCTCCTCCTCTCTCTCCTCCCTCTCCTCCTTTTTTTTTTTTTTTTTTATCCTTTTCCTTTTTTTTTTTTTTTTTTTTTAATTATTTTTTGCACGGCGGTCGCTACCTCGACACGAACGGGCTTCGCCTCGCTCCGCTCCCCGTCCTCCCGGGCTTCGTCCTCTCTATGTGTGATTCCTTTTTCACGCCTGGCGCCGGTGGAAAATAAAAAAGCTACTTGAATGTACAGCATGATGATGGAGACGGACTTGCACTCCCCCGGAGGAGCCCAGGCCCCCACGAACCTCTCGGGGCAAACCGGAGCGGGAGGAGGTGGTGGCGGCGGTGGTGGCGGCGGTGGCGGCGGAGGGGGGAACAAAGCGAACCAGGACCGGGTCAAGAGACCCATGAACGCCTTCATGGTGTGGTCGCGGGGCCAGCGGCGAAAGATGGCCCAGGAGAACCCCAAAATGCACAACTCGGAGATCAGCAAGCGCCTGGGGGCCGAGTGGAAAGTCATGTCGGAGGCCGAAAAGAGACCCTTCATTGACGAGGCGAAGCGACTGCGGGCGCTGCACATGAAGGAGCACCCGGATTATAAATACCGGCCCCGGCGGAAGACCAAGACCCTGCTCAAGAAGGACAAGTACTCGCTGGCCGGGGGGCTGCTGAGCGCCGGCTCGGCCGGAGGAGGCCCGGCCGGCGTCGGTGTGGGCATGGGCGTCGGCGTCAGTCCCGGCGGCGTCGGGCAGCGGCTGGAGAGTCCCGGCGGCACTGCCGGCGGTGGCTACGCGCACATGAACGGCTGGGCCAACGGCGCCTACCCGGGCTCGGTGGCGGCGGCAGCGGCGGCAGCGGCGATGATGCAGGAGGCGCAGCTCGCCTATGGCCAGCACCCGGGCAGCGGGGGGCACCCGCACCACCCGCACCCACACCACCCGCACCACCCGCACAACCCGCAGCCCATGCACCGCTACGACATGGGCACTCTGCAGTATAGCCCCATCTCCAACTCTCAGGGCTATATGAGCGCCTCACCCTCGGGCTACGGCGCCCTGCCCTACGGCTCCCAGCCCCACCAGAACTCGGCGGCGGCGGCGGCGGCAGCGGCGGCGGCGGCGGCTGCCTCCTCGGGGGCGCTGGGCGCCCTGGGCTCTCTGGTGAAGTCGGAGCCCAGCGTGAGCCCTCCCGTCACCTCGCACTCGCGGGCCCCGTGCCCCGGGGACCTGCGGGAGATGATCAGCATGTACTTACCGGCGGGAGAAGGCGGGGATCCTGCGGCAGCAGCCGCCCAGAGCAGGCTCCACTCCCTGCCCCAACACTACCAGAGCGCCAGCACGGGGGTGAACGGCACCGTCCCCTTGACGCATATCTGAGACCCCGCCGCCCGCCGGCACCGGCGCCGGGAGCGGCGGAGGAGGGCGCGGGCACCGACATTGGCCTGGCCACCGGCCCCGGCCGCTGCCACTGCCTGCTCCTGTCCCGCCCGCCCGCCCGCGCCCCGTCCCCACTCCCGGCCCCGCTCCCGGGATCCCCCCTCTTATTTTTGCCTCTTGCTCCCCTTCCCGCCCACCCTCCCCTGCCCCTCTTCTTTTATGTTTTGGTTTTTTTCTTTCTTCCTTCCTTTTTGTACAGAAAAGAAATGTTTTGATGTTCTTGTAATAATAATAATAAATAATAATAATAATAACGAGAGAGGAAAAGGTAACGGTTGCTTTACTTACCTTTTTTTTTTTTTTTTTTAGAAGGACTAGTTTATGAAACTAGTTTTAGACTGAACTTCAGTGTTTTATTGAGGCTTTTTGTACAGTATTTATCATTCACGCAAGAGACATAGAGCGTTTATTTGCAAGAGGAGTGAGAAAGGGAAAGGGAAAAAATACTACGGCGAAAAGGCGAAAATTGTCTATAATAACCACACAAAGTTGTTGTAGGCGATGCCAACTATTATACCGCGAGAACCGCTACGATTTCGGTCACGGATCGCTTCTTGCGAGGGCTTTTTGTTGCCTAATTAACTCCAAGTTGATGGGGAAACAGTTCTCATTTATTACTCATGTACTAAGGCAAACCCAAAACAACACTTAAAAGTTTTCTGTAGATGTTCTCGCGTTTTTGTTTTCTGGGGTTAATTTTTTTTATTCATTTCGTTATTTATACAACCTTTTTTTTCCTTTTTTTTTTTTTTTTTTTTTCAGTTGGAGGCTGCAATGTGGTAGCTTGTTGGGCTTTTTCCTAGATTTTGTAAAACTTTATTGTATTTGTCTGTTTGCCCTTTGGTTTTGTTTGTTCCGAGTTGGTTTTTTTGTTTTGGTTTTTTGGTTTTTTGTTTGGCTTTTTTTGGTATCATTTCTTGTAAATGCATTGTGAATAATTTTTATTTAGGCGTTACGAGGGATTTCAAATTGTGTATATAGTTTACTAAAAAAGCCTTTCTGCTAAACAGAAATCCTAAGGATGCGTTCGATTTTGAGTTAAATAAATTTCAAAGCGGAAAAAGTCACCTGTTATATTTTTATTTTATATATATATAAAAAAAAAATGACCGCAAAACAACGTAGTGTTTGCCGTGGTGTGTCTGGAAATGCAGCAGGTAAACCTAGAATACGTGATGAAAGTTTTTAACTGGGGCGGCGAGCAGAACGAAGTGTAATCCGGTAGTAAATGCTGATGTCTCCTGCCTAACCGGTATCCCTCAGGAGGGAGAAAAACTGATTTATTTTAACACTCGTTCCATACTGCGAGGGAAAGCAACTTACTGAATGACTCTTCCTAGTCGTGAACGTTCGTTGTGTGGATTTCAGGACCGTGCTGGCCGTCCGGTCCTTGCCCGGAGCCAAAACTTGCCCCTTGCCCGCCACTCGGCCGGGATACGGCCGGCCCGGGGGGCACCCACTGCTCCGGGGGACGCGAAAGCACCGACGGACGCGCCACTTCCCCTCTAATTAACGCCATGAAAAGCGAAAGCGCTTCGGTTTGAGCGTCTCGAAAAAAACCCCAACGATCTCTAAACCCCAAGCTCGAAAAGCAGCCCCGTTCCTCCCGGCCATCCCAAGGGGGGCTCGCAGGGGGCGGCAGGGCAGCGCTCCTCCCCCCCGAGAACAGAGCGTCGGTTTCAGCCGCTGCTACCGCGGCGTCGAGCAGAATGGTACGGGTCTGGTCATGGCAGAATGCTGATCCATGCTTTGAAATTTAATTTAATCATCCTCCCCTCCCCCCCGCCCCCCGCTGTTGATGGGTACCTTTCGATATGCTGGAATTAAAAGTTTGCTGAAAACTTCGGCTGATAGTAACAACGCCATTGAGCGCCGCGTTTAAATATCGTACTGTAACTAATAAATTTTTTAATCGGTCGTAACTGCTTAAACAAAAGCCGAAAAACCACTTTTCACGTCCAGGGCGGTACTGTCGGTGGTAGTAGGCTGTGGGGCTGCTTGAACCACCTTTAGTGCTGGCGGGTACTTCGTCCACCCAGGAGTGGGGGAAGTGTTACTTGGTTAATGAGAAGCCATTTAGGTCCGTGTTAGAGATTGCACTTCACCTGTAACGCTGATATGTCAATTGCCATATGGAACTCTTCGGAGTTATTTTGATAATTTTGTTTCAATCTCTACTTCGCTAAAATGAAGGCAAAATTTTCATGGAAACTGTATTGATTTCAAACCAAAATTCCACCTTTCCACACACCCCCTCCTTTATTTTTTTTTCTTTCTTTCTTTCTCTCTTTTTTTTTTTTTTTTTTTCTTTTTACTATTCAGCCGTGGTGAAGGCAAGGTGTGTGTGGATTCAAAAAGTCCCAGGCTCGTTTTGGAAATCCTCAGTTTACAAACAGAGCAGACAGAAAGCAGGAACATGTGAGGAACCTTCCATGGCGTGGGTCCCCTCCAGCCAAGCACAGTCCTACGTGTAGGTTAAAATACTAATAGGTGTGCCTTTAAATACACAGGATAAGCTGAGCACCTGTTGAACTGTTTCTTGAAACGCGTTATCCGATGTGTATGTACGTACTCACACATATCTATACGTACTATAGATAGCATCATGGCCGGAGTGCGTGTGTACGTGTGCACATACAGACGCATATACATCTGATGCAACCTCGTTACGTGCCTTTTCTTTAAGGGTCATCGCTATTGGAAAATCACATTTACTGACATGAGGAAGGGAAAAATCCCGGCGAGGAGATCCTGTGTGGCTGTATAAGACTGATAGAACAGACGGAATGGGGTAGTCAAGGGAGAAAAGCAAATAAACAGTTGTATGAGTCCAAAACATCAGAAATACTAGGGAGAAGCGCTGAACAGAGAAATATTCCGACTTTCTAAATGAGCTCCTTTTAACGAGTTTTCCCTCTTCGCCTCGCGATTTAGCGCCTCAATGGCGTTATGCCTGGAATAATAGGAATACCTTCACTTTCAACGCAAGGGGATTAAACGGACCCTATCTCAGCTATAGTCAAATAAGCTTCGAATATTCTCAGACTGCCTTTCAAAGAAATAAAATTCCCTCTGTCCAACCTCCCACACCCCCCCCCCAAAAAAAAAAGCCAACGCACAACGCACCCCGCAACACCATGAGGTGTTCATATTTGCTGTTCGTGGTTTACTGGTTTGGCGGTTTAGGTTAATTCGAGTTAAACTTCACTTTCGGGCATACAAAGTTAAAGCAACTTTGCTAGGCAGACGAGTTAGGTTTAGGTACAGTAAAAGAATTCGGTCTTCGGCCTTTTTGCTGTGCGGGTTATTTATAAAAGAATAATTGAACATGCAAAACTAAGAATAGGTCTAAGCGATTTATGGTTTAAGTACATTACACCTAAAATTGTATGAAATATTCCTCCTATAATATGATTGACAGAGCTATTAAAATCACCTATGCAGAAGAATTATTCAAAAAGAAAGCATGTCCTTTTCAGTGAAAGGAAGGAAAATCCAGCGAGCAAGGTGAAGGGGAGCTGACCGGAGGTGTCCTCTCTGTGGAATAGGGGGCTTGGAGTCAGGACCCCCGACATCCCCCTAACACTCCCCATCACCGCTCTGCCTACAGGTCCCTCAGCCCCGGGCGGGGGGGTAGGGGGTGGCAGAGGAGCCAGGAGGACAGGAAGCATAGTGCGATAACATGTTTGATCCGCTCCAAACTTGGAGCCAAAGCGCAAACTTGGCTGAACTTCACAGCTCTTTTCCTAACGATTCTCCCTATTTTTATTTATTTTTTTTTCATTTTCCTCTCTCTCTCCCTCCCCCCTCCGTTTTTCCCTGAGGGACTCGCTGAGCTCGTAGGAGTGGCGCTGGGCCTCGGGGAAAAAGCCGTTCCCTCCAGCTCCACTCCTACGCGCCCTCAACCGGAGTCACATCGCAGTAAACCTGGATACGGGGGCGGAGGGGGCACAGATGGGACTGCCCCTGGCCCCTGGTAGCTGCGGAGCGGCTGAAAAGGACCCATGATATTCAGGAGGGGACACATGATATTGTCCCTGAAGACAAAAAGGGACGAGTCCAAAAGTCTGCGCAGGGGGTCCTGGGGACGCAGCCCCAAAGGGTTCGGAGGGGCCATAACTGGTCAAGAAGGCGCCCGAGATGCCTCTGGCAAGGCGGGAGGGGGGTGATCTTCCCTGCCAGCTGCATTACATGCAACAGCATCAGGCCGGAGGCACCGGAACGTCTGACGCGGTGCAGCATTTTGTTTTATGCAGAAACTGCTACGAAAGGAAATACATCTTTTAAAAATACTAAGAAAATCCCCACACAACATCACCCCACACGCCTGAGAACCAAACGGCTAATCTGAGCGTTGCTGCGAAGCAAAACGCAGCTAAAACACGCTATCTGGCAGGTACCCGTGGGTTTGACGCATTAGCTGGAGGGGACACACTCCTGGGCCGGGAGCCGACCCTTTCCCGGGCCCCGCTATGCTCCCGCCTTTCCCTGTGACTCACCGACACCCCCCCACCCCCCCCCAGGGCCTTTTTCTGTCTCGTCTCTCCCACACTTTCTACTCGCTCCCCCCCGCAGCTCCAGCTCTCCCCTTCCCTCTGCAACACGTGGGGAGCGCGGGAAGGGGCAGTCCCGTGGGGACGGGCAGTGGCAGAGTATCCGTGTGTCTGTCTGTCCTTGTGAGTGTTCCGGAGGGCTGATCTTGTGGGAAGAGCCCTCCTCGCTAAGCAAGCGTGTGTGTGTCTCCCCCGGTTAGTGGAGCAGTGGGTCTGGGTTGTCGTTGGAGGGGTGTGCGTGGGTGTCTGCGAGGTGCCCCCCGTGCAGTCGGGATGTGTGTGTGCAGATGAATGATGAAAGAGGAAGACTGGGGCGGGGGGGGTGGGGGTCGGGGGAGAAGAGGAGAGAGAGAGGGAGGGAGGGAGAACGCAGGGAGGAGAGGGGACGGTGTTTGGAGAGCGAGGGATTAGCAAGGAGAGTCCTGACCCCGGGATCAACGGCAAGTCAAACCCGTTTACAATCATCCAGCGGAACACCGACGGCTCCTGCTGCAAGGCAGCGGCCGGCCGGACAACCAGCGAAACCGGGCCCCATCCGCGGAGCGGGAAACTGGGGGGGTGCCGGGGGGCGGCCGGCCCGGCTCCGGAGAGAAGGGAGAGGCCACAGGCTGGGGTGTTTGGATAGGAGAATTGCCAGCGGGAGGTCGGGGGCTGCAGGGGGTGACCGAGGGGAAAATGCTGCGCGCGCCCTGTCTCCTGGCCGCACCGCGGAGCAAGGGGGAAGGGAAAGAGGGGGACCCAGGCTTGAGGGGGAGGGGGGGTATGGGAGGGTTGGCCAAGATAGCTGAGAAAAACAAGCACGTTGCTGCCAGCCGGGAAAGGCCGCTCTTGAACTCCACGCGGGACCCTCCCGGGCTGGGCAGCGGGGCTCCCGGCGACACCAAAGCCCGGCTCCAGTCATGCGTTCAGAGGCGAGCGGACGCAGGCCGCCCTCCCGGACCGCAGGCCATCTGCCGCACGGCTACCGGGGACGGGGGGGGGGACGAAGGGGGGCACTCCCCGACGAGCCGGCGGCAGCGGGTGGGCTCCTTGGCCTCCACTCCGCTCCCCGCGGGTCACAGGCGCCGCCACTCCACCGGGCTGCTCCCACCCCACACACGCAGGCACCGCACGGGGGGGGAGCACTACACACTATAACTAATATTTGGGGGGGCGAGGAGGGGGAAGCAATCGGTCTTTCCACCTAGTGGCATTTTGGCTTCTCCTTTTTTGGAAAACGCAGCACTTCCTAAACCGAGGACGCTCGCAGCTACCCCATTACCAACGTCGAGCACCTTTGTGCACTTCGTCCGATCCGAAAGGGACCTAAAACAGATGGGGTCGGAAATGCACCACCACCCCTCCCCCCCCACCTTCCGAGGGAATCCCCAGTCACCTGCTGCCACCGGTGGCCCCTCTCGGTGAACCGTGTACCCCCACCCCGCTGCTCTTCCGTCTCCCCCGCGCCACGGGGACCACACAGTGCTGGAAAGGGAGGTGTCAGGAACGGCAGGCAGGGACTTCAGGGGACCGGTCAAGATGGAGCAAGTCTCCGTGGGTTCGTGTCTTGGTTAGAGTGGGTGCCTCTTTCTGGGGGAGAAACTGAATCCTAGGCAAGTAGTTTTAACACGGTGAGGGGGATGGAAGTCGGACAGCCAAGCCTGGCTGAAAAGCCGCTTCTGGAGAGGCAAAGTCAGAAGACAGAGGAGACGAAACGGAAAACATGGCAGGAACACGTCTTGCAGGGCTCCGAGCACGGCACGTAAGGGAGGGCAGACGGTACAGGAACCGGTTGCAGTCAGGGGGATGAGGGATTAGGATTAGCAGGCCCCCACTGACCGGGCGGCGGGGGGCAAAGGGGGATTATGCATGCGGGGCGCCCAGGGCCTTGCCTGCCTGATGGTCCCGACCTCACCGTTCCTCAGCTGGGTCAAGAGGAGCCGTGAAACAGAGTCAGCCCTGAAGGGAAGGGAAGCTGGCAAAGGAGCCCGGGCCTCTGGTGTGCAGGTACAGATGCAGGGACGCTTTCAAGAAGGGAGTTTGAAGGGAAAGCCCCTTGGCCTTTATATGCAGAGAGCCATTCTGCTGTTGGAGGCAACTGTGTGAAAGCGAAGATTAGCAAACTGAAGTCTGGAGACTCTTGAGGAACTCTGCTATCACAGTGTATGGCGCCCCAAAGCCTGAGATGATAAAGGGTACTAGCAGGAGATCTGGAAGTCCTTGCTAAGCCTCATGCCTTAAACTGGGACACACTTGGCAATGCCTGTGTAGAATATGCCAGAAGTCAGTAGGAGCTGGCTGAACCGAGTTACACTGCTAGATGTGCCATCAGAAAGTCTGGAGGTACCAAAGGGAAAGGACCAGAGAAAATCTCATCCTTTAAACTTCCCAGAGATGCTGTGGAGTGAGGAACTGCCACTCAGTGAAAGTGAGCTGGTCCTTGGCTTTGGGGTGGAAGCGGTGGGGCCTTGAGACAAAGAACCCTCCCCAACTTTCAAAGCCTTGGGGTGCACCCGTGCAGTCTCATGCCTGTCTTTCCCGACCGGTGTAATTCCCTGAAGGGAGGAGTCTTCAGAAAAGTCTCGTTTCAAGAAAGTCATTCAAGTGCTTTAGCATGGCCTGTCAGGACGGGTTTGGGGGTAATATGCTTCATGCTCGGTAAAATCCCATTGTCCACGCTTTCAGCCCGGGCACCTCGCATTGATTTGGAGAAGACGTGTGCCACGGTTAGCTGCGGCTCTCGGATAGAGAGACTATCCTTCAGAAACCTTAAAAAAAACAAAAAGGGACAATGAAACCGAGTAGAAGCAGGAGAGCATCTGGCTGTGGTCAAACAATTGGGCAAGTGCTGGAGGGCGAGATGGGCTTTGAGGAGTGGGAAAACGCCGCCTCAGCCAAAGGCAGTGCAGCGTAGGCCGTGGAGGTGCAGCCGGCCCGGGGTGGGGGAGCACCGGAGCCCGCAAAGTGTGCCTTTAGGGAAAGAATAGCTTTCACCGGGAGGAGGTGAAATATAGTTTATCAAGGCGTAAAACTCTCCATAGCAACTAGGAACTAGCTGTTAACAAAGGCACCATACATTTTGGGCAGTATAATTTATCCACGGGGGGGATACGGGTGCGGGGGAAGTAGGGAGAGGTTTATTTTCTACCCCAAAATTGTCTCGCACAAATTTCAGAAGTATTCAATTCAGCCTTTTTTTTTTTTTTTTTCCTTTCTTTACTCCAGTGCATAAAAAGCGTATAAAAATATTGTCTTGCAAAAAAGCTGTTGGACAGTGGATAGATAGTTCAATCCTAATCAGATTAACAGAATGAAGTAGCCGTCTCTTATGGAGCTGCAAACACGAGCAGCTCAAGGCTGGGGGTAAGACTAAAACTTCAGGCACTTGAGTTCAAAACAACGAAGTAGTGATACGAAACCACAATTTCGACCCGGTGAGGAAAGCTGGGCGGTCTGAAATCATCTTCAGTGCATTAGAGTTGCATAGACCCTAACCATGGTCTCCCCCTCCTGCCTTACACACGAGTTAATATCTTTATCTTTTGGAAAAGATCTTGACTAACCACTTGATCGGATTAGCTTTCCGTATTACTTTTTATTTTACCTGTAGGTAGGAGAAGACAGGAAGTGGCTTTGCTCTGGCTAAGGGTTTCTTTGGATGTTTTTCATTGTCCGCGCTTCCGTGCGTTATCAATCCTACCTTCCTCTAAACTGCTTTTCAGTCACAGGGCAGGTGCGGGCTGTGTGGTTCCTCCTGCTGTTGAAATGGAGGAAATAATGAGAAAAAACGAGGTGCTTGGGCAATCGGACAGTGTAAACACTTAAATTTCCTACCTTGAACAAGAGTGAGAAAGAAAACTAGGTGCGAAATGCCGTTTAAAATATACAGCTACAAGGGAGCTGAAGCCTGCATATGTCAAAAGGAGAGCTCTGGGAGAGAACTGTGAATCTCAGATTCCAGAAAATAGCTCAGGAAGATTAAAATTTAGGGACAAATGAAAATAAAAAATTAAAAGCTGAACAAGGGAAACCTGGAGTTTAGCCTAACAAACTTTTCAGCGGTGTGTCTTAGACTGCCATAAGGGTGAAGAGGTAGGGACATAGCTATGCATTGAGTTTTCTAAAAGGAGACTTCCCTGCTCTGGTGTCACAGCATTACTTATATGTCTTGTGAAACAGTCGAAAGAATGAAGAAGTTAGAGCAGAACATGCGTTTCCTTCCCCCTCTCTTCCCAAGCACTTAATCTGTTAATGTTCTTATCAGTTTCTCACTTTCTAGGAAGTCTGAGGAAGTTTCTGCTGCCCCTCCATCCAAAATGTTCATTTTGCAGATCAGCTTTTGGGTCATAGCATAGCGACACGTAGTCTCCGAATCGTATTGCTTTGAGTTGTCTACTCAAAGGGAAGCCCTGCATCATTTTCTCAAATATAGTAACATCTTCTCACCAAAGCTCACCAGATAAGGGGGACAATATCTCATCACGATAACTGTGCCACAGATACATATATTTAAGATAAGGAAAGAGATTAAATGATGTTATCGCAAAAGAACATCCTTGGGTGACTGAATAAACTATTTGGTACAATTTGGTAGTAGTTTGCTATTTTATTGCCCTATTAAGTGGGTAGTTCCAGGTAGATAAACTAAATGTTTTGGTGCGTCTCAAGCAGGTTTTAAATGTTCCGTAATGCTTGGATAATGTGTTCATGTGTTCACCTTTACAGTGGGTTCCTATTTAGGTGGCTGAATTTACCATCCATCTTAGAGTAGCCGTAGATGTGGAAAAAGACAAGATGCTACAGTTGAAATGTAAATTTATTTTCATGAAAGGGGTCAATCTCGGAGTCTCTTGTTCAAAAAAAACGTTCTCTGCTCCTCGGGATATTCTTGTTGACCTCCTTTAACTAGAAGAAGCTAAGACATACAACAAATAATGCATATATAAAAGCATTAATCTCTTATAAAAAATCTGACAGGGTGTGGATAGCAACTGCATCATAAATATATGTGATGACGTCATTTAGTTGGGAACATCCCATCATAATTTCCCGACTTTTGCTGGGTAATGGGAATCTCCCTCCACTGGCACGCGGTTGCACGCCAGATTCAGACAACAGTGAGCTGAGGGGTCTTGTACCTTCTAGTTTTAGTATCACGTGGGTTGTCTAACGGGTAGAGAATTCGCTTCAGACGTGAAAATTCAGTGATGGATGGAAGTATGGAGGAAAAAAATCAGAGCTAAAATTCACAGAGGATCGGGCTTGGCTTTTGTGATAGGAGGCAAAATGATACAAATTAGAAGAAAGGGCATAAAACGTAGTACAGAGGCGCCGTTCCTATTCTGTGAAACAGCTGGGCAACATCTGGAACTGAGTCCTTTTGCTTACCGGGCATCGCACAGCAAGCACAGCCACAAAACGTTTGAATGGGAAACTTCGGCGTTCCCTCCGCCTCGATTAACAAGAACACCCGGATTAGGGGGGCTTTCCAGTGCCTCTCTGGAGACGACAAACGGAACTGTGAAATGTTCCTTTAAAAAACTCTTCGAGTTCTCGGTGGAAGACAACTACTTTTTCCCTGCGAACAGAGAGGGAAACTTCTTCTTTTGTGAAGAAAGGCAGCGAGAAGGCGGCTGTGGCAGAGCCCCCGCAGTCCTCACCCCTCAGACCCCAGAGGGGCTGCCCATTAAAACTGGGTCAGGCTTTGGCGTCCCTTACTTTGCAAATCAACCTAATCAGCCAAACTAGTTGCCAAACGGCACTTGATATAGCCCAGGACCCCCTCGGCCTACGCGCCCACCCTCTCCGACAACATCAGGTAGTTTCTCGTATAGGACCCTGTGTTGGTGGTCCCTTCTCCCCCCTTTGTGGCCCTGCCACTCAGGACAGCCATCCCGCTGCCGTGGGTGCTGAGCAGGTTCAGGTTTCCCCCATCCCCTCCGAGGGTAGATGCCCGAGCAGTAGGGGAGGCGGTCCCCAGCGGGGTGCGGGGACCGGCAGGGGAGGGCGGGAGGGCAGGGAGCTCCTCACCCCCGAGGAGCAGCTGCGGGGTCAGGCCACCGCGTCGCATCTGACACTGGAGAGGGGACACGGGACAAAACTCAGTAGCCGGGTCCGGCTGGCTTTAGGGGGGCTGGATCAGGCCACGGGATTCCCCTACTGGAGGTGACAGAAGCTCAGGCACTGACTGCACCGGCAGCTCCAGCCCCAGCCCCGCCCGGGGGCTGCCGTGCTCCACGAACATCCTGCTCCACGGATTCCCTTTATTTCTGTCCACTGGTGACCCAATCGCAACTTCCACTACCTAACCTGCAGCCTGCCTGCTTGCTTACCTTCTTTCTCCAATTATGCGTTTTGAGTATTTCTGAGGGAAGGCAGCTACTTGTGGGAATTTGGAAAGGCATGACTGCTGTTAGAAATCTTTTTAGGAAACCTATGAAAGTGTTCAGTTTGGGATTGCAGTATTTTTGCCCATGCATAGGAGATAGAAAAAATAAACCAATTTAAAGGAATACGTTAGGGAGGGAGAGAAATAAATCCAGGATCATTCAGCGGTAAAACAAAAGGCCAAGAATATATTTTCATCTTAAAAGAGTGGTCACTAAAGAAATCTCTTTCCTGATATCAAATAGGATATTTTGAAGAGTTTTTCCTAAAGGAAGCACCTCTGAGGTGTGTATTTGCTGCTTCAGAAGCAGGATCCTTTTGCTCAGTATTGCCATACCACCGGCACAGTAAAAATACAGCTGGAGAAGCAACGAGTGTTGACATACAGTATAATAGTGACTTTCTCGAAGTACAGGTTATTTCCACCTGACAGCGAGATGTTATTCGAAAATCACAGTAAGAATTTTGCCACTGTACTTTCTTGTGACTAGTAAATAAACCTGAACTTCACTAATATTATCCTAATTTTGAAAAGTTTACAATACAAGTACTGCAGGCTACTAAGATTACTCCGCTGACCCTCAACCATACTACACAGTTATTGCCAAACTGATTTTCCTTATTATTTCTCAGACCAAACGCTTTTTTAAAGGAGAATGCAGCACCCCTAATTTAAATGTTAGTTTCCCTACCCCTTCCCCAGCGCCCCCACACCAAAAAAAAAAAAAAAAAAAAGGGGGGGGGGAAGAAAAGAAAAAGCAAAAAAAAAAAAAAAAAAAGTGGTAAACTGTCTTTTAAAGTGAAAGCAATTTGCGAAGTTTGTCGGAAAATGGTCTAAAGGTGACTAGACCAGTGCTGTCTCCAGCCCAACCTGCAAGTCTTCTTGCAGGTTATTTTTCTCTAGTACAAATGTAATTTAATAGCCGAGATAGATATTGTTTCAGTTTCAGCTATCTGCTCTATACTTCGGTCTCATTCTACAGTAGATGATTACCTTACTGTCCTATATGCACAATTTAAAGGGAATTACCTATTACTTCAATTATTTGTTTCTTATCAACTGATGTTACACTACAAGGATTTGCATTGAAAGGACACAAAGAAAGAGCAAGTCATGGCACATTGCCAAATAAAAGAGTAATGTTCTGGTGAATTTAGCCCAAATAATTTACTGCTATATGAAAGTGGAAAAGTGGAAGGTGAACCCTTTGACCAATAAATCTCTTCTGCATGTGAAACCCTTATCTTGTCCCCTCCAATATATTCCACACTAGGAAGCCATCATCATTGGCTCTGGTTTGTTATTTGTAAACCTTGATCTTCTGCACTCGGTGTCCTAAATATGGATAATTAGCATCAGTTTATCACGCCTCTGCATATTTTCTCTTCTCTCCAAACATGCATGCTTCTATTGGCTGCCATTCTGTCACAGAAGATTATGGAGACAGATTGCAGAGAATGAATGTGCTAAACGAGATTAGGAAGGAATAGAAATAGCAACTTGGCCAATAAATTCCTCGTGAGAGCCTTATCATACAATTACACGTTGACTTGTTTCACACTCTCCCAGCCTCTTAATCCAACGCCCCCACCAAGAATAAAATTTCACTAATTTCTGAATTACTGCATATCCTCATGACTTGTCACTGAGAATGCTTGGAAGAAGCAACACGGTCGAATATAGCACATTAAACTTCCAAAACGAAAAGAAACTTTACAGACAGAAAGCGGCGTAGCTGTAAACCGTTTGTGGCTGTATGTAGAAGGTTTGAAGGGTCAGGACTTCAACGTCATACATGTTCCTCTATGCTTTTACTCCCTAACTCCTTACATTTGGTGTTATGTCATCTTTTAGAGGGACTTGAGAATCAGAATATGGTGCGCTGATGCTGCTAAACTCTCTTAGGAGTCCATCTGCTCTGCAACCAACTCTCACCAAGGAGTCCTCACAAACTCGTCAGACACCAGTGCCAAAACCACCTACTGCTGTCATCAGTTTCTGGGACAGTCTTGAAAATGGTGTAATGGTGCCCAAAGCATGACAGCAAAGTGAGACAAAGTCCTGCTGAACTTACACGAAACATCTATCAACTCCTCTAGTTGCTAGTTCTTTTCATTCTGCCACCGTTATTTCAATGTGGACATCAAGAAAACATGATTGCTGTGACGTACTTAAGAGGCATGGCGAAGCCCTTCAAGACACACCATCCCTGGAAATGCTGAAAGTCTGCATTTCCCCCCTTTATATGAACCCAAGAGGATGACTTGCAAAAATATTAATGTTGTAATAATGTTGTTTTTATTGGTTTAGTTATGTGTAGAAGGGCATAAATGGAATGAAGCATTCCAAAATTTGAAGAGAAGGCCTTGCTCATGGATTTATACTCACAAATTTGATGCCACAGCATCCTTGTCTTACAATTTTAAAAGATTTAAGGATATTTTATAGCGCTTATTATTGTAAAAGAACTGCTTTAGAAAGCAAGGTGTTTGTATAACTCAAGTAATCGTTTTCCCTAATAAACGTGAATCTTCAACCTCATACAGACTTCCAGAACCTGGATGAAAAGTATGACCAAGTCAAGCTATGTGTTCCGGACTTGCTGAGCATCACTCCTGCCTGTGCAGTCAGATATTGGGAAAGTTTTAACACAGTTGTGAGGTAGTACATGTCGCCAGCATTAAGGATGCTCAAAATAAGGTGATTCCCTCTAGTGGGACCATCCCTGCGTGTTTTTCCCTGGGGTGGAAGGGATCCAGGTGGCACTAGAGCATCCCTGTTGTCAAACCCATCCTGCAAGTAACACAGATCATGATGCGCTCTGTGAAAACTCCACGCCTGGGCCCTTCGAGTTATCTTCTCAAGAAGTGGGTTTATTGGTAGTGGTGGTGTGGTTGTTGATGATTTGTTTTATTTTATTTTAATTTTTAACCTGCCAATTTCTTTTGTTCTACTCTCCCATGGAGTTTTGCTTGGTGCTCAATTACATCCAAATGGAAAACCTGACTGCATTTGAGAGTCCTCTTCATACATATGGTGTACATATGAGTGCATTCCCATTAGAGACTTAAAACCATATCTTTGTAGAAAAGATTGAGATGACGGAAGCATAACCTTGTGGGATGGATAGCAAGACAGCCTGCTTGCTACCTGTTTGCTGCCACAAGAGCCACATAAAGTAAAAAAAAAAAAAAAACAAACCACACAACAGAAAACAACAAACCAACCAACCAACCAAAAAAACCCCACCAAACCCAAACCGTTATTTCATTCTTCCTTTTCTTGTTAGGCATGCATACATATTCACATGCACGTGTATCTATATGTATACACACAAATATATATACATATATGTGTATGTATAAATGTACACACACATCTCTCGAGTGAATTGCTTCTCTGCATTGGGGAGAGAGGCGTTTGCCATTAATCTGGGAACAAACCGCTAACCTCGGTGACTGGTATTTTAGCTTTTCTTTTCTCCCTTCTCCCAGTGCGGGGAGAGCAGTAAAGCTTGTGTGGACTGATTGTGAGGGGCTCTGCTGGAATTTGGCAGGCCAGGGGCTTGGAGAGAAGCCCCATGCTGACTCCTATTCAGAGGGCCAGTTTTCTGCGAGCTTTGGAAGTTTCACTCAGCCGTGCACTCAATGGCTTCACAAAGCTGATTACAAGCTTCAGCGCATTCCTGAAGGAGCCAAAAGCGACGCAGGTGCAAACGAGCCGAGGGAGCCCCTTATCCCGGTGACAGAATGGGACAAGCTGGGAAAGGCTTGGACCACACAAATCCAAGGCTCACCAGGCAGCAGCAAGTCTGCCTTGGGAACCGGGGATCATTATCCGCTCCATTCAGCAGGGACCTAGCGGCGGCAGCGGCACGTCCCGGGGCCGGGGCCGGGGCCGGGGCCGGGGCCGGCTCCCGGGGCTCCCCGGCTCGGGTGGGAGCCGCTCCGCTTCACCCAACATCCGTTTCCCGCTCTCTTCGCGACTCCCTCACGTGCGGATCTGGGGTGCCCCTGCTCCCCAGAGCCGATTTCTATTCCAGCGCCTGCCAGGCTTCTTTCAGCCCGAGGCCTGGAGCACCTCGATGGATTTTGCCCCGTTGTCCCACTAAATACGAAAATCTCCTCCCTATTCTCCTCTTTCCTCCTCCCATCCCCACATAAACACGGCGCTTAAGGGTCTGCCTGGAAATCCAGCACAGAGAACGCACTGATCCGAAATGGCAGGTTTCCCCCACAACTGAAGGTCTCTAACAAACACCCTATTTTGAAGGCTGTCTTTAATTTCAGAGAGAAACCAGCCGAGAGTGCACACATCCCCCCAATTACTCGATTCCCACAGAAACCTCCCGCCATACAAACGCATGGTGAATGCTCTCGGGCTCCGTGAAAGCAGCCCACGGGCCTTGCCCCACCCCCCCCCGGGGAGCGAGGGGTAGTGGAGAGACGAGGGGGGGCTCGGTGCCGGAGAGGGTGAACCATGATTCCTTCTAATTAGGGGTTCTCGGGAGGAGTTCCTCCCGCGCCCCCTCTCTTCTCTCCTAGCCTTTCCCCACCAGCCGGGAGGAGAAGCTGCACTTCCCTGCAAAATTAATTACGGCCCTTCCCCGCTATCAATTATGGAGGAATCAGCCTTTCCTAAGGAGAGAAGAAGCAATCAAAGGACTTTTCAGTCTGGGGGGGACCCCGGACCGCCGGCCACATCATGTGGCAAGGGGACTGCCGCGCTCCTGGTTTCATATGCAAATGGCGAGCTGCCTCCGGGTTGTCATTATGGGTTTATATTTTTTATTTCCTTTTTTATATTTTTTAATGTTATTATTGTCTCGGGATTTTAATAGACACATGCCCTTCCCTTGCAGCGAGTTTTCCTTGGCTATCAGCCACGCCGCTTCTTCCCAGAGCGCGCTGCCTCCAGCCCCAGCTCCCACCCCACTTCCCGTTTCATTTCGCCCTATGGAAATGAAAGTGGCTCGGCCGGGCATCTGATATTAAAGCGATCCCCAGGGCTCAAGGCTCGCCCTCCCCATTCCTCTCAGCGGCCGTGCCTCCGCATGAACCCGCGGGAGCCCCCACCGACCTCCCAGTTTCCCCAACCTCCTTGGTTCCCTCGGTCCCCCCTGGTCCTCGCCGTCCCTTTCAGGCCCGGGAGATGGTGAGGAGGCCGCGGTGCGGTTGCTTGTGCTGAGAGCACTGCCTGCGAGCGGTTGCCTTGGCAGAAAGGTGCAGCTTTCTGATGTTCTTTTGTCTGATAACTAATTCAAGTTAATGCGATCTTTATGTAAAGCTAACAGCGGATAATTGTCTATTTTCTCGCCAACAATCTCCATCACAATCACTTATCTGGAAACCTGCGGTTGTATTAATCGTTATATTCCCCGAGATAAGCGTCTCTCGAATTATCAGTAAACACTGAAGGGAAATTAAACAAACTCCAGAGCCACTTAAGTTTCCTCCGCGGCTTTTATCCCCCCCTTCTTTGGGGGGGGAACCCCAAACCATCCTGGGACAGGAGCACAAGATGAAAGGGGTGTGTGTGTGTGTGTGTGAGTATGAGACAGTGGAGAAGGGTATTTTGGAGATAATTTTTGGGTCATTCTGCAGAGCCGGGTCTCGCTGAAAGCACATTCCCTTCGAGGTGCCCGTGTTGCAGGGGCGGGCACCTCACGCCCCGCTCGCCAGTCTTTAGCAGCCCCTGGGACCTTGTTGGCAATCCTTGTAAATCATGTAATTAAGTGTATTAGTCGCTGCAGGGGAAAGACGAGCAGCTAGGAGAGAATACACCGAGAGATTAAGCAGAAGTCGCATGGATTTAGCTAGGTCTGCTCTATAAGGAGGAGAGAGTTCCGCTTCCTTCTGAGAATCACCGTATTAGCGCAATTATTGGCAATATTTATACTAGAGAGTGATCTGAACCCCAGGAGGGTAACAGAGAGTGCGAGAGAGAGAAACTACTGTGGGAATATGTTTTACTGCTCAGATCCCATCAGTTCCGTTAGGTGTAAAGAAATTATAGCAAATTGTGCTGGAAGCCCCTCCAGGGAAAACATACTTGTATGACAAAGATTTTGTCTTTTTGAGATGAAGTCAAAACATCGGTGTCAACTGAAACTCATTTTAGGGGCGCTGCCGTGTGTGTATTTACTCGAGTACCTAGGGGGCGGGGGGGGGGGGGGGGGGGGGAAAGGAAGAATAAACCCCCAAAGCATTGCATTTCAGTTGGGAATCTGGGCCAGCAGAGAGTTTGCAGCTTCTCCCGGGAAAAGGAGGCGTGCTCCAGCCTGCCATGCTTCCCTGCTTTGCATTTCTGGGAGGGTTTTCCATGTCGAAATCTCTTTATGAACATTAAGTAATTAATCCTGGCAGTTAGTTATGGAGCAGGCACGAAGGGATTTCAAAACTCGACTCCGTGATGAGCTTTATTTATGATTATTATGATTTTTAGGAAGCAAACTTTGGTTCACAACGGTTTCCAATGGCTTCCATCTTAGCCGGGGGAAGGTGAGAGCTGGAATGGAAAGAAAAGAAACAAAACAAAAAACCAACCAAACGAAAAGCCAGCAACCCCCGAGAAAACCAAAACCACAAGAGAACCAAACGCAATAACTCAATGAAACACACAAACCTCCTGTTACTGGTTTGTGTGTCAAGGCAGAGCATTTCCAAATATGATAAGTTTCTAAAAAAAAAAAAACAACCAACCAACCAAACAAACAAAACAAAACAAAACAAAACCTTGAAACAATTTAAAGAGTCTTTTAAGTGCTTGAATTCTGGAACTATTTCTCTTGCACTAAAAGCTCCCAGGGTAGCTTTTCCTTATGGCATTTGAGAATCATCCCACTTCATCTCTCACCTGAATCTTGTCATCTGTGCCATCTTGAAGTGATCTGTGAACAATGCTGGTCCCTTGGACAGCCCAAGCTGGTCAATCAGGCAGAACAGACTATGCAAATGGAATGGAAAGGCGAAGCGATGAAGAACAGTGGCCCCCATTGTCTTGGGCATTTCAAAGCGAAGACCAGCTGCAGCAGGCGTTGCTGTCTCGGACCCTTGGTTGCTACTCTAATGTCATCATTGCAAAACATCACATTTTGAAAACTCTACAGTCTGAATGCATGAGCAGCCCTCCACAAAGATTTCACTTTGCCGTGACATCTTTCGAAGTCACCCAAAAAAAGGAAAAAAAGGAAAAAAAAAAACAAAACCCAACCCACAACCACTGGGGACTGGGATCCCAGCCACATTGCCAGCTCACATCCCTCAGTCCCTTTCCCTGCACTCCCAATAACTGTGGTGCAGCTGACACTAAATGCCCTTTGCAACCTTGTGGTGAATGCCTTGCCTTTGTTGCTGTTTTTAGACTCAAACTGGACGATGATTTAAGTTGCATTTAACTTTTTTTCTGTCAGGTCTCTTCCAGGCACTCCAATGAGCTAACGCAGAGGAGCAGTCAGCGAAATATTTATTCACAATTGCTTCCAAAACTTCAGATATGCAGGGCTTTCAAAGAGTCAGACAGTGCCTTTGCAAGTGATTAAACCAGCAGCTAAGCTGGGTATTTACAGTCCTTCAGGAGCTTTTTTTTTTTTTTTTTTTTTTTTTGAATACTCTGTTTCTGAATACTCTCATGCTGTTGCTGCTCCTGAATATTGCTGCCAGTCCTGCTCCAGCTCTGCTTCCCAGTATTGGTCCCAAAGTTAGCCTTGCCATGAGAAACCAATTTTCACTGCAGCAAAGCTGGAAGCTGTCGGATGATTAATGTGTGTTTTCAAGGGACTAAATCATTGTCCATGTTTCACTTATTGTTCCTTGTCATTTTCTTTTGTCCATAGGTGACATTTGTGATCACCATGTGGTGAGCAGAAGAAACTCCCCTCTCTTCCACCCTCATGCCCGGAACTTGTGCTCAAGGAGCTAAGGTCTGTGCCACCTGTATCTTAAAACGCTGGGGATTACCTTTCCCTCCTCTCCATCTCTTATCTCACAGGAATTAGTGAATCCAAAGCTTCTTCTCCATCTTACTATAGTTAGCTTACGAGGATAGATAATGCAATAGACAGCCTCAGATGCTGCCTAGCTCATAGATGGAGCAGTCGCATATTTTAGTGGTCATTCTTGAGTGCAGACTATGTTCACTGTTCATGCAGAAACAGAGAAGAAAGTTTCATCGGACTAAGAAGCTGAGTTAAGAAACTCTTAATTACATTCTTTACAGGACCAAGAATATAATTAGGTGCTTCTTCCCTGCTCCTTTTGCTTGGGTAATGCAATCTGTAATAATCTCATGTAGACTACAAAGGAAGCAAAGGATAGACTTATTTGAAACTAAGTAATTATCTATTGCATTTTGATTAGCTTCCTGAATTTAAGTTCGCCCCTTTCAAAGTGCAGTGTGTCAGTAAAAAAGAAAGAATGAGAGTAACAAACAAAAGCAAAGAGAGGTTGAAACGAATGGGGCAAATAAATTACTGCATAGATGCCGTTTCATGTTCTGGCTGGAAGTTTCTGTCTCCCTACCAGTGAGAGTTTTTCAAGGACAAGTACTGGGTTGGAAGAAAACCAGTTTCCAACTATATCAGCCTCTTGGTCAAATGAGTAACAGCAGGAATGCAGACTGCTACCTGCTTCATGCAAATGTTTCAGTAGAGATGATACCTACTGTAAGCACCCTTCCCTGCCAGGCATTTGTTAGCAGATGTCCCCAAGACTCTTTCTTCTGTCAGTCCATCTGATAGGAGAAAAACTTTACCTACTAGACAAATGATTCCCCCCAAGTCTATGCCCTTGAAGGTCTTGGACTTGTGTTAGGTCTCCTCCAGGCCCCTCACTTGTTAACCTGAATGCAGAAATCCAGATGAAAAACGATGTTGTGAAGTCAATGCCTACTCAGAGGACAACAGCAATGCGCATGGCCAGGGGCCAAATGCCTTGTTGCTGTAAGTGGGTGTATATCCATCTGGAGATACCTCTTACTTGCAGAAAGAGGTCGTGAAGGAGAAGGATGCAGTGACTTTCCAAGAGGAGCAGCTTTTCCTCGTGCTTCCTGTGGAGGTGTTGCCATGGGGCTAAACAGAGCTGGGTGTCCCCTTTGTGGGCACAGCAGCTCCCACACAATGGTGGAATGGATGACATCCTCAGGGCCCAGGCCATGGGAGGGGAGCAGGGACCCACAGGGTCACTCCACCATCCTTGACCCAGACATGCCCCTCTCCTAGAGCAGCCCTATTTCCAGCCCATGTTGCCAGCTGGACCTCACCCCTTGGGCAGGGTGCTGGGATAACCAGGGACAACTTCACTTTCCAGAGGCCCCAAGTCGCCCTGCCAACAGGAGCTAATTAGAAACAAGAGCAAACTTTGCTTTTTGCTTACAGCTGGAACATCTGCCCCTTTCCCCTACCAACCCTAACCCTCGTACATTCAGCCACAGTTATCTCTGCTCGTGCACTAACTGCGTTTTTCATGTTTATTGTCATCCAACCCAGTGTAGTGCCATCTGGCAAATGCACACACACGGAGAAGAAAACCATATATTCAGCAAATGGAGCATACAGGGTTTAGGTTTTGTTTTGTCTTGTCTTTCTTATTCTTCCAGTTTTCATTTAAAATTATGTGGAAGGGGTATCAGAGCAATTCACCCTCATGAAAAATGATCAAAACTCCCAGTTACGGAATTCAAAATTACAGGAGAGTGCTGATGCCAGGAAGGGACAAGAACATCTCTTCTGTTGAAATACATTTTCTTCTTTTCCTCCTCCTGTGTTTCATTTCACCTCGTGCTCAGATAAGGAGCACTTAATACTTTAATACTTCATATGTATTTATAAAATATATATATATATTTAATACTTTAAATGTTTGTGTTCACTTTTTTTACCCAGAGTTTATTCTGGTCTTTCAAATCATTATTTTACTGTAAGACATGCATTTTAAACAAGTGTTACGTAACAAACCACACTCCTCCGAAACACTAGAGCATTGCAAGCCACCCTGCAGCCCTCAAAACCTATGCTATTTTCACTGATACATTAAGAACTGATTTAAAAATACATCTGCAGTGTAGATGTAAAAAAGCTAGGTAGTATTTTCAATGAAAGCTAATACCTATCACATTGCCACCTTAGTTCAAAGATAGTTTTATAACAAAATTGTATAATCAAAGCATTTTTCCTCCCTGATAATTCATACTCTAAGATTATTAGTGGAGTGGCCCATGGAAAAAGTACTACAAAATGTATTATATTACTTGATTAATTTTCTTTCAATTTTTACTTTAATTTTGTCTAATTACTATACTGTGATCTAATTCAGCATTCTTAAATTAACTATCAACTTGAATTTTGAAGAAACCCTACAAGTTCATGATAATGATGAAATCTGACTTACTGCCAGTTATTGTGTAATGTCTACATCATGGAAAAGCAAAACTTCAGGTTATGCATATGTAGCATTGTGTTTTTCCTGTTTCATTTTTCAAAGTAGAATTCTTTGTCATTTCCAAACTATAAAGACACTGCTAAAAAAAACCTGTTTGGGATATATATATATATATATATATTTTCCCTAAATTGAACTATGGCTTTGATGAAAATATGAAAGAAAATGGTTCTTGGGACTAGATTGTCAGTTACCCAGATATGCTCAGATTTGTTCAGAAAAGTATCTTGTTTTACAGATAGTTGCAGAGAGGTAAAACCACTCTCGGATCCTGTTAAAACAAAGACAGACATCTCAGTGAAATTCATACAGTATCTGTATGTTGAGTTAGATTCTGGTCTCACATCTGTTTAAAATTCAATATATTCTTTGCTCAAGCCCTGATCCAAGGCTGAATGATGTCACTGTAATATGACTTCAAGTGGGCTGTGGATCAAGGCCTTTTACACCACCGTGCCTCGCGTCACTAGCCTGAGAAAGGCTATTTTTATTACATCTTTCTTTTCCTGTGAAATCAGATTCATTTGGAATGAATTAAAAATGCTTGATCAGAGATGCTCTGGGTTGCTTTTTATGACAACACCATTCCTTTTAAATATTTCCCACAAATGCAATTTGATAACAAAATAAAATTTGCACTTTCCTGTATGTTTCTGCTTATCTTTGTTTTGGGGGTGAATCATGCTTTATTTTTACACGTATGTGTTCCTTGCCTTACTTCTGGCAACAGAAGTTTTAGAGCATTACAATTTTTATGTAAATAACAACCAAAAAGAGAATCTATTGTAAAATACAATGTATGAGAAATTCATTGAAACAAGCAAAATAATTTAAATAATGGTTATTCAATAAATGTTAGGAAAGCAATCCTACACCTTCACTGATCTAGGCTGCTATGTAACTTGGAAGAAAGCGATCAAGGGATGACTTTTATGCAGTACTATATAGAGACTGCTCCAGTTGTTATGCACATAATTAGAAATTCAGAAAGTCTTACCAAAGAGGGGAATAAACAATCACAATTAAAACCTCAAATCTCTCTTTTCTTTGTATGGCAATGTGTGTTGAGAAAAAGAAAAAAGGTAGCTTTTGTAGTGGTGGCTCAGATGAGCTTCAATTAAACTTAGCTTTAACTCTGAGAGCTGCGAAGCGAAGCAAAGCAAGCAGAACTTTGCCACTTACTGTTAGAGGTTGTTTTACTTACAAACCAGTAGAATTGCTTTTAAGCATCTCCAACAAAAGAAGTAAAAAAGAGAAATTAAAGTTGAATGCTACAAGTATAATGTAAAATCCTTACCTGTCGGTAAGCATTAATAGGTAAAAAAGCAAACTTGAATCTACCCATTGCTTAATAGGTAACAAAGCAAACTTGAATCTACCCATTGCTTTCCTTCATCTTGTATACACCGAACAGGTCAAATTATAACAAAATCTTGTCATACACAATTTTAGTTTTCAGATTTTACAGTGTTTCCATAACTATTATTAGTGTGAGTATCCAGAATCAATGTAGTTTGGTTAAATGATCTGTAGTCAATAAATTTCAGCAGATAGATATATTTCAGCAGAATATTTCCATATGTTGAAACTACCTCATGCCACTTACATGAGCTGAAATGGCAGAACAGGCTTGCCTCATTAAACTGCATCTGGGAAGACAATATGTGAGGAAAGAAACCCCATGATAATTAAGCATCCCATCCAGATTATCATATTAATGTTAGGCCATTATAAATGGTGGGTAAGTGAAGCAATGTTTCTTTTCAGCAGTAAGTGCTCTGAAAATTTTAAGGAATTAAAATGCCTGAAAATGTTTTCCAGCTCACCTACATTCAACGTCAAGTTTAGCCATTGATTTCCCTACTTATTCCTCTAACTCTCCTGAAGTGGCCTTCAAAATGCATAAGCATGGTTTTATTGTAAACTTTGCTGTTGCAGCTTTGCTGTTGTTCTGATCATTTCAGGACAAATGTGACAGTTTAAACTAATGACTGCACATCTATTGTGTTAGTGCTGTTTCCTGGTTATCTAGTTATTATTTATTTCCTGCTTGTTCTATTGTTTCTTGCCTCACGAAGACTCCTGTTTGCTCTGATAAAATTCCTTATAACACGGCTGCAACACCAGGGGTTGGGTAAAAGGGGTCCTCTGAACGATAACACAAAGAGCACATAAAGAATCCATCACAGCAGTCAGTAGTATAAATGCAATTTATTTTCACTAGACATCCTCTTCACTACTGGATTAGTCACTTCACTAATGAGCAAATGACCCATAACTCACAGGAGTGGGAACTTAATGTGCAGGTCTTGCCTTCTTCAGTGCAGATGAACTGCAGTGTGCTCACCATTATATGGTCACTTAATATTTATGGCTCCTTCCCATCTTTCTTGGGCATTCCATACTCTGTGGGAGTTTCAGGTGGGTGAAAAATGCAGGACCCAATGGCGAAACAGACACCAGGCTTTATATTTGTTATTGTTTCAGAAAACATTAAGAAAAGATACATCTTGCATCTAAATTCCACCAGGAGCCCATAAGCAGACAATGAACTTGTTTTAAAAAGCAATCTATGTATGTGCTAATACATTAAGGATGCTATTTTCTACCACTATATGCTAGGCATCTTTTGAATTTGTTGTCCAGATCTCACTTTAGCATGGCTTCAAGTTTAAGGAGAATTTATCAGGTCATTCAGTGCATGAATGCAGCTTGCCTTCCTGTGCTAGGAAAAGTTGACACTGTGAAATCTAAAAAATTCTGAGTTTGTCAGAAAAAGGAGAGTTTATAGTTTCAGTGGAATCAAAGAACTTGAAAGATGTTGCTACTAAATGCGTTATTTTTTCCCTTTCCTTAATTTCACATATTGATTATATGTATTTATAGACCAGAAATTTCAGTCTATGATTACTAATTATTAATAACTCAGAGTTCAGAATAAAATTCAATCAGAAGCACAAAATTTTCAAATTTTTGAACTTGGTGGACCACCCTATGTGACCAGGGAAGCAGAAATGAAAGCAGAAGTACATTCTGTACTTCATTTAGTAAAGAATGATGGCAAGATTTCCATACCCAGCATTATTCTTAACATTTTGAAGTAAATTCCAGGACTCATTTTGTGCACTTAAACCAGAAATAGATTCCTAGAGACAAAATAACTTTCAGCTTTGACGGTAAGGCTGAACTTCTTCTGCAGAAATCCCCAAGATAAGTTTATCCCCAACTTCATACCTGGCAGATCAGAGAATATTTACCTGCCTGACACAATAAAACCCAGGGTAATTAGAAGGATTCTAAGCCTTTATAAATATTCTAAGCCTTTACCCAATTGCACATAAAGGCAGAAAACAAAATTGTTTCCCTTTTCTCAAATCCTAAATAAGACCCTGGACCAAATCCCACTAAAACCAGCTGTATTCTTTCCTATTGACTACCATAGATCTGAAATCAGGACATATCTACAGTTCTTTTCTGTTATCCTGCATTGGTGATGGTTTTGTGCAAAACCTTGGATAAAGTATTGCCAATGGCTCTCAGCATGGAATTAGCTGAGCAGTAAAATGGAACGATTGGCCTGCTGTTATGTTACGTATTACGTTTTGTTGAGGTAGCAAGTACTATAGGTGTTAGGCCTATGAATACCTCTGATCTTTTCTGAATTAATTCCTCTTTCAAATCAAAAACCTGTGACTGAACTGGAGCATACTTTAGAAGTCTGTTTTATTTGGAGAATTTTCAAGGATGAAAAATTTACCACACTCTTCAGTAGACAATTTCAGTGGTGGTTTGCCATCACCATTAACCATTTAGACCACTTTTTTAGTCAAAATTTGTCTGGCTTGAAATTCCAGGTGCAGTGTAACATGTATACCTTTGTCTCCTAGACTGAAGAGTCCTCTACAGTCGTCCTTCTGCTCCCATATAGATACTTCAGTGATCAAGTCACCCCTTAACCTAGGCTTTAATATGATTTATCTAGACTAAGTACCTTCCCTTTCTTCTATGTACACTGTTCAGTAATGCTTTCCTGTCTTTTAACCATGCTGCTTGCTCTCTTCAGAAATCTTTCCAACATCCTCTAGGTTTATAGCAAGGTGTTCTCAAGCAGCTATGCAGAATTAAGGCTATTTTAAACCTGGAGTTGTGGCTTGCCTTAAGTTCTTACTAGAATTATACTAGTCATAAAGGCATTAGAAATAAATTGGAATTACTGTAAAACAAAGGTGACATATCAACTGGTATTTCAGGGTTAGAGCTTTATGGACAGGGCCTTAATGACAAAATAAAAGGTATTGGTGCCTTCAGCACTGACAAAAGTCAGCCTCTTTGATGAGCTTTCTAAATATAGATGTAGGAGCTTGACAAAAGGTGCCGTTTCATAACCTAGAAAACTCCTTTTGTTTATTTGTAAATGTAGTTTAGTGTCCTAAAATTTTCCACATGGCTTTGGGTGAGGGCACCATTCTTCACCTTGCCCTTGGAAGGCTGCCTAATATTTGTGTCCTATGTTAATGTTACTACAGAAACACGGGCAGCAGACTGATGCTGTGCAAAGCAACAATCCCAGTAAAGTGTATAAAGCACTTTCCTTGGGGGCAAAAGTAACACATTAAACTCAATCATAATTACATTTTCTTTAGAGAATTATGTTGCTATAATGTGTATCTACTATAAGATCTCCAGTGCAACTGCTTCTTGAAAATGTTGCTGTATTACATGAAGAGGCTTACAAAACTTCTTTGAAGCATTTCAGCCAGTAATTGACAGTTGATACTCTGGTCTATTTCAGATATTTCCGCAATGAGCATTTGGCATTTCTCACTTTCTCACCCAATCACACTTGTATTTTATGAAGCTCTTCTAAGAAAAAAAGAAAAAATCCGGTCAAGTTTGGAGGAGTGAAATGACCTCCTTTTCTCTGTTTTGCTGAAATATGCCATACCAGTAAAGCAAGCAACCCCCTTGTAAAATTGCATATCAGTTAAAACAAACAAACTAACAGTTCAATGTGTTATTTAAGCAAAAATGCTCAGTTGCTTAGTATTCCCATGATCGAGTTTTTCTTCTAGCCTTTTCTGTCAGGCTTTTTACTTCTGCTTTTGTTGGTTTTGTTCATGCTTTCAGCCTGTCAGTGTTTCTTACACTCCTCCTGTTTTTCCTCTCTCCTCTATTTCCTTCTGCCTTACTAGGTCCATGTGGGATGAGCAGAAACACAGACTCCTCTGACCACCCTGTTTTTTGAACATGGGGTTTTGGTGCTCTAAATAGAAGTAAGCTAGGGAATGTCTGATATCAGAGCTATGTTATTTGTTCAGAAAATTAAAAACAAATCTACATGGAGAAAGAAGGCAGGACTGAAAAGTAAAACCTGACAAGGGGGTTTGAGAAAACCCTTTCTGTTGTGCAACTCTACATTCAGTTTCTGCGGGAGGACTGTAGATCTGTGAGGTCCCCCTACGCCCTGATCCTGTCAGGGTAATTTCTCTCATTTTACAACTTCAGTGCTACGCTAAAATTGTGACATGGTTTCATAAGTCAGTTCAGTGTGCAGCCATTTCACCTTCCCTTATCCCCCCTCGCTCCTGCAAGATGAGTCTAGGGTGCAGCAACAGCCACGAGTCAATCAAGGATGGCTCTGATTGTAAATGCCTGCAATGGTATAAATGACAGTGCTGAAGGAGATTATATTCAGAGCCACATACATGCTGCAGAGGTCCCACCTCGAGATTAGCCTAAAATACCACCCAGATCTCTAGATCCCTCCCAATTAGCACAGCCAGGCAATCTTCCTGGCACTACAGAGGCAAAGACATATTTTTAGCTCAGTGCTGTGCTCTTTCTCCTGAACTCTTGGAGCCCTGCTGAGCCAATGGAGTCCCAATCAGTGGGCTAGCTCTGATGCTGCCCCTTCACAAAATTGCCTAGAAAGCCAGTTCAGCGAAGGGATCTGTAATGAGCTCAGCAGCTTACGGCTCTCAGTAAACTGCAGTGGTGAAGTGAGTTCATGACTGAAATACCCGCCCTTTTATTCATCAGCAGCACATCAATTAGTAGTTTAACAGGCAGAGGAAAGATACAGTGAGTGTTTGTTGAATATTAGGCTGATCATAGTCTGTGTTTGTGCTAATTTTGGCAAGATTTCCACATTTGGTACTGAGGAGAGCTATTTTCTTAATTTTATTTTTCCATTCCCCATGCTACAGAGAACCTGCCAACTAAGTTCAGTTGCAATGTATAGAATTGAAATATAAAGATTAGTAAATAAGAAATTAAAAAAATTCTTCTTACAGAATGAACAACTCATGAAGAAAGAAAAATATTCTAAGATCCTATATATATATTCATATATGATTTATGATATTGTTATACTTACGCTTCCGGTTTATTACTCTCAGATACCATAGGGCATTAATGATTTGCATTATACAGGAAACACTTGTGAGTTAATCAATGCCTCAAGTTCTTCAGTGGTTCCACTCTTTCTTTTTTCCTGTCTTACAAAGAGCTGATTTTATTACTTAATTAATTCCTCTGGTCAAGGACTATGGACCCAAGTGTTGTCAAAGTTAGCAGAAAGAAACATCTGTCCACTTAGCCAGAGTTCTGTCCCATTAGCTGGAGGGATGGACTAACAGTTGATGGCAAACAGTATGTTCACCAAATGATGGGCTATTATTTAACAAACTGATTGGAATAGTTTAGGGTTTTTTTGTATATTGTTGTTATTTATAAGTATTCAAGAAACAATCTCTGGGAACATATTTCAGCCAATTTCAGCCTGTTGCAGGTTGGATCTGTGTCTTCACTATTCATGCTTGCTGCTTTCCCAGAGTAACTAGTTCCCCCAAGTCACATGGGGTTGTTTCTTGTCCATTACTGGTGAGTGGAACTAATAAGTAGGAGGGTAGAATGATGAATTAGTTTCTCCTTTCTCACTGAGAAATAGAGTCCCTTTTCTCTGTAGGCAAGCCTACAGAGCTCAAGCTTAATATATGATATTGGAAGTTCAAGATTTGTGGGCCCCTGATTCCCTTAGAAAGAGAGAATACTTTTTTGAAAGTCAGCAGATATAATGAATATTTCAGATTCTAAAGTGCTTTTTTGTTGGGTTTTTTTTTCCTCTTCTGTTCTATGGACTCTATGATGTGAAAGTCACAAGCTTAGGACAAATTAAATATTCATTCTAATTCATTAGTATTGCAAAAAAGTCTTATTCTCAAATATTTTCTTGCTCTGTTCTTAGGTAGAAAAAGAACAAAACAGTTCAGAACTTTCTGCTATCCCTATTCTTTAATACAGCTGCATAATCACTGCTTTTTCTGTTACCTTAAAATGTATTCTGGGGATCAGCTTCAGTTCTCCTGACATCTGCTGCGTGACAGAATGTTGACACCTTTTTCTGCTCAGTATCCCCCATCCCCCAGCAGTCTTTATTACAGCCCATCAGTAGGTTTTACCGGGCTTTACAAGCATCTCTGTGTCTCTGCCACACACTGGGGCTCCCTAGAAATGTGGCTTGGTCTGTCCGTCTCATTCACCTTTTAATGGCTAGATTTTCAACATACACTGTTGTATTTCTCATAGTTCCATTTGTCTATGTTTCCTGAGGCTAAAATAGTCCTTTCCAACAAGGTGATATTATATTCCATACTACAATGTTTTCTTTCATTTATTACATGTGTATTGCTCCAGTAGTTATGTATTCTGTAATTTTCTGGAACTCCTCTCTGACAGTTGCATCATCTGTCTGACCCATTCTTCAGTCCACACTCCCCCCATGACATGCCTGTCGTCTGTGAAGTCAAAGCTTTTCTTCCTGTGCCTTCAAGGATCTGTATCGTTCAGCTCCTGCTTTTTGCCTAAATCGCTGCTAAGGCTGGTCAGAATGAATGTCAACGTAAAGGATTTTTCATCAAAATACATTATTTTTTTTTTTGTGAAGATGACTGAGTTATTGCCAGTGAGAACAAAATTGAATGTTACAACCTTGGAAACTGTCAGAATATAATACTGTTGCCAATGGCCATGCCTGCTTCCACCCCTTGTCCCTGTTGTCTCCTTGCATCTCTGCTCCCCAGCAGATGAAAGATCCAATATACATTTTACCTTCCTTCTTCATAAACACCTATACTCATCCTTCCAGACCAGTCTTTATACCAGGAATATTATTTCCCAGATGCTCTGAGTACTTTACTCTGTGTTTTTTCCTAATTCTCTTCCTTTTTTAAGAGGAGCAAGTAAGGAGGAACAACTGAGAAAATAGTTAATGTCTCATTGATGAGACTCATCATATAGCTTTCTTATTAGATCCATGGTCTCGATATTCCTTTTCTCCTCCGATTCAGTCTTTACGCTATCCTAGGGAAGGAGCACATTGTGACTTCTTTGGGCTTTTTCTGGCACATCTTTCACATTTCCAAGTCATTAAAATATTAATAAATGTTATAAATTACATAATACAAAGTATTAATACATTAATAGAGCCATTTAGAGGTGTATTATTTGTAACATAATATATAATAATATAAACACACAACAATGGCATCCACTACTGCAGGTAATTGCATGTGGCACATATATGCAAGTCTTCCCTCTGAACAGCATGACCAGATTCTTGCTTGCTCTTCAGGCCTCTCAGAGAGGTTCTGACTTAACTCATGGTTATGAAAATGATGCCCACACACTCGTCAGTTTTGCATAAAAGCAGAGTACCAAGGGTTTGCTTGGTGTTTGGTGGGATCTTTGCTCCATGGTGCTGTTCCTCACTGTACTCCCTTCCAAACTAAAACCGTACATTAATATATTCACAGACTGAGCTATATTGGGTCCAACCTTCAGCTTATGGAGAGGTAACAGAAAAAACTGCATGGAATCCCAGACCAGGGAAGGAAGAACATGTTGAGGTGACCAAAGCAAAATTCACCCTATTTTGAAAGGACTCATCTCTTGCACCCTCAGAAGCCTGATGCTAGCTGCTCTGCTGAGGTTGCCACAAACATTTGCCACTCACTGTAGGTCCCTCTGCATTTGCTGATCTGGGAAAGACACAGCTTGGTCCCTGCAAGCACCTTCCCATCACAGTTCCAGCTGTGAACATGGGAAGCAACTCCACAAGGAGTGGTGTTCTGCTGTGGTATTGACAAGTGAGCAAGAAGCAGCAACAAATTCAGAAGGCCATGAGGACAGGCACTTGGTCCTCTTGCAGGTACTGTCAGCACAGCCTCCTCTTTATCTGCTGCCCAGAATTGAAGGCAACAGGTGAACTTGTCTGAGGGGAGCAATGGTCAGAGTGAAGTTTCTTTAAGTAGTCAAGGTCATGTATGATCTGCTGAGCTATTACAAGATGCTAGTGAAGACAAACTCAATATAAATGGGGGAAAAGTGGTTATGTGTAGAGGACACCTGGTAATGTGTCTTTTTCTGAGGGAGCCAGAATAATGTCTGTTCCCTCTGTAGAGATAGGCTAGGGAGAGATTTCAGGTCACAGTCCTCAAAATTGGGGCATGAAAGGAAGCAACAAGATATGGGCTACTGGTAACTACCTCCATATATGTCAAAGACAGAAAATCTACAAAGTAACACCACTCATTAAAACATAGACTTGTAGCTGTTTTAATGGTGATAACCCTGCATCAGTGAGATGAGTGCACAGATGAGGACCCTTTGCAGAGACCTCAGGAACTGAAGTGCTGGTGCTAGTGTAATGCCAAAAAGAGTGCACAGGGTCCCACCCCAGCCTGGCAGTCAGCTTGTGACTGTCTTCCTCAAGGCTGCAACTTGTACTCGGAAGTTGCTTTCATGTGCAAGCTGGTGATCATCCAGCAGATTGTGGAAGGCAGATGAAACATGGATTTATTTTATAGTTTATTTATGATTTTAGAAAGGGCTTTAAATAGTGTGTGATACAAGACAAGAAAACCTGACACTGTTCTCAAGATTTCTGTGGTGCTTCTTTGAGGTGCTTCTTTGGCCCAGTACACCAGGTCTGACTGCGAAACTGCTTCTGGGAAAACCTGAGAGGATAAGTGGTCTTGCCATCTGAGATATACTGCACCCATGAGCCTGAATTATCTACACAAAAAATAAGGAGTATTTTGCTTTCTGAGTGTTTGTGAAAAATCAATGGAAAAGCAGAGTTTATATTTAAAATTGATCTAAATATTTAAAATATGAGTTTAGATAAAAATTCGGTTCCTGCTTTCCTCTCAGTTGTTTCTCCTGGAGTCTTCCAACTATGTTTTCAATTTCTGCTCAGCAGCCTTGTTTTCAGAGTTGTATAACTTCAACATTTCAATGTATTAGCCAGCAGCCTTACCTTAGTGATTATGTTTTTCTGTATGGTGCCTTGCAAATATGACTGGTTTAAAAATCTTCTGCATTACAGCTTGCAAAACTCCATTAGCATCTAAAGGTCTGCATGAGTGGAAAATCTGACTTGTGGTTATTTAAGAAACTTTAATATTCTTTCTAAGTTTTATAGGGTGTTGGGCACAATAGTACATGAGTAGCATAGCACAATATTAGTGCGAGCTACATATCTAAGAAAATTTCTTAGCAGCATTATAAAACATGTTTAAAATTGTCAACACTTTTAAAATTATGATACCACTTACTTTGACCTTGATACAGAGTGCATTTATCTTTCCTTCTGTATTTGTATAAACTTGTCAACACCTTATCCAGAATAGAAAAAAATGGCAATACATCTTTTTTAGTTCACAAGTAGGAAATCTGTCTCTTTATACAGCAACGAAAATGGGAAACTGTACAGCAGAATGCTAATACAAATAATGTCGCAAAATCCCAGTTCAAGAAGATTTCAGTGAAAAAGAAACAGTAAATCTGTCTCAAATATATTTGGTTAACATAAGTAACAGTATTTGTCATCAGTTTGTTATATATTAAGATAAGCAGCTCATTTGGTTATAGCCAGTGTTTCTTTACTCATTAGGGGTCCATTGCCAGTTTTCAGAACATATATTACAAAGGCAACTGTTCTGTAATGGCATCATAAATTCTGTGTGTATACAGCACAAGTACTGGTATGACTGCAATACCTGATGCCATTCTTGAAGTCACCAAGTAATGGCAAGGAATATCTTTCAGTCTAAGAAACAATCAGAGATTAAACAACTGATCACAGCACTGCTCTGCAGCGACCATCACCTAATGCTTTAGACAACATCCTGGGGTGTCCAAGGTTATTTTTTCTCTACTCTTCGGCAACTGCCCAAAACACTGTGTACCTCACTGTTCAGCCTGGGTTTGATAGGTGCTTGAAGTTAGACTTCAAACACCTTTAGAAATCCTGAGTCTGGAAATTTTGTTGACTAATATATTCCCTGAGATACTTTATGGCCTAAAGGCATTCAAGTGAATCTAAATGCCACCTAGGTTCTGGGAGAGGAATTCGCTTTCTCTCTCAAAAATAAAAAAATCATTCATTTGCCAGGACTACCTACTCTTCGGTGTAAGTCTAACAACGAAGCTGAAGTCCTTCACCTTCTTGTCTACCCTCTTGCTGGGAACTATTAGTGGTACTCCTTTTCCAGCATCAGTAAGATAGATGAAGACTATGCCCACAGAGGTGATCCAGGGATTTAATATTAGGGGGCTACCTTAAGGATGCTATAGATTCAGACCTAGTCAGAGTCTCTGATCCCTGTAGGAGCACTGTAGAGAGGGACAGTAAACACTTTCGCCTGTGCTTCAGACTGAGTTTTGTTTGAATCTGTTGCTTTGGTTTTGTTTGTGTGGTGTGAACCAAAGGAGGCTTCTCTTTGTCTTTTGGATACCACTCCACCAAAATTAACTGGGCACTTTTGAACTGAGCAGATTGAGATGGTTTCTGTGCAGAGCTGGGCTCTGCTGCCTCAAGTGTAGGGGACCTCAGACAGACCTCTGCTTCTGAAGTGGCTCTGGGCAGCTGCCTTGGCAGCATGCAGTCTTCGGAGGTCAGCTGTCTTCCCTCCACTGAATTCACAGGGATCTTCTTACAGTTGTATTTACATTAAATTAAAAAAAATAGCATAAAATACAATGCACAGATGCAGAGACTATGTTTTATGCTAATCCACACCTTCTGGAGAGTGCACTGGGAAGAGACCTTGGGACCCTTACATGATGTGGAGCTTGCTGGTGTTCCTCCTGCCCTAAGATAATGCTGTCTGCAATAGCCTAATTCAATTGTCTGCCAGCCTGCCCTGTAGCTCTAAGACTTTACAGATTTTTGTGGACTTTCAGTGTAGTGACTGAAATCAAGAGAAGCTGGGTTCATGATAGAGAGGGGTTCTCTATCATGATGCTGACAGTGTGTGATGTGTGACATGGGTGGGGACGTGATGTCATGTGGTTACCATGGTGGCATATGGATGTCTGGAAAGACTTTACAGGATGACTCAAGGCAGAATGAACCACAGTGGGAGCATCCCATAGCCAAGTGGTTTATTTATTTGTTGTGTGTCCTTCAGCAAATTATCCCACCAACTGTGCTCAGATCTGCCTCCAAAGAAAAACAAGGACTTAGTGGAAGAGAGTGTAAACTAGCATATGTGCAATAAAGATGTCAGAGTGACCATGTTTTGGGAGTAAAATTAGACTACTAGTATGGTCACAGCTTTTGTTGCAGAGTTAAACCAAGCTACTACATTCTTAGTATCCTTCCCATCTATCCCAGCAAGTTGTCACCTGAGTCTGATGGTGCTTTCAACCCAGGCTGACAATCCCGACATCGTGTTTGGGTACCAGCACTAGCAGTCACTTTCCCTTCAGCTGATACTCAGCCTATTCTGCAGTTAGAGAAGATGACAGGGAGTACCGTCTCCTGGGCACTGTTTTAATCTAACGTAGCACTTCATCACAGTTATTACCTACACTGCAGAAATATAATACATTTTCCCCAATTCAGTGGGAGTCACAGTCAAATTTATCAGAATTGAATGTGGTAAAGCATGTCAAAGACAACAGAAGGGCTTCTGTAAGTACATAGGTGACAAAAGGAAGGCTAAGACAAATGTGGGTGCACTGCTGAAGGACAAAGGGGACCTGGTTACACAAGACCTGGGACACTGCGTGTTTTCTTTGTCTCAGTTTTTACTACCAAGTCTGGTCTTCAGTAATCCCAGAGGCCAGGGGAAAATGTTGGACCAAGAAACATTATGTAACCTTGATGGAAAAGGATCATGGAATATTTGAACAAACTGGGTAAACATAAGTCTGTGGGGCCTGATGGGATGCACCCACGAGTACTGGCAGATGTCATTGTGAGGCCACTCCTAAAGATCTTTGATCAATCATGGTAATTGAGAGAAGTGCCCAAAGACTAGAGGAAAACAAATATGATTCTAATCTTCAAAACGGCAAGAAGGATGACCTAGGGAACTACAGACTGGTCAGCCTCACCTAGAGACCTTGTGTTGTGCTTTAACCCCAGCTGGCAGCTTAGCCCCACACAGCCACCTTGCTCATGCCCCGCCAGCGGGATGGGGTTGAGAATCACAAGACTAAAAGTGAGAAAACTCATGAGATGATAGAGAAAGTTTAATTGGTAAAGCAAAAGCTGTGCATGCAAGCAAAGCAAACAAAAAAATTCACCACATAAAGAAGCTGTGGAACTATGAGCTGAATGTATAGACAGTCAGGTGGATTGAAAACTAGCTGAATGGCTGGGACTAGAAGGTGTGGTCAGTCTCATGAAGTCTAGTTGGAGACCAGTGACTAGCAGTGTACCCCAGAGGTGCAAGCCTGTTTAACTTTAATGATCTGGATGATAGGACAGACAGCACCTTCAGCAAATTTGCAGATGACACAGAACTGTGAAGAGTGGCTGATGTGCCAGACAGTTGTGCTGCTGTCCAGGAGGACCTTGACAGGCTGGAAAAATGGGCTGATGGGAATGTCATAAAGTTCAACAAAGGGACATGCAAAGTCCTGCACCTAGGGAGGGAAACCAGTGCATGCTGTTGGTTGCCCAGCTGGAAAGAAGCTCTGCAGAAAAGGACCTACTGTTCCTGGTGGACACAAAGTTGAACTTGAGCTAGCAATGTGTCCTTGTCACAAAGAACTTTAATGGTATCTTGGGCTGCATTGTATTAATTGTATGACGTATTGTCAGCAGGTAGAGGGGGGTGATCTTTCTCCTCTACTTGGCACTGGTGAGGCCACAAGGCGAATACTGTGTCCAGTTCTGAGCTCCTCAGTACAATAGAGACATGGACATACTGGAGGAACTCCAGTGAAGGGCCATGAAGATGATTAATGGACTGGAACACCTCCCATATGAGGACTAGCTGAGAGAGCTGGGACTGTCCAGCCTGGAGAAGAAAAGGCTCATGAGGGATTCTTATTATAGGTGTCCCTGCTTGAGCAGGAGTGTTGGGCTGGATGACCTCTGGAGGTCCTTCACAACCTCAACCATCCTGTGATTCTGTGAAGTTTCTAAAAGAGCCACATTCCCCCAGGAGTCCTAATGGCATGAGGAGCCTCAAGCCAATGAAGATGACATGCCACAAGTATATCTGTGCAGCACAGTTATATACACCTTGGGTCAGCTTAGTCAGCTACAGTGGCCTGGAGAGAGAAAGCTTTAAGAAAGCCATGGGCCATCAAGTAAGGGCAAATCTCACAGCCAAGGTAAGTTGATGTTTGTCACAATAATGACAAAGAGCAGTGTTTTTGAGGACTGTTTGCCAGAGTTTACAGTAACATGCTCTTTCATAAAGAAAGGGGTCAAATTAGGAGCATGGGCTACTGGGCTACTGTATTTTCTTTCTTTGGCAGTTGGGGATCACAACATACTCTTACTATGTAAATGAAGGTGAAATAACAGATCTTTTTACACTGTTTGTTTGTTTGTTTTTTTTTTTTTTTTTTTTTTTTTTTTTTTTTTTAGCAGGCAGTATTACAGTGCAGATTGTGCTGTGAAACAAAGAAAAGCTCCACAGGAGCCACGACTCTTCCTGTGAATCATTCTTTCTCCCCTCTTCCCTTCCTACATACACTCTCTTTCTGTATTTTTTCTTAAAAGAAAATATCTTCTAGATGGGAATGCTATACTAACTGAATGGCTGGACTTAGAAATGGCTAAAGTTGGCTGTTTACTAGCTACAATTTTATTTAATAAGTAGTGACTGATAATAGTTATTTGCCTCCCTACTTAGAGACACAAAATACACTTTAAACATAAGCATATGCATTGTCAAAATTATAAACATACACTTCCTCTAAAGTGCCAAATAGAAACGAAAATTATAATATACCTCCAATATCAGGAGAGAAATTGGGGTTTATGGCCTGGAGAGATGGGGTATATGTTTTTCTGTGTAATGTTATGTTAACAACAGCTATGAGTGAAGAAAAATTACATATGGAGCCATGCTGACATTTACAGGGATTGTTGTGGAGAACTTGAAATATATAACAGAGAAAATAAGAGATCTGGAGTTAAAGGGTTACATCGCATTTAGAAATCAAAGGAAACTAGTACTGCAGTTCCTGATAATACAGATGGAGAAAGGATTATAGGTACCTCTGTGGACAGCTTGGAGAGCATTAACGGACATTATTTCCCTGTAACTTTCAATGGGCAATTCGTCAAATACTTCCTGATGTGTATTTCGAAAGTGAGTGCTTCTTTTTGTGCATTCAGGGTTCTCTGTTCATATTCCCAAGAGCTGGTTTTGCTACCTGGTGCAAAGCAGGAGCAGTCATCAATCTGCCCTGACTTGCACTGACTGGAATAGACTCTTTAGTCTAAGCCTAGCATCCAGTGATTTACAACATAAAATAATGACAAAATCTGATTTTTCCTGACCCTCTGTCCAGGGAACAGGGACACAGCAGCCAGATCAGTAGTATAGCACAGAAACGTAATTTTAAGCAAGAAAAATGTTTTCTAGCTGCCAAAGCATGTTTTTCTCTCTTGTAATGCTCAAAGGCTGGCCACAATCTGGTCTTGACTATATTCACTTGCAGTAACAGTGACAGACATTATGTGTCACATATCACTTCACAGTAATTTCCTGGATTCAGCAATTATTTCACTAATGTTTTGTTTCAAGTCTTCAAAAATGTCTAAGTGTCCAAATTTGATTTTTCATGCATATAAGTAGTCTTAAGAAGCTGTGGCACTTCAGCACAGAAGATGATGCTCAGGAGATCACTGCAGAATGAGTATCTGCTATCAGTAGTATTTCCGTGTTTGTGCTCATTAAAATGTGAAAAGGTAACATATATATTCCAGGTTTTTTTCTTGGACAGCATTTTTTCAAATAATTCTTATTGATTTATTGAATCATAGAGTTGTTGAGGTTGAAAAAGAACCGTAAGATCATTGAGTCCAACTGTAAGCCTAGTACTGCCGAGTCCACTCCTAAAAAATGCAGGTGTCACATATACATGTCTTTTAAATATCTACAGGATGGTGACTCCATTAGTTCCCAGGGCAGCTTGTTCCAATACTTGACAACATTTTCAGTAAAGACATTTTTCCTAATATCCAATCTAAACCTTCGCTAGTGCAACTTGAAGCTGTTACCTCCTGTACTATCACTTGTTACTTGGGAGAAGAGACCGACCCTCACCTCACTACAAGTTCTTTTCGTATAGTTGTAGATAGTGATAAGGTACCCCTGAGCCTCCTTTTTTCCAAGCTAAACACCTCCAGTTCCCTCAGCCGTTCCTCACAGGACTTGTTCTCAAGACCCTTCAGCAGCTTTGTTGCCCTTCTTTGGACACCTTCTTCCACCTCAATGTCTTTGAGATGATGTTGTGTTAAGAATCAGCAACAAACAAATGCAACTTCCTGCGAAAAAGGAAAAGGAAAAAGGGAGAGAAGGAAGGAGAAGAGACAAGAGGAGAAGAAAAGGAAAAGGAGAAGGAAAAGGAGAAGAAAAAGGAGAAAAAGAGATCTAACACAAGAGGAGTGAATGTGAGCCTTAAAACTGCCTCAGGACTGTTTGCAGGGTAAACACAAAGTAGATGGTACAGCTTTATGTAGGAGATACAGTCACAAACAAGCCACTCAACTCCTTAAAAGATGTTTCTAAGTGCTTATGCTTCTGAAGTATCATCTCCAAAAGAAAACAAGATTTTCCTTTTAGTAAGTACATAGCACATCAAGGCTGATCAATTTGTTAATATGAACATTTGAGAGAAGAGAGATTACAGCAATAAAGGTTCTGACATGTAAATTAAAGTAGTTGTGTTAGACTAAAAGAATATTGTAAAACACAAGGTGTACCAAACTTTGTAGACAAAATCTGTATGATTGGAGAGAGGGATGCTTTGTGATCAGGTAATTAAGGAGTGTGAGAGAGTGAGCACACCTGGGTTAGAATGAGTTTTGTAGCAGGTTTTGTGAATGCAGGTTTAACTGTACATGAAACCCCAGAAATCCTGCTTTCCCAGGCAGGCTGGGGAGAGAAGTCTCACCATTATATAGGTTTTCACTAAGAAAATCCAGTGTGGGCTTTTGGACATGAAAATTGAAGGATTTAACCCAAATGTGAGGAATCTTTGGGTCCCTGATTAATTATGATTGGCTTTGTTGTACTGGAAGAAATACTGTTAGGCAAAAAGAGACAGTTCTTGTCTTGAAGAATATGCACTCCTACTATTCTTTTGTTTATATTCATCTCCTTAAAATTATCCACTGCTTATAAAGCATCCACGATAAGACCAAACAGTGGGATGGAGACAGAGATTGACTAAGTGAAACCTGCCCTAAGTGTGCACCCAAGAGATCAACAGAAATCAATTTTTCTTGCAGAGGTAGGTGGTTATATATAAAAGCCGAGAAAAATCACACTGGAAGCCACAGGAACACTTTCAAGTGGGAAAATTGGGGGTTGCCTATTGCATATGCCTTTGCTGCCGGAGAGTGTGTGTGTATATGTGTGCATGTGTCATGGAGAGAGATACCAGGAGACGAAGAATAGAAGAGAGAATAAGAGAAAGGGGAGAAAAGAAAGAGAGAGGAAAAAAGAAATCACTAGAGACAACACAGATGCAAAAGCATGATGGTTGTATTAAATTATTTTGAGCTCTTCATGCAACTTACATAATTCTCAAGTAGAAGCAATAAAGCCATAATTTATGCATAGTTCCCCCTAGCAAGTAAAAAAAAAAAAAAAAGTTATTTTTACAACCCGCTGTATTGATTGTATTTTTAGAACACTTTCTAAAATAAGTGGAGAATTCAATCCTACTCTCTGAGGCATGTCAATTTGTGCCCACATAGTCGATGGAAAGATTGAACCCTAAGTGCAGATCATGACATTCTGCTGTGATAAAAGCTGTTTCTGTTTGCTTTAACACTCATGCATAGTGGTAAATGCCACCTGTGACACATTGGGATAAGTATAACTATATCTATTTCATCCAGTGATTGCAATACATTGAAAATTCTTTCTGAAAGTTACCTGACTCTCTCTACTTAGATAACTTAATTTTCTTTAAGTGTTTTAAGCCAGAAGAAGGCAGACAAGCTATAGATTCAAATAAATCTCACTTGCCAAGAAGCATTTTTTATTTCCAGAACATGATACCAATTAACAGAAAATAATATGTATCTTAACAGAAAATCAGTCCATGATCTACTTGGGTATCCGCTTGTTTCTAACCCTGTTCTGAAAAAGCCTTGAACTCTTGTTAAAATCCTTCTTAATTGTGCCGGTATGCATTGTTTAATTAGCGCTATGGTAAATGTCCATTCACCCAACACTGCCTGCTGTATGTTTTTCCACATGTAAGCACATGTGTATATTAATAATCAAGACTTGGGCAGGAAAGTGTCCTTCAGCCTACTCTTTCCACTGCCTCCCAGACACTTCTTATACCATCAAATGAACTCATTTCCACTATTGTTTAAGTAGCTGTGGCTATGAATGCAGAACCAGAAGCTGCCAGAATCACCTAAACAAATGAAAATCTATTACTGAGATAAGGGCTATAAGATTGCTGTGCTGCCAGTGGCGTATTTCTTTGTGTATGGTGTGAAAGCTCATAGAGGGCAGCAGGATGGCAGATTGTCTTTCCATGAAGACTTGTACAACTTTTCCAACTGTCTCTTCATCCTTCAGATGCCTCCTGTTCAGGAAGTTGTTCACTGCCATGGACCTCCCAAGGAAGCCTAGGTAGTTTTTGATTGACTCATGGCTACTATAACTATTTATTAACCAGCTCTTTGGCAGCAAAACAGTTATTCTCTTTGGGAACTCACATGCTGAGGTTCTGGAGCTTGTGTACATGGAGCTAGATGTGTGGACCATATGTATTATGAATTACATGGCAGGAACAAATTCTCTTCTTCTCTGGCCTTGTTGGCTGTCCAGCTCCTTGTCTGCCATAAGGATGAAGAACTGTCATGTTCCAACTCCAAAAATCCTTCCTGCTTCCTGCTGTGTTCTGCAATCCAGGCTGGCCTAGTTTTGAAGCATGCTAGATAATGAATGTGAGAAGATAATTTCCTTCCTCTGTAAGATCATGTGCCCTTTCTAATACTAATTTCTAGAGGACCCTCAGGTCTTTAGCAGTGTAATAAATCCAGGTAGGCACTGAAAAATAGTGAGTGTTGACAGGGCCTCTGATTGTAATAAATAACTGAAAATAGTTGTTTGTTAAAATTTTGCTGAGAAACTATTTTGGCCTTGGGCAAAATTCTGTTACTCTGCTTGCATGCCTTGGGGTGTTTCCTACTGAGCTGGCTATACAGTTCTATAGATAGAACAATACATATGCAGGCATGCATTATCTATATCTCTCTTGTTTGCTAAACCTGAAGTAATTTATGTAATTATACACATAATGTATTTTATCCAAATACACAAAAAAGATTTTTTTTTTTTAAATGCCACTTAGGATCTAGATTTAACTTAAACCACTACTTAGTCTATCTTCCTTAATAGGATACTAAAAAGGAATTTTATGACAACATTATCAGTAGCATTTTGCTGATAATTAGAATAACAATAATAATACTGAGATATTTTTTCAGTAATAATGGTGTTATTAATGAGATTTTTATGAAAGACAGACTTCTTTAGTATAATTATGAAAATTGATCTTTTGCATTTTACTTATTCACTGAAATCAGATAAGTGGCTTAACTACATGTATTATTTCTAATAAATATTCAAAAGAATGCATTTAAACAAGGCACCTCATTCTATTCTTGCTCATATTGCTTGCATTTAAATAAAACTGTAATTGCTCTGCTTTTTTAAACTGCTAGTTTGGATTAGCTGTCTAACCTGTACAGTGTAGCTGTTTGCTGTTTGCATTTTTAATAGCTTTATTACCATTTGGTGAAGCCTTAATTTCTCACTCCCTTGAAGAGTCCTGCCTTTAAGTCAGCTCTACAATTTAACCAGCAATAATCTGTCAAGATAAGATAAAGACCTACACCAGATGAAATGCAGTATTTTTGTGTAGCATTCTGTCATTGTTAAAGGGAAGATCTGAGTATGTCAAAATGTAACACCTGAAAGTTTAATAAACTTTGTAGCATAATTTTACAGTTCACATTTTAAAATAAATTGTTCTAGAATACATTAGCTTGTTCACTAGTGAAATCAGTTAAATATCTATATAAATATGTTTGGGTGAAGGGAGCCAGCAGTTTTCAACAAGGATAAAAGTTCTTTCAGTTTTCAAGCCTCAGATTAAGTCACTTCTGGAAAACCCTTCCTTCCATTCGGTTCTATTAACTCTGCAGTTTCCTCATAACTCCTTCATAATATTTGGCCATAACATCACTGCAGAGGTTCATTAAATATTGCAAACATTCTTTTTTTTAGAGTTGCTAATACTGAGGTAATTGAAGTGAAGGTGTACTTAACTCCTCAGTTTCAGGACTTGAGCTGCTCTTCAAGCATTCCATTCCACATTCCCGTTTCACTTATTCACACAAGTAAGTTTGTTTGTTTGGGTGGTTTTTTTTTTTTTTTAAGAAATGTATGAAGATGAGGTCCTAATTCCATGTTAGAGTAAAATAGTCCATGTTAGAGTAAAATAGTAACTGAACCATGTCAGGTATTTATGAACTAGTATTTTTATAGGACTGAAGAATGAAGAATGAGTTTCTCAGTTCTACTTTAGCAGAATTTGCTATCCCACACGCAAATGGACAATGTCTTTCATATAACCAGGCATATTTAATGAAAATTGCAGAAGCATAGGGTCTGTGAGGTACTCTTGAGTCCATGAAAATAGATATAGGGTCAAATATGTGGTTGGAGAGGGAAAACCAGAACAGTGTGCATGGGATTGCACAGCCTTCTGTCCAAATCCTGTGCCCCAATGCCCTCTGAACAGATTTAGCTGTGCTGTGATCTTCCTCTGCACAACCTGGGAAGCTTTAGTATTTCATATCCAAGATTTTAGATTTTTGTTGCTGTTGTTGTTTTGAGCAACTGAACTCTTATAAATATTGCTGCTTTCTTTTTTTTTTTTTTTTTAATAAAAAGGTGCTGTAAAATAAAGGCCACCACTGATAGCTTTTTGCAGGCATTCAGCCTTCCCTCCCCTCTTATGTTGGCTAAGCATACACTTCCATGAAATGGTTCCATTTTGACGACCTACCATTTTGCAGTGAAAAAAAATCTGATTTTCTAACAATATGTTTAACATCAGTATTCCATATTCTTGGGCTAGTTCTCCACTAAACTGTATAAAGAAGGAGACTGAAATGTCTTTTTGGAGGGGTCTGACAGTTTGGTACCACAGACCTTGTATAAATTGCAAATACTATAGTATAATGTATTTCCATTTCTCTAAGTGAGTGATTTATGAACTGCAGAGCCACCACTGAATAGACTTTGACTTATGAGAACCAGGCCATGCCTGAAACCGCAAAGACTGTTAATAATTTAGCTCTGCTTTGACATAAACTTAGTAGTTCCATGATCCTTGGTTATTAGTTATGAGGAGCAGAATCAGATTTTTTGAACAAACATGAAAGACGTATCTGGAATAAATACATGCATTGTGTGCTTCATCAAACACATTGCTGTCAGAAAACCTGTTGAATTTTAAGGACAAGGCCATAGAATTATTCTGTATTACTCACATAAGAAAGACCCAAAGGCTCTGGAAAAACACTGAGATACAAACCTCACATTTAAGTAATAAATACATCTAAAATTAGGCTCCTAGGTCCATTGTTAAGGACTTTAAAAATATTTAGGACTTAAAAAATATTTAGTAGTGGTACTTCATGGCAACCATAGAAGGCAGCTCAGTGACAACCATTATCTGTATCACACAGAAGTTAGTACGTGATACATCAATAACAATTCTAGCACTGATGTGTTCAGGAGTTTTCCTACAGTGGTGATGCTGTTTACTGGCCTTGTTTATAGCTGCTAAAATACATTTTAAAGGAAGCTCAGAATGTATAAATATGTTCTAATTTGACTTTGCAGGGTGACCAATGTTTCATTTTCCACGTGGATATTCGGGAGTTGAAAATGAGAATAAAGGCAGCTTACAAATAGTGTCAGAAGCACATAGTCTATGAAAAGTCATGAGAGAGCCTGCTGGGCACAGCACTCAACAAGTGCTGAATGTCTGTGTGTCTGCTTGAAATATACTTGTTACAAGAACAGGTCTCCAATGAACAAAGCATTTAATTGCATTCCTAAGTCTATACTTATGCTTAGGGAGTGATCTGTGTTTCAAGGACTTTTTGGAATTGCAAACTGACATTCCTATGCTCTGGCTTCCTCTAGGAGATGCAGTTTAGACTAGGGGAAAGGGTTCTTTGGAGGCTGAATTAAATCAGCTCATAAGACCAAAAAAAAACATAGGGGCAAAAGAGCTCATCTGCCAGCATAAAGGGACAAGAGATCAACATCTCTTGCATGGGGACTTGAAGCTGTGGGAGACATCCCCTCTTCCAGCCTACTAAGTGAAAGCGGTGCAGTGCTGAGATGCTGATCCCTGGCCGTCATGGGAGGTTGCTGCTTCAGCAGCTCTGGCTGTGTGAACAGCATCCTTTTTCTTGCAGCTGAAGCACTTGCAGAAAACAGCCAGTTAATGCCGGCAGCCCAACTCATTCAGGCTAACCTGGGCAGCTTTTCTCACAGAACAGCAACAATAGTGACCACCAGGAACAGCCTGGTTGGTGACACCCTCATCTGACAAAGCTCTTTGCACAAAAATACCAATATCTAACTTGATTATTTTCTTCACAGTCTGTGAAGTGAGGCATGGATACAAACATCTCTTCACACTAGCTGTCGAAGCTTACATCAACCTGGAAAAGCATGTACACAGGCTTGAATCACGACAGAAGAAAGGGCAGGTAAAGCCTCCCAGTAAGCAGGAGGAATGATGTGCCTGACGGAGCTGAAGCCAGATGGACTTCAAATGTGCCAAAAGCCTTCTCGAACTGCAACCTTACAGCTGCAACCTTACTGCACAAAAACAGTCTTGAAAGAGGATCTCACCATCTGGTACTTTAGACTACTCTCTCAGTACCAAAACAACCTGAGTCTGAGACGAGTCCAGGCTGGAAACACATGTACGCTGGAGGTTAATGCTATGGACTCTTTGTTTTTGTATCTCATGAAATTTTTGATTTTTTAAAAAGTACGAGCATTAGTCCACATGTGTAATGCTAAGGTGTGTGTCAATTAAAGGTGTGAAAATGACTACTGCAAAAGGATCTGTCTCGAATCATAACAGAGAAGCCAAGAGGCTTGTGGTTCAGTAACAAGTTCATTCAGAAATTCACAAGGCAGTGTGACAGCTGGACTGAGGAAAGACTTGTGGCAATATTTCTTTAAGAATTGCATTGATGAAAAAATAATAAACATTAACAATGTTTTTTGTTGTCCCCCCTCCCCCTTTTTTTTTCTTTCCCATGGTATAAACAATGGTACCCTGGTCATAAACCAAAACCTGACAAAGGTCCAAGGTTGAAAGGGGTTTCTTTGAGCCTGTCTTCCTGGTATAATTATTGTAGATTCAGAGGAACCAGATCTGGAGTGTTGTAAAACTCAACACAATGAACTTGACAGACAGCCAGATTTCTGTTTTCAGCCAGTTTAGGGTTACTATAATCTCATTATTATGCTTGAAAGACGACAAGTAATAGAATCTCAGGTAGCTGTTCTTTCTTTACTCAGCCGCATCTTCTCTTTTATGCCGATTTCCCTTGATTACCTGAACTAGTGAGGCTCGGTTTTCAACCACTTATCTTCCAGAAATAATCATCTGATCAGCCCTACAAGGTTCTCACTGCACTCAACGGTTTTAATGGGTCAAGCGTTAAATTAACCCTTTAACCATATCCCAGGAGAATACAGAACTTATTAAAAAACAATTTACTATTCAGTCATTTTTAACTTTGCAAAGGAGAAGGAGTTCCTTATCCAGCTTTGCTTGTTGTTCCTTCCACTCATGTCCTGTTTTACTGAATCTTTACCCTTACTAACACATGAAATGTTTTTAAAGCTTCTGCCTAAGGAAACATTCTTTTGGTTTCTTTCTTTTACAGAAGCATAAAATGAAATTACAGGAAAAGCTGTGTGTATCTTACGTTCTATTTTAACAACATTTTACAAAGGTTAATGAATTTTTCCATGTATGGAAAACCACATCTGCAAAAGTATGACTCACTCATGTCACTCAATCTTTTATCAAATGCAGAATTATAAGGCTTGTGAAACTCTTATTGACCTGCCTATGTGATGAGAAGGGTTTGCAAGACTCTCCAGTATTTGTTTGGAGAGTGCTTGCACCAGCCTCAGCTACAGCAGGGAAGCAGCCAAGCAAGAGGTCACTTACTTGTGTGGATCTGTGTTGGTGTTCAGGGCAGTCAGCAGCTACACTGTCACTTCCAGCCTCTCCAGAAAACTCTGGAGTCCCCTCTAGGAGGAGGATGGAAGCAGGAGCCCAGGCAAGGCTCCCTGGCTTCATACTTCCCCAGGACAGTTCACAGGCAGCAGAAATGTGCCTTCTGCCCTGACTCATCCCAAAGTTGTTGAAACCAAGGGAGGTGTGAGAGGATACGCTTTCGAAGGAGCAGCCTTGGCAAAGCTGCTTCTAGGAGTAGGAGCAGCTGCACCGTCTGGGAAAGCAGCTCCACCATCTGGAGGGGTTGCACAAGAGACAGATGGCATCAGTGACTGTAGTATCAGACCTTAGTTGTTCTTGTGAAGCCAAGGCCCTCTTCCCATAAGAACTCCTTTAGCAGAGCTGCCTATCCATTCCACAAAGCGACAAACTCTCCCTTTCAGCAATGCTCCAACAGCAAAAAAGAGACAAGAACAGAAGTATTTTAAGTAAACTAAGGCCAAAAAGAGCCTGAATGTACTAGCTGTCATGAATGAAGGGTGTGATCCATCCCAGTGCTGCTTCTTACAACAATAGCATAGTAGAGATGCCCAAGGTGTAGATCTAGCCTTGCTGTCTTCAACCAATTCTTGCTCACACAAAATTCTCACTGCTGTTCACAGGGGTATTGCCAGGAAATGGCTTGAATGAAAGATGGAAATTTTTACAGAGAACAATCATATGACAGTTTCATCACCTCTACTTTGTACAATCCCATCTGATCTTTGATGACAACTGGAACTGCTAAAGGGGCTTTACTAGCTCAGGTTAGTAGTCATCAAAGGAATATTAGGACTATAAAATCTGCTGTGCATGTTAGTCATTACATGTCTGTACAAAAATAATGTGGTGTTTTCAGTCGCTTCATTGTATATTTGTCCTTTACAGTGGAGGAATGGAAAGAAAGAAGAAACAGTGCTTGAATTTTAGATAGTGTGATGATTTTGAGTATATGGGCTTTTAAGAGGAAACTGGGATGAAACCCTTACACAGAAGTGGGAAGGTCCAGTGCCAGGGCATTGAGCACAAACAGTCTGCTGGTCAGGACACTACTGATAGTTAGCCAAGAGAAACACTAAAAAGAGGAACATACTTTGGGGCTCAGCCCTCTGTAAAACTTCAGGATCTTACTGGTGACTGCAGTGAAGGTATCTTGTTGTCTTCAAGTCCTCCAATGATAAGGCATATTTCTTATAAAAGTATTATTCTAGTCTATATAAGCTCATTTCTATATCTTTTCAAAATTCTGAGGAATCATAGAATAGTTAGGGTTGGAAAGGACCTTAAGATCATCTAGTTCCAACCCCCCTGCCATGGGCAGGGACACCCCACACTAAACCATGTCACCCAAGGCCTCATCCAACCTGGCCTTGAACACCGCCAAGGATGTTCAGCCTCCCTGGGCAACCCATTCCAGTGCCTCAACACCCTCACAGTAAACGATTTCTTCCTTATATCCAATCTAAACTTCACCCCTTTAAGTTTGAACCCATTACCCCTTGTCCTGTCACTACAGTCCCTGATGAATAGTCCATCCCCAGCATTCTTGTAGGCCCCCTTCAGATACTGGAAGGCTGCTATGAGGTCTCCACGCAGCCTTCTCCAGGCTGAACAGCCCCAACTTTCTCAGCCTCTCTTCATACGGGAGGTGCTCCAGTCCCCTGATCATCCTCGTGGCCCTCCTCTGGACTTGTTCCAACAGTTCCATGTCCTTTTTATGTTGAGGACACCAGCACTGCACACAATACTCCAAGCGAGGTCTCACGAGAGCAGAGTAGAGGGGCAGGATCACCTCCTTTGACCTGCTGGTCATGCTCCTCTTGATGCAGCCCAAGATACGGTTGGCTTTCTGGGCTGTGAGCACACACTGAAGCCGGCTCATGTTCATTTTCTCATCGACCAACACCCCCAAGTCCTTCTCTGCAGGGCTGCTCTGAATCTCTTCTCTGCCCAACCTGTAGCTGTGCCTGGGATTGCTCCGACCCAGGTGTAGGACCTTGCACTTGCCATGGTTAAACTTCATAAGGTTGGCATCAGCCCACCTCACAAGTGTGAGTGAGTGTGAGCGTGAATGTTTGAGACCAATTAATGTTGTACATATATTGAAGACGGGATTTCATTGAAAAAAAAGCAATAAAGAAAACATAAAATTAGGTGTTAAAAAAAGGCACAATGAGAAATTTCCACAAACAAAACTAAACAGCAAAGGTAAGATTCAGTTGCCAAATATAGGCACTCAGTGTCACTTCAAGGTATTTCCCCTAGTCTTTGGTCAACCATTTTAGATGTTGGCAGACATGTTAGAAAGTCTCTGAGATGCCTATATCCCACTGTAGTGGCAGATGGAGGCAATTAAAGAGATATTCTTATGCCTAAAGTAGCTCTAAACATTTCCATTTAAGCAATTGAATCCCACATTTTGATTTTTTGCCTTTGATACCAGAGCTTTATTTTTTTTTAGTATTAAATACCTTTTATATTTTTTCCATCAGTTTCTATTTGAGAAAAAAATAATTATCGTTTCCTCTTCATTAGCAGTAGAGCTTCAGACCCTTCCGTAAAAAAATGAACACATTCTTGTAAGATCATCAAGGAGTAGAAGCTTTTAAAAAGTCCATGTCAGTATATGAGAAAAGATGAAAAGAGTAACGTGAAATTTATACTAGTTCTGAAGGCAGATAAAATACATCTAAATTTAGGAAAAAAACCCTGATCATTTCTATTTCTACTCTTGGACATGAAAATGGTTAATAAAGAGAAAGGGCATATTCAGGACAAAATAAAACAAAAGAGGAAAATACTGCAGTTTACAGGCCTTTATCGAAGCCTGTTGCTGAACAGCAGCACTTCAGTATAATGGGGTGATACATCACATCCAACTTCTCCTCAAGGGGCTGATGTCTTTCCAGGCTTTCTGGAAGATTTTTGGAACGTATTATCTAGTGTGTGTGGCCTATTCATCTGACCCAACCTGGACATCTGCAGCTCTTTACCCAATGCTCCCTTTGTAGACAGTGGAGAAAAATAGACACATTTAGGGAGCAATTTCTCCAAACTCTTTTACATATGTATTCTGAAGATGTACTTCAAAGATGAGTTGTACTCATGAAGAATGTGGAAAAAGGAGCAAGTCATGTCATTAGTAACATGTGAATTCTATTTGAGAGGCCCTTTCAATGTCAGAGTTGTCTTTTCAGTAAAATTTCTAAGTAGAGCTGATGCTCTGCTGGGAGATCATTGAGTCCATCCAGTCCTCCCAAATGCATAAAATATCAGAAACTTGTCATATATAAAATTATTCTCTAGAGACTACCATAGTAGAGCTCTGAGCCAACTTTAGATTAAAGACCTACATCTTCTTTGCTTTATCTTGGACAAAGTTTCCTGTAATTTAAGGGAAATGGCTTACAGTTAAAGGACAAAAGATGGCAGCAAACTGTATCCCAAAACTATATTAAAAAGTGCTTCTGAAGAAGGGGTGATTTAGTATGCAAAGTAGCTACATTATAACACCTTACATGAAATCTGTGTGAAATCTTGGCAGTGTTAAAATGTTATCAAAATAAAAATATACTTCAGTAGACAATGTGCAACTCAGGTGTGGTATTACTGTTTTCTAGAATTAATTTTCTACCTTGCACACACAGAGAACTTTATTAAACTGGAAAAGCCTTCTGTAAGTCAACAGTGTTTCTTAGGTTTTTAAAAGGAGTACAAGCACTTACTCGCATGGCTATATTGTAACTCACTTTGAAAAGCAAAAATGGGGTAAAGGAAGTTTTTACCAAATTTAGTTAAACTCTTCTAACTGTTAAGACAAAGATTTAAGGATTAATAACTTGGCAAATAATCAAAACATAACCAGAAAAATTATGTCTTATAAGTATGGCTGATGACAAATTCTGCTTGAATTGCTGGGATCCCACAAAGATCAAGTTTGCAAAAAATTCGTGTGCAAGCTCTTTGAGTCAGAAGTCAGATTTTCATCAATCTGTATAGTATTTGTATGCTGAAGATCATGATGTCATATAAACAGGTAAAATCAAAGAGTGAAAAATTTACCCTGCTGAAATTATAGTGTTATTTCCAATGCGCAATTTTTTATATCAGATGTAGCTGTCTGAAATTTGGCTATCCAGACTAAACTACTTGCCTAAGAGGCTTCTATAACCAGAGGACCTTCATCCCATCCTCAGACTGGTATCTAAAATAAATGGCCCTGTTTCTCTCCATTGCCTATAGCAGGGGCATAGATATATGGCTTAGGCTGGTCATTTATATGACTGAAGATAGATAAGAGGAAGCCTACTCCCCACGAGGGTACCATTTGCTATTAAGGTAATGTGAGTAGAGGATAACTTCAAAAACCTTCGGTGGGAGTTAGTCCTTCTTTGGATGATGCTGAAACTTTTATGAATTTGGCAGTTTATGATAAACTTTAATGACTCAAAGAAAACTTAACACAACCTTCCCGTGTCCTCCCAGACACAAAACCCCAATGACTCTGTTCACAGAGAAGCGGCAGTGGAGGAAACAGATGGAGTTTTCCTAGACTTTAAATATGGTTATGCTTAGTAAAGCCCTACCAGGCAGTGAGCTCAGGAGATGAATCGTTGCTGGACACAGGGATGTCTGCTCCACTCCTGCTTCTCCTGCTGACTTACTGTATGGCCTTGGGCAGACAGGTCCACCATCTGTTTCTTTACTTCTCTTTTGTTTATGCAGGGGATAGCCACAGGGCGTTTTGCAGTCAGATGCAAGCAAGCTGTCTCCATGCCCTGACCCAAAATGGCATGACCAAGATGATGTGGTGCCAAGCCTGGGGTACCTTATTCAGGACCTCAGAAGAGCTCTTCAGCTCCACCTTTGTGCTTTGTTAGCCACAGTGAAACCACTTCAGCTCAGCTTGTGGAATTAGTAGAGCAGAAGTCCAGGTAGACATATCCACAGACTGTAAGCACCTTCTTGCAGGAGTCTTGGGTCTTTTCTTCTGTGCATGTAGAGAAGGAAGAGCAAAGGGATCCGTAAACTCTACCCTGGAGCTTAATAGTACTCACAGCACATTGTGAATCTGTTGGTCTGATTTGCCACCCAGTTCATGCACTCATAGGGTGAGAACAGGTGTTCAGGATGGTGGCATTTCTAATAAGTCCTCCGCTTCCTATAAAGAGCAGAAGAAGGTTTTAATTAACTATGGAGATAAAATTTAAGTTAATAATATACATTATGTGTATGCCTGTGTATGTACCTGTGCATATTTACACAATGTATTTAAGCCTTTTCCTGAAGAGATGAAACAAGAAATTTCCTTGTCCCAGTCTTTCCTTCCCCATTCCTTTCACTTGGAAATTTGGTTCAGTCAAGAAATACAACCATTTTGCCTTTGAAATTAGTAAGTTCACTTACAACCCAAGATGAAAAAGTCACAGAGGCACTGGAATCTGAAGCACTGGTATGAATATACTTAATATACAGGAATCCTGTTCTTCTCAGCTATTTATTCATCTAGCTGGAAATGTTCAACAAAATAAGCAACCAGCTTAACTTAAAATCCACTATCCATAGCAGAGTAACAGACCATTTTACTGCAATGATTGTGCATATTTGTACTGAAGGTCCTCATCTGACATACTACTCTAAAGCCACACTCCAGGCTTGCAGTCTTCCAACAAATTTTCAGATATTCAGAAGAATGCCAAATGAATGCTGCTGGGAAGGATTCACAAGCATTGCATAAACTGAGCCTTAAAAGGTCAGTTTAGAACAGCTGCTAGAAAACCAGATCTCGCAAGCTTCCTGTGGGGTAGATGCTCTCCATCTCTTTCCAGTATAGCATGATCCATCACTTCACCCCATACCACCAAGAGGATGCCCTCAGATGTGAGCTTCGCACAACAAGTTTCTCTTTCATACAAGAGAGAGATTTTGTGTAGGAAAGCTGTTCCAGCTCTCTAAAGAGAGAAAAGCTCATAGGTCTCCTTATCTGCCTCAAGCTCCTGCTTCTGGTAGTTCACACACTTAGGACATCGGTGATCTAAAAACCTAAGTGGTTTCCTCTTGTACATAGTATACCACAGACTGGTTGTTTATCTGGCAGACTTAGAACTGAATCAAGAGTTTATGGAGAAAAGGACAAGAATCTCTTCAGCCTGAAATACAGAGTGAGGGTTTGCAAGTCCATGCCTTGAATCTGCAGTAAGACTTGTTCAGTTCTACCCCAACCCCGCTATTCTGAATATTCATCCTTTCTAAAACCATGCTTGTTTAATAACTGGTCTTGAATTTACAGCCTGTAAAAGTAAGTACCAACCACAGCTTGATCTTAGACACCATGCTGACAGATGTAAGAAGTGCATGTTATTAATGTTACTGTCATCGGTCTAAATGCCAAGCACTCTTCCCTTCAATATCCCTCCTATTGCGTTTGTCCAGGATAATACAGAAAGTGAGTGGAGTTTGAGTTATTTTCCTTTCAAAGCCTCATCCTTCTCTTCCTCCCCCCACAACTGACACCTCAGCTGGGCACACCTTCAGTACTGACAGCCAGGACAGCCTGGTATAATATCCTCCTTTTGGAGAGTGAGAGGTTTGCCCCCCACATGGTGGTGGGGTACCAGGGGGTATGTATGTGAATTTAGCAAAGCCACAGATTTCCTGAGGCTTTGAGCTCTGACCTTGACAGTGAGAGGCCATCTGCAGGTAGCCCTGGAGATGGGACATCAAGTGTCGCATCATCTTTCCATGCTTCAAATAGCTGAGGATGTCCCTGCTTCTTATACACTCACTATATGTGTTTCCCAAGAGGTTTCTCCACAGAAGAGGGAAGCAGTGTCTCCACCAACCCTACAGATGCATGAAATGAAAATAAACAAGGAACACCTGAGCATCAAACCTAATTTTCTGTATCACACATGCCTCTGAATTTCATCCCATGGACCCAGTCAATGAGGTCAGTCAGGCAAGCATCTGACTAAGCATCATAGATGGAGGAGAGGCAATATAAGGGAAGTAAGGGAGAGAAACTGTAGCTCCGTCTGTCCTGAGGTCTGAAAGGGTGGGGAGACACAGCAAGCAAGATGTAATCCTGCTAACCAACTACAAACAGGACTGAAGGCCCAGCAGCATGAACCCAGTGATGCTGTGGCTTCTCCACCACTATGAGCTACAAGATTAAAGCAAAGTACATCAATGCGAGAAGCCTGGGCATGATTCACTCATTCCTCTAGTATGAGCCCTACATGAGAAAGAGACCTTTTGCAGAGGTTAGGTTGGGTGGTAGAAAAATACTCCTCTTGTCTATCCCCTGCACCATTTCTAGAGAGAGAGATTTGTCATGGGCCTGCCTCAGTGAGCATGTTAGTGAGCACGGCTACAAGTCTCACACCACTTTGGAACAGGTCCTCCTTACTATCCAATGGGCTACAAAGGCTTTGAAAAAGGAAAAACCTTCAGGAACAGGTAAGTCCTCTGATCCAAATAGTCCTCGCTTAGCTGTCACTGGCCCATCAACTGAGCCCTGCATCTTTGCTCACGTCCAGCTGACCGGGTGGCCTTTTGTCTATCCTTGTTGCTGATGGAGTGCTCTGCAGGACTTCATATGGGGACTGTGGTGAGACCTGAGGCTATCAGAAGGTTTAGGTGATAAATCATTCAGCCAGTCAACTTTCCTACCATAGGCAAGATCCATCTCCTTTTGCAGCTGGTCTTGCAAATTGTAGTTGTTAGGAAATAAAAGGCATCAGGAAAGTCTGCTGAGCTACATGGTTTTGCCACTGTCCTCCCACCTTTATACTTAGGTTGATGTGGTGACTGAGACAGTTGCCCTTGTTTGGATAGACCAGTGCTAAATAAAAACCACAATCTTGCAAGAGTTAAACTAATGAGCTATAACCATACAGCATGAAATCATGTATGTCACATTTGAAGGGTGCTCACACTTTCCATCTCAGGAAAAAAAAAACAGCTTTGCCAAGTTAACCCTCCACCCCTACCGCTTCCTTGTTCTGGTAAAAATTTGGGTGGTCATCTGCACAGGTTTACTCTTGCAAAATCTGCTCTTCAGCAATCAAATTTCATACAAAGTTAGAGGGATGAGTATTATTGAGCGCTCCATGAGGGATCTGGGATTTTACAGCCTTCAGAGTAACATTTCCACGCAGCTTAAATTTGTTTGGAAAATAAGTCCATCTTTTGTTTGAAGTAGTTAATTACCTTACTAGAGGAACCAAACGAAATAAAAGATTTGTGGATCCCTCTTTCTCATAGTGAAGGAGAAAGTGATCTGTTTACAGGAGTTATATTTTCAGGCACTTTGCTGAGACACCCCAACCCCCCTCGGTTGCTGACTGTAAAATAAGAAAACTATTACCCAGCTGGGGTAACAATAGGCTCCCACAGTGCTTTTCTGCTCAGCCCGCAGCTGCCAGTGAAAGTGGAAACTACAGCAGCAGGATAACATTCTTTTCTTACAGCCTGTTTCTATGGGCAAGGAGCCCTCCCACTGCTTCAATGTATTTTCTATGCAAAACTGTAGAAGAAGTGACATTTTAAAAGTTTTGACCTTTGTTTTCCCCCCCCCCTTTTTTTTTTTCTTTCATGAACCAAAGCATAAATTTTTTAAACCTTCTGACAGGGTCTATGCTAGGAACGGCAATAGCTGTTACTACTATAATAAAATGTTTAAAAATCTGAAAATTCTATATTGAATATAGCACACGGGTAACCTTTTTGCAAAAAAAGATAGTGATGGGAGATACAGAACTCTCCTGGTTATTGTCACAGGCAGACAGATGATCGTGGCAGATCTCACACACCTTTGCAAAATAGTGCCTTTGAATGCCACATTTTCATTTACTCATTTCATAATTTAAGGCTAAAATTTTAAAGGATTTTGCAGGCAAAGATTTCTTTTTTCATGACTGCAAGAAAAACATAAAATTTTAAACAGTTTTATTAAAATTGCCTTTAAAAAAGTGTTTGTGAAAGAAAAATCAGTGGACAGAATAATGCTAGTGAACAGTAGTAAATTTAGCTACATATACATGTGTCCAAATTATATGGATCTAATTTGATAGGAAATTGGCATGGTTCCCAATTAGATTACAAATACAACAACAAAAAAGATCACCGTTCTAGTTAACACATGAAATAACACACTAAATCTCAGGAAATGATAAAGAATGTTAGAAATGTAAAACATATTTCCCCAAACACAAGCAAAATAAATGAAAACTGTTGAAGAGAGATGGGGAGGGGGAAGGGATGCCCATGAGTCATTGAAGTGAATGCAGAACAGATTCCAAAACCAAGCCTGGCAGGTTAATCCATGTGAGAGTCTTCTATTCACTACAGATTCTCTTTGCTAGCTACCACCACTAGCTATCACCAGCTCACCCTTATGCTCACCAAGGGCACCGGCCCTGCTGTTGGTCCATCTATATATCTCTTTTCAGGTCTCACCCCACATTCTTTTCATACCAAACCCTCTCCCCTCCACACATTGAAACTGATGGAAATTTTGTTGATACAAACAATGAAAAACAGGCCAATAGGGCAACAGTGTTCTGAAATAATCAGGTTTAAAAGCTGCTTTAAAGATCAGTAGTAATTACAGGAGACAGTAGAAAAAACATGTTTTATAGTGGTGGCTCCACTGGTGGGTTGATAAAGAGGTATAAAGACTTCTTGGTAACCTGAGTCCTCCATCAGAACAAGATAAAATCATCTCTCACTCTACAACACACATACTGTAACCAAATCCATCATTAGCAAACTACATCATTCATCATTAGGCAACAATTTACTATAATTTACAATGGGTCCATTAAAAGATCATTAAACCTAGCAAAAAAAACAAAAAAAAAAACCAACCCTGAAAAAACCCCGAAAAAACCCCAAGAAAAAAAATCCAAAACTCTCCCAGGAGGGTCTGTGTCAAGACAGAAGATTTTTTCATTTCCCCTTAATCTGTGATAAAATACCGTAAACTGTCAGGACACCCCTTGGATTTCACATCCTGTACATGACATCCTCAGGTAAATAGGGCAAAGGAAGTCCTAGTTTCTGTCCAAACCGTATGGGGTTTTTTTTCGTTTCTCTGTGGCAGAACATCTTTTGCATTTTCAAACCCAAAGTTGCTTTTTCCAGTCTGTGAATCAACTGCTTAAAAACACCCCAGAACATTTTCATGGCAAGCCTGCCAGCAGGGAGCCAGGAACCAATGGCGGGGTTCTAGGGATGCCACCAGGATACTTGCACCTTTTCTGAGGGGTTCTACAGGTTTGGCGAAAAGGGCTCTGGAGGAGCTGCCAGACAGACCCTGCTCCCACAGAAAGTCTTCTTATTTTCTTTGGTGGGGTTACAACCAAGTCAAACCAAGTTATCCTTTCAAAAGCACGTCTCTCGTCATCTGCTGTATTAATAGTTATTTGCATGTTATTTCCTGGTCTCTTTGCCACGATATGTGGGTGCAGGCAGAAGAATTCTAAAGGATTTTTAGGCTGATAGTACTTCCATTATTCAGGACAATGTGCTATCCAAGGGAGGCAGCTATTTGGGATAAATAGCATATCCCCATTTGTCCAAAATAGCCAAATGTCTGGCATGAGTCATGCCAAACAGGCAGCTGTTCGGCAGGAGTGTAGTACTGGCATACTAAAAAGCAGAAGATATTGGAGGGGGCAGAGGGAGCTAAAGGTGGCAGCAGGGTATAGTGACAGGGGGTTTGTGGGGTCAGTAGTACACAACTATCACACTCATTAAAACTGTCAGACAATGCTATCATAAATGGCAGCATTTGTCTGCAGTTTGCACACAACAGCTTCCAAGACACCGCTCATCTCCTTAGTACTTAAACCAGACAATAAATGAATTTCTTAGGAACTGCTGTGTGGGAGGTGCTGGCAGGTATCACCTCTGGAGCACACATATTACAAGTATGGTATCACCACCAGAGAAACAGCTAGGCATAGACAGGAAAGTCTTGAGAAACAATTCCCTTAGTAAGAGTGCTCCTGGGAGATTTGCAAAGCACAGGGTATTTCCTCAGCTGGCTGAGATGGCTTCCTGAGAAGTAATGGCATTCACAATGAGCAGGACAGATGTCGTAGAGAGGTACATGAATAGATTTCCAGGCAAGTAAAGCTATCTCTGTCCTTAGCTGGCTGCCCTGGGGAACCCATGTACAGGCAGACTTGTGAGCATCATACATACCCATGCTGTGTGCAGGCATCCTCTTGTTCTTTCCAGGCTATAAAGTCATAGTCATAGAATAGTTAGGGTTGGAAATGACCTTAAGGTCATCTAGTTCCACCCCTCCTGCCATGGACAGGGACACCTCACACTAAACCGTGTCACCCAAAGCTCTGTCCAACCTGGCCTTCTTGAGGGAGGAAGGGACTTCCTCCCTCAGCACTACATGAGTACTAATGATTTAAGCTGCAGATACTCCTGAGATATAGGTAATGAACTTCATTTCACAGAGAAAGAGACCAAAGCTGTAAAATTTGTGACATGCTCAACACCACAAAGTGTGGGACAAAGTCTTGAATGAAACCAGCTCCCAAGGAAGTCTTCTGTGACAAGAATATCCTTTGTTACAGTCACTGCAATGCAAGCTCAGCAGGTGCCATTTCAAATTCAGTATTTTGGCCATCTACTTTTCTTTTAAACTAAATGAAAACAGTCCCTGGCATGTAGTAAACCGCTTGCCAGACTTAGGAATTCTTCAGCTTACATTAGCACATTTAAGTGCCAAAAAATAAAAAATGAAACTGGCTAAATGTGTAGTTAGTCATGCTTGTAAAAATGTCAACGCTGTCAAAAATATTTGTGTGAAAATCATAAACAAAATCTGCTGCCATGAGAAGTTATTTGGTTCTTTATTATGGGACAAAATGACTTCTTTTTCATCAAGACTTAAAAAAAAAGAGAGCAAATGCTATGCTGGCAATATTGGCACAATCTTGACTCAGCTGCTTCCCTGGGGTAATAAAGTTACTCCCAGAAAGAAGAGGATTATAATCTTCACAGAGTACCTTAAAAATCCAGCTAGTATGCCAGGCTAGCTTAGCAGGTTCTTAATAGGATGTGCAATCCTGCACCTCTAAGTATATTTAGAAGGGTTCAGGTGCTTAAATGCAGGAGAGGGTTGCTTAGTAGCCCTTTAACTGGCATTTTTTGAGTGGATTTCTTGAACTGCAGCTCTCACATTTGCACGCTTGCTTATAGAGGCAGGATAAGCATACTTTATAACCTGAAAAAATAAACAAAAGCAGTAGGTCACCAGATCGAATCATGCAGGTCAGTGGAGAGGAATATCTATAGCTATCTTGAGGCTTGTGTTCACTGACCTGTGGGAACAGTTGGTGGTCCCACTTTGCTTCTGAAGGACAGATGTCCTCACCCGTTTGCTGCTACAGGTGGCAATACTGTGGTCAGCAGACCCCATGAGCACATCCCAGGAATGAACTCCCACAGAGTGGGTTCACTGGGGCCAGGTAAACTGCAGAGCCTTTGGAGAAGCTGTCCTCTCTTCCCCTTCTCTTCTTTGCAGTTTTATAAAAGCGGGTTCACACTCTAGCAAATTGTGGTTAATTGGGAAACTTTCACTGGTAGTGAAGTGACAGAGAATGCAAGTGAACTTCAGATGGTATGGCCATTTGGGGGCTTAATTTCCAAACCATGTAGTGAGTGTAGGCGTTGCCATCTTCTCACAACAGAATCATATGTGTTTGTGCATGGTTGTAATGTATAAGACTCACCAAACCACTATTGAAACAGAGAGCCAATGTATTTCAGGATAATTTTTTTTTATGATGAGGGTGGTGAAACACTGGAACAGGTTGATCAGAGAGGTGATAGATGCTCCATCCCTGAAGAGATTCAAGGCCAGGCTGGACAGGGCTCTGAGCTGCTTGATCCAAACCATTCTATGATTCTGTCATTTCTCTTGCCCTTAATTGCAAATACAGCTTGTTAAAATTAGTGTCCAGTTGTATGGGTATCATCCTATTCAGCAGTGATCAGGATTCTCAAGAGTCTGGTGAAATGGCACTGAAAGGTCTGTCACAAACATGGCACAAAGCAACTTACTAGCAAGAACCAAATTCTGAAAAGCTCTGCAGCAACTTAAGCAACATTTCCTGGAGAGCTCTGTGGTTCCAATATTATAGAAATAGTTTCCCATCCCCTTAATATCCCCAGGAGTTCAGTATATTGCTATATTGCAAACCTAAAAGGTTCCTTGAAACAGAACAAAGATTCATAAAATTAATCTTTTATTACTGTATTTCATGTGTCCTCCTTGCTATCTTGCCTCCTTATAGAATTTCAGATTTCTGCTGGAAAAGGAAAGTGAAAACAATCTTGTATTAATACTTACTAGATATATTCATGGGGGTTTATGTTATCCTATTTATAATTGAAATGGAATTGAGATACAACCAAAACTTAAAAGAAAAGTAGTATTTTTCATATCATAAAGGGGATAAAATCTGAAGCAGAAAAATGTGACGTTAAATGAACAAATGCCATCTTACATTGGTGCATTTCAATCATGTCTACCTTCGTTATTCCAAACAACTCTACTGAGAGAGTCCTGGTACCCTTTCTTGCTGTCACCAAGAAAACAAGCTCTGACTGGAAGACAAAAAATGGTGAGGGTCTCTTATGCAGTGTTTTTAATGCTTACTTTGAGCTTACTTTATCTGAGTTCCTCTCAGATACAGAAACTTCAGAAATATTTCATGCTTCCTGAAAAGAAGAGGTAGAACAAGAGAGGAATAACTTTGTGCCACCCATTTCTGGTTTGTTTTGTAAAAAAATTACATTGATTTAACAATAAATAAGAGCAGATTTGTTACAGCGTTCAGGGAGTGTGAAGACTAGAGGAAAGGCAGATGAGGAATAAATGGATTAAAGAAAAGGCAGTCTTTTAAGCAGGAGAAAAGAATATTGCCTGGAAATATTGAAACACTAAGTAACATAAGTAACATTCCCCAGCAGGGGAATGAAAGGTGCTTTCTGTCTCTGATCATCTTTGAAGGAAGAGAGGGAGGTGTTGAAAGTGCTGCTGCACGATCTGGATATTCCTCACACCTTGGCTCTGCCCATCCTCACTACCCCAGTGAATCAGCAGGAGGATGCATTGTCATCAGGCCAGCACAGGACGTGCCACTTCTGGAATAAGGCAGCAGGACTGTCACGCTCTGAAATGCCATCTGCTTTCTGGCCTGTTCCTAGAGCTGTACCTAAACACATTGCCAATGACTCATGCAAGAGAGCCCCAAAAGGCATCAGATTTTTTTGCTTCTCTTGGGAAACGGGCTCCTCCAAGGCCATCTATTTCCAAGGTCCCTGGAGCACAAAAAGAAGCAAAGTAGATTATTTTATACAAGCAGTGAGAAGTTTGGCTCAGCATTGTAAGCATCATCAAAATTCAAACTGTCAAGGTTTGTTTTCTACAGACAGGCGCTCAGCTCATTGTCCTCAGGTTGCTGAGACAGAAGAGGGAAGTGGATATCCTCAGCTATCTGAGGCATCACTTATATATTTCTACAAAACTTTGCCTCCTTCTGTTGTTTTTTTCTGGGGTGAGATCTTCCTTTCTTTATTGCCAATATTTTAGGGACTGGAAGTTAAGCCTTCTCTATTGGGTCTTAGCAGAGTACAGTAGCACTGTAGTAGTAGAAAACATTACGTTCCCTGATAGGAAGGATTATAGCCATCCCACTGGTCTGTTAAATACTTTGGTGAGCTCAGGATTAAAAATCTTGCCCTCGTCTTGTTCCATTCTTTCATTGCCATCCCACTTCAACCATGATATCAAAATATGTGCCTGGAGATATAGTCAGCCTTTGTGGCCAATCTGAGTCCTACCAATGCAGTTCTTCTAGTGCAAATATGTGTTAGTGATAAATGCAATCTGCCTCTTTCCTGATCCTGCCAGCAGCTCTGAGAAGTTGCTGGAGAAGTCTGTGAGACAACAGTCTATGGGGCTGGATGGGTTCCAACCCAGAGTACTGAAGGAGCTGGCAGAAGTGCTCACCAAGGCACTTTCCACCATTTATCAAGAGTCCAGGATAACAGCGGAGGTCTCGGATGACTGGAGGTTAGCAAACATGGCACTCATCTACAAGAAGGGCCAGAAGGTTGGATCTGGGGAAATAGATCCCAGTGCTGGGAAAGGTTATGGAGCAGATCATGTTAAGTGCCGTTCTGCAGCACGTACAGGACAACAGGACGATCAGGCCCAGTAAGCATTGGTTTATGAAAGGCAGGTCCTGCTTGACTAACCTGATCTCCTTCTATGGCAAGGTGACCTGCTTAGTGGATGAGAGAAAGATTGTGGGTGTTTTTTACTTGGAATTCAGAAAAGTCTTTGACACCATTTCCTGCAGCAATTCTCTTGAAGAAACTGACTGCTCATGGCTTGGATGGGAGTATTGTTTGCTGGGTAAAAAAGCTGGCTGGATGGCTGAGCCCAGAGTGGTGATGAATGGAGTTCAATCCAGCTGGTGGTTGGTCAAGAATGGTGTTCCCCAGGGCTCAGTACTGGGGTCAGTTCTGTTTAATATCTATCAAGGATCTGGACAACAAGATTGAGTGCACCCTCAGCAGGTTTCCAGATGACATCAAGTTGAGTGAGAGTGTCAATCTGTTGCAGGGTAGGAAGGCTCCACAGAGGGATCTAGACAGTCTGTATCGATGGGCCAAGGCCAGCTGCATGATGTTGAATAAGACCAAGTGCCAGGTCCTGCACTTGCATCACAACAACCCCATGCAATGCTATAGGCTTGAGGAAGAGTGTCTGGAAAACTGCTTGGTGGTAAAGGACCTGAGGGGGCTGATTGACAGAGCTGAACATGAGCTGGCTTGTGCCCAGGTGGCTCAGAAGGTCAACAGCATCTTGGCCCATATTACAAACAGTGTGGCCAGCAGGGCCAGCGCAGTGATCATCCCCCTGTACTCGGCACTGGTGAGGCTGCACCTCGAATCTTAACTGTGTTCAGTTCTGGGCCCTCACTACAGGAGAGACATCGAGGTGCTGGAGCTGTTCCAGGAAAGGGCAACTGAGCTGGTGCACAAGTCTTATGAGGAATGGCTGAGGAACTGGCCCTGTTTAATCTGGAGAAGAGAAGGCTCAGGGAGGACCTTATTGCTCTCTGCAACTGCCTGAAAGGAGGCTGTAGTGAGGTGGAGTTGGTCTCTTCTCCAAAGTAAGAAGTGATAGGACAAGAGGTAACGGCCTCGAGCTGCACCAGGAGAGGTTTAGACTGGATATTAGGAATAATTTCATCCCTGAAAGAGCTGTCAAGCACTGGAACAGGCTGCACAGGGAACTGATGAAGTAAGCATCCCTGGAGGTATTTAAAAGATGTGTAGATGTGGCACCCAGGGCCATGGTTTAGTGGTGGATTTGGCAGTGCTGGGTTAACAGTTGCATTCTATGACCTTAAGAGTCTTTTCCAATACAACTGATTCTATGATTCTATTCTAACAGTATATAACTTTGCACTTGGCTGTGTAACTGTCTAGATAGATACAGAGATGCCTATATCTGAAGCTAAGGTACGATGAATTCTAAGTAAAGGAATTAAAATCTGAAATTAAAATGCTACTGTTTTGTGACAGTGTTATAATCTTATAACACTTATAAAGGTAATTTATACATCTCTGGTTTGCAGCACCTCTACTCTATTTACTAGTTATTTTCCTACATTTAGGTTATGTAAGGCATGATAATGTTAGACATCTACAAAATGTAGACATCTATATCTAAACTGTTCAGCTTTTCTTAGTTGCAAGTCATATGACCTATGGCAGATGTCTAATTTGGGATGAGCCAATTTACTGTTGGGAATTGCTTGCATCTTTCCATGGACACTAAAAGGGCAAAAGAAGAGGTGCACTAGTTCAGATGTCTGCACTGCAGATGTCTTCATTTCAGTCATTCATATATAAATCTGAGTTCCTTAGCCCCACCACAACTTTCTCCACACAGTTTAAGAAAACCCACTAAAACTGTATCTTCACATATGGGGCAAACACCGAAGGTAAGGTGGGGAGTGAGAGGTGTGCAAATATTCCATAAATAGGTTCAAGTTTACTTCTGTAACAGTTCAGGATGAAAATGAGCCTCAGAACAAAATGCAAAGATTGCTTGTTTGGCGTAGCTTTCCCACAGTAAATAATAGATACAAAATTAGCTAGTGAGGGAGGAAGGGGAAAAAACACTCAACATAGATCGTTTGCTTTCACTTGCAAAGCTTTTAAATAATTCAGAACAATATAATCCTGAGACAGACAGAGACTGTCCTCTACAGATGGGCAGTGAAACAAAACACAATCATGACCCTACATATAAGTTTCTGTGAAGGGCCATTAGATGGGAGACAGCTCATTGTGTGCACATGTGTTTGGATGAGAAAAATGAGTCACTCCCAACTTTGGATCAAGCAGGTGATGTAAAGGACTGGCAGGTAGAATGATGCAGACAGAGGCTCTGCTTTCTGAAAAGCAGAGTCATATCCTAGGAGAAGAAAACATCAAAAAAGAAAGCAAAACTGGACGCAGTGACATCACTGGAGAATTGGGAGCAAGGATGAACACACCTACTCTGCTACAGAGGATACACACATGTATAAATCAAGGAGCCTAGATTACGTTTTGCAGTGGCTTCTGTAAAGCCTTAGGGTTGAAATTTTGTCTGTTCAGCAGTAGTTAGGTTAGGAGCAGTCTTTTTTTGTTGAAAAGGAAAATCAGATTTCCCATCTTTCCAAAGTTTTGCTGTCCTTCTTAGCAATATTTCTAACTTCGTCTCAATTAAAGGGTAACCAGGAGACATGCAGTTGCATTTGTAATATAAAAGATGGAGTGAACAAAATTATGGACCTTCTAGGATCAAAAGAGCTATCAATACAGTGAGCTCTTAATTCCCTGCTGTGTTTTACCTGGGTTTCAGAACAGCAGGAAGGCAAGCAGATTGTTTTAGATCTAGACTGTGGGCCAGCCTTAATGGATCTGGGTTGCCTTTATGTTGAGCTGTGCAGGTGCCCTGTTTTCTTCCCCAGTACCTTTATTATCCTTGCATCCCAGACCCCCTCTACTTATGATGGATAGTGGAGATTAAGACTGCTCAGTTCACTGAGTTAAAAGAATTCAGCTCACACTGTGACACCTTTTTTGATTTTACTAACCACTGACAATTCGCAAGAAGGAAAAAGAAAGCTTGAAATATCTAAGCTGGAGCAGGGGGGATAGCCACCAGCAATGTCAACACCTTCTTGGGTGCAGTAAGGACGTTAACTCCAGTTATACCTTCAGGGGACCAGCTCTTGATAGAAATAACAGATTCAGAAACCCGATTTTTGAGCTTGGGACCCCTCAAATGAGGCAGCAGGTGTCTACTCTTTAAAGCACAGCCAGTATAATTCTGAGGGACAGCTCCCCTATTGCTTTACAAGCTTCTTTCCCTATGCACATGTAACAATTGACACAACAGATGCTTAGAGAGGTAGAAGTCACCAGGAAGATGAATACCAATGCAGTTAAAGATTAAGCTGAGAAGTGGCATTCAAGCACTACAAACTGATTTAGCTATATTTTGAATGTGAGCATATAAGTCTTGTTTCCTCAAATCACTACTTAGGTTTCATTAATGCCTTACGAGGACCTCAAAAGACCTCTTTGCTTTGCATCCACCCTGGCTCTGCTTCTGTGAAAGTGATTTGTGTGTATTCTGGGATACAGATATAAGCAAGAGATAGATTTGGGAGAACTGAGGATTGTCATTCTCTTGACACTTTTCTGGAAGCTCAAAGAGGTACTTGTCACTCAACCCTGCATTTAGGAAAAGACATGGTCCAGTTTTGGGACTCCACAGGTTTTTGCTGGGGTCTTACAAATTGGCCTTTAAAACCATCTGGAGGGATCAGGCTAAAGCCTAAGACCAGAGCAACACATGAGATAATTAACACGTTAGACCTCCCCATCCCCCAGTGAACTTCTGTTGGCCTCTCCTCTTCCTGAAAGAAAGGGGAAAAACATCCTTTTTGTAGTGGCTGCGTATTATATAAAGCAAATCAAGAGTGAAAGCAGGGAGCAAAGAGATGGCACAGAGCCCGAAAAGTGCACCCTTAAATCTATAATTAAAACCAAAGGCAAGTTCCCAATATAGCCAATTCAGTTATATAAGATCTTACAAAAGCTTCACACTGTTTGCTGGGTTTTGCTTTATTACTGTTCTCTCTCCTAAGAGTTCACTTGAGGTCAGTAGCAGATGAGGTATTACAGTCAGAGTTTATGGCAGGGTAGAAATTTAACAGTGCCCTGTTTGTAAAGATATGCAAGTGTGCACTCAGATGGAAAAAATAATCACTGGCTCTACTTGAAAGAGAAAAAGTTAATGGTCACTTTGGAGTTCAGTTTAGACCACCTCCAGCTCCGGAAATAGATTGCTAGTTACTAAGAAATTACTTCAAATAGTGTCCTGACAGTCTCTGTAAAAGGATCCTCATTGCCCACTGGCCAGAGAAATATGGTTAAACTACATGTAGAGCAAGAAATCAGTCTAGATAAGGCCTCACTATCTAGCCAGATTAAGGCATGAGAATATTGAAGTGTTCTTAGAAAGCCCATGACAAGTCTATACTACATTTCTTCATGCCTACTAAAAACAGCCTGCAGGAAAACACGAGTTCAGCTGGCATTTTTGTAAATGTAGGCAGCTCACTGTTCTGTGCAACTGTACTGGGAGTAGGTATCTCCGTGTGGGAGTTGGAACGTGTATCAAAACCACTACATTAAAGAGTATGCAAGCTGTATTTCAGACATATAAATAAAAAGCAGTTATCATTAGTGATAAAAACCTTCACTGCTGCATTCTTTTCGTGCATTTTTTACAGCAGAGTTGGTGGTAACATTCCTAGAAATAATGGTTTCCTAGGGCCATGCTAAAACTAATCTCTTCATACATATAAAAAACCCTAAACAGCCTAAACACCAAAAATTCCTTGTTTAAACACTGTAGAACCACTCAACAGTAATCAGCAGTGCTCAGACATCCATGTATTTTGAGGTATCAGGAGAATGTGGGTGCCAGGGGAAGGAAACAGAATTGTCTTCTTCATAATTGTCCTCTTCATAATTGTCCTAATTTTGGTTAAGTGACAAAGTACAGGAACATGCAATATGTAAACGCAATTTGCTGAAGTCCCATATCTCAGGGTGATAAATATCCTCAAGAATTTACCTAGAAGAAGCTGGTGATTGCTGGGTGTAGCGCCAACATTCACAAATCAAGATACTTTCAGTTCTAAATTCCAATTATATTTAGATTACTTTGTCCACAAAAGTAGAAGTAGGGGAAAGCAGAACGCTTTCCAAAATATCCCTAAAATACTTTTTTTTCCCCAGTGACAATCAGAAACCACCATTTTTTACCATCATGATAGGTAACAAAAAAAAATGGGAAGAATTATTTGCAGGAATGCTTGTGAAACCTATGACCATCTTTTCTTTGCAACGTGAAACATCAATACCTTTTCAAAATGAGGACATCTTATCAATTTAAAGGATGTGCTAATTGCTTGAACTCTGTTGTTTCTTTTGAGTAGTGGCAATTCCCAGCTTGCAAATATCGTATGCAAAAGTACAGAAGGAATCTCCATGGGCAAAAATGTGTTGCTGATGCAGTTTACTTAAAATACTGTATCTGATTGGATTGAGCTCCAGTTCTTCCTATGTCTCCAGTAGAGGCTTTTTGTGATTAATATCTGTCAATGTTAGGCACTAAAATAGTTATTGAAAGAGTACTGTTTTAATTGCACTGGTCTGAGAGCTGGGCCTCAGGTCTGCCTGTGTGGGAGATCTGTGGGAAGGAGAGGGATCCCACTTTTATCATGCACCAATCCACCCTTATGGCAATGTGGGTTCTGGCAGAGCTCCAGCCTCACACTGACAATAGCACAAGGCTCTTTCTATGGCAGATTGGTCTTTCCAGTGCAATGGCTCCACAGCAGCCATGCAAACTAGCAGAAATGCTGGTATCGAGAAGTGCTTGCTTGCCTTTTCAAAAGTGTACACAGTGTGCAGACATACACCGACTTACAAAGGGCATCTGCACACAAACTAATATGATGTTTTCAGAAAGTTCTGTGAAGCCATGTTAGATATACAGGGCGCAAATGAAAAATGGGCTCGTTAAGTTTCATTGGGATCTAATATCAGTCCAGACTTTGTCTGCTGTCCCCAATCAAACTGATAGACACCAGCAAGTTGCTATCTGCAAGAAGATTCACGTCTGTATTAAAAGGGAGGACTGACACTAAAAATTAAGGCTCACATTGTTAGTATTTTCATCACAAGAGTGCATCATGAGCATGTTTTCTGAGCAAAGACAATGATCAGACAAGCTTTTAAATCATAGAATCAGAGAGTGATTTAGGTTGGAAGGGGAGTCATCTTGTCCAATTCCACTGCTCAAGCAGGGACATGTAGAGCAGGACCATGTTCAGACAGCTTCTGAATATCTCACAATATATAAATATTTTTTAGTATCTCCTTGCCTATAAATCCATGTAGTCTTCCTGCTGTATGTTCAATAGAACAACTAAGAACTGTAAGGAGGCATCATCCATTTACCAGACAATGTTCTCAGACAAAACACAATTTTTACCTGGAGAAACAAGAGAAAGATGGATACAGCACAGGCTCTTCATACTAGACTACAGCACTTCTTTCTGTCTTTGGAAAATCACCACGCATGGTCTTACAAGAACTTCTATAAGCAGTTTTGAGTCTAAGTGAGAACCACCACTGCAAGCTCCATATACACAAACTCTTCCTTTGTGTGTCTCTCCAGAATGTTTAAAACACTTCCATCAATATACTGACATCTTTCAAGTGTTCTTAAGATAAAAGCTAGATAAAATAGTGCACCTTGGAAACTTTTTCACAACAAGTTTGATGCAAATCTCATGAAGAATTGTTGTCTATGCCAGTCTTATGTTGCTTTCTCATGTGACATTTATCCTAACTGAGTCCACTGGGAAAAAAAAAGATCATTTGACTGCTCAAAGTATGTGTTAGTTTTGTGGTGGTTTTTACCTAATCAAGTCAAGGTAATCAAGCTTGAGCTCCAAAAGCTAATCATGTTCTGGATGCAATTGACTTGAATACAAGATTCCGTTTCCTTGAGCACATTTGATAATCACTACAGTCTATCAGCTTGGTAAAATGACCTCATTGTGTCAATGCTTGCACTAATACACTCACTTTCCAGTGCTCAGATAGTTTAACAAGCGTTTTATTCTTGATACTTGTTTCAAAACTAATTTGCACTGTCTCATAGATTTTCAGCATCAGGTGCCATGTCTTCTCCTTCCATAAAATGCTGAAAACCAAGCTTCAGTTCATAGTGCTATGCTGACATCTCCTTCCTTTTTAATTTCATTTTTTAATGCTTTACATCATAGAACAGCAGAAATTATTTCAAGGGATGATTCAAATGAGGCACATAACGTGTATGACCTTAGATATTGTGTCAGAGGATGTTATAAAACAGCTTCTGATTTCTCAGTACAGTAACAGCCTCTTTCTCATTAGTCACCTGCTAACATGTCTCTTTTTTTGTTTATCCTCTGTTTTGATTTCTCCATGCCTTCTGCTGTTTCTTTTATTTTCATCTCTGAGGTTTTCACTTTAGATAGACTAATTGATAAGGAAATACCAAGTGAAGTTTCACTTTCCATTCATGTTATTTTCTTCCCTTGATGTTTGCAAGACACTGTTCAGTTATTAAACCACCCCCCTCAGAATGTACACATTCAAACTTATGCTTAATAACAGTGAAACTAGAGGTTGCTGTGACAAAGGTAAAGTTCAAAGCCTTTCTCAGTTTCTTTGGTGTTCTTTTTCAGATGTCTAACTCACAGAAAAACTGTCCATGATTTTCAAGACTTTTCCTGTTCCACCATTTGGTCCTGTTACATCTAGCAAACAATCCACCTCCCAGTGCAGTTTCTGAGGATGTTTTGCTCTGAAGACTTCAAATACTTCTCAGGTGATTTTGTTGTTTTTTGTTTTTGTGTTTTTTTTTTTTTTTTGTTTTTTTTTTTTTTTTTTTTTTAATTTTAAAAATGCACTGTGATAAAGTGCCTGGGTACAAATAAATTGGTGACCAAGATAAGGAGTAAGTAAATGGCTTCTCTTAAATAAGCCAATTAAAAATTATGTATCATAGACCCCTCTTTACTACCAGTGCTGTGCACTCTTTTAGTGAAAACAGCTATGAGCAAATGCTTCAGCAATGCTTCTGCGCATAACATACTTTTGGAAATAGTCTCGAGTGAAGAGCTACTCATGTTCTCTTCCCCTCAGCTGTGACAAGAAAGAAAAAGAAAACTCAGTCCAATCTCTGAAGCAAACAAAACCCACAGAAAAAAAAATTAAGTAATTCTGTGGTAAACCCATGGTAGATGAGACCCAGGGCAGTAGGAAAGGCTTTTCTCAGTGCTTCAGAATTATTTACTCTTCCTGCTTGTGGAGATAAAACAGAAAATACAATGATGGGTCCCAGTCAGACCTGCACTTAAGCATGGAAACTGCCTCTCTCCAGTACTGTACAAAGTACTGAGTTTACCAGTAGCACTCTGAATCACTGAAGATTTTGAATGCGATAGTAGTTCAGAAAGCCTAAATCAAGCACCTGAGGTTGTCAGCTGAAGTCTAAAAATGGGGAAAACAAGGGAGACAGAGCACCAGAAATATAAAGGGCAGATGTTTTTCTATTCTGAGTCCTCAAATCTACCTTAAGTCTATGTTACGAAAGTAACACATTGGCTCCTTTCTGGGGGTAATGAGGGACATTCTGAAACCACTTATTAATTTATACAACATCTGCATGCAGGATGGCTTATGGCACCTCTCTGCTGTTTTAGCATTTCATTTGCAGGCAGCAGATGCTCTTATCTACTCACATGCTGTCAAAACTATGTCTTTTGTGTCCCATGGAAGTTGTGTGATGTGAGGAAGTTCCTCCCTAGAACCCATCTTTTGCACTGCAGGTGTTTGAGTTTTCCAGCCCGCTGGTAGCAGGCAGATAGGTATTATTGGTAATGCCAACAACTGTTTTTTTGTCTTAGCCTAAGGTGGAAGCAATTGCTCAGAGGTCCTGTAAATAATAGTTCTGTGGTATCATTGTCCAAATTTAAAAAATAAAGAAAAGCCGCTTGGTACACAATAAGCTGGCAGCAATTTTCACATTACTCCTGGCAGTATCACGTTCGTTGCTTGACAGATCTGTTTTTAATTCAGACTTCTCCTTTAGCTCCCCTGTTGTAGGTACACAGTAGAATTTAACTGTTTGTGTCCATCACCTTTGGCTTTGTTTGCTTCAAAACTGTTTCAGGATATCTAGCAAAAAACACAGACTAATCCTAAGGACTATCTGTCCCACAGAGAGCACAGAAATTTGGGGGTGAGGAAGAAAGCTAAGAAGACCTGACAGTACGAGCTAGTACCAGCTAGTACAAGGCTCACCTCACACGCAGCAAACTGGTCTTCAAAAATACATCTACCTGTTTGAGCTCAGGGACATAGCACAGCAAATAATAAGAGGACAGGAGAGGAAACAATGCAGTTTTGTGAAAAACTGCACCCCAGTCTAGTGCATTTAAAAATTGGACCCGACGTGATTTTAAGTAATGAAAATTATTCCAGAGAACAGAAAGTATTCATACCTTAACCTGCAGTTCTGTTCGCTGACAGAATTTACTACCTGAAACCTCTACAGCAAGCTCTTGGGCCACTTGCATATCTAATATGCTTGTTTTGTGGGGGACAGAGAGGCAGAGACAGAGCAAAAGTAAGTTTTGGAGAGTGCCGCTCTTAGTGCTATGAGCCCTACATGATATAAGCGCAGTTTCTCTGAGGACTAATGATTTGTACACAGGGAAAAATCAAAGGCAAACCAAAGGTCTCTGTCCATTAGAATGAACCCCTCTTTCCAGCTGTCATAAAATCCATGTATTCCCTCTATGGTTTTCCTGACAACTATGCTGTAATATACTTCTAGGAGAAGCAGTAACCAAGTATTACATGAAGATAGAGATTGTGTTTGGTTGAATTGTTCTCTCTGGGTACAAATGCTAGTCATAGGTTCCTGAGGGTTTTTTCTGCTCCCCGCAGAAACTGAGATGCAGGTGTGCTTCTCAGAAATATTCCTGCCTAGGATATCTGCAGCATGCAGTAGTGTCTGCACAGAAACAGATGATCCTCGTGCTTGTGTCAGCAGACCTGCGTGGCTAGGCAAAATTAGTTTTCAGAGCAACAATTCCGAGGTGCCATCTGCAAAGCACAAGAATGCATCATACCATGAGAGTACAAAATATATGCATCTTCATCCAAGATACTGCCCTATCTCCCCCTGCCATATGCTTCAACTGCTCAGCTAAGTTCCCGTTCCTGAGTATGTGCCAAACAGTAAAAACAGCATAACCCTTTGAGTTATATCCAGTAACACAGTACTACTGGATCTTCAGCTGCTCATGATTCAGAAGCTGAAAATTCAAATGAAGATATAATATTCATGGATGATAGTGAAAGGTGAAGTGAATTAAAAAGTAAGAACCAAGGGAAAAGTAACTTAAGATAGGCTTCATCTTTCATTTTTCTTTTCTTTTTTTTTTTTTTTTCTGTATTAGACTCATGTGTCTCACACAGGAGAAGTGAACTTACGAAAGAATTAAAGAAAGCAAGCCAAGATCAGGTAAGGGGGAAGTAAGTGAAAGGTTGCTGAATTTAAATAGAATCCATTTCACTGTTGATTCATTAGTGAAAATTTCAGAATTTAAGAATGAAATTAACAGCAAGTAATTGAGTAATCATCCCAAATTGTTATAGAATTCATTAGGTAAATAGATGTCCCATGATTTTTTTTAAGCCAACATAAAGAATCTAATGGAGAATCACAACCTCATTACCACGCTGCACTACCTTAAAAATATTTTACGCTATTCAGAATGACCAGGCTTGAGCTCCATGTTTTCAAAGCAGAAAAATGAAAGAGAGCCAACAGTACCTACTCCAAAGACTACCCGGGAATTACTGTTGATTCTCAATCCCATTTTATCCAAATTCAATAGTGTGGGGTTATACTTTCACTGGAATGAAGGTTTAGCAAGCACAGGAAAGAACCTTGGAGCAATAATCAGATAATTACAGAAATGCCATTCCTTTAAGTACCACTGAACTGCTCCCACAGGGGATTCACAAGACCCTAGTACAAAATGAGTGGAAATCCAGCACCAGTGCTGAGAGATATCAGCCCTGGTTCTACAAAACCTTTCTGACGTAAATAATCTCACACAACTGAAGTCCAGGCTGTGTTGATTTTCACCTGTGCTCACCTCTGCACATAAGAAATGCATATACTTTGCTGGAAAAATCCTGCACTTTGAGCCTTCCTGTGCCGCCTTCTGCTGTGGGCTACAGCCAATGCCATAGAGCAGCTGTCAGCCACCAGCAGCACTTGAGCAGGCTTCCAGCCAGCTCAGTATACTTACCCAGTGTTGAGCACACGATTGTTCTGTGGGATCCTGAGCAGGAAAATAGCTTGTCCCTTGCACATTGGTGATATCCAAATAAAAAATAAAGCACTGTGCATGAAGCAGTGCAAGTTCTGTGATCACCTAGTTTTGATGAACTCTTAAGGAAGAACGTAAAGACCCAAGCGGGGAAAATCAGAGGCACACTTTTCAACACAATAAACCCACAAATAATATCATGTTTCTAGCAGAAGCCAGTTTTATTCTAGTAATTTTTTTGCAGTTCTTCTGGTTTTAATATGCACTTGCCATCTCACACACTGTACATGTAAGACTTTTTACCATAAATAATAAGTTTCAGTTAGACATGCCAAGAATTTAATTTTCTCTCAGAGAGTCCCAGGGAGCATAAGCCACCTTGGCTTTGCCATCCTTACCTTAATTCATCTCCGGTGTCCACCTACAGGCTTCCATAATTCCCTGAGTCACACACGTTCCTGGTGCTGCCTGGCAGGACTTACAGCAGCAAGATGATAAGAAGTTGCAATGGTACATCAGCCCCATAATGACTATTGTAAAATAGGGGGAATAGAGGTAAAAGGACTCACAGTAAAAAATGCTCAATGAAGAAAAAAGCAAGCAAACAGGAATCAATTACATGCATATAATACAAAGGATGTTATTAGAATCTGGGACATGTTTTATATAGATACACCTACTATTCTTAATCTTCTTTAATTAATGCAATTATTCACTGGGCTATAGATACTGTGCAGAAAATTCTGTCTTTATCTGCAAAGAGTGCTAGTTGCACATTGCTGCTTTCAGTGGCTGAGTGATACGGAGTAGACATTTCCCCATCTCTTAAGAAAAAAATGCAGTTTCTTGCATGAGTTTAGTGATCATGGCTGCTGTCATTCCTGCCACTTCATAAATGCATTTATACAGAAATGTATTTTTGCAGAATTAATATTATATATTAAATGTATTCTTTCAGCACTAGCCCCCTTGCAATGATCTTCTTGGCACCTCACTTCTGGCTCGAGTACTCCCACCTGGAGTACTGAGTTCATCTCTGGGGCCTCCAACATAAAAAGTCTGTCGGACTCAAGCACATGTTTCAGCGCTTTGTGAAATAGGATCCACAGTGATTAGTAACCCAGAAAACATCTTGAGTATAATCAGATTCTGACAATTATATTTTGCTTGGACTTAATTTGCCTGAGCACAGGGCTGCAGTAAGTGGATTTGAACACAACATATCAAAGATCTTCTTTATTTTGAATTTTCTGAGAACAAGTACCCTGCATCTACACATTTTTCCTTTGATATAAACCTTTCTAATGAGTGGTTAAGATATTAACCTTTAAATTTTAGGCTCGAGACCACTGCTCCCAAAGTTGTTCATTAATTTTGAAAAGTCTCTACAGAGGGATTGTTGCACTGTTTTGGAAAGTAGCCGGTCACTCCACTTTATCCAGCTTTACGGCTTTCACAAAAGGAACCTGCCACCTCTGTTCCCCAATACCACAGACACAGCTTTTAAAGTCATTTAAGAGATCTAGGAAGAAGAAATTTGACTAAAAGCTGATTTCCCTTCCACACTCAGAGGAGCCAAGGGTTGAATGCATTTGGCTTTGTTGCACTATGGAATTTCCTAGGAAGAAATCACTGTTAGTAAGCAGTTCAGCCAGAAGACTTGCTCTCCAGCCTGCTACTGAGATACCTTAAAAAAGGCCACAATTTTATCCTTTTTTTTTTTGCTTATTTTTCAAAACAACATAGCTTATTTACCTTACAAAGTATCTGCATGAGAGCATTTGTGCTACTACACGAACTATTTAGACAGATGAATGGCTTTTCTTGGAAGAAAAGAAAAGCAACCTCATATAAAAGCAAATGATCCTATTTTATGTGAGCATCTCATACATTCATGAGCATTTCCCAGGACACATTTGCACTGGGCAGGGACTGGTTGTAATGAGCTGACTCGTCTGACTTGAAGTTGGCATCTTAAATATGCACACATGGCTGGGGAGAACTGTTCTTGACAGGACACTGCTGAAAATGCCTATTTGACTAGATAAAAATGACAGTGTATGGAGCTAGATGTCTTTCTTCTCCTCATCTTTGTGATTTTAAATCTGACTTAAGAGATGGGTGAATGCTGAGAGAGAGCGGAAGGGTCAGTCCTGCACCAGGCAGGCATCAAGGGGTGCAGAGATTTTCCTCTGGGATTTGGTTCAGATTGGTTTTGGTTTTGAAGCAGAGGTTGTATCAGAATGTGTTCCCTCACAGACACTTTTCACAGACACATCAGACACAGACACACAGAGACACACACATCCCCCTTCACAAAATGGTACACTCACAGGACTTGATTCTCATGTGTAAGAAGTCAGTTTTGTGCTATTTATTCATGGCTATTACTTTCTGTAGTGAAGCATCTTCTCTCCCACACTCACTCTTACTAATATGATTAGAAAGTTAGCATTTCATGTGGAAGGAATATTGGTGATGGTGCCCTTAACCACTCTTCTCACACTGTCACAGCATGTAGATGAGGGAGGAGGCTCCTCTGAAAGTCCTTTAATTCTCCAATTCTCCAGGATTTTCAACAACTGCAAGAAATAAATACAATGGCTGTGTTATTTTGGCCCATGAAGTAAATTAACCATAACACATTTGTAATTTAGAGATTAGTTTACATTTTGTTGTATGAAAAAAATATGCTATGACACTGATATGAAAAAATCCCAAACTGAAAAAACCACAATTTACATTTTAGATATGCAGCAATATCCCCAAGATTATTCCTAGTAAAGCCTTATAGTTCCTGGCTCAATTTCTGTATTTCAAGGTTGTCTCTTGTTTTCTCAGACAAACACACATGCATCCCAGTTTTCCTTGGCATCTCTTAAATAACCACTATATATCCTTTCCTTCCCCCCTCCTCCCCCTTGTCATTCTACTGGGTTCTCTTCTCTTTTTTTTTCCTTCCCTCTCTTGTTCTCCTGCCTTCAGGACCTCATAGTTACTACTTCATGCCCAATCGCTCCTATTCAGTCCTGTCTCCTTTTCTCTGTCTCCACTGGTAAGGAAAACTTACCAGAATGTGTATTCTCCAAGCACTCTTTTCATTTAAATGTGAAGAAGAGTCATCTGAGCCTCTCTCCTAGCAAAGAATTGGTCATTTGTCAGTTGAAGAAGTTCTTATCTTTGAGTACTTTTGAATAACTTGAGATTTTATGGTCTTCTGTTTTGGTCGTAAAAATAATCATTTTGCAGGAAACCAAATGTGAAATGGTGTCATTATTGTGTCTAACACAAGTCACAACCAAAGGTTTGAGTAGTTACACCTCCCAACTATGCTTTTAATGGTAAATTGCTTTCTAGTAACTAGTTTATGGCAGGAAACAGAAAGTACTGCTTCCCAAAATGTGCAGAAAGGCTGCCTTCAAACCTCACACTGCTTAACTTTCAGACGCGCTTTCCCTGGTGCCACACACCAATTCCCTCCCACTCCGCTTACATGCATATTCAATAGACCATATGCTTGATCTCAAATATCTCCAGGCATTATGGATCCTATTCAGCAAGAAGTGGTTTGTGCACTTACGATCAAGTAAAAAAAAAAAAAGGGAGACCTTTTTAAGGATCATTCAAGAGTCTACTGAGAACGAAATCCCAGTACACAGTGACCTGTATGTACCAGGCCACAGTCTACTTTAAACTGAACACACATATTTATGCTGAAAACACACACATGGGCATTAAGAAATTCTCATTATTCGACCATAAAGGAGGCCTGTATAGAGATCTCATGAGGGATTTACGCAGGAGCTTATTGACTAACACAAACCTAGTGATTCCTTGGAATCCAGAGTAGTTCGTGGGGTGACAAGGCAGTCCCATTGCCAATCCCCAGTACATGACAAAAGCAAAGGCAGCCCTAAAGCTAATACACAAACTGCCTCAGGATCTGCCACACAGCCAGATGCTGTGTTGGGAATTTTTCCCTGCCACTGTGGCATATGGGCTTTGCATTGCCATTTGAAGAGCATGGGATGGACAGAAACAATCTGGAAAGGTTGGGAAATGGATGACACGTCAGCTGGGTGCTTATGTTTGCTGTTTGGTTATTAGGTGATGCTTAAATGCCTCTTTGGCCTTAAGGTGAAGAAAAATCTTGACCCAAAAGAAGCCCTGATGTTACTTTATTAGTTGCAGTGCAGTTAGTATGGAGATTAATTTATTAACTTGTTTGCTTGTGTTTTGTTGTGGATTATGTTTATGAGGTTTTTTTTCTGTTAAAAAAATTAAAATATATTTTTCCCTGCATGTTGTCAGAGAAGTGCAGGAGCAGTTCAGAAGTATATTCAAATAGAAATGATGCCACTGTGTAATCACACTTGTTTCTCAAAGCAGTATTCTGTTCACTGCCTGTCAAACCCCGGTCTCTGCAGCCCTGTCACCTACAGCAACCAGTCCCAGCAAGACCTAAGAAGATTACACATGCGAGTGACTTACAGGTGCATGGAGGTGTCAGATCCATCCCTTGCTTCTTTATTAAGAGTTGTCTGACATTGCACCACTGCACTGTTTTTTCCAGAGAATGAAGAAAGCACTATACAAGCAGCAAACAAACTGCCTATGGGAGAAGATGATGAGTCAGGAGGCCTAGAGGAGGACGTGACCATGGTACAGGGAAGCGTGTACCAAGGAAAAAACACCAAAGAGCAGAGAAATGTATGCAAAGCAGGAAGAGGATAGAGAGGAGGAGGAATGTAAATAGCACCACAGAATGTTTGGGACATTTGGAAAAAAAAACAAAAAACAACAAAAAATCCCCAAGAAGCTAAGACTCAGGAAAAGGATATATATTTTCCTAAGAAGCAGTGATGGGTCACACCAGTGCTGAAGGGAACCCTTGAAGGTACCACATATGGGAGTTTCAACAGCCACAATGTGCCATATTGGCTTTCTTTCATCCTTTTCAAGAGAGGTTGGTCTGGTGGTTGTTAAAAGTAGTTCAAGTAATACTAGACTAAACAACTCCTGATGAGACAACTTCTTTCTTCCATTCTCCTCAACAACCCTTCAGCCCCACATGGGCACACCTGCCTCCTGCATCCCCACAGCCTCAGTACACAGGTCAGCACAAGAGCCACCCGTAAGCCGCCCATAAGGCAGGAAACTCTGGCCACTGCAGCTGTTCTGCAGACTCTGGGTCCTGCAGAATTGTGATCGCCATGTGTGCACTGTGTCAGTTCCCTTACACAGCAAGTAGGGGTTCTACCATCCAGCTGCTCCTGACCAAGCCAGCACTATGTGAAATGAGGGATAAAGGAGGGTCATGTTTCTGCACCAACTATTTCCAACACCATGTGCATGAAACTTATTGCTCTCTGAATGCGGTGTGGTTTCCCAAAGCCAGTCAAGAGTACTCCTTACTGTCTTGCTGCTCCCATGTACCTTCACTATTTGCATCTCATATTTGGGGTTCTTTTAATCCACTGCAAGCAAGAATTCTCTCAGTGGTATTGATAAACTGGAAAAAAGAAATAAGGAGAGGAAAACAAAAATAAATCAAGAGAAGGGATTACCTTTTTCGCTTCATGCATGCAATACTTGAACTACAACATTTGTACTTATGAATCCTGAGTAAGTGCTTGAACTTTTTATTGTTTCTTCATTTATTGCTCTGTCAGTTCCACTTCCCACCCTCTAGGCTACTGCATCTATTTAGGTAGTTGGTCTTCAGCCTGTTTCTTCTTGCTTTGTTGAATTCTGACTCTGCAATCAGATGTTTGTGCAAAAGCTTTCAATGCCAGCAGGACTCTGACACAAATTTGGGTGCATGAATGTCCCTGTCTTCAGTAGGGTCCTTGACTTTATTTTAAAAAAGAAAAAGCCTTGATATAATAATGCATTTTAATTAAACCATGCACAACTAACTTCCTTGGCAAGCACCAGGAAAGTCCTGCTCTACATCTTTTCATACCTGTGGCTTTAATGACAAGAATAATGAGACAAGTACAGTATTATTTAAAGACTGCATTGTTTATACTTTCACCCTCTGAGTGGCTCCTTGTTAAGGGGCTTACAATGGATTAGTTTCATGTTTAAAAAGGAGATAGAAAGATAACTTGTTGAGTACGCTGAATACTGTGAGCTTGTTGTGATGAAGACCAGTATTAGTTGATTGTCATCAAACATCAAGGATTTATTTATAGCATATCAAGTATGACAATGACATGGATGCAGGTTGTCAAACAAAGTCATTTCCTAGAGACAGCTAAATGTTTAAGCGCCATGTTTTCAGATATGCTTGAGACTTCAACCCTTTCTCTCATGAAATTACAATCTCTGTTTCGTTTAGTCTAGGATATCTTGTCTTTCAAAAGGTGCATCATGCTACCTTTATAGCTCCATTTCTCGGAGTTCCTGAGGGAGAGATACCCACCCCTAAGAATTTTTCATAGTGTACTTTTCCCTGTAAAAATACACATGGCACCCAAGATGCTCATACTTACAGCTCTGGTCTGAGTTTGAGCTGTGAGACCACCTGTGGGGTTAGACCAGATCTTGAGCTGCCAGAGGTGGGAGCAGCCAGAGGCAGAGACTTTGGGGTCTTTGTGCATGAACTGCAAGCTCCCATCCTACTGAGCAAAAGGGACATGGTTACAGGGAGGACTTATAACTAATTAGTAATCTGGATTGCCTCCCTTCCCTCTTCCTTTACTTCCAGGCCAAGTTGTTGCCATCCAGTTCAGCCTTAATTCAGCTTAGACAGAGGCTGCTTTCCAGGCTCCCTCTGAACCCTGCCTGCAGGTGCATTACAGAAGCTGTATGCAACTTAGAAGAAAGATGTTTTAGCTGAGAAGGATTTTATTCACTTTATTCACTATATCATTTTCTGAAGAATGTGAAGAAGAAAACGACAATTTTTTGGCTCTAAAAGCTGTTTTTTACTTTATTACCTGAGCATCACATTATAATGTTTGCTTGTGGGAAAGACTTCATTCAAAAATTTCAGAAAGGAAGAGCATGGGTTCCTCACCTAAAACAAAGCTTCACCCAGAAACATCCTTATGATTTTTATCATGTCAGCTTCACGTTTGATGATAGTTTGGAACCAAGGTAATACGTGAAGCTGCCATTCCAGTCTATATTTCTCACACTCTCAGAAATGGGAAAACAAATTCAGCTGATTGATCAGAAACTGAAAGGACAATACTTAGCAAGAGCTAACAAAATCCCCTCTGCAAGATAACTCTCACTCATTGTTAGGACAGCTCCATTGATTGCAGTCACCTTACAGGAGGAGTTAAAGTGTTCTGCTTATTAGAAGCATTCAGAAGATTATCAGGTTAAAATACATATTTTCATAATATCCTCTGAAGCCTTTTTTTCAATTTAAACCCTTTTTTTTTGTTTTCAAACATACACTTCTGAATTAAAATAGGAGGTTTGTATTTGGCAGTCTGGGTCCTCGCTGTCCCGTGCCTCAGCACCGCAGTTTGGTTTTGCCCAGCCAGTAGCAAATGAAGTCTATATGTTGAACAACTCATGCTGAAGGAAAAGCAGCTGCTCAATGACACTGCTCTCCACAGCACACAAATCTTGCACTTTTGCAGAAAGAGAACAAATACTTGCAGAAAATACACATGGAGTTTGATGCTCAAGAGGTATAAGATTAGGTCTAGTGTATTGACTAGAGAAATAGCCTGCAGGCCTTAGGCCAGCAAGGCTGCTTGCCAGTGACTTCATTAGGGCTTTTGCCTATGAAAGGACTGCCTGTTTGGATCCTGGAAACTTGCATCAATACGTCATTTTATGTGACTAAAGTAAGCAGAATGTGTCCAAAGCGCTGGCCAGTTACGGGCCTCAATCTGCCTCCATTTGCAGAGAGTGTCACTCTTAGGAAATCAGGTTTTTATTTGATCCAAGGCTCTTTTCAATAGAATTTTCATCACTGACTTCAAATGACATAGTGCCTCATATGAAGGTCCCCATTCTCTCTTGCATCTTCCCACAAAAGATGCTGGCAGCTGATGTCCTTCAAAGACTTTGTCCGGGAGTCCCAGAAGCCCCCAAAACTTTGTATATTTCAGACAGTGATTCGCACCCTTACAAAAACCCTCCCTGGTCTCCACCCTCACCTCATAGCAGCAGGGCACTCACAAAATCACGATGCTGGTGACTTCCAGGGCTCTTCTGCAGGGAGTGAAGAAAGGAAGGAATAGGGTGTCATAGCAAACACAAAAACTGTACATGTCTGGTGGTATAAACATACATACTTACATTGCAAGATCTGAGGAGATGTGGTTCAAGGGCAAAAGACAGTGAGAATCCATTAAACAATCACCTTTCTTGGGCTATAGTGCTCTCTGATACCATCAGGGAAATCGGAGGAGAGATAAACTAGTTGGTGGACTAAATAAAACTGCTTCTGGAGTTTTTTGTCAAAGAGCAGATAGAGAAAGCAAAAACCCTAAGGATCAATACCCCCGCACCCTTAATTAGCACTGCACAGAAATACCTACAGAATCCTCAAACATGTAGGACAAAACCAGGAAATGCAAGAATGTTAAATTCTTTGCTATATGCTAAAAAGAAAAAATAAAATTCTTGCAAGCATTTCACAGGTCTATGGCAAATTTTTTTTTCAGGAACTTTTTTTCTGTTTTTTTTTTTTTTTTCAGAAACTTTTCTTTCCTATTTTCTTTCCTGTTTGCTTTTTTCTGAAATTCACTGAGAACATTCATTTTAGTTGCCGCAGCATAACAGCATAAAAATGTTTGTTAAAGGACAAATTGAAAGCGATTATCCTATTAATGAAAATAAAAAGCAGAATTACTTCTGGAGACTTCATCTACAGCTCACAGCACAGTAGGACTAATGATTTCTGAGAATTCATTAAGTATTTGTGTCATTATAAACATGCTGTAAGTGGCACACACGTATATTTATTACTCTACTGAATCAATGTTGATTTGATCGGCTTACCTTTGACGTCAGCATTTCATAAATTTCTTAGTCATTTCCCCATGATGACCTCACCAAACATGTTCTAAAGCACACATTTCAATGCCTCCCCTCCTTTCCATTGTGCAGCGGTGCTCTTAAAATATTACTCTTTTTCCTTCCCTGGTCTCCCCTTTCCTCCTCATTCCTTTTTCTTCTCACCCTATATGCTAAAATTCTGGATTAGCTGCATTTATCAGTTTACCTCATAAAATACGTATCCTCATAATGAAGGGAAAGGATAAGCAAAAAGCACAAAATCTATTTTTAGAAGATGGGTCTTAATTGTACAAACTTTGGTGGGGGTTATTTCTCCCTCCCTCTCCCTTATTTTCTTCTCTCCCCCCGCCCAGGTCCTGGGTTGCTCTCCCTTCAATCTTGTCAGCTGTAAAATGGGTCTCTTTTTAACCTATAATGGATCAGTGAGATTAAAGGTGAAGTCATGAATTAGTAGCAGTGACAGCCCAGCACGATGGCCCTGGCAGCAGGGGGTCTCCCTTTGTGCTCGTCCACTCTGACCCCCCGTGCCACTCTCCGCCTGTGGGAACCGGACAAGAAGAATGTCGGGGTGGGGCTGGGGGCCGTCAGCTCCAGCCCCTGCGCCCAGCCAGCGCCCCCAACACATTCTTTCCCTGGAAATATTCTGACATCACCCCATCATACCTCCTTGCTGGCTCCTTCGTTAACTCCTTTATGCCTTGCTGCCAAGGGACAATGGGTCCTGCTGCAGGGTGGAGGAGGAGGAGGAGGGGTGGAGGGCATCTTTCCTGAGACAACTTTTTCAGAGGCTGCAAACTTAAGGCAAGCATGGTTTTTGAGTTCGGGATGTGAGTGAATTTTCTAGGTGTTGGGTTGTGTGGCTTGAGGCGCTATTGCCAAGGACAAAAAAGTAAGAGCGAAGTTCATCCAAGACGCAGAAAGACTTGTTTGGGTCTTTAAACCTGAATTTCTAAAGCAAACCCAAAGACCATCCCTACCACAAACACAGCTTTTTCAGTGTCTGCCTTTTTCCCTAGGAAATGTCAAAAACACCCATTAAACCATTGCAAATGTATGATGCATTTCCAATCTCTTCTTTTAAAGGCTATGGTAAGGCAACATCAGAGAGAAACACAATAACAAGAGCTTCTTCTTGAGAATTCCTCTTTTGGTGAAAGAATACCTGGGAGCAGAGAGAAATCAACAGAGTTATGTCTTTCTCCAAATATGAGACAGGCTGATCTTCCTGTTCTTGTTCTCTGGGGTATATTTTGTCCTTCCTGAAGTTTAAATGCATTGTGGTCAGGCTTCAGCCTGTCTTCTAGGATAAGCAGTTTTTTATGGTCCTTCCTGATTAACGCACTTGTTATCTAATTATAACAGGATTCCTTATCCTGACTAATTTGGGGTTTTGGTAAAGAAAGTTTCACATTTCTGAGCATACTTTTCTGATACTTTTAAAGCAATCCTATTGCACCTATCACCAGAACTATCCCAGCTCATATTGCTTCTCTAGGGGATATAACAGGTGTGCAGGACAGAGCCAGAAAGGACTGCCTGGAAAACTTAAAGAGGATCTTCCATGGAAAACTGTAAGAGGATCACTAGAAACAATTTTGTTGGATAAGAAGATGTTTCATTCCAGTGATACCATAAAGTCTGGTGAGTATGCACTATCTCTGTGCCTCGAAGTTCTCCACGGGAGGGTCCTCCACATACCCTTGGCAGAATCAGGTGGGATTTAGGCCCCTTGAAACAGCAGGGGGCCTAAATTCAAAATTGTAAGTCCTGTTTAGAAGCTGTCTAGCCCTGGAGACACATTAGTGTTTGTGGGATTGTCCCATTTTTCTCTAAAAGATGCCAACCACTTGCTTATTCTGCCCTAAGTGGAGTAGTTTGGCAAATGGCTTCTCTTTTCATTTACTTTGCAGATACTCCTGGGGTTTACATGGACAGAGTCTTGATCCAGTCTTAAAGCAGAGGGTAAGGGAAGCAAAGTCTGTGTTACAGCCAACTGTTTTCTTATATGACCCCATTTTGTCTTTTCCGGGCTCACAAGCCAAAAAGCCCACTAAGGATGTGGGGATATCTCCTGTGAAAATGGCACAGAGAAATTACTGAATGGCTCAGATGAATACTGGGAATGGACAGGGCAGATATCCTGAGCCTCTTCATCTTTTGATCAACGTATGCTCTTACAACCTGCATCTGACTGGAAGGTTCATCCCAGCCTGACATCATCCCATTTAGCCCCAGCCACACCACAGGACAAGTGTGCGCGTAGCCATTGCCGAGGGAAAGCAGCAGCTCATGAGTCTTCAGGAGAAGCAGTACTGTCCAGACCCACAGCAGCAGTAAAAGGCACTGGCTAGAAACAGTCCATGAGATGTGCAGATGGCATGGTCTGAAACAGGTTTCCGAGTCGATGAGCTGACAGCATTTCCATACCAGTTCATGCCACTGTGTGGTTCCCAGTTATGGTTTCTGCAGGTCTGCTGGACCTTGTTTCCGGAACAGGCTCCATCCCTGCTTGGCATCTACTAGGCTGCAAGCCATAATGCTACATTTTGAAGACAAAAAGGAGAGCGCATTGGAGTTGTACCTAACTGGCAGGAGAAGTCTGCATGATACACATTGCAAAGTGTCACTTGACAACATGGCACGTGAGGAGTAGACCAGGACACAGTGAGTCCTGGACCAAATGGGAGTCTTACAAGTTGCCATTGAAATTCCGTTTCATGTAATGCCCTCCAAGCCCAGACCATTTTGAGAGAGGAGTTTATATTGCATCCAGCAAAGGGCTTAGCAGGCTGAGCGAGCTGCCTGCCTGGTGTGTAAGATGCCCTTTTACACATGGGGTAGATCGGGATGCCTGTAAAATTCTGCATCAGTATCTGTCCAGTATCTGTGATGCTCTTCTATTTCCCAGGAAATGGGGGATTTAGGTGCAATCTTTCCTCTGTCTGAGAGAAATCAAACTCAGGTCTCACTCTTCCTGAAGGGGAACCTAAGCTCTATGTAGTTGTATGTCCTCAGCAGGAAAGGTGGGGACAAGACTGATTTTACCCTTCAGATCTTTCCTTGAAACATGAGTAGATTCCAGGCTACAGGGTCATAGAATCGTCCCAGAAAAGGCAGGGGCCAGAGCCTCCTAAATTCTGGGCAAATGTACTTGAAAGTAGACATTTAAAAAGGATTACGAAAACCAGGCTGCATCTAACAGTTAGAGGTGCATGCTATTTATTTTCTTTGGAAGAAGTGTTTTAGCCTCCCATGATGAGGGAGGTGAACAAGCGTGTGCACACAGTCAGGCAAGGCTGGCCGCTTGTGGTTCAGGGGGTGGTTCCTTGGGGAGCACCTTACTCCGATCCTTCCTCTCTCCCTGCTAGTTACGGTAGCATTGTGGGCCGTTTCAGAGATGAAGGAGCATGACATACAGCACAGAACCTTGCTATGAGGAGGAGTGAGGGGTGGGAAGTGGTTTCCCATAGCATTTATTTTTTTTCCTTTAAAAGCTTCAAACAGCTTTCCTGGAATTTGGTCCTTACCTCCCTCAAACACGAAGAGGAAGAATGGCTTTAACCTTATGGACTGGTGGTGTTTCCACAGCTCATGATTTGATCAGGTATATAGTATTTCTTCTGAAAGCTTGGGATCTTGGGTTCAGGTGACTCAGTGGAACTCTCAACATTAAGGAAACAAAAAACGGAGTGCCCTCAGGATCTGGACAACAGCTTGGAGACAACCACCTTTCTAATGTTAATATCAGACAGCAGACAACAGTTAAAAGTCAATGTCAAAAAGTATTTAAAAGTGCTGTTGATTAAAAGGAATTTTTTTTGCTTTGTTTTAAGATTTTAGATCCCTTCTCATGTTCTGTGGCCCTTGACTCATATCTGCTGAATGTCAGAGCTTGGCAATCCTCTGACTTCACCACAGCCAGGAACATTTCATGAGCCTTCCCCTTTGGAGCTGGGAGTGCCTCTCTTCAGAGCTGGGGAAGGCTGGGGCAGGGGTGGAAGTCATCTACCGGCAGCTATGGGAAAGTCCAGGAGGTAATCATTTCCCACAGTCACAGAGGCATCAGACACCTGTGAATCTGCCCTAGACAGATGTTGCTTGGTTCGCTGTTGTGCCCCCTCCCTCAAGCCTCCCGGCACATCTTCTCTTCTCCATCTTTACTCTGCTGTCACTGGAGACCGTGGCTGCGAGCACACCCTAGAGACCATCTTTCTTCTTTGCTTGGGCCTTGGCAGTTTATAGCAACTAGTGAACATGAGGATGGAGAGCTTTTGCTGAGCGCTGCCCAGAAAACAAGAGCATACTCCCTCTTCTGTCATCTTCTCTGCCTCTGGCCATGCAAACCAGCAGCAGCTCCTGCACATGCATAAGGCGCGACAAGCTTCCTCCATGGTTCTTATTGCTATCTGCCTTCTCCAGCCAGTGTGGAGGTGAGTTGTGCTGTGTGCTGAGTGGCAGGACTGGTGCTCGTCCATCTCCTCTGCTCCTCTGTTGCACAAGAAGAAGGTGTGCATGTGCACACATTTATGTGCACACGCGTGTGCATGTGTGTGTGTATGAGCAGAGTCTGACATTGCTTACTCTCTGTCTGCGCAGAGTGGGTCAAGGTAGGGGAAAGCGTTGTTTAGTCCCTACATGCCCACATGGGAGAGAGGGAGGTGTTCTTTGTGCTGGATGTGCAAGTGACATGAACTACTTTAATCTTCATTTTTGCCATTTCCAGCTCCCTGGAAAAAGAAGGAAAGTAAAGTCAATCCTGAACCACTCACTATGTGGTGTATCCTGCCTTAAACAGAGCTTATGGCAAAGCTACAGTTTAATAGCAGCCCTTTAATGAGTCACTCCAGTAGTTTCTGGAAGAATAATGGGATTAAAAGTAATTTAAAATTATCAATGCTTCTCCAGTATTTCACTATCTGTCCAGTCCTTGACATTCAAGAAGAATCTAGCTCTGAAAAAAATCTATTTGCCAAAAATATTGCAAGCCAAATTTTTAATTATTATGTGGATGCCCATTTCTCGTACCACTCACTTAGAAAGCAACACAATGAAACGTTTCATTCCCCATTAGGAGCTGCTGCGAAAATGCTGGCGATACATTAAAACATCAAGCTTTCAGATGACTGCAACTTCTCTGAAATACTATTAAAGACAACCAAAAATGTCTCCATTAGAAATACAAAACCATTTTGTGACCAATCCTCTCCTCGGAAGGTTTATTATAGTTCTAAAGTCAATTCCTACTCTGTTTTTTTAGATACCTACTAAACTGTATTGTGAGAAAAGTATAAAGAATTTTTATTTCCATTTGATTTTTATTTTAATCACCTAAAAATCATTCTTATGGAAATGAGAAAGACAAAAAGATTCCCCAGGGACTGAGAAACTTCACTGATTTGCATCATTAACACTGAAAAGAACTTGCCTGGAAATGGCCCCTTCACGTTTTCTTTTATTTACATTTCCAGACAAAAATAAAATTAATTTCAACAAGGTTTCTTCTAGATTCATATCCCACTTTGATTAGTCCAGCTATTAAAACATGAATATAGCTTGCTGTGCTTTCATGGACTGATTTAGTCTTTGTTATACTGGAATTCTTTCCTTTTCTTTTTTTTTTTTTAAGATTTTTACCCTATTTGTAAAGGGCTTGCAACATGGGGACTCTCAGTGATCAGTGATTGTATTAGCATTCATAATTAATACCAGTAATTGTTAAGACACTTTTTGAACAATTACCATTTGTGGCGCAGAATGAGAGAAAAGTGACATTCATTTAACTAAACTCTGCAGTTTTTGTTTAACAAGCCTGTCCAAGCACAAGCAAAATGAAAAAACAGAGAACTCTAAATATGTATTCAAATGCAGACAAATTTCTATGATAAAGTAGTTCTTTCAAGGCTCGAATCAAAATTTTAAACAGTTTACCTTCTTTGTGTCTTCTGAAGAGTTTTACGTAACAAACTTTCAGTGTCATCACTAATAGCAGTTCATGCCAAGGATTACTTTCTTAAAACTGCTACTCAAGCCTTGTGATTTGCAGTACACTTCTTATTACAGGATACATTATGCAGAAACCCTCTGCTATGTGATGGGACATGGCAACCCTGCTGTGAGAATGCCTATCAGCGCTTCTTTTAAGGCCCTTTCTCAATTGTCAGCAAAGTATTTTTTAAGGTTAAAAGGTGTAAAATTATTCTGAAATGCTTTTCTGACCTGTCGCCTATCACTGCAAAAAGCTATAGTTCTTTTTTTTTTTTCTAAAATTGTATTTTTTAAATGTGATAATATTATAAGAATAAAGCTAGTAAGAGAAATATAGTTTTCTATGCTTTTCATTATATTTTTTGTAATTTTTTCAGTACTGAGATGCATTAAGATTGTGGTTCCCTTTTTATTTCTGATTTTCTTCATTATGATTCTTCCTTTCCTGTGAGTCAGTTACAATGTGCAATTAACGAGAAACCAGCAATTTTTTAAAAAAAATCTTTTCATTTATATTTTTGTGGCTTGTTCAAATGAATTCCTGAATCATATTCTCTAATGTAAAAGTCAAATGCAATAGGGTCATGAAGCATAATCTCATTATACTGGTACATAAAGCTCACAAGATCTGTCATTCTTCAAGTGCTACCTGTACTTTGATTGAAACAACATTGAATATCAGCAGGAAAACTAGAAGAAGGTTTCTATTCTTCAGACTGGTGGCTGGCTTTTATGGATTTGCAAGCTGCTTAACTCTAGATTTCCCAGGCTACATGCATGATTCAAGGTCAGTGATCCTATAGTTTTAAATCCTATGCACAAGAGGTTACCATCTCCCATTGTCTGTAGCTTAGGACTTCCAGTGGCAGCTAATGCTTATGTGCTGGTAAAATGCTGGAAGGTATCTGAAATCACTTTTACACTAAGTTTCATGGACTGTTCTATGACACAGTCTTACCAACCTATACTGGAGAACATGGCCTTGTAGTAAAGAGGCATCAGACATTAAGGGCCTAATTATTCATCCCATCTGACATGTGATACATGCACACAACAATGTGAGTTGCAGCTGAAGCCAAGAAGTGGAGTACAAATAGGTATTCTTCTTTCCTCTAGGACAGGAAAACAGATGCTGTACCAGCTTTATGCATTGAGTTGTGTGGCCTGTACCAGAACACCAAGCTGATCATGTCTAAGACTATGTCATGGCTATAAGAAATTACAAAAGCAATAAGAAGGCATCATGATGTTGCACTCCATGTTGGACCTATGAGGATTTGTATCAGTCCTCTCCAACGTGAATCACCATCTACTTTTCCTGCCATCCTACCCATCAGTCAAGGCTCCAGTAAGGTTTTGTTCCTGCATCCTTCAGTGGTGTCAATGATGAGGATCAGAGCTCTCCACACTCAGGTGTGCAAGCTGAACAAGTACCGCATACTCTACTGCCATTAGCAAATGAGAGGAGATTGCACAATTTATTTCACATTGATTTTATCACATCGTCTTTATTAGCTAACTGTATCTCATCAGCATAAAATCTTGTCTTAACCTGCTTATTAGTATGTTGGTGCTCAAACAGGACAGCGTGGCCGTTCATGCACACGTAGACAAATGGACCATGTGTTTTTGGCATAGCCAAGTGTAGACTGGGAGGAACACATTGCTCCCCAAGAAACACCGTCTGTGAGCATGTACTTCAAGAGGCATGACCTGGCTTAGCATCCCTTCTCCCCTAGGTCCTGTGCAGGATAGGAGCAGGATTTAGCTTCACACAGCTCCTAGGTGACAGGAGCAAGTGTTTAGACCCTTAATATGAGGACAGAAAGAAAATTCAAGGAGCTTGTGAAGTGAAACCCATCTTTGCCTCTTTAGATACTGTGTCCTTGGGAGAAGGCCATTTCATATTCACCCTGTGCATTTCAAGGAAAGTCTAGAATCCCAAGCACATCCCAGATATGAAAAAATAAGTTTACTGTCTGAACATATAAACTAACCCCCTCAAGTACTGGTCCTGCAAAAACTTTGTTCATGGGTTTAACTGTATGTGAATAGTCCCTTGTTTACACTTGAGTGTTTGCTTATATGTATACATAAAGTGTGTATATAGTTACTGCCTTAGCTTAGTTCCAACATACAGAGGTTACAAAGTCACTTAGAAAGCATAAGGAAAAAATGGAATGGTCAAGTGTTGCTAGCTAGTTCTCTGGGACTAAACTAAGATGCTTTTTAAAATCACTTGAAACTTGTTAGACTGTCTTAATAGGGGTCTCAAAGGCAGTAGGACTCATCTGGTTGAACATCTAAAAGTCATCAGTCTACATCTAAAATTAGGATTCCTTTTTCATCTTGAAAAGAAATATGCATATCCAGAGGCACTTCAGCTCACACTGAGGTAGGTATCAAAGATTGTGATCTTTTATTCGTGGTGAGAAGAAACAAGTCGTAAGACTAGGATTTGGGAAATACTTGTAAGAAGCTGCTACCATTCTTCTGAAGTTCCATACTCAGTTCTTTCTGCATTCAACCTCCAACTGTGACTTCTGGATAAGTGAGGAATAAAAGGCAAGGTTATTGTCTTGTTGCCATTTTAACACTGTCTTCATACACCTTTCTACGTAATCATTTCCATGAAATTACCACAATGGAGGTGGGGCATAAGAAACCTAGAAGGAGGAATTCTCATGACACACAGGATTTTGTGTCTTACACTGTTTCAGAGGCATGAGCCAAATATCTGCAAAAGAATGTCACTATGTAAACTAGGGACCAACTTGAAAATTTTCCTTTCTCAAGGCACCCACTGAAGTCAATGGATGGCTTTTGCGGGAAGTCTGTATTGTAGGCATTTGTGGGAAGTGGTGCTCTACTCTATGGAGAGATTAGGAGAGTCTGTGTTCACCCATAAAACTCAGAACGTGACCATGGCCTTAATTCCAAATAAACAGAAATCCTGTTAATTAAATCCTCCTGTTAACTGCAATGCCACAGGATACGGCATTTAATTTTTTTAAAGTTAATATCAAGGCTATAATATCAAATTATATCAATATAATTTGTCCTAGGCCAGGACTGTGACCTAGTCATTTAAGAGACAGTTCACAGCCCTGCAAACCAGCAGCATGAGGGCAAGGCTGTTCTTCAAAGGTACAGCTGCAGCACATAAGCTAGTTGTGTCAGGTTCCCTCATGAACAGTCATGAATACCTACCAGGGAGCATGGCCCTCCTGCTCAGTATCTGCCAAGGATGCTGAGGGAGTTTTGCAGATTCGTCAGGATCCTTTGCTTGCACAGCTTTCACTATTTGCTGTGTCCAGTCTAATTGGAGTACTGAGTACCTGAGATCTGCCTTGCCCAATGAAGACAGAGCAGTTCCAGTTCCAGGCAGCGTTTTCCAAAGCAGAGCTTTGGTAGGGAAGAAGTGTGACATGTCTTTAAGCATTAGAAGAGGCAGGCAGGTGTGAGGAAAAGAAAGAAAGTCACATGCATTAACAATGTGTCCAAGATGGACATATACAACTATTGTTTTTAATTTACAGGTGGAAATTAAATAAATGGCCAAATGACGTAAGAAGTAAACAAGTCCATTTTAATATCCAAACAATGAATTTCAGGAATTAAAAAATAGTGGTAACACTACCACAGTTCCAGACCTTTTTAAATTTCAGATTACATAATCTAAAAATATCACATATTTTTCCTTAGTAAAACACTTTTTATTTCAACCCAGCATTTCTCATACACACTCAGTATGAATACATTGTTTTCATTTCTTGCACAAGACCATAAATTTTTCTAAGCAAGCACTGTACAATAAAAAAATAAATACCCCATTTTTCTGTGCCTTTTCTTCCTTTTGTTCCTCAGATTTTCCTTCTTCATGGATTTTTATACTTTTCAAAAGAAACTCATATTGCTGGAAATCTAATCAAATTTTTTTTTGCATACTGCACTAGCAAGTCACTAAAACAAAAAAAAAGCAGCAACTTTGTTATCATTGTTCTGATGAACTTGAACCAAAACAGAGGGCAGAGGGAAACAAACATTTTATCTTGCTTTTAACACCTCAGTGGATTTCCATATACATACATATGCATGTAAAACATATAGATATACTTCTAAAATACAAAGAAATCAGATGAGGTAATAGCACCCCCTTCTGAGAGTTAGGACCAAAGCTTATACCCTCACTTTAAAGCAAATCTGGACACTTCTTATCATGGTGCTACATACAGCTTTTCAATACCCAGCTCTTTTGTCCTACTGTTCTAGAGAAATGTACATACTATTTACTTGGTATTTATCTGCTGCTCCCTCTGTCATGCAAGAACTGCAGCAATCATAATTTAGAGCTAGGAAGTCCATGAAAAATTATTTTTTTCAGCTCACCTGTTCAATTATTCCATGTATAAAACAGTTCTTGAATTGGATTTTTTTGGATCCAACAGAGATCTGGGTTCAGCCTTTGCAGTCAGTCAGGATGGAGGAAGGCATGAAGGGCCCATGTAGCTCATCAGGAATATCACCCCAGTCTTCAGTGACTCAGTTTTCCTGGGGGTAGAACTTCCTTTTCTCAAATGGGCACAGCTTCCTCTTCCTCATTCCCTCTATCTCCCCTAGTCTGCAGTTGGGGCAGGAAAGGACTGAGAGCCCGTCTCCCCCTTGCAGCAGCAAGGGCTCAAGGTGTAGTACATCCAGCAGCTAATGGAATTATGCCCAGAGCCTTTCCAGTATCACAAGGGCTATGGAAATGCTCTTCATGAGACCCCCTTACCATGTACTTACACCAGCAAGCATTGGCTTGTTTCCTCCCATGGTCTGACAAAAAGGTTGACTTACCTACCAAAAAAAGTGCATTTTCCACACTCTAAAGTAAAAAATAGACCAAGATGACTTCCTGTCCCATCCGTCCTTTCCTAATAGAAAGTTTCCTCTTGTGCAATTTCATCTCAGTGGGAACGAGAAGACGCTTCCCCCCCTTGCTCAACACAACATGGGCTCAGTTGCACAGCATAGTATGAGCAGAGCTCTTGTAACTCAGCAAAGAGCAGTCCTGTGAATGGCTCTGTTCCACCAGACAAGGCTTCAGTGGCATTGAATCACCCAAGCAGCCCTCAGCTCACCAGTCCAAAGCCAAAATAAATCATACCAAATAACAGTAATCACACCACAGAACCCTAGAGAGTAACTGAGAAATATAGTCAGGGTCAAGAGTCAAAGGAGAATATAACAGTGCTTCTCAAATTCCTGCTTCTCACTAAAAAATGATTTGTGGTATTTCTCAGCACCACACTGGATAAATAGTAGTTTGCATAGATGTTGCTGCAAAAAACTTCTGTAGGGTCTGCAACAAAGCAGCTAAGGAAAAAGCAGAAGGGTATTTACTCTTTTTTGAGCTGCAAAAGAAAGAAAAGTGTTTGATGAAAGGTGCTACACTCTAAGGAAAATAGTGAAGGAACTCTGCAACTTAAAGCACAGAAATCCCCATGACATTGAGCTATGTATAATTTACCATGACAAATCAGTGCTCTAGCAGAAAGAGTCACAGCATGAGAAGAAAAAAAATTAGCACAAGCCGAAGATAAGATAGACACCATTTTCTACTTTCAGTGCCAGAAAGATAAAAGGTTAAAATTAAGCCAAACAAATAGAAACAAAATCCAGTAATACAGAAAAAGAAAGAAGCTCTTCCAGGGCGTGTAAAATGGAATGCATCACAGAAATTCAACGTGGGAATACCATAACATCATGAAGAAAATATTACATCTGAAAAAATTTTAAAGTTAAAAAAAAAGTAAAAATGTAATCATGCTGAATCTGAAGGAAGAGCTCCTAGAAGAGGTTTTGGGGTTTGTTTATTTTTTTAGCCCAAAACCTGTAGCAAGCAGGATGTCAAAATAGGTATGAATAAAGTTATTGAGATAAGAACTTATGAAGTAATTACAGCACATAAAAGCGGAAATACCTGAAGCCCAAATTACAATGGTACTTGAGTTTGGCTCAACACTGTTACATGAAGGGTTTTTGCATGTAAATAAGAGTCACCAGTACACTCAGAGAGTGCAAAAATAAAACTGATTTGGGGGAATAAGTTCAAACAATGCCTACACATTTGGGATTGTTCAGGTCAAGGGTAGTAAGCACTCAGGCTAATGCCCAAGTTCCCCAAGACACAAAAATCTGATCACAATATTCATAAATTCATACAGAAAATAAAATACAGGAACATGAATGGACAAGCATATGTATTTTATTATAGGGTTATTTAAAAATAGCTGCCAGTGATACAGGATTTCTACTACAAGCTAATAATCATATATTTAGGAGCCCTTTGCTAGTATTTAAAATCTCAGTCTCATCAAATAGGAGCTATATCTCCAGGAACACCCCTGGAAAAGTCATCCTCCAACATCTGGCAGATTGTCTAATTACAATTTATAGCAATTTACAGCAAGGGTGACTGACTAAAGACAGAAGTCATGGAAGGTGTTAGGAAAAGAGAAGAAAGAGTGTGAGAGAGCATGTGAGGGAGCAAGTGAACTTCACATTTCAAGAATTACCTCTGTTATCAAAAAGGGGGTCATAAAAGCTCTGTTATTAACCCTAGGCTGAGTCAGGGGAAGGGTAGATGGCTTCTCCTGTGAACACAAGGGAGGTTGCAGAGAACCTTTGCCCTGGGAATCCCACTCCAAGTAGGATCATCAAGAGCCACCACCTCTTCCTTGCCCTCTCTGGGCAATGGCAGTTGTCCATGGTAGAAAACTGTATTATTGTGCCTGGAAGGAGAACTGCACAATCGTTCATTCCCATCCCATCATATATATTGCTACCCCTGAGCTTGCACCAGTGTCCAATTGATTCAGATGCCTTTGATTACTGGCCAAGCCTCTCAGCTCTTCTTTATTGCTAACAGACTCTGCCCCATGCACTCTTTGGCATGGCTGGGCAAACCTGACTATTTAATCATTGCAGCGTTGGATCTGACCTTCTGCCTCATACAGTATGGCTGTGAGCAAGTGGACTACCTGAGTCACAAGGTGGAAGCTCTCTGTTGCACTCTTTCCCATAACCACCTGTAAATAAACCTGCATCTGACCACAAAATAATCCATTAAGACAAACAGCATTCTTTCTTGAGGTGAGAACAAGAGATGAAGCCCTTATGGTCCTTAACAGTCTACTGGATTAGTAGATGTGGACTGGAAACTGTAAGACCTTGAAAATCAACATAACATTCTGCAATGAAATATGGGGTTGCCATGCAAGAAAAGAGACTCTACATTTTTTCCTTGATACTTTTTTACATTTCCATCATAGTTCTAATCCTTTGGAATACTAGGAGACTTAACATTTCAACTGATTAATTCAAAGAAAAAATGTCCATTCAGTATCAGTGATCTGGCTTTTCTACTGTTCCTGTGAAATGGCTGCCAAAATTACACGTATCTTGAAAGACAGGGTCTGGGAAGAAAACTTAGAACCCGGCACAGCAAAAGTAATCATAGAAAAAAGGATGCAGAGACTAAGGACATGCAAAATTTCATGCCTCTCAACAAAGGCTTCTCAGAGTTTGAGAGTATCTATAAAAGTGTACAACATACTATACCAAGAGAAAAAAAAAAGGTAGGAAGCTATTTGATAGATTATAATCCAAACAGTTGTACATGCTGAGGCCTGCCTTACCAAACTTTTGTGACCAGCATGGAATTTGAATTGTGGCAGTAGTCTGCATACAAACTGAGGACAAGGTCTGCAGTATCATCAATTGTGGAACAGAACTATGTGCAGTTGCTCATCAATAAGCATGCAAAGACAGCTCAACACTGTGTTCCACATCAACTGAAGAAACAGACTGCTTCCTTTATGGGAAAACATTAACATCCAAAACAAAAATTCAGATTAAAATTCTGTTGATTGTTAGCAGTCTCGTTAGTATATATTGAGAAGCCAGTGTCTTCTAGCTGAGACATAGCAATTAGCACAGTACCCCAAAGGAAGGTGAAATGCCTTCAGCAGGACAGGAGATGATGCTTGCTGCAAGCTGATGTTGTCAACCAAGAGTCTAAGACATATTTTATAGGGCTTCCAGGGAGCTAATACAGGAGAGCAAACCCTTAGCCCAATCTTCTGTGTGGTACCAGGCGGACAAGTGATGCAGTACAAACACAACATAAATAACATGATGTCAGAAGTGTCTCACTGGACAGATACAAGGGGAAACAAGTCCCCTCTGGCCAGAAGGAAAGAACGTCCATGTCTGCCATGAGATGCTTTCCTGAATCAAGGTGCACTGGAGGCTTTGGGGCCCCCTCCTGACCCTGCTGATATGCTGTCACACCAAGCTCAAGTGGCTCAGCTGGATCCATCACCTCTTGATAATCAGTGAACATAAGTGTGGCATTGAATTGAGGCTCAGCATTGCCACTTGCACTGCTGGCAGGACTCTCTCTCTCTCCAGCCCCTCTGCTCAGCATGACAGCACATCAGCAGGCCATGCTGAGAAGAGAAACAACATGAGGTACAGAGGAGAAATGCTAACAGAAGCAAGGGGTCATGGCAAAGGAGAGCTGAAAGCCCGTGAGCAAGGAGGAGAAGGAAGGAAAAATTAGGTTGACGAGCATTGGAATAAAGACTTTAGGCAGGGGGGAAGAAGTAATGTATTTCTCTGCTTTCACTTTTCCCTTTACCCAGGCAAAAGCAAGGAGCAGAAATGTTGGTTTTAATACTGTTCATGATGAAATTCAGAAAGGAAATAGAAAAGAGATTCAAAGGCAGAGCTCTGAGAGCTCCTGCTCCCGGGCTGCTAGGCCAATAATTTTCAAGCTGTGGTCCATTGTGACTTGTACCACCAGGCTGTGTTTACACCGTGACTTAGTGCCAGCAGTACTGCTGGATAAGGCTTTTCAGCAGATCAGCATCAAATCCTATTTTCAAAGATTTAAAACAAAAACAACAACGACTAAAGCCTCATTAAAAAAAAATTGCTCTGAACAAAACCTTGGCACGAATATTGTACATCCTAGGCAATTTCCCCACCAACTTTTAAATAAGCATATTTGGGCATTTTAAGATGTCCATTTTGTGTGGATTTTGTAGGCATTGTGAAACGTATACGGTTTGGAACCATATACATAATTTGAAAGTTTATCAATTATTTTCTGTGTGAAGGTACGTTTTGTGCAGGAACAAAAAGGAGGCCCACACAATCCAAAACAATGACATTCAAGTTGGATGAGAAAAAAATGTAAAATTACTAAGGCTTTCCAATATTCAGACTCCATCCTCTTTGTGTGTTTTGCAAGAAGTGCAGCCAGGGCATTGAATATTAGCCACACAGAGCCTAATACCGGAACAGATAGCTTCTGCTTCTGTGCCACTGTGTCAGTGATACCTGTAATGTCTCCATAAACTTTGCTTGTTCAAATGAATAGAAAAGCATATTTTAAAGCTTAGAGGGAATAGAAACCCCTGGTCACCCTGAACATGGAAAGGGTAGTGCAAACTCTGGGACAACCTATCCAAAAAGATTTTGCTCAAATGACTAAACATGAAGCTAGAATAACTAGCTGCAGTTTTATAGGTAAAATGGCTGATGTCCTTTCCCTTACCTGATGTTCTACCCCATAAACAGTTTACTGATTTCCTTTCTTTCACTCTGTCAAGCTCAAAGCTTTTGTCTTACCTTTCCAAATCAGCCATGTGTCTCATTATTTACTTCCTCTTGCTCCTCTCATCCCATTGGACTCATCCTCTTGCTGGCTGGGATGTCAACCTTGGTTTGACCTCCTACAACAGTAGCTGCTTTTGGCTGTAGAAGGTCCCAAAGTGAGCTGACTTAAGAGGCTCATATTTACTTGTCTTTCAAAACTCATCTCAAGCCCCTCTGTCAGAGCAGTTACAATAAATAAACCACAGTTTAATGGTAGGAATAAAGGGCACTTGATCCCTACTAGACAAATAAAAGTGTGTAGAAAGGAAGGTACATTGCTTATTTCTATCCCCCACATTTGCCATTTATAAGTCCCTTCTCAGAGCAGAACTTGAAGAGTAAATACAGATTTTCATCCAGGCTCAGTACCCTGGCAAGTGTGATACAGCAAATACATAAATAAAGATCACTTCAATCACCCAAAGGCCCAGAGGTTACTGGTGAGCATATAGTCATGCTGTGCAATGCTGAAAGGCTTTTTATGACCAGACATAGCCAAGGAGCAAATTACTCACCTCTTTTGAAAGGCCAGCAACACAGTGCCCTGGAGAGCCAACTTGGACCAGAGAGAGGAGCACCCAGCAAACAGAGGGCGTTATTTCTTCTGACCCAGATGTGTGCCTTGAGAACACCAGACCCCACAAGTCACATCAGAAATCTAAACAATCCTGACTTCAAGAAAACTGCTGCAGCTACTTACCAAATGCCTCTAGAATTAAGAAATGCAACACAAAGACAGCAGCAGCAATCGATTTCCTATATCCATGATCCACGGCTACATTCAGCAGACTTGGATACATGCTGGGGTAGCGGAGCACGTGCGAATAGTGTGGTACTGAATTATTCTGCAAGGCCGGTAAAAGTCAAGGTGTGAATATTTTTGCCCCATTGCTGCTTCTTTTGCCTTCCATGCTCCAGACGTCTGTCTTCTCTACAGTGTCTCCTAAATGAAGAAGAAAAGTGTGTGAGTGAAGGGGTGCATACCTGAGAACACTTAGAAAAATATTAAAAAATTCTTGTCTCTGCCTGTCTGCACCAGGAATGTAACTTCAGAAAGCACAGAAGCTCTGCTCATTCCCGGCTGGGGTAGTCACACTTCCGAGGCTGCATTTCTTGCCTGGAGCAGCAGTCACTTTGTTATCCAGCCAGCCAGCATCCTTTTGTTGATCAGTGAAGTTTTGGCACTGCAGATGTGATAAGAATAAAAAACATTTAAGCAATCAGTTAATCTAACAAAAATGTTAAATATAGTGAGACAATGAGATCGAATGCCCACTGCTTTCATTGGCACCAGACATAAATCTCAGAGAAAATTGCACAGATGCAATCAGAGTTGAACACGAGAAGTGTTTGGCACACTGGAGCTCTGCTACCCTGAAGATAAGACTTGAAAAAAGGACAGACTGCCTATCAATACCTTCACAGAGCACACCCTTTTGAGCTCTATAAATACATTACATTCCCACAACAATACTTTTCTTTTTTTTTTTTTTTTTCCAGGGCTGCCTTTAAACATACATGTCCTCATTTCTAACTTGAGTTTTTTTTAAGCATCCTTCCAATAAGTTTCCCCAGCTTTGAATTGTTAGTGAGCTACTTAATTGTATCTAATATTTAACAACCTTAGTCAAAAGTCTCTGCCAATACACAAAGCTATTTATAAAAATAAGTACTTTTAATAAAATATTTATAATAAGGCAGTTGTCAGCTGTTTGCAGGTACCCCTCACAAGTCAAGTCTTATTAATGAAAGGTGGGAAACAACTTCCTGGAGGAGGCTGCTCTGAGATTTGCAATTAAGGCAAATATTTTTCACACTGTAATGGCTGTGTGTTGTCTCCAAATTGAACACAATGACTCTTTGGGAATACCTGAATTTTCCAGGCAATTTGTTTAATTTGAAACTCTCCTAAATTTTATAGGGATTTTTTTTTAATAACTTTTTGAGAATAGAGCTTATTTTTCACCTCATATTTTTCCATTTGTCTTGTGACAAACCATTTTTCAATTTACAGCATTGTGCAAATATGTTCTTCTCTCATTCGAGATAAAAGTAAGAGATTTTCTTAAAGAAGTTACTTCAAAATAATTTTTTAATGCACCTTAGGTAAAATATATTCACTTCCCCTGTGGGTTTTCCAATTCAGAATTAAAGTTGCCTTGATTTGAAACACTTTTCTACCATCACAGCAGGAAATAAATGAAACTAAGTACTAAGCCCAGTTTAATTTTGGTGAGAATGTACACATAGAGTTTTAATGTGATTTAGCTAATCCACTTCAATTTCATGCCGCTATTAATTCAAGCAATCTGAGTGATCACAACAAGATTATTGTTAGATCATTCAAAAATGTACAACGGTTACTATCATTTTGGAGTTAAATGACAGTCCAGTATCTTTAAGAGAAGGTGAAAAGTTTCGGCTTCTCTTAGAGCTCAAAAAAAAATACATCCGGTGTTTCTATAGCATATGCCTCTCTGGTTAGAAGGCAAAGATCTTTTATTATCTGGATTGTCACAACTGCAGGATGCCCAGAAGCCAGTGAGGAAAACCATTGGCAATTGTCTTATAAAAACGTATTATTGGTTTTTTTGTGTTGAATTTTCACTGCTATCTAAATATCACTTCACAAAATGCCGCATAAATTGACCTGTCAAGACTGGCAATTCTTATGTCCTTGTTGGTTTTAACCTGCTTAAAAATAATTAGAGGGTAAGAAAAAATGCTCCATTTCATTTCTCTGGTGTTGAACCCAGGAATGTCTCTCATCTCATATGTTTAGGGTGAGGATCTGGTGTACAGCATCCAATCTCTCCTGTTTTCACTCCAGTGCTCTCACCTTCATGACAACACCAAGACCTCACACAGACAATTGAGGTGACAGAGAAGAAGATATGCTGCAGAGTAATAGAGACAGCCATGGACACCAGCACAGGTAAGCTGAAGAAGGACTCTTTGATTCTGATTGATGCTAAATTCAGCATAAACTGACCCACATCATTAAGACAGAGGCTTACATGGACTTGCAGTTATATGGCAATAACTCTGGTAGCTTGTTGTGGCCGTGGAGGCCTAAGACCACCACAGAGGCCATGGGATGGCTTGGAGGAATGTTTGATTTTTCTACTGAACTGATGGATATTGAAAGCAAAATCCTCATGTTGATGTGTACGTCTGCCCGCTATCCACAGGCTTCACAGATGGGTTACGCATAAACTCATGAAATGACTGTTGACATCACAGTCTTCACCTCTAAATACCACATGTGAGCACATAGTCAGAGGTAAATTATTTGGCATCAGGATTGCAATGCTATTATAGAGACATTCTTGAAGGAAACTTCTGTACACCCAGTGTGGAAAATACACCAACTGGAGCTTTGCCTAGCAGAAGCAAAACATGGTGTTGCTGAAATGCCACTAATGACACAATCAGTTGGACAAAGCTAGAAGTCTATCAGTAGACATGCCCCAGAGTCATTTTGGTTATCTGAGGGACACCTGAACGTACGAAGCAGTCAAGAACTGGAAAGGCTCAGAGTTCATTCCAAGTTGCTGCAGTCTCACCTAGCTTGAGTTTGGCCTGAGACTTTAAGAGATGCCATACACTGTCCTGCCCCAGAGTTCAGCGTGAAATAATTTGTTCAGTTTTCAGTCTTATATTCCCCTGCATTAAAGCTAAAAAAAAAAAAAATAATAAAAAAAAATATTACCTAACAAAAAGGGGGGTGCTGGTTTCCTCTTTGCCTGCACAGCAGTGAAAGGTTTGTTACAACAACCCTAAAAGGGCACTTGTTTTTTCCATTGGTTAGATGAAATTCTGAAACTAATCAGAAACTTCTCTGAAGCTTGGCTCACTGTGTAAAAACTACTTTCCAGGGAATTCAAAATAATTACTTTTGGTTGTAGGTAGGTGTGCTCGAAGTTAGCTTGAGTGACACATCCAAAACACAAGAAAGGCTTAAAGTTATCATCAATCAAGCACACCTACCTTGTTCATGCATACTGAAGGCTACAAAACTGTTTGGTGAAAGGTGGTTTCTCCAAGAGTACCACAGACAACTAAATATTGCCCTTCAACTTGGTGTGCCTGAGGACTGCAAGGCCAGCAGTGCAGATAGGTGTATCTAAAAGGATTTCAGCCTACCCTCACAATAATTTTTCTCTCAAGTTTTGCCAGGTTTCGAAAACTAAAGAAAGGGATTAAAACTTGCAGCAAACATGACTCTGAATAAAAAGAAGACAGAGACTTCTGTGGAGTTACTGGAAAGGAAGCTACAGCTTACTGACATTTTTTCCATCAGATTTCAAACACACTGGATAAAATGGCACGTGGTCGCAAACTCCTGGATACAATCTCTTTCAAATCTGTGAGCAATATCACAAATATGAGATTGGGTACGCATAGTGTGTACAATTGCACACAAGTTCCTGTGGGCAGACACAAACATGAAAGTTCACACAATAATTAAATAACGGGAAAGCAGAGCACTTGGGAAGATTCCAAGCGTCACGTCTTAGCTACTTAATCACCCTGCAAACAGAAAATAATTTCAGATTACTTTGTTTTTATTAGTTTCATGTTAAAATGTGAATCACATACTGTAGTTTCAATGAAACAATAAAACAGAAAATACTTTTTGGCATAAAGATCTACTAAATAGATTTCCTTCCTCCCCCCCCAGAATTGGCTTGTCCGATGCATCCTCTGCTCAGTTTTAGTTCCTTCTCTACATTGCAGTTCTTTTGGTAGGACGCCAAAGCCTGTCAATTAACAGTAAGCCTATCCCTTATGAACAGAAGCAGGGACTGTGATCATGTTCAACTAAGATCAAGGATTAGTAAATCAGCATGGCACCAGATTGCAGGCACTATTTAAACCCCACAGGCCTACAAGCCAATGCAGCAATATTATATTCCAGCTGGATGTGGAGAACAGAATCTCATAGTAACAGAGGAACTCACTTTTTAACTTTCCTGCTCAGGCAATTACAAGTCAACTTAAAATGAGCCCTGATTAAATCATGTTGGCTTTCTCAAATGTCAGTTAGGAAACATTCTCATGCTACCACCACTGGTCTCTTATCAAGGACTTTCCATCAAATTAAACATATTCCATTACACCTATAAGATATTATAGGAGACTGGATTTTTTTACAAGCAAGCCAAATATCGCACCAAAGTTGGCACAAAGATTTCTGTTAAGAGCTTGAAGAACTGTAATGCTATCTCATTCCTTGCCTGGCACATGGGGTTGTTTCAAGGTTGTTTCTGCTTTTTGCTGCAGAATCAGGCACACGGCACGTGGTGAAACATTTTGTTTGCTTAATAAACAGAGTTTGAGTTCAAGGCTTGATTTGGTCACCCAGAAAATGGCCACCCAGTACAGTATATATCCCATCTTCCATGTAATCATGCCTTCCCTCAGGGATTCCTCATCATCCCCACCTTTTTTTTTCCTTTTCTTAAGAAAGGGGTAGGTTTCTTTTATCCCAGATCAAGTGACAAGGGAAGGAGCTGAGATGTTTACTGCCAGGTAAAATACAAAGTCATGGAGGTCCAGGGGGACGTCATTCCACAACCCTACTACCAGGTTGAAAACAAATGATGTTATCAGAAAATGATCACAGAAAGCAAGCCTCGCTCAAAGAAAAACACTCTTTATTAACCTCTCTTTGAAATAACATGAAAGCAAAGTCAAAGGACAATGAAGAAGGGTGACCTGCCTTGCTATTGCTACCCTCACCAAACATCCTCAGGTGGAGCACCACCTTGTGCATTGCCAGACCGCTCATGTTAATGTGCTGATAGAGAAGATACTTGGTCCTTTAAGCAGAAGGTTTGTTTTAACACTGCCTCCCTTGCTAAGCAATAATTTCCTATACCTAAAAATTAAAACAGGAAGAAACCTGGTGCTCCGATGTTCAACTGTAATGCCTTTGAATTCTTTTTCTATGTCAAGCATCGTGTAAGGAGGGAGTAAGGCCACTAGCTGAGGGCTCCTGATACAGCACTTGGGATTTGAAATACAGCTGTTTTGTAAGAGACACATTGATTATTTCTGCTCTGTGGGACCCCAAAATATAAAATCATAGACTCATAAAATAGGGTTGGAAAAGACCTTAAGATCATCTAGTTCCACCCCCCTGCCATAGGCAGTTCTTGGGCCTGGTGGTTTCTGCAGCCACTTGCCCGCTCCGTACTGGAACAAGAGCTGAGCAGCAGTCAGTCCCTCTCCTTCGTCCCTCTTCTCTGGTTTCCTGATGAAAGGCAGACATACAGCCCAAGAGTGCCTGGTAGCTCTGACCAGCCAGGTGTCATTTGTCATTGGCAGAGGACCAGGACAAAAGGGGTGTGTGTCCAGGCATACTGTGTATATTTTGTCTGGGATTCATCTCTCCTACCCTGATAGACCTGTCACTTAAATGTCTATTCCTGAGCTAGTCACCACTGGCTGCCTTTCTAATCAAAACCAGAAAGAACCATTTTGAAGGTGTGATTCAAGCCACCTTAAAGCAGATGCCAAAAATAGGGTCAAATTCTCTTTCACTTAATATAAAGAGAGCCTAGGGAGATTTGTAGACACAGAGATTTATACTGCAGATGTTTAAAGACAAGAAATATGAGTTTTAGCCTTTTGTGGCTCATCAGCACGGATACCTTTGCTGAACACCTGGAGTTTACTGGGATGAGAATGATTGTATGTCAGTGTCCTATCAATTAATCTGAATTAATCTGAGAGTTTAAATAATGTTTGTTTAATGTCAGTTGTTCACTTCCATATTGCACACAGACCCTGAAACAAAGGGTAGGGTATACAGATTTCTGCAATTCACCGCAAGACGCACTAACCAGACCTAGCTGGTTTCGACCTCTTTCGCGAGTACCCCATCAAAACCAATTTCTTAGTAAAATAAATTTCCTCCTCCCTTGTGATTCAGAGCTCTGTGATTCAGAAATCCCTGTTGCTCAGGACTTCCCTGCGGGTAACATGGCTATCAGCATGGTTATTAAGCATCAGTCATCTTTTTGCACATCTGCTGTGCTGTGTAAAGGATTTTTTTCTTTCCTTTAAATGCTGATCAGAGGGAAGAGCTGCAAACCACTCAATCTTTTTATTGAAAGCATCTTAAATGATGTTACTGGTGATCCCTAATAGAGAGTCATTAAAATTCCTCTGCATAGCGGTGTTTCTTCCAGGAACTAGCCTAAAAAAGAGACTTGCTTCTATTCCAAATATTGCAGGCAAAAGCTTCTGATTTATAAATGCAACTTCTAGTATAAGTCCAAGCAGCCTAGGAACAACTAGCATATTCTTGAGTTCTTTGCTGAAAAGGTCACATGAATCATGGCTGCAAGTACTGAGTTTTCTTTAAGAGAATTGAGTCCTGTATCTGTCACGACAGAGGGTTTATTTTAGGAGAAAAGCATTCTTAAAATCAGGATTTTTAATTTAATTAATACCTGAATCTTATTAAAGAGAAAAGAGTTGCCATGCAAATGAATAATTTCTGGTGATGCTATCAGTTTAGTCCCTTTAATTTGTACTTGCGAGGAAAAAACAGTTTGTCTTACTTGATGTTCATGCTATATTACTGCTCAGATGGGCATTTATTGGCTTGCTTGGTGTGACTGATGGTCTCTGAACGGCTAAGTAAGAGAAAGAAAATGAACAGGCTGCAAAAATTCTGATTGTGAAACAATTGCTCTTTGGAAGTGTTACCATGCCAAGTGAAAATACAAGAACTGAATGTTTGGCATTGCTAGAACTTGTTAGGGTTTTTTCTTCTCTTAGCAGTTTCCTCATGTGACAGGATTTGGTTATGAGGAAACTCCTAGAGCAATGCTGTATCAGGTCCATAAGGAGTTTCAAAGCCCGTCTGAAAAGAGGGAGGAGAGATGGCAAAGGGAATGGAGATCTACAGGAAAAAACACAACGAAGCCTGGTGTAGCTTTCCCAGTTCCCTTTAAAGCCAAGATATACATGCCAAAAACTCCTCTGTGCCCTTGAATTCTCAAGCCATGAAGTAAATGTACGCAACCCTTATTTCTACTCCAGCCACACAGAAAAACCTTCTATTGCTGAATCCTATTTATATGCCTAACAAGAAGACTTAAAGCAAGTTTTAAAAAGTATTCAATGCAAAGTGCAATGGTATTTGCTGTAGGAATTTATCACTGTGTTTGTATTAGAGGCTGCAGTACTAAACAATCACCAACACTATCAGCTGATGGGTAACATTTGTGTCAAACTGCAAAATTACTCACAAGCAGTACTACAGTTTCATAACATGGGCTTTTATTCAAACAAAAAACCCCCACAGGTTTTAGGAATTTTTTTCCTGACGATCTTCTGCTGAGCTTATCAAGCTGAGCAGTCGTGGAATCAATCTCACTGAGAAGCTGCAATTTCTCCCCAATTCTCCCATGAAGCTTAAAATCAGGGCTTTGGCAGCAGCCCTCCCACCCACCCACAGCTTTCATGGATCCAGATATAATGTAATTTTATTTTTATCCTGTGTGCTTTTACATGGAAACTCAGAAATACACTTGCACCATCACATATTGTCTATGAAAGCAGCAGGAAAGAAAATTCTGCCTTTGCAAGTTAGGGTAGAGCTTTCAAATACTCCAGTCACCGATGCTTCATTTTTTCCTTGGGGAGGGAACAACTCTCCCCCAAAAAACCCAAACACCTCCTTCCTTTCAGGTACATGACAAAATGGTAAGGTTAGACCTACCCTCTAGTCTGGTGTTGATTCCTTTATCTATATGGACTATTTATACAGTCATAAAACCACAGGACTGGTGGGATCCCTGTTATACCCTGTCCCGCATGGCCAAGCAAGCTCAAGCATCCCAATTCCTTATTAACATGTTTTTTAATTCCTCCAGTAGTAATGAGGTCTCCCGATGTATTCCAGCACTTCTGCATCCATAGTCTGAGGACCTTTTGTGTGTCTGAACCCAATTTCTGTTTAATGCAGTGTAAGCCAATTGTTTGTCTCCCATCCATCTAGGCCAAAAAGAGAGGCTGGTCCCTCCGTTGCAATAGCCTTTCATATACTACAACACCTGCCGTGTCACACGCATTCATTCTGTCAGCATAAGCAGACCTGAGATGCCATATCTTCTGGAGCTCTGATCATTTTCACTGCTCTCCATCAGATTACTCTTCCCAAAATACGACACCTCAAGCTAGACACGATATTTCATACAGGGCCTTGCTAATGCAGAGCAGAAGAGAAGAACTGGACATGTCATGCATACTGTATTCCTCTGTGTTCCTATTTATATACCCCAGCATGAACGTCGTTTTTTTCAGTTTATCTCCAATTTGCCAAGAACATTTGAATTCTATTCCTGGTCCAGCATGCCAACATCCCCTCTCAAGTTTTGCTTGTTTGCAAATGTATTGAATACAGTTGCTATGCTATTGCTTAGGCTGTTAATGAAAACTGACCCAGATTACTGACACTCAGCTGCTCTTTTTCCATACAGTGAAACATGCTGTGTTGGGAAACCACAGAAAACATTCTTTTTTAATCTCTGATTATGCATGTTTTGGTATTGTTGTTTGTAATGGAATTGTATACAGCAGGGTTGAATTTCTTAGATCTTGAGAACTTCATCAAATTTCAATGCATATGTGTTTGAAGACTGACTTTTGCTTTACATAGTTGTCTAGGTTTTTTCCTATTTGTTTCACTTTACTTTGTTTCTCAACACAGAACGAATACGATCAAGGGAAATTGAACTGCTGGAAAATGGCAGGTACAATGTGTACTTACCACCTTACATGAGTCAGGGCACGTAAAAGGTAGAGGAAACCTGTCCTTTCCACCAAAGGGAAAGCACTCCTCAGAAGTGTCAAGTGGTGGATCAACTTTCCGTTTACACATACCTAATATGCCTTCTAAGTTAACCAGTACTTAATATTTTCTCAGTGTAGAGAGAAGGGAGCAAATACTTCCAAAGCATTGCACTGGCTATTGCTAAGGCAGAACAGAGCCGAGCCCTGTTTCCCTAGCGAGAAAGACAAAAAAAATCAGCTTTCTGTCCTCTCACCCACAGGTGTTTAGCATAAACAAAAAAGTACCATAATCACCATTATTCAAGAAAACAACAGAACTACTTTTCCTACTGCACCCTGGTTTTATTCAGGGTACAACACATTGCGTCTGTGTATGTTCCTGCCTGCACATGCCACATAACCACGGAGGGGGGGAAGTTAGCATGCAGAATAATGTAATTACTCATTCTTGAATAGAAGGATAATTACTGTCACAGAAACCCACATAACTTGCAGATCTTTTTGTTCCTTTTAAGATGATAAATACAGTATTTTCCATTTTCTAACAGAATGCATCCTTTTCCTTCTGATTCCCCTTCCTCCTGCTCAAGCTGAATTACATACGTTTTGAATGAATAACAAGGGTTATCAGTTTGCATATAGGAAAAAAGAAGCTTATCTGTATTTTTTAAAAAATAAAAGTAATTCCATGTCTCTGGAGACACTGTGATGAGTCACTGATGGTTAAGAGATTGGGCTGTCACCAGTAACAATCTTCCTTCAAGTATGACTTGCAGCAGCCCATCTGGAAGAGGATGGGGAAAAGAGGTGGCAGCAGAAAAAGCCACAATGACCAACCAGAGCCTAAGACATTTAAAATTCACACTGTGAATCTCATGTTTAAGAGCAACAATGGCTGGTATGCATCTTGCTGTTATTCACTGACAGCATAATCTGAGGGCAAACAGTAGGTGAGGCAGTGTGAAAAGATACCTGAGTGGCTGGGATCTCACAGCCTCTGTTAGCCAACCAGGTGCCCTCCTCCTTCCTCCCATATGGAGAGGCCTCTGGAAATTGAAGGAATCATCACTGTGGGATTAGGAGGCTGTTTCAATGAGGAGACAGCTTGCAAGATATTCTACTAAATAGCTTTATTTAAAGAGCTCTTTTAAGCCCTGTTGCCAACACTTAGGCAAAGAGAGGAATCTTTCTGGTACTTTTGTTAGGTCTAAATTTATATATAGAGAAAAGAAGCTGCCTAGCTTTAGGACATTAGAGCAACAGAAGGAGAACAGATACTGTGAACTGTTTTAATGGAGCTTCTTAAGATCCACTGACAGAACAAGCCTGCTCTTTTTTAGTGACAATGGCATTGCGGGAAAACTTTCAAAGCCCCCATGGGAGACCAGAGCTCACAGATATCTCTGTGTCTCTGTAAACCACAGTAGTTCAGTTATCGTTTGTTCTTACATTTTCAGAAAGAAAAAAAAGGACTGAGAACATTCCTCCCCAGCAAATCCTCACTAAGGTAATGTTTACATTGCAGTTAGCTTAAAACTAACTGGGATTTGATGGCAGTATAGCCCTGGCATCATGATACCTAATGTGACCAATTTCAGTGTGTTTACTGGGGGTTTTCTCTTACCTGTGACCATTATTGAACCATAGAATCACAGAATAATTTAGATTGAAAAGACCCCTGTTAGAGATTATGGAAAGATGTAAGCAATTCCCAACAGTAATTTGGCTCATCCCAAATTAGACAGCTACCATAGGTCACATGACTTGGAATTAAGAAAAGCCAAACAGCTTTGATGCAGAGGTCTACATTTTGTAGATGTCTAACATTATGGTGCCTTACATCACCTAAAGATAGTAAACTGCCTGGTGAATGGAGAAGAGGTGCTGCAAACCAGAGATTCAGGAATTACCAAATAAACAGAATCTAACACTGTCACAAAATTGTAGCATTTTAGATTTTAAAACCAAAACTTGTGCTCTAGACCCTTTGCCAGCCTTGTTGCTCTTCTCTGGACCCGCTCCAGCAACTCAACATCTCTCTTGTAGTGAGGGGCCCAGAACTGAACACAGCATTCAAGACGCAGCTTCACCAGTGCCAAGTACAGGGAGACAATCGCTTCTCTCGTCCTGCTAAACACACTATTTCTGAGCTTTGTGCTGCCTCACTTCCACTGCCAGTAATAACCTGCTATGTCTGAATATGCCTTTCGAGCTGCTGCGGCCCAAATCTGGACATAACCTAACAAAACCTGGACCTGGGAAAGACATTACGCTCTTATTTTTTACAGAAGTCTGGTATATAATTCAACTCATGTGGTTGTATTCTAAATTCCCCCATCTGAAAAAGAAGGCACTTCATACCAAGGAAGATTATTTTGCTAGTTACAGGAACTGATACCTTGATACAAAAGTAATAATAAACAGGCTACTCCACACCCCACCAGAAATAGCATGCTGCCTGCTCCAGTCTCCAATTGAAATTCCATCTGTTTGCGACAGCATCCTTAGCAACCAAAAAATCGCACAAGACAATTCCTGTAGGTGAGATGTATCCAAGCAGCCAGCATTTCAAATGCAAGCTTTTCTCGTGGGCCTCAAAAGCTCATTTTTTACAAAAATTTTGAATTTTTTTAAAACTCTATTCCAAGATATCTTTCTCACTCACAGATTTAGCATATCAATGTTCCTGGGAAGTCATAATCATTGCTTTCATTCTATAGATTTCCTTGCCCTCTAACAACTCAGATTGTGTGTTGTCTCAACCATTCCCTTCAAGTCAGCTCTGACAGCTGAGTCAGACCAGAAGAATGGTTGAATTAAAAAGCCTGACAATCCTCTACCCCTTACTCAGCCAATAACCTCATTTGTTCATTGATTGGAAATTAAGGATGCTAGAATTGCTTTTATTATTTTTGATGGTGGTGATTTACAACTCTGCTGATTTTGTGCAAACCTCTATATTACTCATTTAGGGCCAAATTACTGCAGAGGGAAAACAGGAAAGCCCATAATAAATTACAGTAGAAATGTCAGAGGAACCCGCTTCAACCAGGCAGGTGTATCTGACTGGCTTTCACAGCCCTGCTGAAGGCTTGCACTGCAAAGTCCCAGTTTTGCGCTGTTCCTTTTTGAAGCAACATACCAGGAAGATGCCTTCAGCGTGCACCTTCTCCAGCACTGGGAATATACCAGTGGCTTCACTGACTCCAAGGAAGCACTATGCTGCATGGGGTAAAACCAAGTATGTCAGTCTCCCACTCTGCTAAAAATGGAGCCAGGACTTGTGCTATCCTCATTGTGTGTTCTGCTGATAGCTGAAATGTTTTCAGCGATTCAAAATTCATATTTTTGCTCTCATAATTATCCCTTAGCTTAGCTTTTGATATTGGAAAATTATCCTCTTGCTTTAACCAGATGGTTTATATTTTTAAAAATTCTTGATTATACTCATTTTCAGATCCCCACTTAAACACAGTTAGCATTTGCTGACCTCTATCCCCCGTTAAAACAGTGATGAATCAACTACAGTCACTCCAGCTGTTCACTAACTATTTTCCACATTTCTAGAGTGGATTATTCATTCAATATGGGACTGCAACTTCAGTATCTGAAATACTCCTTTTTTAAAGGCTCTTCACATTAATCCATCCGTGCTTTTGACATCTAAAATGTTGTAATGGCAAGATATGAAGTACTTTTAAATATCAAACCATTTCACAAACACTTACTTTCTCAAGGTAGGGCCCAGAGCAGGCTATGTTCTTATAAGCTACTCTTCAAATTGTGAAGGACTACTGAACTGTGTCTCAGGATGTCTCTCATCACCTCATGTATGCGCCTCTTGTAAAAGATGAGGAATTGAAATGCCTTGATCCAACCTTCTGAGAATTGTATCTTTGAATATGTAAAAGATTTTGTGATTCACCATCTCCATTTGCTCAGCGTGGTTATAGCAAGTGTGACCTTTGGTAATGACCATTATCCCTGAATCACATCCAAACTTCTGACGCTTATTTAGAAAATACAATTGGTCCTCTCTGGGAAGCTTCATTTTAGTTAAGTTAAGGCGTATATTCATTTAATGAAGTGTAGGACTCAATCCAGGGCTTTAAAACATACAGCGAAATTATGGGCAACTTCGTTGAAAAAACTTGCTTATGGATTTTTTCTAATTTTCAAATTATTAATTCTTTACCTGAGCAGTTAGTGCCACAAACATGCATTTGAGGCTTGCAGACCAAAGTGTATTTGAGTTATCAGGGTTCACATAGCCTTTCTTTGCATCTTTTTTTTTGATAGTAAAGATGGCATTAGAATATTGATATTAAAGGAAAAAGCCATCAAGTGCTAGGAAGTGAAAAAAATACCCAAACCAAAAACCCAACCACAAACTTGTGTTTAACATTAGCTCACTCTCAGACACACAAATACTTTCTTTCCTCCAAGGGACACAAGAGCAGTATATGAAAAACAAAAAAAACCCTGCATAAACACTGAGGGCATTTCTTTGGAGGACTGAATAGAAGTGAACTGACAGAATGAAAAGACAAATTGCCCACGGGCACCCCGACTTTTTATCCTGTACTAATTGGCTGTCTAAGGGCCCAGAGGAGCTCCTCAGACACTGTGTGCTCGCTGCCTCTCTGGCTACTGTTCCCTGGGGTTACCAGCATGCAAGTACAGGGAGGGGGGGAATAATTTTTTGGGACAAAAGAGCAGGTGCTTACAGGAACAGCCCCCAGTTTCAGGACAGTAACAAAAGAGCAGGCATAGGGTGGGTGTAAAACTGTCCAGAAAGCTGTGCTGAGAAATTAGTTATCAATGGTCCACCATCAGATTAAAAGGATGTATTGAGAGGGGTTTCCCAGGAGTCTCTCTGGTGTCTGGCACTATTCAATATTTGCATTATCAACTTGGATGATGAAATAGAGAGTGTACTTTGTACATTTACATCTGACTCTAAGCCGGGAGGAGCTGGAAGTGATTTGGAGAATAGGACTCAGACACTGCATCCAGGTTTTTTTCAGACAATTCCAGTTTCTCAAAGCTCATTCCAAGTTCTACATTCATTTCTGCATTTCAGCTGCATAAATACAGAGTAGGAAATGGCTAATGACTTAGCAGCTTTGCAGGATCTGGAGTTATCACAAGCTGAATGTCAGCCAAAGACATCATGTGGCAGCAAAAAAATCCCAACATGCTGGAATGTGTAAGCAGGAGGGTCATCTGTAAGACTCATGAAGTAATCCTTCTACTTTAATTGAGGCTGGTAAAGTCACAGGTAAAGCAGTGAGTCTAGTTACAGGGAATGATTTTCGCTGAAGTTGGAAAGATTCTAGAGGAGACATGGCCTCTGATCATGGACATAGCAAAGGAGCAGTTGAAGGAGCTGCGATGTTCAGAAGACTGAGGGCTCTGACCAGCAGTTTTCAAAAATGTAAGGACAAGAATAGGACAATAAGTAGGGCAACAGATGATTGTCACTATCTCCTTGACATATATGGTGGATATATCTTCAGGCAATTCCTTCTAGCCACATGTTTTTCCTGTAGTCACTACAGCTCACACACATTACAGGTTCTAAAAAGTCACTCATATGCTATCTTTGTATACAAAATTCTGCACTCCTTATATCATCTCAGGAAAAAAACATCGGCTAAAAAAGCGTAAGTTATTTGTAGGACATTGATCACAATTTCATCTTGTAGTCATTTCATTTTAGACTTGATTCCTTTATTCTTTCTCACAGACGTCTACCACATTAAACTCTTTCATCACATTATTTTTATGCTTGCATACCACAAACTCTTCTTTCTCCTCCAGTCCCTGAAATTCTTATTAATACATCAACTAATTTCTGTTGGCTTTCTCCTGCTGTGAATCCATGCATCATTCTCAAGTCACTTGCCTCCATGACTTGTGCCCCCATGAGCTGAAATATATCATTTCCTTCACCATAAGGAATGAAAGAGAAGGCATCTCCCATTTCTCTAACCCAATTTATTCAATTGGACTCACCACATCATGGTGTTCTGAACACATCACTGCATCTCTGTGTGATGCTTTTATCTTACTTTAGCATGTATAAGCAACAGCACTTTTTCTTTCAGGACACTTTCAGGACCCATTCACAGAAGTACAGTCTTGTAATCTCACTGGGTTAGTCCTTCAAGGTCAGGAATTAGGGTTCAATCCCCTGTACAAGCACCTCTGTTGCTGGTACATACTCTCTTTCCAAGCTTTTACTTCATGAGCACTCTGGTTAATAACTCACATGCAGGGGGTTTATACAAGCAGTGGAAACATGTAGTACATATATTCCACTGGCATTACCTTTCTGTTTGGGATGACGCAACAGACATAACAGATGTATGGAGCAATGAAAATCAAAATGCTTCTCCATGTCCTCTTGGCGTGCACTACCGTGCCACAGGTTACCGTTCTCCAGTTCTCACAGTACAACAAAGGTGGGCACCACTCTATCCCTGACTCAAGCCTCACACAAGAAATCTGGGCTTGCCACTAGGTTGCCAGCATTCATGCTGCAGAACATGGAGGAGAGCTCATGATCCAGCCTTCTTCCTCTGCTCTGTAGGCACTAGTACCAAGCAGCCATGAGGAAGTGAGGAGCTTAAGGACCCTAACTGAACCTCAGCAGACCTTTGCTAAGTCAAAGTATGTCTCAGTCCTCCATCTCCTCTAGTTTCCTGAAGCATGCCTCTTTGTCTTCATGGGAGCTGAACGTCACTTTCACCAGGTATCCAAAGACCATCAGCAAATGATTAATTTCTTTGTTATAAACATCTTTATTGGACTATTTTTCCTTTTCTGCCCTCTCAAGTTTAATTCAGGGACACTTGTTCCTTAATTAATGCAATTTAAATAACATCTGTTCTTGAAAAAGTCAGTAAAACACTGCAGGAATATCCGCTGAAAGATGCACTTAACTAGTTTGCTCTTCAGACTCGGTGCATTACCAATGAAAGACACAGTCTGTGTATATGGTGGTGCTAGACAGGAAAAAAAGGGTTTTTCTTGAGGCTACACAGACTCAGTTATGGCCCTTGAGCTGGCAGGAGGGCCAAATAAAATGCCTGCCCAGCTTGCTCCTGCTTGGCCTTTGGACCCAGCATCTGGTAACCCCAGGCAGAAATCTGAGTATCCTGGGACTTTTAGCAGTACCCTTTTATGCATGTGTGGGGATAGGCAGATGTGCTGTGCAGCCTCCAGCCACCATTCACCCTTGTAGTAAAAGTTCTGGGTAGAAAAGATGTTTCCAAAAACACATCCTTTCATGGTTCCACAAGTCTTTTTTAAAAGCACTCCAATATTGCTTGTCAAATTATACTGGCCCAGGCTGAATTCTGCCTTCTTGCAGTACTTCTCATGCTCTCTGGATACAGTGGTATTTTGAAACCAGCAGTTCCAAGGGCACCCTGTTGGGTAAAGCTCCATCACAGCTGCAACACATTTACTGTGAATGTATGGAAATAAAATTTTAAAATTAAGCCACTGCAAAATGAGACTGAAATGTTTCATAAGAAAAATACACAGCTTTTCTTTTTATTTTAACCTTTATTTTCGTGGAACACACTAAAATTAGTGGTCTATGAATATAACTCTCTCTTCAGAACCTGTATGTTATGTGAGTTTAGTGTATTATCATGGTATATATATATACACACTATATATAATTACTGTTATATTATTGTTTTATTATTTTTTATTAATATTATTACATGTTACAGTTCAGTGTATTATATTAGTGTAGTTCATTGGTTAAAAAAGCATTCATTTTGTGGCATTTCAAAATTCAGCCTTATTTTACATTTAAGTTCCTGCATATTTATACTTGAGAGAGTAGCACATTACTAAATTGACCATTTTCACTTTCTACAGTTTCGAATGATTACAACATTTTAACACTGCTGTATGATAAACACTTTTTGTATGAAGTTCATCTCGCTGGTTCAAATGGAGTGGCATTGTCTGCGAAGGTCTCATTTCAAAATTATTGCACTTTTATCTTTTTCGTCATGCCACGAGATGTGAAGTCCAAAATATTTACCTTTCTGATTGTCAGTCTTTCCTTCATAGCGATGTCTGAGTGGAGACAAAGCAGACAACTTGTTTTGTTGAATCAATAGAGGCATATTATCACAGCAAGATTATAATTCAGGTGTACAATACCTGTATTTTACAGAGTACAAAAATGAAACTGTCATGTGTTGTGTGTCACAGCAGGTAACTAATATCAACAAAGTACCAGAGACTATGTTCAAATAATGTTGTACGGGTCTAACTTCAATCCACAAAAGCAAGGCAATTCAAAGTTAAGCCTTAAGCTCTAGCCATAAGCCACTCGTTTTAGGAATTGCTTTATGAATGCAGCTGAACTCTCATCTCAAGTCTGTGCAACTACATGTTGCCACACAGATGGTGACAGAAAACAAACCCACTGTTATATGCAGATTCTTTACGATTGCTTTGTATCTGGTAAAAATACGTCTACTGGCATTTGCATGTACTTGAGCCTGCAACTGGGGAATTTGGGAGCAAGCTGTGATAATTGCAAAAGGTGTTTGGGATGAGTGGGGTTTAAATGACTGTATATTTCTCTTTGTTCTTTGGGGCATGTTGGAGTCTTGTGACAGATGAGGCAAGGAAACACCTATTTTGTGAACTTCTTGTGGCAATGGGAACAGCAAGTCTGGTGCTGGTGGTGTCTGCATCTTTTTGAAATGTTACTGGGAGCCTGAAAAAGGAGGGGATATAAATCCATGTCGAAATCAAAATAAAGCTGCATCAGTGGTATTCAAATTTAAAGAACTTCTTACTTCAGCCTGACACTGTAGGCAAAGAAAAATACAGTGTAGGAAGCAAACCAATCTGTTTCCAAGCAAGGATACAGAGCGAAACATAATTAATTCAGCCATACCTGAACTAAGAAATTTGTTTCTACAACAACAAAGATCAGATTTCAGAACTGGAAACAAAGGCTGTTTGTGAAAACAAATCAACCCATCATGACTGTGTGTTAGTGCTATGACCAAAAATTTTAACACCTGCCAAAAAATAGCTGCTACCAGGGCCCTACATCTCGCACTGCTCAAAGACTGATTTTAGGAAATCAAATTCTGCCTTGGGCTGTCCCATTTCTCAGGAATACTCATTATTTACAGCTTTCTCTGGAGTGATGTCAGGTCTGGCACTGGGGTTTTGCAGCTCATCCTCAGGTTTTGGGGTCAGCAGAAAGGAGAAGGCTCCGTGTTTTCCCCAGGGTGTCAGGGCCCGTTGATGTGCCCTGGAAACACAAAGGATGGGAGCACCTTGATCACTGCAACCTCTCCACTGGCATCTTTCTATGTGCACTGTCTACTTAACTACTTATTTGTCTCCAGGTTTCAATGAGTTCAAAGCTCTGATTAATTTAGCTAGCAGCAGCAGGTGAACCAGCATTGCTATTCTGTAGCTGCAGAATATGTCAGATTGAAGAGCTTCATAACTATCATCATAGTAATCTTGAGCATTAAGTCATCTTCATTTTTTTGGCACAAAAGAGACCTGATGCTGCAGTCTCACAGCTCCTCAAGCCAGGCAAAGCTCTGCCCTCCATTTCAATGGCAGCTGCTGCCACAGGATTTTGTCAGGCAGCTCCTGAAGAAAAATCTACAAAATGCTTTCACTTCTTAAAGTGAAAATGCACATCCTGAATGAATAAATCCATAGAAGCTGAATTATGCCTTCAAAATTGATAGCATTGCTTTTCAAACAAGCTGCTAGGCCAGAGAGGACCTGCCTTCTGCTGATACTTTCATAGCTGGCCCAAAATCCTGGGTTTCATGCACTGTATTTTTTCACTCTTGTGTGTTTGTGTGCTGTACAAGGAACTCCTCGGTTCCTAGGCTGGGATTTGCCATAGTGACAAAGGCCTATAAACATCCATATGCAGGGATGAAGAAATTATGGAGGGAGCTGTAACTTTGGTCACTGCTCTTGAGGACGGGCTGGTGCAGTGCTGGGACAGGCCAGCTGCTCTAGACCACAGTGCCCTGAGCAATTTCCCTCTCATGTGAAAGCTCTGGGCCCTGAGACTCAAGTGAGGCTTCATCACATCAAAACAGTGAGGGGTCTTATTTGCCTTTTCTAGTGAAAAAAAGACTAAAATCTGTCCCTTTCCCATTCCTGTATTTACAGGACAGGGCTATGTGGTTGAAAACAGAGCCAGGCAGAACTTATATTGCAGCACTTCCTTCCTCAGATACCCCAAGTGTGAATCCATGACAGAGTCCCGCACTGCAGTATCCCACCACCAGGCCTGGATGCTGCGTACGTTTTTCACTGGAGAGCACTCAGGAAAGGGTATAGCCCTTAGCCCAGCACTGGCCTCTGCCTCCTTGCTTTCCAGGAGAGAAGATGCTGGGGAGTGGTTTGCAAAGCCCTATTCTGTGGGCCAAGAAGCAGCCCATGACCGACAGCCTGGCTGTTGCTGGAATAAACAAAGCTGTGATCTGAGCTGGGACATGAGGTATTATTACTGCAGAACAAATAAAAACAGAGCTAGAACTCCGTACTGCAGAGGTATTCATCCTTTGTATTCCCTCAAAGAACAAGCCTAATCTACTAACCCAAGTAGATTAGTAAACAGTACATTCAGCTTTCAGAGATCTTCAGTATGTCTGCAGGGCTTGTGATGTAAAATAATAAAAGTAAAGGAAATAAATGGAAATTTTTGTTAAAAAAAATAAAAAGAAACTGAAGTATTATAGCTGCTTACTTTCTCACTGCTCTGAGGAAGATCAGAGAAGAGTCTTTTGTGTCAGTTTTATTTTGAACCCGTTTTGCTGCTGAATATGGGAACAGATTAGTTCACTGCTAATTGTGCTGCTGGTTTTGTGATTCTATGAAAACCCCCTAAAAGTCTGCATGCAAAACCAATGAGGTAGAACATGTTTGACAAGCTTAGTTCCAACATGACCAATGTAGCAGGAAAAGATTTTAAAATCATTGCCTCTCTTCAAGAACAATAGTACATACAAATGTTTACAAGAGGATTAAAAGCTGCTTTAGCGAGTTGTATTAAAGATTCCTTTATCAGAGAAGTTTTATCAAAAACCGTGTTGGAGCATTATGCGGCTAATCAGATGCAAACAGAAGCAGGTTATGTCACTGACTTTATTTTACCTGCTTTAAAAGGATGCACGATGTATCTGTAAAATATACATCATGCATACAATAAGCCATACCTATTAACAGCCTGCCCAATTACAACAACAGCAAAAAAAAAAAAAGCTCCACAAGCAACGACCCCTAGCACCTGGTAATTAAAATTGCTAATCACCAGCAATTATCTGGCACAGCTTTATAGCCAGGCGAAACAGTTTGACCCTTTGCCCACTGAAAGAAGAATGTTTGCTGTCTATTGATAAGTGCTTAGGCAAAGCTGTGTTCGGCTCACATCCATTAAGTGGCGACTAATAGGAAGTCAACAAAAGAGCTCTGACATCTGTAGTGGGCACTTCTAGCAGGCCAGGTTTGGGAGCACAGGTGTCTGGTGGGCTCCTGCCAAAGACCAGCATACAGGACATGGGGACCTTTTCTTAAAAAGCAAACTTGAGCTGCCCACGTTTCCCGACTGGCTCCTCTACAACCAAAGAGTAAATGCAGCAAGTTTCCAGAACAAAGATTAAAATAATTACACTTCTCAGGAGCGGTGGTGGTGTGTTTTTCAGACCGTCTGCACACATTCAAACACAGAGAGGCAAGAAGTCCTGTAGGCTCAGTAATTTAGGTAAAGATTCTTTGGTCTATTTCTGTTCTTATTAAGTATTGAGTTCAAGATATATAAAAATGTCTCTCTAGTGTGCTCTAAGTCTGAGATAGAGAGCTTGAGATAATAAAGATTTATTTTTTTTTCCACTGGACACCATTATGCTCAAAGCTATAAAATACCCCTGCATTGTTATAGCTCCAGGAAGCTGCCGCTAGAGATTATGTGAACTACAATAAACAACTCCATTAAAGCTTCTGAGCTCACCAATGACCCTTATAAGGCCGTAGATAAAAAGATCAGATTTTTTTCTTTTTTTGGGGAGAGAGGGAAAGAAAGAGGGAGTCTGGCAAAAATATTGCAAGCTTCTAATAATGAAATGACCTACAAAACCTGAAGGACAAAGCATCCCTTAATCACTCAGGAATGCAAATTGCTCCAAGAACAGGAATCAGTGGAGATTATGAAGCCAGGAGCTGCTGACATCCAGAACCAAACCTCTGTAGACTTATCCCTTCATTTAGAAGGGGCTTTTTAGGGATCTTGGCAAGTCAGAGTTTCAGTGCAAAAGGAGATTTACAGACAAATAATTTGAGGGCATTCTGACTTGCACATACCATGCCTTTTCATGCACAAGATCTCAAAGCCTCTCAATATACATCTCATCTATATATATCAATAGACATGTAAAATATGAACAGTTTTATAAATGGGAAACAACACTGCTGGCATGACACTTGACAATATCTGCTAATCAAAAACTGTTAATTAAGTCATTCAAAGTGTTCTCTCCCTTCCAAAGTCTCTCTTAAGCCCACCTCCAAAGCAGGTTCAAGTTACAGGGGTTAGCTTGAAAATAAGTTTATTATCCCATAAGTATGTTGTGAATAAAGCAGCCACAACTTGCATTTCAGCACCATTTGCATTGATAAAGTCTCCATCTTGACTGGATACCTCTTGTCCACAGAGGGCTTCTCACAGAGCTCAGTGTAGCTCCTGTTTAGTCCGTACACAAAAGGTCCCTTGCCAGAGAAAGAGCAATATTATGATGGGCACATACGTCTCACTACAACACGGAGTAAAAACGCAGCTGGACTTTATATCCCAGCCTACAAGCCTGGGAGCACTTCTGGGTCATCCAGTTCAACCATAGTCCAGGAATTCTCAAAACATCTGTACTCTTTACCAAAGCCAACTGTAATTACTTAAGATTTCAGATAGAAACATACATAGATAAAAACAAAACTGAAACAAAACACAAAACCTACACCTCTGTATTCCACGTAGATTTCTCCCCTTATAGAAAATAGAAGTTGAAGTTCAATTTTCTGCTTGAAATTTGGCACATGCCTGGGTTATTCTCCATTAGATTCCTATTCTTGATCATTGGTGTTACCAGGGGATTGCTGTCTACTGTTGTTTGTCAGCTCCTGCCGGCGTGAGTGAGACAGATTTGTCTTTGACAAGTCTTTAGTGAAGTCAGAAAAAAATGAAGTCACTGGAGATACACCTACTTACAAGCTTGGGCTGTAAAGTGCAAACCAAGATGAAACAATGGATTATAAATTCTGGCATTGCTTGACATTCAGATTCTTCTGCCTGCATGTCTAATTCAATAATGATCCCCAGCAGAAGAGCATGCTAGGAGATTTGTGTAGTCTACCCATTACAGAGTAAATTACACTGAATGACTCTTCTCTGGGTTAGCTGAGGTAATAAAAAATCTGAGGAAGAAGAGAAGGAATAGATTTTCTGACATTCTTTACCATTTGGGGTCCATGAAATACCAATGGATTTCAGAAGTTTCGGTTCATACTGGGACGTCATGGCCACCCAGGTTATGAAAACATACTTATCTACCAACATTTACATTGAAGGCTGATTTTTAATGCTGTTGTCCGAATTGAAAACCAATGGAATGGCCACTGGGGATAAGACATTCAGCTGGTTTTTTGCTCCATTTTTGAGAGGGTGAGTCTTTGGAGTTGTAGTAGGATGGATGGATAAATTCAGGGAATAGTAAATTAATCCCTCTTTTGAAAACTGTAAGGTCAAAACAAACTAGAAGATGGGGATGGGGAGCTAATATGAGGCTTGTGCTAGCAATTATTCTATTTCCATTTCATGTACAATATGTGCCTAACACAGAATGGGTGCACAAGATTCATCAAATCACCACTGCACAATTGTTTTCTCTGTGTGTAATTTCAAAACAAAACCAGCTTGACCATTTCTCCTTCAGGTGAAAGCCTGGCTGTGCCTCACAGGTCAATTAATCCATTCTGAGCTTCCTTGGAAGTGAGCTCCAGAGTCAAGAGTCCTCCAATGAAAATGTCTCAGTAGCGACTGCTAGACAATTAAAGCTGTGGACTTCTTACTCAAGTGCCTGTTAACCTCTTCTGTCTCGGGAGGGAAGAAGAAATGAAGGAGGCAGATTCCAAACCGTTTAGCTGCTCCTCTCCATCATGAGTGCTGGTGAGCTGTGCTAGTGTAGACACAGTCCTGGGGAGTGCTCTGTCCAAGGATGGCATGTCTCAGGTGCCATACCTGCTACCTGATAGCTTGCCAGCACCAAGATTACACCCATGGAGAGGAAATATGCCACTCTAGAAACTGGGAAGGCATTGCCTATCTTGCCACACTCACTCAAGATGGACATAGGTTAATAAACACACTCCTGGACTGCCAGTGCTTCCTGGTAAGATAGGCAAATACCAAGAAATGGAATCTGTGTTCCCTTATGTTATACATGTTCCTGCACATTCCTCCTTCAGCATCAGCTGTCTCGCCTAGATTAAAACTCAGTGATTTTTCTCATACCTCCCTTTTAAGCTCGGTCAGGCTTTTGATGAGCAACAATGCTGCTCCTCCTGGATAGGACAAGATGCTGGTAAGCAGGACAATGTTGCCATGGTAGCCCACATAAGTTTCAGCACCTCCCCTACCTGAAATAGAGCACAGGGAATCACAAAATAAAGATGGAAAACCAGAGCCTACACATCATATGCCTGGGACAATGATTTGTCCTGGTATATCTTGGACTTTTGACTAGCTTGGAAGACAAGATCCTCTCCTACAAAAAAGACACAAAATAGAAACATGGAACAAATTGGTCAAAACTTCAGATACTTTACATGCTCCTGTAGGCTCTGAATGTGGGCTATTAAAGACCAACTAAGCTGTCAGGTCCGGTGGTGCTAATGGCACTGCTGCTTCCATTTCTGCTGTGCTCCATGCCACTGATGTCTGCTTAAACCTAGATCAACGCAGATTTAACAGCAAACTACTTCAAAAGCCTTCCTCTTTTTATTGTGTTCAATCCCTGAAAGAATATTCTGTGCGAGAGAGAAATTATGAAAAGCCCCCTGCCACCTTGTGCTCCCAAGTGCTTTTCTTGCTGGAGATGTGCACAGTGTGGCTCCCACCAGACTGAAGCAAGCATGGGTGCCTCCATTCATGAGGTTAGGAGTCAGACATCCAGGTGGTTTGTGGGCCCTAATCTCACAGCAAGAGTGAATCAACACCAACAGTTTCTGTAATGCTGGTATTATGTGGACCCAGGCAGCCAGGCCCAGGTTTGGCCAAGCAGCTAACTGCCACTTCTGCAAGTCTGAGAGTCTGAGAGCCCCATGCCAGGTAAATGTGCTCCTAGCCCATGAGAAAATGGAGTGAGAGCCTAAAAGATAATGAAGGTTAACCAGAGATGGTTAGAAGTGTTGAAAGTGGACTGATCTTTCTCTCCAGCTCTCTAAATCTGAAGAAAAAATAAACTAGACCTTTCAGACCAGTAGTACAAATGCATAATGTATTATCAGTGTGCCAGGCTTGGATGCAATGTTTCCCCAGGTGAGGGAACATTATTAGAAGATGGAAAAGAACTCCATTAAATAAGAAGTTTTGATTTTTTTATTTTTTTTTTTATAAATTTCCCAATCATCGATTATCTGTCCAATGAAAACTAAATTTCTGGCCACTGAAGATTGCTGTAAAGCTGAATACCATGGCACTCTCCATTTCAAAGCATTAGGATAGCAAGATCCTCGGTCAGTGGATGATGACACAAAAAAATTTCTTTGGAGACCTTAAATGGAGCATTGTTACTGAGATATGGTACCCTTGCTGTGGGACATCATGAAGAGATTAGCTCCAGCAAACTGCAGAAAAGACTGCAGGCGATGCTAAAAAAAAAAAAAAAAAGAAAAAGAGATAAGTGTGGGAATAAATTAAAAATAAAAATAAATAAAAAATAGGATGTGAAATGAGAGAGACAGCCAAGAAAAAAATGTTAATAAAAGGTATTGGATGAAGGCCCAGAATACAAGTACAACAAATACAGACAACTAGCAAATGTACACATAACAGGGTGAAAATCAGAGTCCATCTTTCTCTTGCATGCAGAACTGAGCAAACAGAGCTACTGGCTGTTTTGGAGAATGGCAACTCCGAAGCATCCAGAGTATAAACATTTCTTTCGGGTCACAAGACAGAGACCAGTGCCACCTGTGAAGTACTGAGGAGGGAGACAACATACAAAATGGTGACAAGATTCAAATATTTCATGTGCCATTTTTTGGAGTTTCCCAATGCAGCAGTGTAATAAATGTCTCAAAACCAGCTATCATCTCAGTTGTTACTACAATGCCCCCTAAAAAGTTTCATAAAGCGTGCAAGGGCCTTTTACCCAAGATCATTGAAAGACTATGAAAACAAGTTTCAGATTTTCTTCTGTGTCGCATGGCGATGACTAACTCATAGTCTATATTTATAATCTTTTTTATATATCTATATAATAAAGTTTATATTTTTAATTCACTGAATATTTGCACTATTTCAGGTTTATTTGAGAATTCCAAGTAATAAATACTGAATATTGTTGTTAAGTTTAAAGTATTTGTGAGATTATTAATAAAACGCTTCATATCCAATAGTCAGAGTCTGAACTGTGAGGTTTAGTTTTGAGTTTGGTCACAATGTTATGGCTATATCCTGGCTTAATGACCATCACTTCTGCAACTGTGAGAGATTTAATAAGCCTCTGAAGAGAGGGTGTATTTGTATACATGGAGAAGAGAAGGCTCTGGGGAGACCTTACAGCAGCCTTCCAGTTACTAAAGGGCACCTACAAGAAATCTGGAGAGGGATTTTTTACAAGGGCAGGTAGTGATAGGAGAAGGAGAAATGGCCATAAACTCAAAGAGAGGAGATTTAGAATAGATATAAGGAAGAAGTTCTTTATTGTGAGGGTGGTGAGGCAAAGGTTGCTCGGAGAAGCTGCGGCTGCCCCATCCCTGGAAGTGTTCAAGGCCAGGTTGGACAGGGCTTTGAACAACCCGGTCTAGAGGAAGGTGCCCCCTGCCCATGGGAGAGGGGTTGGAACTAGATGATCTCTAAGGTTGCTCCTTCAAGAAGCCCAATAAATCTCAACATGGGCTACAGTGGTGTTCCTGTTAAAGAAAAGTTTGTACTGACCTGATCGCAAAAAGCCAAATGAACATAGCAAGGCCTTGACCAGCACACAAGCAGAGGGTTGTCCTCCACTTTGCTCAAGGCACCCCAAGTACATTTTGAAAGAAACAAAAGTATCACGTGGGGCTGCACAATGGCAAACCCACTTTGGGTATGCAGCAGTTCTCCAAGAACAGCTGTAGTTTCAAGTACGATGTAACAATGACATAGGTGAGATATTTATTTGTATATATACAATGTGCCTGGATTTTAGGGTCAGCAGATAAGATGGCCAGTGAAGGCTGAGAAGCCTTTCAAACCTTTTCTGCTGAAAGAAGTGAAGCTCAGGCATTACAGACTGAGAGGCTTAATGAACTTTCAAAACAGGTCTTTCAGCTGTTTGTTAAGGTAACATAATGTTCACCATCTTGTTACTGATAACAAAGGTAAAACTGCAGTTACAGGGTGCTTTAGCAGAAGTTTAAAATCCAAGATGTGGAGATATTTTACAACCCACAATGCTTTTATTACACTGTTATCCTCATTTATGAAGTGCTTTAATGGGAGCTTTCAAAGGACTATGTGTACCAGTCCTGCTGGTGTAAACCCTTCAACTCACTGAGGATTTAGCAAGCAGTGTATGGGGACTTACAGGAAAAGCACCCCTTTTTACAAAAGCAGACCACGTGTGGGTGTCTAAAACCAAAAGAACTCTTGAAAAACACTGAGAACAGACATTAACTGATTAAGTTTTCATACTGCATTAAGATATTAGCCAGGCGCAAACAATCGTGTCCAGGAGAAAAGATGATGAGGATAAGAATGTTGTTGCTCTTTCTACACAAAAAATTACAAAAAGTTAATACCAAACAGAGCAGATTTCACATGAGTGGTAAAAAAATAGATGTGAAAGGAGAAGAGATTATTGGTAAAATTGTTGGCATGGCCTACTCAATTCAGCAGCTTTGTGGAAATTATTTAAATCTGTGCCATTTAGATATTAGCACTGCTGGAAGAAAATGAAAGAAATTAAAGTTTCAACATTCTTCTCTCCAGAAACATCACGGCTAGATTTTTCGTACAAAATATTAGTTCAGGTTTTACAAAGTAGGTAATTAAATGTTTACAAATACATTGCCCTTACAATCATAGTGGCAACAAGATTCCCTTTCAAATTATACTTGTAAGAACACAATGTACGTGGTGCTGCTCTTTGACCTTTAAGTATTGATATGAAGAAAGTTGGGCCCATTCATGGTCTTTACATCCAAGGCTCCACAATCAAAAATATGGCACATCACTGAAAAAATTTACCCTGATAAGGCTAACATGTTTTGTACTGGTGGGGAGCAAGCCAACATCTTAAGTTGCTCCCAATCATAATATGCACAAACTTCCTTTTACCAGAGTCATCTCCAGAGGCTTAAACATTCCGTACAATTGCATGGATGTCACAGGATGCAAATTTGCAGGGAACTTCTCTGTAACCCTGTAAACTCACTTGGAAAGAACAGCCTGCTTGTCCTCACTACATGTAGAAATACTTAGGCCCCTGTAAGGAACAATACCATTAAATTTGAAATCACATCAGACCTAGCAAGACACATCTCATTTTGTTTCATAAAAAAATGGAGAACTCATCACTCTTCTCCTTTTTAAGAGTGTGAGAAGTAGTTGTTCCATCCCTTCACTCACCCAGGACATGAACAATGTGCTTGAATTTCTTTCTTGGCAGCGAGGAGGAAAATCTATGTGTGACACAAGAGCTGCAAACTGGTGTATCTCTGTAACCTAACCCAAGTCACTAGCATGTCTCTATATCCCTGCTGGCTATGACACTAGCTTAAAACAGAGTATATTTAAAGAAAGAAGAGCATTTTGATGCGTGTTCTAAGACCTGTAACAGGATATTAAACAGCCAAATAACAAAATATAGTTCCAGATTCTTTAACTAAGGTTACTGAATGGTAAAGGGGACAGAAAGTAAAGTTTTCTTCTTGCCTGATCTTCATAGAGTTAGACCTCTGATCCCTACTGACACTTCACTCTGACAAGGCACGGTTCTTTGAGCTTGGGTTTTTTAGGGTATTATTTTTGGTTCTGGGCTTTTTCTCTTTTCATTCTGACATCATACACTTACAAAGCATACTTGTGTCTGAAAGACAAGAGCAGAAATGATCTCAGGAAGAAATAGAAACCAAATTATATAGGTGTGAATTACAATGATGTGATTTCCCTGATCCTTGCAAGGGGGACTACAGTGATGACTGCTGCTTGTTGTGACTACTGCAGACATGGTCCACCATGACCAATACCAGCTTCAGAGGTGATGTTACTCAGATTAAATGTCACTGGTAACCATTCTTTAGTTTCTCCAGGCAGCACACACTTCCTACGGATCAAAGACTTCTGGCTAGATAACTATAGGAAGAATTCCTAGTTTGTTTTGTTGTTTTTTTGTCCAATCTGCTTTTAGAACCCTTTATGGCTATAACTGTCACATGTATTACTGTAGACTTCCTACTTGTGCACCAACTCTCTACTAGGAGTTCTGGTTGATGAATCAAGCCCTTAGTGTCCATGTCTGAGGAAGCTGAATTACCCTGCCATTCCCAGTGACTGTATAAACTAGACACAGTTGACCATAAGGGAGGCCTCGGCTTCTAGTCCAAATGTGGCACCTACATATATATATATCTAAGTACAAGTATCCTGATCCAAAGCCTCTAAGTGCACCCTCTAAGGCTAGATATGAAAAGTGGATGAGGAGAGATTTGTGGGTTATACATCATCTAAGAAATATTGGTTTCTGTACACCAGCAGAGTAACCCTTTTCAGGATCTTTGCAGGCATAACAGAAGAGCCTCAAGAAGAGATGTGATAAAATGAGATGAACTGCAAATTTTTAGGAGAAGCTTTCTTCTAAAGTGGAGTCAGCAAGAAGATGGTTGTCTGAATACTAAGTGAGTAATGAAGGCAGGTTCTAAATAAGATGGGAAATAGCCTTGGAAGGTGTAAGTCAGTGGAGGGATGTCATAGTCCAAGAGGCCACGTTTTCAGCAGACTACACACTACACGTAGAGGTCCTTGTCTTCTACAGCAAGGAAACTGCTCACCTGCTAGTACCAAGACAGGACGTGAGATTAAGGATGGTAATGGGATGTATAAAGACACTGAAGTAGCCAATCTAGAGATTGTTCCTATAGTGTACTGGAGGCCTCTAGAGGAAATACAGGAAAGTTCAGTAGAGAGTCAGAGCCACCTGCCTGCCCTGGAGCCCCCTGAGGTACAGGGCATGCACATGGGTCACAGAGGCACCCAGCCTCTCACTTCACTGCCCAGAAAAATGTAATTGGAGTTGAGAATCAGAAGTACAGCCTCCATCCCCAGTGAACATTACAGAATTTTTAAAGTGCCCTGTAAGCCCTTTCCTAGAGAAAGCTGACCCTACAGAGATCTAACATTACAAGTGCAGATTAGCACTCCCCAGATAAAGCCGCTCAGACTGCCCCCTCCACCATCACACACCACCCAGGGTGACATCCAGAGGGGACTTTGGTGGCACATGCACACATCCGTGTAGCCACGGACAGCCATGCTCCGTATGGATTAGTTCAGATGCAGCATCAATAACCACCAGTAACCCAGCAGTCTCAGATGCAGAGGCTGTAGCTCATCTCATGGCTGAGGAGAGGATTCCACAATGAACAGTAATACTTTGCCAGCGTTAGGCATACTGTCACATAGCAGCAGTACCTCTGTGGGCTGGTCTTGGCAGATGAGAAGGGAGCAATGCACAGCTGCTGCAGGATTTCCCAGAGGCAGGTACAAACTGGGTGATGTGGGTCTCATGAGCTATTGCCAAAGCTCCCCTGGGAAGTGTTGTACACATCATTCATACAGGGACAGTGTCATGTATGCCTGGCTTCATACACAGGGCTGCAGCAGAACTGAGGACACTGTGCATGCCAAGGGCAGCCAGAGGAGGCCTCTGAACACCAAACTTTCACACCAGAGCATAGCACTGATCTCATTAGTTTTAAGAGAGGCCTTATTTACTTAAATGTGGGTGACCGCACCTTGAAAGATGGCTCTGTGAAGTCAGCAGTAAGCAGCCCTGTTCTGCATTCATGGCAGCTTCAGGAGCACTGAGGCTTATCTTAGCCTGGTGCATAATCCTGAGATGCAGTCCCTTGTCTTACCCCCTAATTATTCACCACCATACATTCCTTGTTAATTTGTACACAGAGTGGCAATCTCGCTGGAGATCCTGTGTCCCAGGTAAATCAGGTTATTACTGTGATATGTTACTGTTACAGCTTATAAATTCCTGCAGTCATCATTCATATATTCTGTTGTGGAATAACATAGAGAAGAAATGGTTTTAAGATTAAACATGTCAAAATCCAGAATATTGTGGTGCCTATTATTTCAGGGTTTTTTTTGTTTCCTGTGTTTGCATGCTTATAGGGTGCTCCAGGTAAATTCTGCCCCATATATTTTTTTAATCATTGTCACATTATCAGGGCATGCAATATAATAAACAGATCTGTTAAAGCACCAGTGATGTCTCTATTGGCAGACTTATAAAAGAACTTGGTGACCTTGGTTAATTAGCCATGTAATAAACCAGAACTGAAAGAGCCTATTCCCACAAACCACAGCACAGCACTCCTCCGTCCCCCACTCATTGGAGAAGCTCTGAATGGGAAGTCAGCAGATGCAATGCAAAGTGCAGCCACTTAGCCTTAGAGCCCTTTGCAATATATGCAAAGATTCACAAAGACATTTCCTTCCAGCCACTGATTAAGAAACAGTCTTTAAAACAAAAGGATAAGTTTTGTGAAGACTTCTTTTACTGGCTAGTACTGATTAAGTTGTATTTATTCCTCCTGAAGCTTCACAACAGCGGTATTTAAAAAAAATCTCTAAAAATTCTTCTATTGCAGAAGTGTTTTTCATGTATTCTCTGATTTACTTTTCATGTTTATTTCAGATATTCCAAAGAGCAAAACCTCCCAACCCTTTAATTAATAGCTAATATTGTATTCTTTAATGGAATTTATTTTGTACCCGTACAGTGCAGTCCTCTTGAATTGTAAATCATGTTAATACAAATTAGGTACAAAAGAACACTACATGAATTTATGTTGCTTACTTGATTTGACTAAAAATAAACCTAAGAAGTTAGAACTATGCTATAAAAATAAAATTGTTTGACTTCTATCTGAGGGCAGGAAGTGAAATTAACAAAATTTTTTAGCAGATTCTTTGAATTTATCCTATTAGACTTTTTAGAAATAAAAGCTTATTTAAGTACAAGAAAGAATCACTACAGTTTTGAAGTCACCCAAATGTCAGTTCATAACAAGCCTAGCCACAATTAACCACACAGCCACAAAGTTAATATTTTATTTTGCAAGTGCAATAGTTTTTCTGGTTGTTACAGGAGTTAATTCTTTCTTAAGCAAACTTATGTGAAGCCCAGGACTGCCTCCTACCCTTTCATGTCACGCTTCTGAGTTCTGGTACAACACAGAAAACAAAAAATCCCCAAACCCTGAAGAGAAGCTTACACTGGTAACTGGTACACTTTGAAGATGTCACTTCCGTACAGAACAATGATCTTCATTTCATAGAAAAACAAATATCAGTATCAGCAATTTCTTTAATCAAACAGGTTTTTTTGACCCAGGATGCTTTTCCTTTTCCAAGTGAACATTAAAATTATGGTGTTCCTATGCTGTGAAACTAATGAATTTCATTCTGGTTTTAAATAGTGTTCATCCATTCAGGACTGGTTTAGCTGCAGTCATTTCTTTCAGTACTGCAAATCATAGTAAATTCACACGAACAGAGAGTTTCACTGGGTCTGCCAAACTGTCTCCATTATTCTGGGGAAGTTTTAGAATATCAAGCATAACAACATCCTCAACAAATCTAAGATTACAGCTGGTTGATAGCAGAATATCCGAGAACAAACTTTTTCCTATATATTCTTGATTGTCAAATTTCAAAGTAAAGTGGAAGATGTATTTTAGGCAAACTAAATTTGCTAACTCATTCTCTGTGTTTTCTAATGTGATCTAAGAGGTCTCTGGAATGTATATAAAGGCGCAGGAAGCTATATAGCTGCATGGCTCAGCAGCTCATTCAGTAGACAACGCGTGTGTGTTCACATCCATAAAATCAAAGATTTTGATTCACGTACTATAAATACAAATGCTAGTACTCATACAGGAGTGTGAGTAATCCCTATGACTTGCAGTAAGAATACAAATAAACGGTTTGGGACCATGCTTTAGCTAAATTTTCCATTCAGTGTTCAGCTCCCAGGGTGACTACAGCCATATAAGAAAAGCCTAATCAGACTGGGAGAGGGGTAGGTACATGCTGATACAAGGGGCCATTACAGCTTTACATGAAGTTGCAGAAAATCCCATTAAGCAGATAAAGAGGAAGGGAACAAGGAGTTAGTTGCTCTCTTTAAATCCTGATACTTGTAAACACTTCTGCAAAGCAAACCTACAGGACCTTTCTCAGGAACAAAGCCAGGCACAGCTTTAAGAATCGGTAGGTCTGGGGTTCTTGCAATTAAAAAATGTTGTGCTACACAACACACACTAGTTGGTGGTAGTAGTAGCTGGTGGTATAACAATCCCAGTAGATACTGAAAATACACATGAACTGTGATCTCCTCTGGCAGATCCTGATCCGGCCACATCTCACATATCAGTGCAACCAGACTAAGGGCCCAGGAGAACAGTGATGCATCCCCAGACTGTGACCAGGGGTGTGGGGGATCTGGGCTGGAGGGGTCCCTGGGCAGCCCAGCATATGCCTGAGGAAGTCCCAAGGGTGCCAATCCAGAAGCTGGCTCACTTCCCAAGGAGGGTTGTCACTGCTACATGTATGCCACAACCATACGCCCAGGAGCATAATTTCCTGACTGCAAAAAGTGTGTGCCCCAGAAAAGAAAAGTTTGGAAATGTCAGCTGCAGGTATGCCTCTCCTCCCTGATTTCCAGCTCCTTCAGGTCCGCAGATGCTAAGGCTGGAGGAGGATGCCCTCCTCTGGCTACGTATCCCCTTTTCATCAAGCCTCAGAGGCTGAACAGAAATCACTTTGAACACTGAGGCGGGGAGCTGGAGGCAATTACTTGTGATTGATAGCACTAAATATGAAACCACATGTACCTCATCCATGAAGCATGGAATCAGCAGCATATTGTTAGTGGGGGAGATGAATGGGGCTTGAGATAACCTTGGCAAATTAGGCATATGTTAGCATTAAGCTTTGTCAGTAAGCAGGCTATAAATTACAGACATATTGTAACTCCATAAACTCATCTAATGAATTGAATGACAGTGGTAATTTAAGGCAGAATGGAACTGTTTAACCCTTTTAAGAATTTAGATGTATTTCTATATTATGCAACAATCCAAACGGTATTAAAAGGTTAGTGTTTCATATATATTTTCATATGTACTGCAAGATCCCATGACTATAACAGGGAAACAATTCTTCCGTGTTTCATGTACATTTTAACAAACAGTTGGCAACCTCCGAATTATTTTACTTATGAGTGGATTAAAAAAGAATGGAGAAAGAATAGAATAGCGGGTGGGTTTCCTTGCACATTCTCTTACTTTATCATTATTTTTCTGTATGATCAAGCTAAATGTATTTAAGCTATAAGACACAGCATGCTGTGCATTTCTGGACTACTACTGAACACCTCAGGAGGTGTTATAAGACACAAGGCTAAAGGGCAGGTGACTTTAGTCATGAGAGAAGTGCAATAATCCCTTCAAAATGCATGGCCTGCAGTGTCTTATTGCTATTCTGAAATGGAATTTATAAATAAAAATTAGAAGGAAAAGTCAGTCTCAAGCATTTACTGGCTGCTATTGACAGACTTATGCCACCAGTGACAGCTAATACAGGATTCTGAAGCCATTTTCTATTTTACAGAGTATTTCAGCCAAAGTAACATTTGAAAATCACTGGCACATCAATGGCATAAAAGGGCTTAAAATCTAAACCAGAAAATTTAAAGCAGTATGTTATTAATTAAAATGCATTGGCATAATAAAAAAGACTTTTTGCCTTTATTCAGTAGAAGTAACTGAAGAAACGAGTTAAATTGATTGTGCCATAGGTATAGCCCACCTTTAAGATAAGTTTAGGAAAGCACACTTTTTCACACACTTCTAGGCACTTGATTTTGGCACTCATACAAATATATGTCATTTTTTATTAAGTAAATAATCATTACTTTTGCTTCCCTCCCATGATGATAAGACATATAAGAATTAAAATTATACGATTCAGTGACAGCTGAGAAAGGAGGGAGAGGTACAGCTGCAGATATTTTTGTCATGTGACACTTTGCAGTTAGTCCTTCACACATATTTCTTTTTAGAAAAAGAATAATCTTTATCACAATGTCAGGAACCACAGGTGCATTGCTGTCCCTGGTTTGACCAATGAAGAAACAAAGGGGCTCAGCTGGAGTTACACAAAGAGTCTGCAAAAAAGCTGGAGGAGGTTCAGTCCTCATCAGTCCTCTTCTTTGTAATGGTCCTCATCGGTCCCCTTAGCTTTTAATGTAACACCATGCCTGGGAATGTGTCTGAGATCAAAAAGAGGCTTCCTGTTGCCAAGAGTTGCAATAGAGTAAATTCGGGAGTGAAAGCAAGATGGCAGGATACTGCAATGGCCAACAGAGATGTGAACCCTGAATAGGTCAGGGTAAAAAGGTACCTGGCATGGGGAGCTTGGAAGAAGCCGAGTTCATCATCCCTTGCTGCATGCCCCTTCTTCCAAACCCAGCTGCCTCTTTTGCCTCTGTTTCCTGTTATAAACTGGGACTTTCCCTTCTGCAGAGTTCACAGCTGCATTTACCCTGGAACAGTCAGGGGACTGTAATATGCAAATAGAAATGTAATAAAGATTGTAACCTTGCTGTGGTACCAAATTTAAAAAGACATTATATTTCACACTTTTAAATTTTTATTTTTTTTATCCAGTGCAGTTATAGCACACTTTTTCACTAATGCACATTAAGTAGAATGTGGGAGGGTTTCCACAAGGCCCTTGTGGTTATTACTTTCTTTAGTGCTGTCCAACTCAGTTTTTAAATCACATTTCAATAAATAGGACTTAAACTTAAGGCTCATAGTTAAAAAATCCACTGTTTTTCTCTGGATTATTGCTTTCTTCCAAAGGAAGAATTTGTAAAGGAAAAATATGCAGAAAACTGTATGAGTGACATATATATTTATGAAGTATATATAATACCGTACTTTCTTACAACAAAGTGCACAAACTTATTTCTAAGTTTGCAGCGTGACGCAAGTTCAAGGTTGCTGGCACTTGGGATGCAATGAAGAGTACAAGGAAGGATATCAGCATTTTGATTGAAGGTAAAAGGTGTAAGAAACAGAGCTAAACGAGGCAAAGGGCGTCATGTTCATAGTGAAAGAATTTAAGAGCAACAGCAAGTGGGAAATCAATATAATTCTTCTAAGACTGACAGAGAGAGAGATGAATTTATGCAGCAAATGCTCCATTTACTCAACTCCGTTTCCAGCCTCAGTAGCCAATGATACCTTGAGCTGGTGAGGTCTTTTATGAGATGAGCAAGTAAAATCATCCAGTAGTGAGTGGTCTTTTGTGCAGTCAGTCCCTCAACAGGGAGGAGGCTTCAAATCTTGCATGTTCTGCTACCATGCTTTGTTAATTCAGAAAGGCTGCATCCTTGCATCCAGAGAACAAGCCTCATATTCTAACAGCTGGTGCTGCAACATCCTTCTGTGTGGCATGGCTGCTACAAGGCTTTGGTTGGAAATGGTTCACCACAATCAGGATGTGGCCGTGGAGCTCAGTTGCTGCTGATGTCTGAGCTGGTAATGAGATGGGAAGGAAGCCACCGGCTCTGGCTGAAAAGTGTCTTCTAAGGCAGAGCTGTCCAAACTCTGCTTCCAGTGTGGCTGATCCTGAGTGGCAGAGCACACTAATGCAGGCAAATGTCTGTAAGTAAGTCTTAAACTAAGGGGATTCCAAAATGTGTTCTGCACAGCCTAACCTCCAGGTTTTGACAGCTCTGACTCAAGGCTGCCTGCTCTCAGTCATCCCTCACCTCTTAGCATAGAAGTTCCAAAGAAAGGGGTGCAGGTGCCTCATGTTGTCAGGCACCCTGTGCAGCTGAGACATCTGGGAAGCTGACAGATCTGATCCAGGACCTACTGGAGACTTACTCTTGCCCTTACAGGATAGCTGGGGAGCCAAGTCAGATACTCTGGGGCCATCTGCAGCAGCTCTAGACCCCTGGGTTTAAGCGTCTGGATTTCTCCCAACATTTACACGCTAAGGGCTTACAAAGTGTTTTTGGGCACTTGACAATACCTCAGTTGTGGTTGTAAACACCAGTCTTTTTTTCCAAGCAACAAATATGTAACTTTCATACTTCTTTTAAATGTGAGAAGGCTTTGTTAAAGCATATTGAATATCTTTCATGCGAAAAAATTAGAAATTTAAAATTGAAGTAACTAAATTCAGTTTATCTCACATAGCAGAAAGTATTTCCTCTAAGTATCCCTGGAGCAAAAAAAGTGATGGCTTAGAAGAAGAAAGTGATTATTTGTGAGCTTATGAGTATGTGTCTGAGGTAGATCCAAGGTCCCTCTGTCACAGTCAGAGAACACAAGGCCAATACAAACACCTCCATAGGATAAAGGAGTACAAAAATGCCTGTGGATAATTATCCTGTTTGCATAACATGGGAAATTCACAAGCAGTGCGTGGAAGAAAAGAAGCTGCTTCCCACTTCTCCATTTTCTGCTGAGCAGTGTTCTATGACATTTTCTATGTCATGTTTCACAAATGTGTATCAATGAAACTTTGTAAAAGCTTAAATAATAGCATCATGTGAGTGCTTCAGAGGTTTTGGTACAAATCTGACCTCTGACTAAAATTGGTTCTTCAGTCTTCATTCCAGTAAAGATTACTGTGACCTTTACTTCTCCATTTTCCTAATGGTTTCTTCACTATAATGACAAAATTGAATGACATCAAAATATCTCAGCCATCTGTGAGATCTGGAATTAAATTTACCTAGTGCAAATCAATAAAGTAGAAATCAAAACTAAAAGCCCAGGGTTATTTTTGCAAGACTCTATGTGTAATACAACTTTGCATTTAACCTCTGGACTAAATGGTGACTCCATACCTAAGTCAGTCACTGAATGCATGTTTTACATACTTCAGTGAGATCAAACTGTTTAGATCAGCAATGATTAATGAGAAGATATATTAAAAGTGATTTAGAGAAATGACACGTACTAAATCCTGTGAGTTTGTTAAGTCACTAAGTCAGAAAACCTACTTCAGATACATATAAAATAATCTTTTCAATGGAAAACAGGTTGGATTTTGTTTCAGCTTTATAATGATTACCTGGCCTAGTTCTAGTGAGGGCATATGCATAGGGGAAGAAATCTGCATTCCAGCAGTGCCAGTGGAAAGTACAGTAAGACTGCAACCACTTACCCCCGTTGCAACTGGGGGAATCTCATAGCTGTGGACTCAGCTCTTCTGGTGACAGCCAGCTTCTCAGGGGCACTCACAGACCATCTGCATAAGGAACAACCTGTTGCTAGGGCTACCGTCAAGCTGTTATCAGTAGACCTTGGAAAGACCTGCAAGCATCTGATTTTACACTTGGCAACCTGTAGGTGTGGAATAAGCTTAAATGCTTTGCCCAAAATAATGTCAGCAGGCAATCAGTGTCACTGGGAGTTGAACCCCACTTTTCCCACGGTCAGGTCTCTGTTTCTGCTGGACCACAGTACTGCTGTTCTGCAGTACTGAAGGACCACAGCAAACAGGCAATAGAGCCATCACCTGGTCTGTGGCATCAGCACTCTCTATCCCACTGCTCCTTCCCAGTGATAAGAGAACCCCATTTACCTTAAGGGAAACGGGGTCAGATGCAAAAAATGCTGATGGGCACCAGGGTGTACTGGCAGGTAGCTATTTTTTATGATTTTAAGGTGTCAGTAACTTGTCAAAAGGAGCCACTCTGACAAATCCTTCTTTAACCTAAGATTTAAGTGCATTGGTAAACACTCAGCCAGGGCAGATGGCCTTTCCAAGAGAACTGATGCTGTGAATTGCACGACCTGCAATACCTCATCCAGCAACTCACCACCGTATACAATGATATCCAGGCATGATGGCAGCCAGGAGCAGAATGGTGCTCACTATTCCGTGGCACTGCTGGGTGCCACACAAAATATGTCTGGTCGCCTGCCTTGGGCTTTTTGCCTGAAGCTGCTGGTGCTGACTGCTTTTGTTTTTCAGCAGCACAGGCATGGTATGGAGGGTGAAAGCATCTGTGCTGCTGCTGCTGCCGCAGCTGGGAGTCTCTCAAGGACTCTCATCAGCTCACAGTGGCTGGCAGAGCTTGTTAGGCTGGGCAGATAATGGGTAACCAGCTTCTTACAGGTCTCTCCCCCTCTACAGCACCAGTGTAATTAGTCAGTGTTTTGCTGAAGGTAAATATTAATTAACTGAGATGAACCTTCTTTATACCTTAAGATTTCAATTTAATTTTTGTGCTTGCATCGAGGATACACGTCATACAAGAAGAACACATTAATGCATTAAACCTGAACATTAGTGGAGACTGAAAAGATGGGAGGTATAATTAACTTTCAAATAACATACAAGTGCAAGTAGGCAGTATGAAAATATACATAACAAATATAAAAATAATATATCACTGCTTAAGATAAAACCACCTATTTTAATAAAGGACACAGTTAAGATGATTTCTAAATGAATTTTTTGGGAAGTGCCTGTTCATCCCAGACTTGTCTGAACTATCCTCTACAGGAACGCTGATATGATCAAGTGCCAGTGGGGCCATGTTCTGTGCCCATTCAGGGATAAGACCTCAGTGCAATGTCCTCCTTCATCTCACCACCTTCACTTTGGTTTCTCCTGGGAGCACTGGAAGGCTATGGGGTTAGGATGGAAATTATTCTGGACTTAAGTCCTTGTTTTTTATGAAGAGCTCAGCCTTAATCCTGTGGAATAAATTTTTGTAGATAATCTGTGGCATCTCCTCAAGCACTGAATAGAAATAGAGTAAATTTTAGAAGTTCTGAATCAAACTAACATTTGCCCAAACTGGTACTGTAGTGTTAGTTTCTAAGGGCAATCAGACTAGGTGTAAATCCAGAAACATGGTTGCTGACTCTGGGTGCCTTACTGCAGACAATCTAAATTGGCTGAGTTTGGCTCTTCCTGCACAGTGCAGTAAGAGGCTGACCAAGCAAATGCAAGCCAGATCCCACAGGTGGCTGTTCTACAACTTCTTAAAATACTTCAAGCATGCACTTTGGGAGTTCAGTTGTGTCTGAGGTGACAATTTCTGGATGGGTTCATGGTTGCTGTTGGCTTTGGTGAGGTTGCATCTTCACTGTGTTTCATTCAGTGGGTAACAAAGTTAAGCCAAAACTGAGAAGGCATGCTCTGAAAAGTGGAAACAGTCTGTCAATCTTTGGTAAGACAGATTTCAGATCACAAAGAGAGAAATCCTTTAATTCGAAGTTCATGTGAGTTAAGAATGGTAAGTCATAAAAAAAAGAACAATATTAAGCGTTTCCATAATTTCAAAGTGCTTCACAGGCATGAATTAATTAGCTGTAATATGAGTAAAAACAGTAGATGTCAAAATGTTCACGGATTTCATTGGGGTCTGGATGTCATTACATAGAAGAAAGCCTACAGATTGAACAGCTTCCAAGAAGCTCTGCCCCCATGGGAGCTTCAAAGGTGCTAAAGGGGTCACATTAAACCCCATGCCGAAAGCAGGGAAAGGAGAAGGGAAGGGAAGGGAAGGGAAGGGAAGGGAAGGGAAGGGAAGGGAAGGGAAGGGAAGGGAAGGGAAGGGAAGGGAAGGGAAGGGAAGGGAAGGGAAGGGAAGGGAAAGATGACTTAAAAGAGATAGGACTTTTGAGCATCGCAACCAGTTTGCAGCATTTATTTTCAAGGAGACAAATGAAAAAATACTGCAATTGTTTTAGAAAATGAAAAGGAACAGATGCAGCTAATAACTTTGGGGAACAATGATTCATTAATTAAATTAGGGATCAGAGTTCTTGAAACAGCATGGGAGGAATGAAAAATTGGTCTGATGGATGACATTAAACGTCAGACAATTAGGATCACATTTGACAGAACAGAGGTTTAGAAAAGAAATGTAAAGTTTATAAAGAATACTGCAGTAACTTCTGGAAATTTCAGTAGATTTTCTTAAAGTGAAGTGGGTGAAGGTAAAATTCTGTCAGCAAAGTTTGAAATTCATACACATTAATTTTCAAGAGTGTTTTAATCTCATGCCGTTAGAACACTTCCCATAAAAACACACTGAAATTTCACCAACATTTCTCATTTGTCTCAAAATGCTGCTGCTCTTTCAGTCATATTTTTTAAAAAATATGGTTTTAATTAAGTTTTGTTGGATGCTAGTAAGCAATAAACAATGTATTTTCTTTTGTGTGTCAGAATTACAATGTGCCTGTGCCTTATGACGAACTAAGTACATAAAGGTAGCGCTGAGGCAAAAATTGAGATCTATGAATTTCATGACAGCAAGAAAGCAGCAAAAGAAAAGAAAAGTAAGAGGTCTACCTAGTCCCTGTTACTAAGATGTCCGGCTAATTCATCCAGGACAAGGGCAGGCAATGCTCTCATTGCTGTCTACTGAACTCACAAATTCCGAGGGCCCAGTTTTGATTCAGAAAAATATTTAACACATGCTTGAAGCCATTCCTATTCAGGAACTGAAAGGCAAGTTTGTCTCAAATACAGCACTGCAAATCAGTGCCTGTTGGGTTGTAGGATGCGGTTCACTGGACAGGTCCATCCATCCCGTCACCTTTCTTCCAAGGAGATGGAAAGGCTGCTCAGAACCATGGGCTGCCTGAAGTCCTCTCTTAACCTTGCATGCAGAATGGTGCTGAGGTAGCCATGAGTACCTCTCACCTAAACTCCAAGCATGGGACTTATGCCCTGCATTGGAACCGCCCGTAGCACATTCCTCCTGCACGGCATCCCTGCCCCTGCTAAGCCATGCTACTGGTGACCCACACTCGTACCCCAGCCTGTGGGCTGACCTTGGCCCATCCTCATCACCACAAACCTCCTGATAACCTAGGTCTGGAGCAAACACTATTTTATCAAGCTCTTCTTCTCCCACTCTACCATCTCTGTTGAGCACTGGAGATGACTGGGGATACCAGAGGTTCTTCAGTTTCCAAGTGGAAAGCTGGCAAAAGCTCAAAGGCACCAGTCTGTAGCTGTGGTGCCTCCCAATAAAACAAGAGAGGAAATAAGATTAATTCATATAAAAAATATATATATAAAAAAAAGTCTGGATTTTTGACAAGGCTAATCCGCCCTTGTGACACTTCACAAGACTTTGTATCTGACAAAAGTCAGAAAAGAAAGAACAATTGCATAAACTTCATGAACACAAGAAATAGAAAGTAAAAATGCCAACAGCAATATATCACAAACAGCTCAGTAAATATTAGTGCAATTTTCCTAGCTAATGGAATGGTTTAACACCTGAATACACTCACACGCCTGATTAAACACTAACAACGCAAACCCATGAAAGAAGATTATAAGTTGTAATATCTCTTTTCAAATAATAGCATATTAGCCATCGTTGCATACTTCTCCAATTAATTCTCCATTAATACTTTTCATCTGTAAAACAGTTCACATTATAATAGTCAGCATTGTTTGTGTTTTAAAACAAGCTATTACTCTGTACGCAGTGTATATTGCCAAATTGCAGGTCTCTTTATATGTCTAAGTCTACTCTCAAAGTTAATAAAATCAGTAATTGGTAATACAAGTCACTTTTAACCTGGCTTTCTACACAAAAATGCTTAAACTTTAGCAGACTGTTGCTCCCTGTCACACTGGATATTTTTCCCAGGCCTTTTTCCTTTTTGTTACAGAGGTTGCCAGAAGCATGAATTATACCTAATAATAGCACCTCACATTTACCAAAATACATGAGCCTGCCTAGATCAAAGTCCATACAGCTTTGTTTAACTTCTGTTCAGGTGACTTTAAACAAGTGCAGGGTGGTTTGGAAAGAAACGTGGAAAGCCAAAGCCTCTAGTTTCAATCACTGTATTCCCCATTCACCACTTTTTCTAATCAATCACCTCTATCCCTTCCCTTCTCCATCCACCTCCAGCCGTACAATTCCTTGTCTCTTCTTGCTTTGACATTTTGTACAGCAATCATAGTTTACTGACCTGCAGGCCTGCCTTCCTGCTTGAATAACTTGGAAATCCCTGGTTAATTTGAAAATTCCCCAAGTGAGCCCCTGCAGATTATACTGCTCTGGAGATTTAAGCTGGTAAACAAACTTTCCAGCCCAACAACAAAACACTGGAAAACTCAGTGAAACTCAGTGCACTGTAGCATTTCTACTGCTGGAGCTCTGTAAGGACAGGATAAACAAACATTTCTCAGGAACTGTTTGGGCTTACTCCATACTGCTTTAATGTACCAGGTGAGACTCCATCACACACTGCGTTTCCATGATTCCTTCAGAGCACAGAGCACTGTGGTGAATGAAGCCTGGTGCTGAGCCACTACAGCAATTTATGTGTTTCAGAGGGTGTTCGAAGCGAGATGGAAAATCAGTCCAGTCTTTTTAAAGCATGCTATTTGAAAAGAGGTGATGCTCATTCACAAAAGGTAACCTAGGTGGAAGTATCTGTTAAGAACAAAGGTAGTCTACTTTGCAGATAATGGCTTTCTCTTTTCTTCTTAATTTTGTATTCCAGCTACTGAGTCATTGTGGTTATGTTTTATTCACCATCATACAGGAAAGACTGTATTTTAAGATTTCTCCAATGTTCTTCTAAAACATCGGGTGTTTGCCATTTACTAAGACAGAACAAGGATGTTTTGGCCCAGTCTTCACAATCAATATAATAATAATAATCCTACATTTCCTACCAAGAAAGTTCAAATAGGTTAGATTTTTCCCTTTCACATTTTTGACTCCTAGAAAACTAACTTTAAAATATATACCTTTAAGATGCACACCTTATCGTGCTTGCCTCTCAGCTGAACTCACTTGCACTTCTGCCAACATTGCTGGTAGCCTGGACAAACTCCAAGGCTGATAACTGAAATTACCCTACATTGAAAACAGATGAAGACAAGAGGTTCACCACACCATCCCAGCAATCTTCATCAGGACTCTCTGGGGGAAAGGGTAAGTACCCTTGCTCCCTCACAAGGATGGAAGAATCACAGGCTGCCAAAACTTGCACTTGCTACCAGAGCAAGCATCATCCAAGCACACTTGGTACTGGGGGAATGGAAATGACAGTGAGAATTAAGCTCCCAGCTGGATCCCTCCTAGTCTTTAAAAATCAACAACATCAAGGCATGGAATCAGAAGCACCAAATACTAACAGAGGTGAAAAGTAGGATTAATGATTCTTAGTATACCTAATAATGATTAGGTGTACTCTAGAGCCATACCTGGGATCCAACCAGAGCATATGCCTCTGCAGAACAAATGTAGTGTCTGAACTGCACTGCTCAAAATCAGTTCATTAAAATAGACAGCCTTCTGGCATGTTACTGGCTTCAGTTTTATTCAACTTATTCCTTACAAATAAACTTTGGAAGAAATTCAGTGTAATAATATAAGAAAGAAAACACATTGACTTTATTTTTCATAGGTATATGGCATGGCTCCCTACTCTAGAGGTGGATACCAAGGAAAGACAACAAGGTAAGAACAACAGCATAAATAGTCACTATTCACCTACTGAGTATTTGAGCACACTTCAAACAGCTAGAATCTCTTGAAATGGATGGAAGCAGTTCCACACTAGAAGATTCTCTTGCACATAGAAGGGCTGCTGTCCAGACTACAGATTCTTCTGTGAACCCTGCTCTCTGCAGCTATTGCATGCAACACCAGAGCCCTGGTGACAAAGCAGTTGCATGAGTGTTTGTGTCCTTCTCCTTCACATTTTAATCTAACTTTTTCCCTAGGTTTTATATCCTTGCCTTGTGCTTACCCTCCCACATTGCAGTGGAGTGGCTGGCTGGGATGCATTTCAGGTGGCCCTTCTGCAGAGGCTGGCAGAGCCCCTTGCTGTGCTTCCTCCTCTGTCCCCACTGTGAGATGCCCTGAGAACTGCTGGCCTGGAATGTCTAGTGTGTGAAACAGCAGTTATTGTGGGGTCAGTAGGGGGGGGTCAGGTTACAGCAGGCTGCTCCCCACCACCTGGTTGGGGTAAAATGAGAGAAACCTAATGATGTTCAACAAGGGCAAGTGTAGGGTACTGCACCTGGGGAGAAAGAATCCCAAGTACCAGTACAGGTTGGGTACTGACCTACTGGAGAGCAGTTCAGCTGAGAAGTACCTGGGAGTATTGGTTGATGATAAGTTGACTGCTAGCCAGCCCACAGGAGTGTGCTCTGGTCCAGGAGAGCCAACAGTATCCTGGGGTGCATCAGGAGGTCTGTGGCCAGGAGGTCGAGGGAGGTGATCCTCCCCCTCTACGTGACCCTGGGGAGGCCGCATCTGGAGTGCTGCATTCTGTTCTGGGCTCTCCAGCACAAGAAAGACAAGGAGCTACTGGAGAGGGTCCAGTAGCTCAAAGATGGTCAGGGATCTGGAGCATCTCTCTTACGAGGAGAGATTGCAGGACCTGGGCTTATTTAGTCTAGAGCAGAGAAGACTGAGATGAGATCTCATTAATGCATATCAATATCTCAAAGGCGAGTGCCAGGAGGATGATGCCAGCCTTTTTTCAGTGATGCCCAGTGAGAGGATGAGGAGCAATGGCCATAAATTAAAACACAAGCAGTTTCATTTCAACACGAAGAACTTCTTTACATTGAGGGTGGCAGAGCACTAGAACAGGCTGCCCAGGGAAGTTATGGAGTCTGCCTCTCTGGACACATTCAAAACCCTCCTGGATGTGCTCCTGTATAACCTGCTCTAGGTGGCCCTGCCTTGGCAGGGTGGTTGGACTAGATGATCTCCAGAGGTCACTTCCAACCCTAATGATTCTGTGATTCTGTGAAAATAGAAACGTGTTACAGTGTATGCACCCTGCCTGCCTCACACAATGTTTCTGTTAATTATGGAAAAGGAAGGGAGTGAAAACAGTGTGCCTAAGAAAGTGCTCGTGTGATGCAGCTGTATCCGCTCTTAATCCTTCATTAATGCCTCATCAAAAGAGTACTGTACTTTCCGTTTGTTTCATTTACAGAAGGTCAGCATACTTGGAAGCTATTGTCATACAGCATTGCAGACTTTTACATATTTCTCTGTTATTGTTCCAAGCCATCGTACACGCAAATGAGTCAATTGGTATGCAGATTGTCTATCATTAAAACTATTTCAAAATCAGCTTTGTTGCTGGTTTAGCGTTGGAGCTTGTATACCCTTCCTGAATGTAATGTGTTGTTCTTCATGGGTGCGGTGAGGTGGCTGTGCCAGCCTCACGCAGGGCTGGTCGTGGGTTTCATATTGGCAGAACTTCCACTGAATTCAAGGGAAATTTTTGCCTTGGGCCAGGCCTGCAAGCTGAAGTCTTCTGCTTCCACTGTCTTCTCTTTTGCAAACCATGTAGGCTACACATGGCAATATCAGTGCCTGTGCCTTTCCTTCCTCTCCTGCTCTATTTGCTGTGTTTTGCCTCAGTGTGCGTTTGTTGAAAAGGCTGCAGAAGCTTTTCCTAGCCACCTTGGAAGAGGTGTCAGCCCCAGAGCTGGTCCCTTGTTACCAGTAGGTGGCACATCTCCCACCTGCTGCCTGCTCCAGCATCTGCCTTGCTGCCAATGACACTGAAACCTCATCGTCGTTCAAAAACATCCAACGTTCATACACCCCCATGGCGGAGTGTTCTGCTTTAGTTTTGCTGTTGAATTTCAGCTTCAAAAACCAAAGGTCTCTTGACTTTCCTATCTATTACTATCTTCATACAGCTATTTAGAGTTTCTTCTCGGGTTTTTTTTTGACAGTTTGTATTCAGGTATCACAAGTTCTTGGTGCAGAACCTGGGTTTACTCATCTACAAAAACTGTTTTAATGACTATGTGAAAATAAAAGAAGTATTTTTGTTTGCAGCGGCGGTGTAGATGTGTCAAATGGCATGAAAGTCTTCTCTCTTTAACAAGTGAACTATATAATCATAATCAGAATAAAATGAAAGTAAAAATTAAAAACTACATTTATATAAAAAGATTCAGAAACAGGAAATGTTCATTTTAACAATGTGTAATTTATCAGGGGGTTTAGAAGAGCAGGAAATGTAGACATACAGTTCTTACCCATAGTGGAAGAGAGCTGAGTTAGGGACCATCTGTACAAGCCCAGTATTTACAAATCTATGGGACCTGATGAGATGCAGCTGAGGGAGCTAAAAGATTTGGCTGACCTCACTGCAGAACTACTTTCCATCATCTCTGAAAGATCTTGCAGGTCAGGGAGTCCCAAACACATAGGAAAGGAGTAATATTATGCTCATCTACAGAAGGACAAAAAGGAAAATTCGTGAAACCACACCAGTCAGGCTCACTTCTTTCTCTGGGAAAACTGTGTATTGAGCCCTTGTGGAAGATATTTCCAGGCAAAGCAAGGACAAGAAGGTGACTGAGAAAAGCCATATACTGGGTAATATCCTCCTATGATGAAACAGCATGCTTGGTAGATGAGGAGAGATCTGTGAAGTACACTTCCTTGATTTAAGCAAGGTGTTTGACAGCATCTCCCAAAACATCCTTGTTGACAAGCTGGACAGTTATGGACTGGACAGGTGGCCCAGCAGATGGATGAAAAACTGCCTGAACTGCTGTGACCAGAAGTGGTGTTTAATGGTTCAAAGTCAAACTGGCAGCCACTCCTAGGTGGAGTTCCTTAGGAGTTAATACTGGGTTCAACACTCTTCAGAGTTTTACAAACAATATGGATGAACAAGTCTAAATGTACCCTTGCCAAGACTGCAGGTTACATTAAACTGGGAAAAAGCCACCACACAGATAGACCTCAGCTGGCTGGAAGATTGGGCCAACAAGAATGGCATGAGATTTAAGAACAATAAATTTAAAGCCCTGCACCTGACAGAATAATCCCAAGTAGTAGTACACAGTGGGGTCTGACTGGCTGGAAAGCAGCTCTGCTGAAAGGCCCTGGGCAGGCAAGCCAAACATGAGCCAGTAGTGTGTCCTGGCAGCAAAGGTGACAAACATCCTCTTAGGCTGTGTCACCAAGCACAGTCAGCAGTTTCAGAGATGTGATCATTTTACTGACACCCATGTCACAGTCACCTTCTCTCAGCTTATCTTCCAGCTTGGGTCCATTGCTTCCCACACTTTGCTGCTCACAGAGGAGGTGGTACCATGTGGCACTATAGCAGTGGACTGCTATGTCAGATATCAGACCTTTGTAGTTCCTGCTTTTTTGACCTCATGCACAATTTCTTATCACAAGGTTACATTTTGCTTACACATCCAAATACCCACTTCAGAATCATTTACAGGGAGTTTTGTGCCATCTTGCTGCACTATTGCTGCAAGCATTTGCACTGGTAGTAACTACAGCATGTCCCTGCAGTTTCATTAAGTAACATATTTTAGGATTTCCTTCTCTGTCACAGGGGTCTTCTAGATGCAAAAGAGACGCTTGACATACCTCACATACATCCCTGCTGCTGTCAGTGTCCACACGTGTGTTGTTATGTTATTCCTGTAACTGAGGAAACCAGTGTACCTCTCCACCAATTTATTCACAGATGGTCTAAAATATCCTCAATATGATACTATATAAAGGTGCACTTTTCTCAATTTCAGTGTTGCAAAGGCAAGTTTAATGCTGTACAATTTACTAAAGTAAAATTACATTGGGAATAATTTATGTATTTATTTGACCTGGGGCAATTCCATGGCAAAGTGATAAAAAACTATATATTTGAAAGAATAAAAATTGAGTTTCCAATAATTTGTTTGGGGAAGATTTGACTTAAAATGTTCTCTTGAGACATTTAAAGAGCAAATTGTGAATATATAAGAACAAAACTATCTAGAGGGACCTGGACAAGCTCAAGAAGTGGGCCTCATGAGGTTCAATAAGGCCAAGAATGGGATCCTGCACCTGGGTCAGGGCAACCCCCAGTATCAATACAGGCTGGGAGATGAAGGGATTGAGAGCAACCCTGTAGAGAAGGACTTGGGATTCTGGTGGATGAAAAGCTGGACATGATCTGGCAATGTGCATTCGCAGCCCGGAAGGCCAACCTTATCTTGAGCTGCATCCAAAGAAGTATGGCCAGCAGGTCAAGGGAGAGGATTCTCTCCCTCTGCTCTGGTGAGACCTCATTTGGAGTAACGTGTGACGTGTGATGCCTGATGGTGCACTTCTCTGATGGAAAGTGGAAGTGGAGTGAGAACCCTCAGGAGTGGAGGGATGCTGAATGCTAGCAAAGTAGCCTCACTCAAACCATCTGTCTGAAAAAGGGCAGTCTACTCTTTCTGCTTCATTTCTCTCCAACAGGCCTGAGAGAAGAGGTCAACCCCCTGGCTCTCAGGGCATTTGAAGAACAGTGAGAACTCCTCTGTTGCCTCTACCTCCCTATGGCAGGGGGGAAAAGAAGCTTCCAGGAGCTTCTACTAGCTCTGACTACTCCTAAATAAAACCAATTAGATCACTCCACTACAAGGAGCAACAGCAACCAAACAGCACCAATACATACACATACAAATGTCAATTTAAGATTTTCAGCTCAAAAATGGCAACCCAGCAACTCTGGAGCCCTAGCAGAACAATAAGCACCATCTGGTCCTCATGATCTCTTGCCCACTGTGGTGCCCAACCTCATTTCAGGTTTCCAGTTGTGGTGTCCAAGCTAAGAGTCTGCATACTAGCGTGTAGACTTGTGAATGAACAGAGTCAGTGGACTTCAGTTTGGTTTTCCTGTCCAGCTCTGTGCAATGTAGGGTTATGTAGTTAAACTGAGTCTTCCTTAATACTAGACAGGTATCATTTTGGACTTGTGGTCCTGTATTTCTTCATTTAGTAAAATACAGCTATCCTTATGCTGGTTTTGAGCCCTGGTTTTGGGTCTTATAATTTGGTTTTGTTCAGCTGAAAGACAGCAAACAATTTTCTATTGCTATATGACCTCAGCTACAGATTTTGTTGTTGTTATTGAGTCATTTAGAATACAAAGAAAAACTCCAATCAAGAAATATGTGAGAATTCAGAATAAGACAGTGAACAAAACTGATGGTCCATTTGCTGCATTAATTTTGAAATCCAGCTGTGCAAATTTGGTTTGAGAATTCATCAAACAGACCTTAAGAAGACACTTTAAAAATTAAAGCTTACTGGTGAGTCTAACTGAGCAATATTTTTCAGCTGAAATGTATTCTGCAGAACAAAGAAAGTTAAGTGAGTGCAGTAATGCTCTTATAATAATAATAACAATGCAATAAAAGCATATGATAGATGATTCCCTCATGCAGCATATCTTCAGTGGGAAGCCTACAGTTTCTAGTTTGTAGGCAGCAGACTATGGAGAGATGGTAAGGAACAGTATTTATTGAACAGAGGGAGAAGGACCCTCATGGAAACGCTGTTTATCCCAGTAGTCTCCCTCTATTGCATTGAGATTTCTTTGTTTATAGTCCTTTCTTTTTACCCATAGGGGTAAAGCCTGCAGGGATCAACAGTCAATTGATTCCCCCCCACACACAATCTTTTATTAGATGGTTAATATTAGTAATTGTTTGCAGTTAGAGTATTCTCCATTGAACTCTGGAGTGTGACATTATCTGTTAACAATACTAAGATCTTTGCTGAAAGTTTTGTTTGTTTGCTTGGTTGGTTGGTTGGCTGGTTTTAAATTGGCTTCTTAATTTATACCAGTGAGTGTCTTTCTGAAACTTTTTTATCATTGCGAATATTAACTTATCGTGACACCGCCTGTAAATGGAAAGAACCAAAGGAAGAATCAGTCAGAAGAACACAGACAAAACTCAGGAACATAAGCAAAAAGAGGCTGACTACCAAACAAAATGCAAACCTCCACAAAGTTGCAGTCAACTGTATGTGACTGCACCAGAGGAGTCCTAGGGAAATGGCACGGACTTAGCAGTTTCAGAAGAGCAGCCTGCTCGTGAGACATCCTACAGTCGCTCAGCATCAAAAGCAAATGATGAGAAGATCAGAACTTCTGCTATTATACTGTACCCCAAAACCATGAGCAGCTCTCACAAATACCGGTTATCCACAGCTGCTGTTCACAAATACAAAACTTACAAGAACCACAGTGCCTGCCTCAGAACAGTGGAGAAGGCGCAATCTCACTTGATCATTTTAGTACTAGTCATTTTGTACAATGAGAGCTTAGCATCTGTAGTTTTACCTGATGCGATCATAGGTTGGTCCTGTAAGTGATGAAAATCAAGGTTTTTTTGTAATCATACTAATAAAAAAAGAAGTTTTTCTATTAGGCTATTTCTATTTCAGAACTAATTGTATATTAAGAGCAACTTAAGTAGTGGTGAGAAATGAACTAAACAAATCTCCTTTTTCCTCTCCAAAATAAACATGTCTGGCTACAATGGAGCACATTCTAGTGGCTACAGTGATTTCTGTCTGGGTATTTGGGTCCACCAATACAGAACTGGTTGTAAGCACTAGCTATATGAGATCAGCTGGCAGAGAATAAATATCTGGGACTACAGAGACACTTCCGCAACAGTTACAGTAGCACATACAGAGGCCAGTAAATTATTTAAACATGCCTGTAATGGAGTATTGAGTTTTTACAAATGGCCAGAGCTGATACAGCAACACAATTACTGTAATGGTGATAACACAGAAGGTGCCTATACAGGAGAGTGAGCCAGCCACCAACCCTTCAGGATGTTTGACAGAGGTCTGTAGATGCACTTGGATTTCCAGCAGCAACTTAATTTTGCAGTCCTTTAAATCAGAAACCTGTGAATCCTTCAAGTTTCCCTTTGCACACAAAAAAACACTTGCCTCATGGACCTAATTTTATTCTGGCTGAAATGTTGCCTGCAAGTGCTCCAATGAAGCTGCATTGGCAGTTCCCTTAAGTGGAACAGAAATCTAAGTTTTACAAGTTTTATTTCACAGGAGTGAAGAATTCATTCCCTAAAACATCTCTGAACTCGTAACTGTAACTGACACAGCCTGAGAGCTGCTAAAATGACTTAATAAAAATTTAGTTTAGTTTAGCTGGGAGAGAAGTTGGGAGAAGAATGCAAAAAGCCTGACTTCTATTTTAAAGCAGAAACATAGCTCTACCTGTAGCTAAAAGGAACAAAAATGCAACTCAGAAAAGAAGGGGAAGTAAGACTTTCTGAAGTTCACCCTCAAGTCTTGGCTAATAGGCTCCAGGAGGCATCAAGTGAGTCCCAGGAGCTCACTGCAGATCTCGAGGAATAGGGGAAAAGCAGAGAGCTGTACAGCTGCAGGAGGGAGAGTAAGGCAAGAATTCAGTTAAAGCAGGACCGGTAAAGTGAAGAGGGGGCAAAACAGAGGGAAGGGAGTAGGAGAAAAGACAGGACAAACTCTCTTTGTTAAACACGTATGTGACCTGCATGGTATAACAAGTATAACTTGGTATAACAAGTCTCCATTCTCTACATAGGTCACGATTAGTTTTATCAAGTACATTGCCATAATGGGTGTTTCTGTTGCAAAACTTAGATGTTTACATTGTATCTCGCAAAAAATGACTGCTTCCAAGCAAAGATCAGATTCTCAGCACAGTTTACCTAGGCCAGGACAGATCTCAGACTGTGCAGGTGAGAAGAAGCTAATGTAGGGCAGGCTTCTCTCCTGGTAGTAAAACTGCTAACTTAGCCTTACCGGTCGACCTTCGACTGCTTCAGAATCCTAATGCCAATTTAGCCTAAGTTTATACCATGCCAGACCTTTGTATCATCAGGAACGTGCTCCTCCCTGGCCTAAATCTGTGGTTTGGTCCTGAGATTACCCTCCTCTGTGAGGCAGTGTCATGGTTTAACCCCAGCTGGCAACTAAATGCCATTCAACTGCTCTCAACAAAATGACAGACAAATCAAGCAGAGCAAACTGCAGGTTGTATCACCGAGATGCTTCTGGTGAAATATACAGGGCATGCCATATTGGAGCTGGGATGATGCAAACCGGTGTCTTTGCCTCAACTACAATATCTGCAAAGTCTTGGTCAGCAGATTTTGATTCAAGGGATTGGCAGCCTGCTAAGAAGTTAATCCACCCCTTTTGATTTCGATTTAAAACGCTTTCACCTGAAAGTGATATGTCTAATTGTCCAGAAAGAAAGTGACATTGTGGCTGAATTCCCACCTCTCTCACCCTCTGCCACTCCCATTCCCAGGACTTGCTCACCACCTGAACTTCAGCCCTTCTTTACAGGTCCATCCCTTTTACACCACACAGTGCAATTGAAAAGTCTGTGTTCATCCCACCTGGGAAAGGCAGGTTATCCTACAGGATAACTGACTGCAGAGCACTGCTTCTACCATCAGCAGTGTCTGTATATCCAGGGCACAAAACTCTTGGTCTTGACCTGTGGATTTGAAGCATAGTCCTCATGAGAGTTCTCCTCCATCATGACTCACAGCAGGCTCACCTGCATAGCCTGGAAGGGGCCCCTGCTTTCAGGGGTTCATGCAGAGTAAGGGCAAAGGGCAAAAAGGCCACAGACAAGGTTCATTTGTGGGCAATTTCTAACTGATGAATAGTTACACAACTGTAAGTATAGCTAATACTAGTACCGAAGCCTTGTAATGGGTTTGTTTGCTAGAGAGATCTTCAAAACAACTGCACTCTGAACTGGAGACTTACCCTTGCTTACCCTGCTGAAATTGCAAAAGGCAAAGCAAGTGTTAGAAAGATAACTGTGTTTTTGTAAGTTTGTACTTGTGGAACATAATATATGGATACTTCGGTTACCCAATGCAATGACATCCTTGGCAAATAAAAAAAGAGATTCACTCTTCCATTATCTGGACAGTCATATATAAATATTTATAAAAGAAAAATAGACGAAGAAAGATAAATAAAGTAGTCTTCATTGCCAAAGCCATTTTTTTCTAACACATGAAATTGTGAAAATAAGCCACACATTTCTTTGATAGTATTGAGGTTTAAACTTCAGTTCTTAAGATATTTTGTATGTAATAAGGTCACTCCTACTCTGCTTCTACAGTTTCGTCCTGTACAGTAACCATAGAATTTCCTACTAAATTACTCCTATTTGTAACATTAACCTTGAAAACCAACACAGAAAAGATTTAAAGTATGTAAGTTTTCCATAAATATCTCATAATATTGAAAATGAGCATAATTACATGCTTTATATAGCTTCTTAACAAGAACATTAGGTCTGAGTCCAAATCTCTTGGTTTGGCTTTAACCAAAGTGATTTCAAATAGAACAAGTATATATAGAAAAAGAATCCTATTTTCTTGTTAAAAAAAGCAAAGGGTACTTTCTTGAACAAAAGAACATGTGATTTCCTGGACATAGATGCATGTTACAGTGAGAAGAGCTCAGAAAGGTTCAAATTAAATATTGTGTTCATTAAGGATGATTTAGGAAGTTGATTGAAAGAGGTTCTGTCAGACCATTTTGTCTGGTAATTCTAGAAGTGTCTGTGTAGAAAAACCCTACTTTTTTTGCTTTCTGCTATACAGTGTCACACAATCAAGACCAAAAACCATGTTTCCTGCAAGAATGGTAGACACCAATCACACACAATTCGGTGGTACTATGCCAACACCGGTTGCCTTGTCCAACAAGAGGTTCAGACTTAAACAAGGGAAACTCAGGTTAGATATAAGGAGGAAGTTCTTTACTTTGAGGCTGCTGAGGCACTGGAACAGATTGGCCAAAGAAGTGGTGAATGCTGCATCTCTGGCAGTGTTCAAGGCCAGGCTGGACAGAGCCTTGGGTGACATGGTTTAGTGTGAGGTGTCCCTGCCCATGGCAGGGGGGTTGGAACTAAATGATCTTAAGGTCCTTTCCAACCCTAACTATTCTATGATTCTATGATTCAACATCCTTTGGATACCGAGGTGCAGTCCTTTGCAGTTGTTTCACGTATGGGAGCTTCGTTTACCTCTAGTGCCCAACAATACATGAAGCCTTGGCTCTCTTGCTCTATAATGCTCATTGAAGTCCAATCTAAAGCTAAGAAACTGAAGGCTTTCATCAGAACTGGTTGTCAACGGTTTTATCTTCTAACGTCTGCCATGCCCATCAGTGTGTCAAATGCAAACAGTTGTCTATTGAACCATCCCCCTTGTGCGCTGCTGGCACCCTCCATCTCCCTGAAGGCTCCCAGACTGCAGGACAGCTGCCTGTGTGCCACTGCCCCTGTCCTCCCAGGGCAGCCCCACCACAGCTAGGACACCATTCAGGGCGTGACTGACGCCAGCAGGAGACCTCACCTTGTGTCCATGTTGCATGTACAATGAAGGCCAGATCATCATTAGACCACTGCTCACTTCACAAACATGTATTTGATGCAGACAATACATACAGCAGCAAGCAGCACCCCAGCACAGCAGAGCATATTCCCAGTAGGGCAGTCAGTGCTGCTGACCCAGCCAGCTCCTATCAATTTAGAGTAAAACTGTACTACAGTCAAATTATTGCTAACAGCTCTTGAAAATTTGGCCCAAATTTTCCCAGGGAGATACAGGTGCAGTATTTAGACCAGATGACAAACTTCTCAGAGATTTAAAGCCCCCATGTCAAGGTCCAGGATCACTACAGCCTCCAGCAAGGGTCCCCAGTATTTTTTTATCTGGGGACACTTCTGTTTTCCATTACACCTGACCGTGAAGCACTGAGCTCCTTTTGACAATGCAGCTGTTCATTCAGAGAGACTGTATCTTAGCCAGGTAGCAACTGGAATTCTTGGTGATAGAAAAGGCTACAATACAGTTAAAAATACACATCTGTTATGAGCCCCAAGCTTATCTTAGAAAGCCGTAATACATAAACAGCACACATTAATATAGAAGTTACACTTTGTCTTTAATCAGAACTCATAATTCATTAAAAAGTCCCAAAGGATCCCAGACTATGACACCAGAGCTCAGAATGTGCCATTTGCAATTCTCCGCTGTCCTCTAAAGGCTGTTTCAGGAATTTCAACCTCGGAGTTTGAACAGCAAATTGCTTCTGTTCTGCTGTGTCTGTGTGCTAGAGCGCAGGCCACCGGATGGAAGAAAAGTGGGAGGTTTATGCAAAGCTTCAGCTTGAACCCTGCAAGCCAATGCAAGAGATGGGTCTGATCAGAAACAAGGAGAGACCTTGCCTGTGAGACGTGTGATGCCGCACCAGCCGCACTGCTGTCTCTGCCAAAGGATGGGATTAACATGATTGCTATTATTTTGCTTCCTGATGCAGTTTGCTTTGCTGGTGAGGCTTTGAGGTCTCTTAGCACATCCAGGCACTGGCTCCAAATCGTAACATGCATCCAAATCAGCATTTTCAGTTTTCCAAAACTTAGAGGGGAAAAAAGATCAGTTCCACCAGGCCAGTGAAGGCACTGAACAGTTTTCAGGTCTTGTCTTACACTGTTACTGAGGACTGATACTTTCAAACCGCAACTGAAGATACACATAGAACTCACATACCTGTGTTAACTCTGCTCATTCACAAGCTGCTTACTTACGGGGATGTTTCAGTCTATTAAAAAGCCTTTTTCTTGCATTTATCACATCTGCTTGAAACATTATTTTGGCTTGAAAAATTGCTCTATTTACTCTGAGAATGAAGAGAAGACTTCTTAAGAGAGTGAAGAAGAATTTAGAAACTCTCTATTATTTTTGAGAAATGAGTCTTTTTTCCCCTTGGATTTGTCTACAGAAAACCTCTCCCTGTAGCTCAAAGTTAGCCTGATACTGTCCTTCACACTTGCATTACAGTTAAATCACTTCATGATTGATCACTTCCACTGGCAAAAAAAGTATAAAGACATGTATGGAGGGAATTCCATCAGGCCAGTTCTGCTGCCATTCATGTCAGCAGGAATTGAAAAGTCTGAAAATTGTTTTTGTTGAGAATGGGTTAATGGTTGGACTCAATGATCTTAAAGGTCTTTTTCAACCTAAATGATTTTATGACTTTTATAACTTAAAAATTTGATCTTGTCTGGTACCTACCTACACCTTTATACATTGCTCTTGAGGAGTTCTTTATTTATAACAGAGAAAGGTCAAGCCTCAAAATAAGCCTACAATTATATAATTGCTCATTAAGAAACCCTATAGTTTGAGTCAGAAGGGCCTGTAAACTTCTTCTATGCAGCTGTTTCTTCTGAGTCACTTACAGTATTGCCCTTTAACAATCTTAATTAAGGAAACAGTAACATTCATTCTTTTCTTATGCTTCCTGGCTACCATCCAATTACTCTTTTTAAAATCATTTCCTATTCTGCTATTAAAGCCTGGTTTGCTCCTTTGCTTTGCAGCATCTTTGATTTATTCTAATTTCTGACAACTTTTGCCCGTGATGTATTGGAACCTGTGCACATGTTTCTAACTCTAGGGTAAGTAAGCCTGGGCCTGACAGGTACCATTCTGCTGCTGCTCCACCTCTCCCAGCTGCTTTGCAGCTTTTCTCCTAGAAGATGAGACACCTTACCTGTAAAGGTGTTTCTTCACAAGATCAGAACTGAGTTTTGCCTGTTTCTTTAGTGTATCCTGAAGACTTGTTGAAAATGCCTATCATTTTCTTTTGCCCATAAGGGCTTATAGAGTAGATCTAATCAACTGATCGCTCCTGTGGGCAAAGGGGTAACGTGGCTGATGAAAATGTGAACGACCTGGAGTATGTTGCTTGTAAATCCTGTACCATGCAATGTTGGAGTACAAAAGCAATCTCAGTACAAGACTGTTCAGTGTCTGAGTGCTATTAGGAGAGTGTTCTGGGAAATTTGGAGGGGGTGTAATGCTGCAGTTATGGTTATTTATGGCTTTCTAAAGGATCCACCTTTCCTGCAACTCTTGACTAACAATCTGTCAAGATTTAGAAGTGCATTTATAAAATCCTACTAACTCTCATCTAATTATATCAAGGATCCCAGAACTCCCCTAGACATTTGAAAGAGACAGATGAGGCTGGTGAGCAGGAAAGTAAGGTGAAAGGGAAGTTGAGACATCACTTATTTTCAGAATGTGTCCATTTTGTTTATTTCTCAGGGTTTGAAAACAAGAATGATGAGAGGTTTAGGAAGTGAAGTCACTATATGCTTCCTCTTCAGCTGTTTTGGGGAACACTCATCTCCAATTGTTCTTGCACCTAAGTTGCAAATGGCTGTTGTAAGAAGCGCAGCACGTGTTTTGTCTGCAGTGCTGAGGAAACCCATTTTCTGTAGGGTATAATGCCCTATCTGGCACTTTGGAGACAAATAGTGTTGGCTTATCCAGTCCATGGTAGCTGAGAAATCTGTACTGTATCCTTTTCCTTAGCAAATAAAAAGACATAATAGTTATATTCTTACTGGTTTATTAGCACTTTCATTAATTATGTGCATGCATTTTTTACACACATGTATATGTACACAAAGAGTATAAATTTATACTGCATTAGTCTCTTTTACAGGATAATAAACAAAATATTTCAGTTTATTTATGGCTGTTTTAATAACCTGGGTCACAACTGTCAAAAATATATTCTATTTTGGTCTTAAATTTTGGTTGTGTTAATAAAGTCACAATGGGTAGGAATTTCTGATTTATCAAATACCATTTTCATCCCACATTTTATATTCTCTATGCTTTTTATTCTCCACTAAATGCTGCATCTCCATCTGATGGTTCAATTGCTTGTTTTCTAGAGAATTTTGTTTTCCTAATTTTCTACTCATTACGTTATGCTCTAGTACTTATTTTTACACACCAAGTTGTTAAAGAAAAGTTTTGATTTTCTTTTTTAGTTGCTGTTGTAAGCCTGTCTGTAATTTCCCTCCATTTCTTTATGCCCTTAAGCACTATTCAATAGAAACAAGAGGTAAAACTCAGTACAAATACCCTTCTTTAAGGAATGAATGCAGGCCCTTGTTTGAAAGCAAAGCAGAAGACTCTGGTTTTTGCCTCACTGTTGGTAATTTTGGGAAAAAACTTTAAAGAGCAATGAAGTGGCCTTGACTAATTTTGGGAACGTTCCCATTGTAGAAGTGAGAGGGATCCCAGATGCCTACCTGCCTTCCTCTTGTGGCATGTATCTCAAATGCAAATAATTGGTTTTCATTCTCCATGGCACTGGAAGATTTCATCATCATCTTGCGACAGCTTTTCCCTGTCATACCTTTTAATATTCGAACTGAAGGTAACAATCCTGCCAATTGCATTTTCCATACTCTAAAGTTTAACTAACTTAATTGTTGTCCTGATGACTTCTGAGGGAAAATATTTAACAGAATTTGTTCCATGGAGAGCTAAAGTAAACTAACTGTGCAGTGATAGAAATGTCACTTCCTACACTCCTCAGATTTTTCTTCGTATGTTTTGCTTTCTCTACTCTTTCCTGAGCATCCCTGGTCACCATTTGTTATCTTTCAGGATCTCTGCTCTCTTCTGCCCTGCCCTTCTCTCCTTTTGTGAGCAACTAGCCATCACCTCGGTTTCTTTAACCTTCCTGGCCTCTGTATTCATTCTGACCCCTTACATCTCTGCTCATCTTTGGCTTTTCACCTGCACTCAAGTTTCTGCTTCTGCTCATGTGGCACTCAGGTTTTAGCCCAATGATTTTATGAGAGGATGTACAATGCTGGGTAGTCAAAGTGTATTAGCATAAAGCTAAGGCTGGAACAAAAAGACGGAAAATAAACTGAGTGAGACATTGTTGCTGCTCTTCCTGTGAAAGAGAGTAAGTAACAAGTTAACCCTTACAAGTGATTCTCATGCCTTAAAAACTGTATAGTTCTAAGCTAACATGAAGAAGTTAAAATACTACATGAGAGAGCCTGGCTTAATACTTTCAAGAAAACAAGTGGTTCATGTGTTAAATTTGTAGTATTTCCTGTCAACCTAAAAGTCAACCTAAAACTAATGCATTTTCATTATATTTTAAAACTGCTGTTCATCAAGCCCTCAGAGAGATATATGACTGGTTAAATCAATGGCTGCAGAAACTTTTCACTCTGAACAATTACAGACTAAAAGAGAATATCTTGTTTTTGATGTTCATTGTTATCCTTGACATAGAGTAATTTCAGTTTCTTAAATTGGGTAGAGCAGGTGATGGTTACAATGTCCTTCTAGAAACCATATAGAACTAATTTCTTCTGACTTCTGAAACGGCAAGGTCTTGTATTTGTCCCTGCTCTACTTACATTTGCACATCCCTTGCAGCTCTCCCAACTCTTTTTTTCCTCCCTCCAATTAGTAGAATCTTATTAAGAGTTAAATCAGGCACTTCCAAGAAGTCTCTGAGCAGCTTTATACGTGTGTGCGGTCATCTCTGAGGCTGCTCATTCATGGGAAAATTTGAATGAGCACAAACGTGTACATCCACAGCTGGCTTCTAAGGTCATCACTGGGATACATTCATGAAATATCACAGAGGAGTCCAAACTTCAAGTCTAGAAGTTTTGAAATAAGCTTAACTTTTCTGCCCAGTTATCTCTCTTCTTTTTCAACCATTCATTACCTTTCAACTCTTAGCATGCCCAAAAATTTACATGTGCACTTGAAGAGCGTCTTTAATACTGAAAAACATTGTTAAATGTGACATACTGAAAGTTACGGTTTCATACTCACCAAAGATAAGTGGCCATTTTTGATAGAAATGATACTTCTTAAGGGGTTGAAAAAAGCTCTGGCAAAAAAATAAATGTACATCTTACATGACAGGAGGAAGAGAGAATGTGTCCACAGCTAATTTTAGCAAAATAAATCACTTAATTTAGAGGTTTTATAAAGAAAAGTACACTCCTATGTAGAGTTGAGACCTTGGCATTTGTTTAGTGCATCTGGTATAAGAGAAGAAAATCTACAGGGCCTTGAGTGAAAAATGGAATCACTATAATAAAACTGGATTATAATTATATTGTGTCCTTGATCTCCTACCCTAAACCTATAACTAATTCACTGAAAAATATGTTATATCATGAGCTTCTGCATTTCCTAGTGAATGTTTCTAATATTAAATTGCATTGTACTGTACCCTGAGACAGCCGAGCTGCTGTAACTTACAGGAGATTAAATTTTCAAGGGTTGCTTTTAATTTTTCTTCTTCGTAGTTCAGATTGGTTAAGATATAATTTTTGTGTCAGTTAGCAGAACAAATATCCCTTGTAGTTTAAAAGAATAAGACATTAATACATTCCCATTCTTTTCCTTTTAATATATTTATCATATTGGTAGCACTGCATGGATAGACCTTCACCCCAGAAAAGCTTTGTATATTTTATGGTATCCTGAGGTGGATGAGAATTTTACGAGAGAATCATAGAACCATAGAATGGTTTGGGTTGGAAAGGACCTCAAGATCACCTAGTTCCAGCCCCTGCCATGGGCAGGGACACCTTCCACTAGACCAGGTTGCTCAAAGCCCTGTTCAACCAGGCCTTGAACACTGCCTGGGGCAGCCACAGCTTTTCTGGGCAACCTGTGCCAGTGTCTCACCACCCTCACAAGGAAGAATTTCTTTCTTATATCTAATCTAAATCTGCCCTCTTTTCTATGATTCTATGATTATCATTGACATTGATCATAGTAGATAAGCAGTTTAGACTTTAAAAAGTAAAAAGGTAAAAGTGCTATGTTTCTCTTTAGAAATGTACCTGAATAGTGCTGCCACCACCCACTGCAAGGTAAAGCACTTGTGCAGTCGCAGCACAACGAGCTTGTCAACTTTTGCACTAAGTACGCACATTTGCATAGAATTCAGTATTGGGTTTCAGGTACAAATGAAATGTAAGACAATTTCTCTCTCACTTCTGTTAGGAATTTCTGAATCCAGCAGCCTGACAGAGGCGAGGCTGCCACAGCTCTATGGCCCTAGGTCCAAGCAGTAGCAAGGCTCGGGATGCATCCCCTGTAGGCACGTGCACACGGAGCACACATACGCATCACACATATATATACATCACTGGCTGCACAAGTCAACCCAGACAGGCACAGAAAGCAGCCACATGAACACAGGCAACACCAGCGGCCTCATGCTGCCCTCTCTGGCTCAGCAGGGTGTAGATATAAATATACATTAGTGGGAATCTATCTCCCACTAAACATATAATGTATATATTTTTTACTTTTTTTTTATAAGTACAATGTTGTTCTGCACCAGGAGGTCAGTGAGAGAGAGAGAGGGTTCAAGGTTCTTCTAGATCTCAATAAGAAAGGCTTGACAACAAATAGCTTAACAAAATAGCCGGTTTAATGCGACAGAATAAAACCAGGAATAGAAATAGGATAAGAAGATGAATACAGGTAGCAAAACTCATATCCATTCAGATGCTGAGCACCCTGCTTTTGTGGAGCATGGGATGGAATCTGAATGGATTTTCCCATGCCGCACTGCACAGGTCCTGTCCTTGGAGAGTTTTCTTCTTCCCATGCCCTGGCACACAGGATGGGCTGGCACAGGGCACTCCATCACAGTATCACAGTATGCTAAAGATTGGAAGGGACCTCAAAAGATCGTCTAGTCCAATCCCCCTGCCAGAGCAGGAACACCTAGATGAGGTTACATAGGAATGTGTCCAGGTGGGTTTTGAATGTCTCCAGAGAAGGAGACTCCACAACCTCCCTGGGCAGCCTGTTCCAGTGTTCCGTCTCCCTCACTGAGAAGAAGTTTCTTCTCAAGTTTAAGTGGAACCTCTTGTGTTCCAGTTTGTACCCATTACCCCTTGTCCTATCATTGTTTGCCACTGAGAAGAGCCTGGCTCCATCCTCGTGACACTCCCCCTTTATATATTTATATACACTCATAAGGTCACCCCTCAGTCTCCTCCAAACTATAGAGACCCAGCTCCCTCAGCCTTTCCTCATAAGGGAGATGCTCCACTCCCTTAATCATCTTAGTTGCCCTGCACTGGACTCTCTCCAGCAGATCCCTGTCCTTCTTGAACTGAGGGGCCCAGAACTGGACACAATATTCCAGATGTGGTCTCACCAGGGCAGAGTAGAGGGGAAGGAGGACCTCTCTCGACCTACTGACCACCCCCCTTCTAATACACCCCAGGATGCCATTGGCCTTCTTGGCCACAAGGGCACAGTGTTGGCTCATGGTCATCCTGCCGTCCACTAGGACCCCCAGGTCCCTCTCCCCTACACTGCTCTCTAACAGGTCGTTCCCCAACCTATACTGGAACCTGGGGTTCCCATACAGCAGCTGTGCATGCTGACATTCAGGCTGCTCAAGCCTCAGATATGAGGGCCAGAAGAGCAGACATGTCTGTCCAACATCACCAACTCCTTGAATACACCACCTTCTGCAAGGCTCATGGTACAAATGTGGATGTCTCCAGTAGCTGGGCTTATACACACACACAGTCCAGTCAGCAGCTGACCCTTGGATCTCTCACCTCTGGATGGACCCGTCCTTTCACTGGTGTCTGCAATTGCTGGCACTGCAGGCACACCTCCCATCTGTGATCCCACTTGAGCAGCAGCACTCAGACACCCATCCCACCCAGGAAAAGGGAAAGGGATTTAATAAGAAGACAGGACAGGCTGTACGCATCAGATGAAGTGGAAGGCCAGAAAAACATACTGAGCGGCACCCTGTTTGCACAACCATCCCTTTTAATCTGCTTACCCCACTATTTCCCCACACTTTCTCCTTCTAAAATTGCCTCTGGGTCACCTGATTAAATCACTGCTGAAGAAAAGGGTGAGTTGGTTTTCCCAGCATTCTTTGTTGGATGGCTGTTCTGTGCAGTGAAGCGTTTCTAGGGACAGCACCTTGGAGTGCAGGTAACTGTGGGCAGCTCTGTTGGCACTTCTCTTGCAAGAGCTTTATAAAGTCAGTGTCCTCCTTCACATTGAAGTCTTCATGAGAGCCATGCCTTGGGTTGCAGAGAAGCAGCACTAGGTAATACTAACAGTGCCCCAAAGAGGCAAGACCCAGCTGCAGGTGAAGGCAAAGCATAAATCCACAAAAGGAAAAATAAAAAATGGCTGAAATGGACATAAAAAATGAAAGATGACATCGCTGCTCCCATTCACTTCCAGGGCTTCTTTCAGCAGAGGTGGTCCAGTTACTTCATGCCAGGGATTCAGAACCTTCCCTGCAGTCTGACAATCAGAGAGGGGTGATGGCTGTTCTCCAGGTGCAGGTGCAGGAAAAGCAATCTCCAAGAAAGAGAGAAGAATGGATGCCATTGACTGAGAAACTGGAGATCTCAGGAACAGTTTTCCATACACTGCCACTGCAGAGCTGGACAGTGAAAGGTGATTTGAAATCACTTTTCAAATATTTATTGATGCCTCAAGTCGTAATTTTCTGCTCTGATGTGCTAGTGCTCTCATATAATTTAGTATGACATTGCTGTAAATTATTTCAAAGCCCAAAGGAAGATTTAAAGTATCTATTGCTCAACTTTTGATCCACGCTCTTGTTGAGAATCCGGTTCTAACAGTATAGAGCCAACAGACAAAGATACACCTTTTTGTTGGTATGTATTTTTCACTGCTCAATCCTAATTGAGAAGAGGGCATTGGCTTCCTCAAGCTATGCTTGCTACACCACAACTCATCAATTTTACCTGTAGGACCAGAAGCTACAAAACTCATGTAGATTGAAATAAACATGACAGCGATCGGGTTAAGAGATAAAACACTGGTCTTCACACAGTGAGGAGCACCAAGGACAGTGGCAGGTCCCTTCAGGTTCAGGTATTCTGTGTCTTGCATTTGGAACATCCCCTTTCGCCTGGCAGTCACAGAGCAACTCCTGCAGCAGTGAGGACTCTTCCCATACTGATGGGTTTCTGCAGAATCACCTCAAATTGATCTTTCCTAGCACAGCCACTACTGCAGGTTTCCTGTGTACTGGTGGATTCATTTTATCAGCAAATGGAACTAAACCGTCCTCTGGAACTTGTCCTAGACCTTGGAACTAGTTCTGACACTGGATGCTACCTCTCTGCCTGTGGATTGTCTGATAATACATGGGATCATGTAACATGTCTCAAGGCAATGGCCAAAACAGTGCTCATGCAGGTAGGGGTTTTTTTCCAACAGTTTTGGCCAAAACCCAATCACATAAGCTTTGTAGCTCTTTCAGACTTTACAAGAACAATATGCTCTCACCACACCCACAAAAACAGAACACTCCTGCCTGAAGGGATTTGTGACCTTGTGATGCCAATCTCGGCATCCCTCATCTCTCCTTCAGCACACAGAGTACCACTGGCTTCAGAGTCCATATTTTCTTACAACTGAAAAGCTGCCTGCAAGTACCCCCATGAAGGCAGCTGCACCAGCAGGTCCTTGAAGAGCACTGGGTTAAAAGCTTTATGTGTTTTACTTAGCAAAAGCATGCAGTCCAAGGCCTGCACAGTAACAGGAATCCTCCTGTCCAGAGGGCAAACCTGCTAGTCCAGAGCTGCAAGTGGGTGCATCGTCCCCACGATGGGAGTTCACTTCCATCATTACTGAGAGCAGCCTCAACTGAATGGCTTGGGAGGTGCCTCTGCTTCCTGGGGGTTCAAGAAGAGTAAGGGCAAAAGAGGCCACAGACATGGTTGATCTGAGGGTAACTGTTAATCAATGAATTCCATACAACCCTGAGTATACATAGACTCATATAAGACTCATATAAAAAGCCTATAATGGGTAGGGATTTGTAAAACAATTACCAGAAGTTTCTCCTTTATTACCCTGTGGAAAAAATCATAATCTTTCAGTTACGAAAAGCAAAATACTTGTTTGAAAGATAATCGTGTTTTTATTTTTCTAACCTTGCACTTGTGGAACATAATAAATGACCTGATATAATGACAACTTTGCAAAAGAAGAATCCCCCTCTCCCCAACATCTGGACAGCAATATATAAATATTTACAATGAAAAAATAGGAAGGGAAAAGAATGAAGTCAACATCAGCCAAGTCAGTTTGCTTCTACACATCCTATTCTGAACCTCAATTATTTCATTCAATTCAATCTTAACCAACACCTTCCTTTAACAGTACTGAGGCTTTAACTTCATTTTTTAGATCTTATCTGCAAGAAATACACTTCTGCTCTGCTTCTATAGTTTTCTCCTGTACAGTACCCATAGAATTTCCCTACTAGATTTTTTCATTTCAGTTTGTTAAGTTTGAAAACAACAAAAAATTAAATAGAAGTTTATGTCTCCTGATACAAAGTTTCTCACACAATCAAACACATCACAACACTGAAAAAAAAATCAGCATAAAGAAATGCTGTATAGCTTCTTAACAGGGACATTAGGTCTGGGTCCTCATCTGCTGGCTTTAACAAAAGCTCTCTTCAAATAGAACAAGTACATATAGAAAAAATAACCTTCTTATTTTCTTGTTAAAAAAGGAAAGGGTGCTTTCTATAAACAAAAGATGTGATTTCCTTGACACAGATATAAGTTACAGTGGAGAGAGCTCAGAAAGCTTCAAATTAAATTGGCAACTTTTTAAAAGGATGGTTTAAGAAGTTGGTTGGAAGAGGTTTTATCAGCCCATTTTGTCAGGTAATTCTAGAAATGTCTGTGTAAAAAAACCCTACTTTTTTTGCTTTCTGCTATACAGTGTCACACAATCACATGACCAAAAAACATGTTGCCTACAGAAATGGTAGACACCGATCACACACGATTTGGTGGTACTATGTCAACACTGATTGCCTTGTCCAACAAGAGGTTCAACATCCTTCGGATACTGAGGTGCAGTCCTTAGCAGTTGTTTCACATATGGGAGCTTCGCCTGCTTCTAGTGCCCAGCGACACACGAAGCCTTGGCTCTCTTGCTTTATAATGTTCATTGAAGTCCAATCTAAAGCTAAGAAACCGAAGGCTTTCATCAGAACTGGTTGTCAGCAGGACCAAGAACTGTTGGACGATTCCCTGAAGGAGACAGAAAAAACAAACAGATGTCACTTGGTGTGTTTTGCACAGGGATGCCAGGTGGTACCTAGGCCTGGCAATGAGCAGAGGGAATCCAGTAAGGGCAAGCACAAGCATTTATACCCAACTGTGAGCAAACCAGTTATCATGGATTCATTGTTTCTGCAAAATCCGAGAGCTTCACTATCTTCAAGTGTCTGCCGTGCACATCAGTTTCCAGTGCAAACAGCTCTGTCTTTCAAACCACCCCTGCTGTGCCCTGCTGGCACCCTCCATCTCACTGAAGGCACCTGCAGGAGAGCTGCCACTGTGCTGCTGCCCTAGCCCTCCCAGGGCAGCCCCACCATTCAGGACCCCAGGCCAGAACACCATTCAAGACCTGATCAATGCCAACAGGAAACTTCACCTTGTGTCCATGCTGCATCTCAAATGCAGGCCAGATCAGCATTAGACCACTGCTCATTTTACAAATAAAGTATTTGATGTAGGTTACACAGCAGCAAGCAGCACCCCAGCACAGCAGAGTATCCGCCAATTAGGGCAGTCAGTGCTACAGACCCAATAGCTAGACTCTATGCATTTGGAGCAGTTCTTAAGTGAAACTTGCACTCAACATGTGGAAGGCATACTTCTGGAGTCCATCTTCCTGTCTGGCTCTAGTCAAGGAGCTGCAGAAGTTCCACAGCATGCAGGAAAGAAGAGGACTCTGGGAGCGTGGGAAGACTCACTTGATGAGCTCATTCCTCATCTCCACTAAATACTAACATGAACATACCCATAAATAGAGCACCCCATTACTTCTAAAGATGACCAAGGATGGCCAGGGAAGTCCTTCGTGGAAAATGCATGAAAAACACAAAAAGTAGGGTCCAGCAAGAGTAAGTCCAATCAGGCAAAAGCTACACTGGCAACCTGTGGCAATCCTGTAGGGTGCAAAAACTACAACCTGCACTTAATTTGGCTCCATATTCCTCTGGAAGGGAGAACTGCAATACTTGGAGCCAGGAGCAATTCCTCCCAGATTTGAAGTCCTTACATCAAAGCTCAGAATCTACACCTCCCTGAAATCTAACAGCTGATTTTTCTGGTGAATGGGAGCTTTTAGAATTAGATATAACACATTAAGAAAAAGACAGAATAATTACCATTGAAGAAGACAGCCTGTGTACGTTCGCCCAAAAAGTTTACCCATCTCAGTGCACTTAAAATTAAGTGTTAAGCCCTTAATAAGGACCCTTTCTGTAGTCTTTAATAGCAGTGACTTGCAAAGATGGTGAGAAAAAAAAATGGAATGCAGAAGGATTCTTCATTTTTTTTTTTTCAGATTACACCAGAAGATAGCTATTACTTCTGCTGCTGAAGGAGAAGTTACACGAAGAGACTATTCCCCTTTGTCACGCGAACACACATGATCGCAAAACCTACTGACTACTGAGGAACAGTAAATACAGTCTTCTAGGTAAAGAAGCAAAAAATTGAGAACCAAGATCAACAAGCTGCACACACAAATACAGAAATTGCACCTACTCAGTATTTTATTTCCATATATCAAAGCTCATCATCCATATTGAAAAAAAATATCTAAGGGGCACCTGGTAAAAGTGAGTGAGTATTCGCAGCTGTGAGCACATTTTGGGTATTGAGTCTTGAAATTCTTTCATTCTCCTGCTCTCTTCTTCATCTTCTGATGCAGTTACACCCCACTTGCCCTACAGAGAGAACAAATAAGTTAAGAGGTCAAGCATCACATGATGAAAATTGCTAATTGGGCCAGTTTCTACCCACCTGAACCACGTTTATACGAACCATCCACTGCCATAGGAAGCCAAACATGGAGCCTCTAATATTGAAACTATCAGTCCCTTCGGTGATTGGTACAGCACATGAAAGGAATCTGAGGTTAAGCAAGCAGGAGAGTCTCACAGCAGCACTGCCTGTCCCACAGGCTGACAGTAGGAAGGCAGGCATGGAGCTATGGCATTTTCTGCAAAAGGGTTCCGAATATTAAAACCTCTTCTATTTCCTTCTCCTAAGAGTTCTAGATTTCTTATCCTCCAAAGCTCCCTAGAGAATCTACTGACCTAGAGGTTTTGCGCAAGAGAGAAATGAAAAACACCATTCAGTAGTTTTGTTTGAAATCGCTGGCTATAGCTGATGACTGTAACATTTGTCCCAACAACATCTCCATTTTTGCTGCACCTCTACATGATACCTAAAATCTTCTGTATTTCAAAAGACAAGTGTATCTGACTCAATTCATTTTCATGTTTTAGTAATATTCTTACCATACCTCAAGCTCACGCTGTTTTTTCCTCTCTTCAAATTGCAACCTCAGCTGCAACTCCTCCAAAGCAGCTCTGTACATTGCATCTTGGGCATTCTGGAGCTCAATGATCTGATCAAAAACAGCTCGAAGCTGGTTGAGAAGTACCTGTGAGACAGTAAAGCAACAAAACAATGAAACAGTTGTACAGCAAAAGTGCTCTAATTTACTACCATTACTCAGAACATGAGTAAAGTAAATCTTTTTACACACAGCTAGACAGACTGTTTTGCAAAGCCCTAAGTCAATTGCTGCATGATCACACAGCTTCTTAGGACCAAAAGCAACTGGCCCACATTGCAACAAGTTTTATGATCAGCATCTGTGCTGGGGATTATGTACAGAGCCTACCATAATAAGGTCTTTTACCAGAGAAAGAAAATTTACTTTTCCCCTTGCTTCTATAACATAAGAGAAGGTGGTTCCTAACATGTAAGCCAAGATCACAAAGATACAACCTAATGCAAAGGAGAAGTCTTACCCTGGAATCACTATCCAGCAAGCACCGAGCTATGATTGTGTCTAGAAAAACTTCATGAGCTGCAATGATGTGATCCAAGTCCTGTGCTTGTTGGACCTTGTTCCAGAGTTCATCCCACGAACATTCAAGAACCTGGAGCAATGATTCAGGATTCAGCTGTTCTGATTTGCTAGACAACAAGCTCTTTGAAATTTAAGACACACAACACATACACAATATTAAAAGTACTTAAGTTTTAAGCAACTGATTAGGTAGCTAGAGTATACCTCAAATGTAATGTAATACTGCATTTGATGAATGAAATGGACCATTTCTGATGCCAGAACGTGACACTGATGTAGCACCCCAGAAAGCTCTGCAAAAAATCCAAAGAGATGACATGTTAAAGACCGCAAGGACAGGCAGAGCCATCAAACCAGCTTTTTCTACCAAACAGAATACTTCCACAAAACAGCCACTAATCTTGGATGGCAGAACCAACACTGGCTGGCAACAAATGAACAAAGGACATTGCACAATTTACTCCTAGAAAATGTGACCCAAAGATGACACCAACTGTGTGATCAGACAGTGCTGGAAGCTTGCTGAGTATCACAAGTGTAAAAGACCCTCTCAGTCTCAAGAGACCAAAATACAGTTAATCTCCCATGTGTTCTTTTGGTTGAAAATCTGAGGCTACAGATTTACAGCTGCTTCTGAGGCCTCTCACACCTCTTACTATCAGCCCTTAAAACACAGAGAGTGTATTTTTGCACTACTTGGCTACACTGAGACCAAAAGAGAGGGTGGTTCTGACAGCAGTAGGGAATTTGTGGCTCATGTGGTCCAGGTTCAATTCCCTGATCCACAACAGAGACCAACAGGCAAATCACTAATGGCATCAGCTGCTCACCTGTAAGAGAGGGCACCACTGCTGTGGAAGGGTAGTATCAAGATTATCAAGTTGATAACTTGAAAAATTCTCTGGAATGAAGATACTCAGCCTTTTGGAATCAGGAAGATATCCAGACAGAAGACATAATTTCTAAAAACCTGCCAAAGTAATTTGCCATTGCAGACAAGATATGAGACTACTACAAAAGGAATTCTACATTTTTGTATCTTGGGATGTTACAGGACCACCTAATGATCTGAAAAATATTACAGGATACTCTGCTCTTCATTTCTTATGCCTTTGCAGGAAAAGTATCCCTAACACATTATGTTGCATCTACTTTAAAAAAGATCAGTAAAAACAACCTCCAGGGTTGGCTAAACAACAGAAATACTTCAGCATTGGTGAGTTTGATACATCTGTGTTTCTTCTCCCTGATAGCAAAAGAGCAAGCTTGGCACTGCTATCTAGAAGTACTCCTTTAAAGCACTAAAATCCCTGGCTGTTAAGACTTTTTGGGAATTGTGAATAAAGCTATCTTTGAAAGTCAATGCTACCCCTTTGTGGCTGAAAAACAAAAGACCCTGCAGCTGCTTCTTCCTATCAGATACTGTCTTCCATTTGGTGCTTTGTAACTGGAACGGCAAGGTACTATTTTAGAGGAAAAGAGAAAAAATAAAAGTAAGTTCTACTGCTTCTTCAAAAAGTGGTGCTGGAGTGGATTCTCCATCTATTTCAGAAAAAATTCTACTCACAGCTTCCAACTTAGACATGGCAGTGAGCAAAAAGGGCTCCTGTCCCTCCACGCAGAAGGCAGTACAGGTCTTTGCAAACATACTCTCTTTTGTCAGAGGCACAAACCAAGAAATACAACACTCAGCTCCTTCTGCCAACAACGGCTATAACAGCTTGGCCAGCATTTTCAATGTCTCTGTTACTTTAAACATAGCCAAACCTAAAGGTGACAAGCAATTGAGCTTTAACCTACAGAACACTGCTCTATGGCAAAGCATAAGAAAGGATTCCCAAGAGGTGGTGGGAGAAAACCCAAACTTCCTCCTGAGAACAAAGGAACAAATAAAACCCTAGCAAGGGGAGACAGGCCCAGCCTGAAGACCCTCAGGCAATGAGAATAAAATCTGCTAACTGCTAGTCTCAAAGGGAACAAAAAGCAACAACACAAAAGGCCATTGGTTTCAAGTCAAACAGGCACTTATTTGTGGCAGGGAAATGACAGTGAACTAAAATCTACCTCAGAGAAGCGGAAAGGAAACCCAGTCATCATGACAGTTCCAGAGATCAGCCTTGTGCACTAGAGCAGACTTTGCGAAAGCTTGTTTCCCAGGGAATTTCTGAGGCCAAGGTGTCCACTCCCACCCACCAAACACTTCCTTACTATAAATACATAAATATATCTCTGTAAATATTACTATGCCATAAAGAAGCATAACCTTCAATAGTTATTTTTTTTACTGAGAGAAATGTAAGTAGGTAAAAAAAAATCAAGAGTGAGCCAGTAGAGATGCTCACAAATATGACTTATCTCAGCTGAGAAATAGGATCAAAAAGTCCCAGTCCATTAGACATACACTAGAGCCACTATAATTAGGAGCTTTCCTATTTCTTCTCAACATCTGTTTCTCTTCTTAGCCTCCTCTGTTCTTAGCTAAACAAAAGCACAGGGAATGAGCGAAGGTAAAACTAGTAAACTCAGAAGTGTGCATGTGTGAGACTTATTCCAGCAAAAGAAAGAGGGAGACACAAGTTACAGAGAGGAAGTTAACAAGGAAGATGAATAAAGGTGATGGAAGAGTAAGGGTATTCTTCCAGAATGGGATGTTCTATCTCCTCATTGCTACAAACAGTCACAACCAAGGACTAAGTAGAACAAACAGGAAACTTCCATTTACAATAATGTTATTTTATCTTCATCATCATCTGCCTTTAAGCAGTCAGTCAAGAGGAGCAATAAAACGTAAAATTAATCTGTCCCAAGAGACCTTTTCCCCTCTCTTAACAGTTTGAAATAAGATGTAGTCATCTAAATCCAGTTTACAAGTATGTCATCCATTTGGGCCTCTCTCACCTGGTATACTTTTCAGAAGCTTTGCATTGCACATGTGCCCTTTCCATATATCAGTAAGAATATATTCCATTCGCTTTGCTCTCCAAAGGAAATTAAATACTCTTAGATAGTGGCTCATGCACTCACGTGTAAACACCTATAAATTAAAAAAAAGAAAATACACAACAGTACAAATTTAATAGACTTACTGCATATTCTGAAGGACCAAGAACCTCATCACAGTCCATCTTATCTGATCCATTCAGTCTACTGATAAATATTGACAAAACAAAAACCCTGTATAACCCAGAGCTTTTGGAAAGATTCCCCCTCATGGGCTGAACTGAGTTACCTAATATTCAAGCCAGCACAGGACACTGCAGGAAGTGTAAGAAGAGGTGAACATGACAAAGCCTGAACATTGTGTTCTTTCCGAACTACATATGAAAATTCCTTCTGCTGGTCAGACTCACATTTTTTGATGTCCTGGTTTTTAAAAAATAGAGGTTCTTTACAGAAGCTAAATGCACTCTGATCGATAGTGCAGTTATTTTCTCAGTAGTTCTAATGAACACTACCTATCAAATTTAATTTAGACAGTACAAATAGGTTCTCCTCAAATACATTCTTCAGTTCCTTGCAAATTATCTCAAATTAGTAGCTACAAAATAGTAATGATGGGAGAAGAGGAGCACTCCATTTATTAAGTACTTGCTAAAATCTCTGCTGGAACAAATGAATTACTGATTTTCAGTAATTATTGTTTTAAATGTAGCTTTTCAGCACTCATGGTTAATTTATAAGAATTGAGATTTTTAGCTCAACTGTTTATACAGTGGGTGCATCCCAGATGAAAAAAAAGTCTCTCTGATCACACACTCCAGAATAAAAGAAGGTTATTTCAATTGAAAAAAAAATATTAAAAATTAGCAATTCAATTCAGTATCCGAGATGTTCACAGACAGCAATATATGACATTACCGTTGCTATTGGTCCATCAACATGATAGTCCAAGCTGAAGACATCCCATCCAGTGTCCCCAGGAGACACCTGTATTAAAAAGATATGCTATTTTAGTGTATAATCAGAGCATACTAATGCTGAAAACCAGCTCTTGCTTACACTTCCATCCTCCACAGCCTATGAAAAAACAAGGATCCATATCAATACGAGATATAGATCCCTGTTGAAAGTAGTAGATTAAGCAAAAATGAATCAAAGTTTGACACAAGGGTGGGATTCATCTCACTCAAATGCTGATGTGGTAATGTCAATGTTTTTCTACTGGAGCCAGTAAAGAAAATGAAGGGAAGCAAAATTTCTCAGGCAAGACTCAACCTAAGGTATAGACTTATTTTAGATACTACAGTTCATCAGTGAACTCCCACCAATGGGACTGAAGCTTTTTCATGAACTTAAGTTTCTTACCAGAGGTCTCCTTCATAAATGCACTTAAATTGCTTCACTCCTTGTAAATTACTGGGGACAAAGAGACCACCCCCAGATTCTTGTAGAGGCAACAGTAGTATGAGCTGTTTGCAGAGCCTCAAACTGGGTCCACCAGCATCCCTTACTGTTAGACCCCAAATGCTTAACTTCATATTGCCAATGAAACAGCTGTAAACCCACAGCTTGAAATACAAACAGACAATAGGCAGGAAGTGGGAAAAGAAGAAAAGACTTACTAAAATAAGTTTACATAATTCAAAGTAGACTTCAGTGGAAAGGGAGGGTGAAAATGTATTTAACATATACACATATGAAAATTTTCATATAGATTTCTGCATGTATACACACAAAGAGGTCAGGTGAGTCACCATCATGCAACAGACCTCCAGAAGTCGAACATCCAATCGTTTGAGAATTTCAGGATTATCAAACTGGGCATTAGTTGCCCTCACCGCTGTTTCAAGGATTCCAGTCAGATTATGCTGATATAAGGTTGTAGCTGGTCGTGCGAGCTCTGGCCTGGTGGTTATGAAACAAACAGTTATGGCACATTACTGAGATATTCTACAGCAACAATTTGGTAATAACTGCAACGCACAGTGAAACACTTTCTGACAGATTTTCAAAACCTCTCATATTACTCTTTGTCTTAACCACAATCAATGACCAAAATACTTGAGCAGAATATGTCTATTAATATGCAGCTATACATCTGAACTTCAGCAAGGAGTAACTTTATCTTCATTTAATGCCAATAATCTAAAATTACTAAGATTGCTAGCATAACTACTCTGTAATTTGAGTTGCATTCATATCTAAAGTGAGCCAGATTGCACCATTAATACATCAAACCAATAATTTAATTTCAGTTTTGAGAGACTTGCTGATAGCCATCTCACAGGCTTAGAAGTGTTGGCAGAACAACACAAACCCACACCCTCTATGTAACTTAAGCTTTCTAAAGAGTTGCAACATACAAGTACCCTGCACTACTGCTCTCCCCTATGACCAGTACTGGAAAGTCTCTCACTGCTACAACCTCAAATGTAATACTGACTCCACAATCCAAACCTATTCGGCTTCAGAGTAATTTTCACTTTAAAAAGCATAGTCATGTCACCAGACAATACTGATTTTGATTCACAAACAAGTTAATAGAAGCTCTATTACAAAGCCTTCTAGACAAAGGAAAGCTTTATAGAGGACATTTTTGATGGACTAAGCGTCATCAGTAGCACCATCATGTAAAAGCAGTGAGCTTGCAAATATATTTCAAAAACTGAAACTGGCAGTTGTGGGTGCACCTGATTGCTTAAAACAGAGACCAGGGAGGCATCAATTAAATTTTTAAAAATGCACTGAGTGGTGTTGACACAATGTTTTGGACCAAACACCTCCAAAATATAAAAGCCTAACATTCACAGCAATGTTAACTAGTGACATCGAAGGCAACAGAACTTTTCTGCTTAAACTTGCTGACAGGAGTGAGAGAAGTGCTAACATTTGTGAGGCTGGCACAGGGTCAGTGCAAAGGTATCTGTAAGAGTCCAGCTTTTCAAGACAACGTGAAATGGTACCATATATACTTCATACCAAAAAGGAAGAATAAAGTTTCAGCCTCAGGGTCAAAGAACTTAAATGCAAAATAGAATGTAAAAGTTGTTCAATTAAACCTTTGAATAATAAGATACTTGAAGGGTCCTCTTCCAAAAGCAAAACAGTTTCTGTGCTGATCATGCACATTTGCAAGCACCAGAAATTTAACATAATTACCCCTCCTACTCTCTTACTTGAGTAAATCCATTAAATGCCTGATAAAGTCTCCTTGACCAAGTAGCAAGTATCGCCTCATGGCCTGCATATGTTCCAGTAAATTGTACTTTTTATTGAGAACATCCAGCAGGTATTTGCTGGTCTCAAAATAAGCGGCATCAATTTTCTCTTGAAATGCATTTTCCAGATCTGTGAACAAATCAGCAGCTAAAAGAAAAAAAAAAAAATAAAAAAAAAATAGAAAGAGCCAAAATTAGTATTTTTCCAAAACAGAGGCAAACAAACTTTGGAATTGAAACATACAAGAAGATAAATTGTTATTTATTCTGATCCACTGTATTATACAAAACCAGAACACATAGCCAAAACAAAAGCAAGTCTTAAGCAGCCCATAAATGAACTTTATTGCTTTTAATCTCTGCCCAGCTCTTGTACCTTCCAATAAGAGCTCACATTATTTCATCACTTTTACATGGAAAGTGATTTTTTTTTTTTTTTTAAGCTTGCTGAAATACTGCAATTTACAGAATCAAATAATTTGAACGAGCTCTAAACTCATAGGGAAAAGCTTTCCGGGGGGGGGGGGCGGGATGGGATGGATCTAAATCGAAAGTCACTTCTAACTGTGTGTGTGCATGCAGAAATCAAAGAATCAGTCAGCCCACTTAACAGAAAAGAATTCCCAAGTACAAGTCAGAATGAGAAAGCAGGGAATATGCTTGTGTTATCTGAGGGACAGCCAGCAACCTGATGCTTTCTTCTTCACCTTTAATACATGGTAATTTGGGGGCAGAAAGTAGGACACTGCCCCTTACTAGGAAGTGTATTTCACTCTTTTCTACAACTACAAGCTTATCAAGAAAGGGACTGCAATAAGACTGTTACAAGATAGCAGGAAGTGTGACCTCTTCAGGCAACATGGAGCAAAACTCTAAATACTGGACTGCCAACTATTAAGACTCAAACCTTCCTAAGAATTACAGGATATACTCCCACTTTCAACGATTTTTAACTGAACAACTATTGCTCTACAGTTAAAAAAAATGAAGATTCATATACCAAATTGTATAAGACATTGCACTGCCTGCTCCAGGATTAGTTTCAACTGATTTTTTTTCTTTTTTCTTTTTTTTTTTTTAAATTAAAACCAAGTTGCATGTTGGTCTAATGAGATTCAGTCTCAATTAATAAAGTACTTTTAAACTGAAGAAATAAACAGTGGCTGTAGTAAAGAAGTCACTCTTTAATGCCGGAAACCTCACAATGTCTGGTTCAATGACAATCCCCGAGTTTTCCTAACTCTCATCCAGTACCCTGTGTAGTTCAAAAGGAAACTGAGCAAACATGAAAATTAAGGTTCCAAGGCAAATAAATTAAAGAAATAAAAAACACAGCCAAACCCATAAAACATTCCAATTTAAAATGAGAAAAAGTATTCAGGTTGGCATCCTAGTTTCCATCATCTTAGCATAAATAATTATCTGAATGGACTCTCAGGATATTGTCAGATGGCAGAAACAAGGATGACAGTATGTATTTCCAACATCACTGACACAGAATGTTCTTTCTGGATTGAATGGGTAAAATGCCCTGAACACAAGTAAAGTTTTGGGCAGAATTAAGGCAGTGCAATACTGTGAGGCATATAGGGTGCAGACCATAAGCTCCACATGTCTTCAGCACACTGCAGATATAGCTGATAACATCCACTTCTAAAACGACACTTCTGTCTGAAATGGGTATTCTCAGCACTTAAGATCACGTACTTGCTTTGAAGCTCTCACTCCCTACATAACAGGGAACCTGTATTTGTGCAGATCTTCCGTTCAATCAAGGAGGGAAACAAGTGCAAGTTAAAAAAAATACTGGAAAAGCATGGCCACAACTACTATGGAAAGTGGTGGAAGTAGTGTAGGAAAAGAACGTTTTTTGCCTTTTTCAGGAATGGCCAGTGAGATGATGGTTCGAATGCATTTACAGCCCTTATTCACTTAATTGTGACCCTTCTCTGCACTTTAAGCTCATCTTTGACTAGGCAAGCACTGTACATGGTACAAAAATCGAATTATTAGATCAAAAATTCTTGCAGATAAGAATGGGATTTTGTTATTAGAACATTTTTCATGGAGGCACTCATGCTAAAAATCCATGCTATGAAGAGTTAATATAAAAACTAACCCAAGGTTAATCGGGGGACGGAAGCAACAGACATGGGACAATCCACAAAACCAAGCTTCACAGTTATATATAATAAAGTCATATTTGAGTACAGGAATAACAGAAAAGATATAATTTTACTAACCTTCCACATATTCAATTTTTTTTGGACAGATCATAATGGTAGAGGGTATTTACAGAAAGGATTCTGTCCTGACTCCTTTTACTGTTTATTTTCTTACTTGCAACTAATTGGTTATTTAGTATTTTTTATCACAGAATTAATTCAGTACTATTATGGAATCAAATAATGAAGTATATTTGATGAGAAGTAACAAGTACCAAATTCTTACTGTAACACTCAAGAACATCCCTGCTCCCACCCCAGCTTTCTCAACAAAAGTCAGCTGAAAGCAGACTGCTTCCTGAATGTTTCCATTCAGAAACCTAGTACATTAACAACCACCCAGCAAACCTATCAAAGTAAGAAAATTACACATGCATAAAATACAAGTATCTATTAAAATACCTATGCTTTATGGCAGGTGGGACTTTTCTAGTCCTTTCCACCTCACTATCCAAAATGTCAATTTACAGTCTAAACCACGTAGCGTAGAGAGCTCAGTTCAAAGGGAGGAAGCTGACTAACACAGATACTCTACCATCTTTTGACGACTCTGCAGATTTTGCCACAGCAATCATCTTTGTGGATGGAGTTTGATCATGACAAACTTGATGCAAGAAGTTTATGGATTTTCCTATTAAGAGGACCTGAAAGAAAAGTGATTTGCATAAAAAAAAAAAAAAAAAAAAAAAAACACAAAAATCCCAACAGAATAAACAAACCACCAAACAAAAAAGCAAATCACCAAAATCACAATCACCAAAACAGGGTATTTTGTCATCTTTCTGTGCTCTTAGCTTCACAATGCCAACCACAGCAGTCCAGGACTTGTATGCTAACACATCACGGTTTTAAACACAAATCTCTTCCCAATCCCCTTGAAAGCTCCTTAAACAAAATTTATCAGTTAAGGAATTGAAGGGAGAAATAGTCTTCCAGTCTTCCTCAGCACACAATTCTTACATTCTTAAGACTATTATTTATTTTTAAATTTGGTCTCCATTTTTTTTTAACAGAAACAGCAGCACAGGGTGAACAAATTATCAGAAGATTAACTTTTGAATTCATACCTTTTTTGACTGCTCCATTGTAATAAAAGAAGGAATCATTGATTTCCTCAAAGTGTATTTGTCATGCCACAACCGATCAGTTTTAACTGTAGGATCTGAAGCTACAAAAAACTGTAGATTGAAATAAATATTAAGAACAAAAATGTAAACTCTCTCCCTAGTATTTAATTTCTGTACTCAACAATCTCCTCTGTATGTTATGAAACCTTGACTACCTCAGGGTAAAGTGTACTAGCTGTAAAACATCCACTATAAAATACAGAAGCATACGGCATTTTCGTAGTTATACAGTTAGCGTAGGAGATAAAACTCAGAATATAATATAATTTTATTTTACTGGTTCTATTTTTACTCAGGTCCTTCTGGATTTCCTTCTATTTTTACAGATGCAGAATTCACAGACTGAGTCACAGAATCACAGACTGGTTTGGGCTGGAAGGGACCTCAAAGATCATCCCTGCCATGGGCAGGGACACACAGAATCATAGAATAGAATCACAGAATAGTTAGGGTTGGAAAGGATAATTGTTGAGTTGCAGAGAAAAACCCAAAACAAACCCAAGATCAAGAAAACCTGCAACTGAACTGGTGATCAAATGTTCAAGTATCTCAATTCCACACAAGAGAATACTTTCATTAGTAAGAAAGTAAAAAAAAAAAATTATTAGTTTTGTTAAAACGACGTGTGTATTGATTCTGTCCTCATCCTGTCAAACAAGATACCCATTTTTCAACAAGAACATTTTTTGCTGCCTCCAAATACCATTTCCATTCAGTACGGTCAATTGCCTTTGTTCACAAACCTTGTCCATGGTATGAAAATTGTAGCCATGTCCAACAGTGATCTTCAGTATTAAGAATGTTCTTACAGTGAACATACAAAATTTTAAACAAAGTTGAAAGCTAGTGAATGATGTAGAACCCCCAAAAGAGACCACCTCACATATCTGAGGCACAGCTGGGAAAACAAGTCAAGCCTATTTCACGCTTCTAGCCATAGAGATTTGTAGACAATTCACACAAGTCTCTAATGCTGACCTTAAAGATCAGCTTTGGGTGATATTTATACTCATCTTAATTTTGACCCAGATACACAGTTTCAGAAGGCAGACAGCATATTTCACACTCAAATAAAGTTACTCAGATGTGCCTCAGAAGGGCTCAATTCATTTTAAAAAATGATCCTTTGGCTTCTTGGATCCAAAAAATGTCCCTTTAACAAGACTGTACTGATTGGAGACAGGAAAAATAATCCGGAGAGCTTAAAAAGGCATAAAAAAAGTTTTAGGAAGAAAAAGGACAGTTACTAGAACCTGCTGTTACAGAAGTCATAACAAATAACTCTACAGAGTTTATAGAGGAACTCTGGAACTGTAAACCTCTTCTACCCAATTTGACAAACTGAAGCCATTTATGAAGCCGAGGATAACAGTACGCAGTCACAATAGAAAATTCTTAACTTTATTTCAAATACAAAGCATGCATTCTAATAACTTACAAAGAACTCTGCATACATTACTGATGTTACACTAAGCAAGAAAAGATAGAAAGATGACTTTCTCTCTCTGTAGAAGCATTTATTGTTAGACCACCATTCTGCCTCTACTAAACAGACACAGGATATGACTCACTGAGACAAGATACTGCACCACTGCAATCTCCAAATATCACACTGACTGTATCCATGAAGAGAGTCATGTTGTTATTGTATATATTACTTACTCATATGCCATTCATTTCCATCACAGTCTACTTTTCAAATTCTCCTCTAGGCATGCCACAGATTATACTCCCACAAAGCAAACGAACAAAGATCAACTATTTATTGTATCACATGCATTACCTCATGGTATGTATCCTCCAGCTCTCCATCATAAATCCAGCGATAAAGGAAATTCAGTACAGGATGGGATACTAGGCCAAGAATGTGCTGAACCAGAGATCTCATGTAGGGATCTCCTGTTTTAGTGTAGGCATGGACTGCTGAGGCTAATTCACCACCTTTTCTACCTGTGAGATTATAGGGGAGAGGAAAAGAAATGTGTGAAAGAAAGAATATACACACCACACTAAAATATAGCAGCCACTGATTTCAGTTAGTCATACGTTATTCATAGCTTGCTGAACAGCAATTCTAAAATGTAGGAAAAATATATTTTTTAATGCTGACAGGGAATTCCAAGGTTTTAAGACATGAATTATCAATTGCACTGAAGCATCAAGCAAAGCTCTCTGACACCATATTCTGTCTACTTTACAGTAGCTTGCAGGAGTGCAAATTTCAAGGCATCAGACCACACACAATGGTTGACTTCAAGCTTTTTTTCTTCCCCTACCAGAATAAGGCTTAAAGGAGCCTTAGTATGTTTTCCTTCTTTCCTGTACCTGACCCTCTCTTAGATGTTCTGTGTGCATACATATACACAAACACATCTTTCTGCCTTCTTGGTAGAAGAAATTTCATGAATGTCTTAAAAGTAAAGCCCACTTTCTCTCTCTCTCCCTATTCTGCCCCCCCCCCCCCCCCAAATTTTACCTTGATTATTGGAATTGGTAACAACAGATGTAAGATTTTTCTGGTTAAACCATGACAAATGCTTTTTACAAAGAGCAACAATCTCCATTTATTTTCAAAGACAGCAGAGAAGTACCCTCAGAGCGAAGCATAGCCTATAGGTAAGTTACTGGCCAAAGTTTTGGTCAACTCCAACACCACTTCTCAGCATTTGCAGCCATCCACTACTGGTGGGTTTGTGAAGTTTTGTTGTTTCATTTGAACCTGCAGACAGGTTGCAAATGACTCCTATATGCCATCATTTAGAGAGGAACAGCAAAATACTCATACACAGTGAAGAGACTACGACAACCATTTCATAATGTATTAGTGGGGGGTTTCAACAGTGTAACAGTCTCTGAAAGATGACTAAAATTGAAAACAGCATGAAAAGTGTGTGCTTAAAATCTGAAGGATTTCTCAAGCGTGTTCTAGTTAAAAAAAAACCAACAACCAAAATCAAAAAACAACAAAAACATCTAAGTGTATCAAAACAACACTATAATTCATCAGGTTTTTGCTTAAACTAAAAGAGAGGAAAACCCCTGGCTTAGCTACTTAAAATTTTCTAAAAAACCACAGGAGTAATATTACTGATATCCACCTTTGGCATGCACAACCACTCAAAGTTACATAACTTCCCCAGAAATATTAAATTAATGTTAAACAGACCTTGACAGTGATCAACAAGTGCTGCAAGGGTCTTTAACCTTATTTTAGGATCGTACGTCCAGACTAGAAGCCGGCGAAGTGTTAAACTGCTCTCAAGTCCCAAATTCACGCCCTGATCATCTTCTAATTGCAACTGATCAAATTAGAAACAGAAAGACATATTAAGGAACCAAGCTGGCAAATCTGAAGCAGAACTAATGTTTCATACTTTTTGTTCTGAAGTTAGCTTTTGACTTGAAATTCCCAGTATTATATGTTCTCTCATTAAATCATTGAGACAAACCCCAAGAGCCACATGAGTGGAAACAGAGAATCAAATGCAGGTGAAAGGACAGAGACACATGGAAGTTTAAATAGGGCCAACAGAGCACAAAGGTCAAGAAGGTTAAGGAAAGCAAGGTGACAGTCAAAAAAGAAGAGCAAAGGAAAAGAGAGCAGAGATCTTGAAAGACAGCAAATATTAGCCAAAGAGATGCTCAGAAAAAAGTAAAGAAAAACATCGAAAGGAAGGGTGTAAGAGGTAGTTTTTATTACTGCACAGTCAGCTTATTTTAGTTCAACATGGGATAAATTTTGTTCAAAGTCTTCCTCCAGAAGCCATCAGAACTTAAGTGAACTACATAGTGAGATTAAGAAATTGCTGCTATTGAAAAAAACCCAATAAAAGAAAAAAATTGTCACAATGTGACTACCATGAATCTTACACCACCATGAAAAAGGAAAGCCAAACATTTGCATCTGAGATGTAAATGTACATTTCATACAAGTACCATTCAGGTAAGCAGGATAAGAACACAACCCAGAAATACGGAAGCAAGTTTCTAGAGCAGTCCAAGCAGATAAGCTCTTAGAAAAGATGCTCTATTTCCTATATGCAATAACCAATCCACTTCACACTTCCACATCTAGCACATATCAGTTAAACTTAAGATTAGTGTTATCCACATTAAGATCAGCCTTAAAACCAGTTACATTTATTAGCTTCTGGATGCTCCTGGGTCCATGTTTTGTTTGTTTTGGTTTGCTTGTTTGGAAATTGGCAATGATAAGAGACATACAGAGCAAAACCTGCCCTTTATCTTCAGGGAAGAGATAGTACCCTTACATCATCATGGAAGTTCATTTCTAAATGGGCCAATAATGTGAAAACACTCTGCAAGAAGAACATGTGAAAAGCTGATGGACTTGCACACAATACACTCAGGGAGACTCTAAGGCAGAACCATGTTTCAGGGAAGCTCTGAAGACATAATATAAAGTCATAGACAGAAAGACAATACTGAATCCTTTCATGAGATTATTGTCATGTACTACTATGCCAGAACTGCTAACTGGAACCGCAGCCTGTATGATATCCCAAATACAAGAATGCAGCATGCACTCAATTCCAAGACACAATTTCTACATGTTTTCAAGTAACTAAATGTCCAGTTTTGTAAATAAAGAGTCTTTCCAAAAAGTAGATTTTTTTTCCCCATCACTTTTTAAAATAAAACTGACAAGTCACCAAGCTCACCTCTGGGATAATCCAGCAAAAGTCTTGAAAATGCTGACTTCTTTTTCAAAGATTTCTGCTCCATCAATTATGAACATAAGAAATGCCATCCTCTGTCAGAAACTTGGCTATATGAACTATTGCTCTATCTCTAAATGACATATTATATGAATTGCTTATGTAATGTATTATTATTACAAATATTATTACAAATAACACAGTGATTTCTATGAGAAAAATACTCATTGTATGTTATAGAGAATTGTGTTCACTGTCAATAGAAACCACTGTGCATCTTTCTCTAGGTATATCTTTAAGGGGATATTCAGATAATGTAAATCAAAATAATAAAGTTAAATAAGAACCACTTAACTTACCTGAGAATGTAAAACAGACAGAAGTCGGTAGTATTCTTTAAGCTCCTGATGTAAGGCTGCACAAAAACTCTGTGAGAAGAGAAAAAAGAAAACAGAAAAAAGAAGGGGGGAGGGATCAGAAAACACCTTTCTGAATAACTTTGATATAACTTTTATCCTATCATTGCACAGTGAATGTACTTAGAAATTTCCTAAAAGGAATCAAGCTACAAGTTTCAGCACAAAAGCCGACTCTTAGAAAACTTGCCAATGTGTAAGTGCTTCCCTAAGAGATGCACAGACCTTTTCTTGACAATGTGTATATATTCTTGACTTTCTGTTTCTTGCTGTCTTAATTCTATCAACAGATTAAACTATAACTCTCCAAATAGATGCATCATCTCAATAAATACATTAATAACTACAATAGGGTATGAAAATCATAACATGACCCAGAAGAAATTTTCTTTAATAATTATGTAAAATATAGTATGTCATAAAGTAATAAGAGTTTCAATTTCAGAAAGGCCTCTAAGAACATGGAAGTGGGGATGCAGTTATTATATTTACAATATAGACTACATGACTAGAACAAGAAAACACAATGCTCATAAAAGAACACTCTCAGTAAGTGCTGCTGGATAAAGAACTCTAAATTTTTGGCCTTTTATCAACTGACAGTTGTATATGATTTTTCACTTCACATGGAAGAAATGACTGAGTGCATCCCAAGAAATACGTAAAACAGGCAGAAGTTAACAGGCCTGAACTAATGGTTCTTTGTAAAACAAATCTGCGCACAACTACTTTGGGTTGTTTAAAAATAAAAATAGAGGTAGATTTTAAAAACAATTCCTGAAAGAATGTTCAGTAACAGATAGTTTTCCACAGCTTGGGGTCCTGGGGTTTTGCTTTGTTTCTGTAAGGTTCTTAACCTAATATACAGGCTAAAAAAATATCCCGCAACACAGCTTCTAAAACAGAATTAAAATTCTGCCTCATTAATTTTGGACTGAGTTAAAAATCTTGGGTTTTAAGCACTTTGTTTGTTTGTGGTGATTTGTGGGTTGTTTTTGGGTTTTTTTTTTATTTTATTTTATTGGGGGTTTTTTTTGTTTTTTTTTGGGGGAGGTGTGTGTGTGTTATGTTTTCCTTTTTTGAAGAATACTCCCATATACAAACACAAATTGTTCAGAACTGATTTCTTAACAAATTCTCAGCTAACAATTTTGATATCTGTATTAATGGACATTTTTTAATAGGCAATTCCCCAGGACTTTTGCCCTCAACCCTTTCTAAAATGATCACAATCAATGTAATTTGGAAAATATAAGGAAAACCTCATAAAAAGAACCCAAGAGCCAAAGTAAAATATTTACTGACTAGAGTACGTACAAGGCAGAAATCATTACTACAAGCACAAGCAGAAAATAAATCTTCATTCCTGCCAAGAGGCTAAGAAGCCTAGGGGGGAAAAAACCAAAACAAAACCAAATGACGAAATCATTAATCTTGCCATTATATCCATTTGAAGGAAAGAGGGTTCCTTTCTTCAACTTAACATCATAAATTAGAAAGACATTTGAAATTCGTTTTATTCCAGAGGATACTGAAGGGCAAAAAGAAATCTCTTTATGTGTAACTCCACTTTTCATTTCTTCTCACTTGCTTCTTCAGTACATTTTTGAACCTATTAAAGTAGCACTCACCAAGATAGAGGGCAGAATACAGCCTCCAAGAAAACATTCAAAGGCACCATACATCTCAAAAAGTGAGAATAGTAATCACCAACTTTAGTAGCCAAAAGGAATTAGGATCTAACCGGCCAACAACTTTTCAGAGATGCTTTAGGAGTTAAAATTTACATCCAGTGCCAATTCCTGCACCAAAATTACAGATATTTGTTTCCCAAACTGCTACGGAAAACTGGACATTATCCTAGAATTCTGATTTGGTCTACAGCAGAAGAGAATTCAGGAAGGAAACAGAACACTTGTTCAACAGAAAAAAAAAAGATGCCCACTACCTCAACTGGATCTAAATTGGCAAAATGTCAAAATATAAGACACTTCATTGCTGATTTTTTTCTTTTTTCTTTCCGAGGAGAAATTAGATACTAAGCAGTAAAGATAGAAGAATATGTAAAAGTGTAGCACAGTGTTACATTTCTACTCCTAATAATTATCAATACCTGATAATTTGCATAGTAAAAACAGTCACCAGAATCATAACAAAACAGGTGACAGATATCTTATCCTACACGTGGTTTAAACAGGGGTTTACACAAGCATTCTTTTAAAACATTATGCCAAAGATGCTTTAGAAAGCACAACACATTCTTGTGCTCAATTCTTAATGTACAGTGTGCAATACCTGAAATTGTCAGCTATAAAAGCCATGAAGAACAATGGTATATAATCTTTTTACCCAGATACTGACAGCAGGAGTAGAATATATGTTTTTGTTTGTACACTCATGTCCTAAAAATATATATGAAAGTGCTTGCCTCAAGCAAAATTAACAGTTTTAGAGCTATGTGGATTCAGCAAACTAACTGCACAGCCTTCTGTACAGGAACTGAAACCTGCATATAGTAGCTAAGACATTGCACATTTAAATTCACTGAAGAATTAAAGTTCTCCCCTTATTGTGAACTTGAAAATTAAAGCCAGAGACAGTAAAAATAAGCGTAAGCAGGAACCTACTAGACAAAGAATTAGAAACTTCACTCAGATATATAAGGGGAGAATCTGAAGAAAATGCATATACAGTAGCATTACCATATAAAACATGGAAATTAGCATTGGATCACTAGAAAAATAATTAATTATATTGTAACTAAAAGAGTTACTTAGAATAAGAGACAGAAGGGAACAGAATAAAACATCAGAAAAGTAGGAAGCACTACAGTGTCTCTACTGACCTCTTAAGAAAAATTAGATTGAAGGGAGAAGCACTTCAATTTCTTGGCAGATTAGGTAGGATGTTATGGCTAGAGGCAAGAATAACATTTCTGTCGACTCAGAAGGGATAATATCCAGTTTTACAGAGGGAGCAAGTGAGAGGAAACGGGAATGCCTTAGCAGTAAATGTGGTTTTGGGTATTACAGCAGCTGTGAAGTTACTGTAGACTACAAATCATGATGATGAAACCTACAAAAACAAAAATTAATATTCTTTTGATGCTGTGTTTAAAAGAAAGGGCAAAAGATAATGGGTATTTGCATTATATGTAAGTTAGTGCAGTATTAACACACAAACAACAACATTAGCTGACAAGATGTCTTCTGCATAGATCACCCCAACAACTGAATCGGTGATTAATTAGCTCAGGGATGCCACCATCCCCTGTAAGCAACGGTTTTGCTTATAAACATGCATGAGTACTAAAAAAAAAAAAAATTAGGAAAAAGAACGAATTATGTGTGAGACCTTCCAGCTACAAGTGACAGGGCCAATTCCTTCTAATCACCAGCAAGAGCAAATGCCTTTTGCTTGCCTTCAGACTATGACCCATAGCCGAAGTGGCATTCCATGAAAGGATGAATGATCCAAGCTCCGAAGTTTACGCATCATTCTAGTACTGCATTTACCCAGTAGTTTCTAAGGGAAACAAGACCAAAATATAGTAGCAAAACCAATTTTTTAGCTGACCTACCTGTCCCACAAGTCCAAACGCACGATCCAAACTCCTCTGGTCTGTGTATTTTCTTATTTTATTATGTAGCCATCCGAGCTCTGCAAGTCTACTTGTAGTATCTCTGAGGGATTTGGATAAGCTCACCTACAAAGTTAACACAAACAGTAACTTGCAGTTAAGTCAAATCTACCATTCCAATACTTGTTTCAATTAAGTTTGAATAAATATTAAATTACAAGAAATATACAAATAAATAAATTACAATTTATACACATAATCATTGAAAAGGCAGCAGCAATGAAGTACAGGCAACTCTGTGACACTCCCTTTTGGAAGTCTTAAATTCATACAATCTTTTTACATTAGGTAATTATGGCAGTAACAAAAAGGTCTTCAGAAAAGAGGAAGAAATCTGAAATTTTATGATGGAGAATCACACTTCATCTTATCCTTATTATCAGTGAGACTGAAAATATCTGAGCTGTAGAAGTGGAGTCAATGACTGACACTAATGAAGAAACCTACAGAACAAAGAGGTTTGATTCACACGTAGTAGTGACTAATAGTAGAAGACAAATGACCCAATGCCAGACGAAGTATCAGGAACCAAAATTTATCCAAATTCTAAGCTTAAGCCCGATCTACTGGTAGCAGCTTTTACAAGTTATTTAATCACATGACCCTATGAACTCTTCCAGTATGTTTCTACTTATAACAGGTATCTCACTTCACCCTGAAAGTCTGCCTTAGTCCCAACACCTTATTTTACTATTGCTATTTTCATCTAAATCAGCACGTCTTCCTTTAAATTACCAACACATAAGATGCTGTTCCTTGTGTTCCTACTTGAGATTTGCTTCTATCGCATTTCATGATGTTATCCAATAAAATCATCATCAAGTTCTCAAACTTTATAGGACAAAAACCCCAATACATTAGGCCAAGAGGCAGATACTGACTGCCCATAGCAATTGGGCCTATCCCATCTCTACAGACAATTATAACTTGGACAGCCAGCTGGAACAGTCCAAACCAAAGAAAGGAAATGCACTAGCAAGCTAAATGGATTGCCATAGAACTAGAAATCAAGCTAATTCATTAAGTCTTTCAGTCAGCAGCACAGGTATTCTCTAAGATAAAAATCAGCTACAGAGTGTATTAATCACAGCTTGATTAATACAAGCTTGAATTAATACAAGCATGTGGGCTTGAATCAGACAGCAGCATTTGGTTGTAAGAGCAGAGTTCACTCTCTGGCCCTCTTGTTTAGCACAAGCCCTCTTGTTAAAGGCACAACTTTAACATCTTGAGTTACTTCTATAGGATAAATTCTAGCCTAAACAAGCACAATTGGACACAGTTTGAAACTGCCCGCAGCTAAAACCAAAACGATGACATAAGAACTATTTAGAATTCTGCCACTGCAGAGTACTTGGCAAGCATTAAGGACAATACACATCCACTAGAATCAAATGAGGAGCAAGCAAAATTGGCTTAGTGTTATTACATTTGTATCTCTTAGATCAAAGCAGAAGCTGCAGGCTTATACAGTGCTGAATGTCACCAACAGACCTAATATTAACACTGACATTCAAGCAAGACTAAGATCTTGGAAAGCATGTTCCTTTCTGGAAAAAACCGACTGTGTACAACCTCATTTTCTTTGTGCAGCTGAGAGAAAACTGCATGCTTCGACTACTACTTTGCATAAGATGCAGCCAACATTACTAGAGGAGGCACGACCGTGGTCTTATGTGTTCATCAGAAAAAGTTCCAGCTGCAGCTCTAGACACGTAATTTTTTCATTGGGTCCACTAGCTCAGCACAAGTGACAGTAACGAAGAATGATGGAAGACAACTGACTTCACAAAAATAACTAAAGACAAATAGTTCTTAGAAAAAAAGCATTACTGACCACAACCCATCCGAATAATCAAACTCCCTGTATTAACAGAATTAGGAATTCAAAGTAAAACAGCTTTTCACTACAAACTAGCCTATCTGATATGAAAGCTACACAGAAAACTAATGAAATCCATAGTGCCAATTTTGCAATCACCAAGTTTTCTTCACATTCCTCTAGGAGAATCTATTATGCTACCTTTCCTTTCCCATATATAGTCTAACATATATGGAACATAATTAACTCAGTGCAGGTGTTGAGGAACTACAAACTTTGCAGCATCTACAGCTACAGAAGATAATAAATAGATTCTTAAGGATGTCAACTGACTTAACAAGATTGAAGTTTTCCATTTTTCCCTCCACTAAGCAGCCCTAAATGTCATTGTAAAGTAAGAGGGGGAACAATTATACGTTTCACTTTTTGCTATTATTATGGAGGAGAAAAGAAAATTTGTTCAGTTATTGTCAACATCAAGATAAGTCTACTGTGCTCTTGGCATATGAAATGGCCCAAAATCTATTCCCCACAATTTTAGGACTATGTCATATTGTCATAGTATAACATTCTTAATACATATAAAAATTGGAAGCACTTGAACAAGAATTTGAACAAGAACATGACAATTCAATTAGCGAGCTAAAATTGAATTGTGATGCAGTATTGTCTGAATACTATAAAGGAGAAGATGCAAAAGTAACTAGAGCCACTACTTCTGTTCTTGTTCAGCTGAGCCAATCTCCCCCTCGGTTCTTTTCCATACTGCAAATACACTTAACATCTTGCCACCTTAAAACAAGATCTTCTCCTTCTCAGGCTTCTCTTCTGTTCCTCTGAACCCTCTTTGACTCATTCCTTCAAATTCACATCAGCTGGATTTTCTATCAACAACAGGAGTGGAAAGCACTTTCTTCAGTTCTGGCACAGTGCTTTCTTGGGTGTTCTGCATGATCCAATCTGATCACTTATAAGTTGTAATCAAGACCACAATATCAAGCAGCTAGCATCCATTCTACATCTCAGGCTGTTGAATTTAATCCACTAATAATGTAGTCAACAGCCTCTTCTACGCTGCAGAGGGGAAATGATGACAAAAATCCTCAAATTATGCCATAATTTAGAAGTCTTTGTATTGGCTTAATAGTTTGGAGTCTATTCACATCTTGTGAAATGCTACAGTTTCTTTCTGGGACCTAATCTACCCAATCATTTTTAAATTAGTACTGTTGAAACTACTCTGTTGTACTAAAAAAAAAATAAAAAAATGCTGGGGGAAGAGTAAAAACTTGTGATAATATCTTTACCCTTTTTTCTTTTCTTTTTTTTTTTTTTTACATGTTTTTCATGGCTATTTTTCCCCTCCATACATCTCTGCTCACATATGAAATACCAGTCAATATACAGTACCTTTCCCTCTACTTTATAGCAATTTTCAGAATTGCACATTTTGATGTTTTTGCCATCTATTCCCTGGAAGACATACAAAACATCTCTTACAAGATTTGCTTCAGTTACTTCAACAGAGCCTAGAAAGAAAAAGAAAAAAAATTATTTCACTTTGTTGGACGATTAGATTTTATTACAACTTCAAAACGCTATTTAGAAGCATAGCCCCAAAAAAGAGAAAGCCTTTATTTATAACCTGTAAATAAATGTTTTAAGTCCTCTTAACAACCTGACAGAGAAGCCAAGATTTCCCTTTACAGGCCTCTACTGATACTTGCGATCCTTTCAAAGCAAGTCAGCTTGTATGGCACAGCTATACGGTTATATTTTAAACAATACTTCAGCCAGTTCTTAAACTCCTTATCTTTTCTAATTCAATCACTAATGCAAGTTCAAAGTCAAGCATCATAATGACTTTACCTTTCTTTGAACAAACAGCTGAAGTTGTTAAATAGGACTTACAGAATAATCTCTTCTACATTCAGCTAGGAAATCAGTTAAACCAGAAGGAAGAGCTGCTTGTTTAAAATTGGCCTTCAATCACATATGCTACTGCTTAGTGAAAAGACAGATCAGAACCAGACTGCCAGCTGTGTAACATCTACAGAGCTGGCAAACAGAAAAGTGTAAATACTGTTTCTGAAGATGTACCTGTGATTTAGTAAAGCTTTTATTATTGCAGCATACAGTTTGCTTCTGCCTCTTAAGTTAGAGGTTAGATTATGTTTGAGATGTCAGATATTTTTTGATTTCAAGGAAACAGAAGACTGAAAAAGATGCTGTGCAGGTCACTGCAAATATGCCCACCTTTTCTGGATGATGGTACCATCTGCTTTTGTAACTTCATTTAAGATATCAAGAATGAAATAATTTTAATGGCTATCCAGAAATTGAGATGCTACAGCATGCTTCTCCCAAATTTGACAGCACCCTTATTCTCATCAGTTTGCCTTCCCAATAGTCCACTTTCTCAGAATCAAAAAACCAACCAACCAAAACCAAACCAAACAGAAAACAAAAAAATAAATTATATTCTTATTTTAGCAAAAGCAGCCATCACCTCAAGATGCTGTTTAAAACTCAGATTCTCCTAATAATACTAAGATATGCACCAGAATAGCTATTCCATTTTAGGAATTCTTAGTGAAATGGTAAAAGATTCAAGTGCATATTTCTTTAATTGGTAAGTAATACAACAGGAATTAATATCGACCTCCTGATTATACTCTCTGTGTAGATGTAGCAATAAGAAAACTTCAATTAACAGTAACCAAATTTAGAAGAAAAACACCCACCCCTTTTAATTAGAAGAATTTAATATTCATAGAATTATGAATATTCTTCTTGTCAATAGCCTTTTCTGAATGCAGTCCTCCTTCTATTTCTCCATCAACAAGTGACTACATTTAAGTTAACTGTCAGTCTTTTCTTACACCATCCCATCTAAGAATCAACAGCCACAGCTGCTGGCTGACTGAATGAAACAAGTTTGTACTGCTCTTTATGGTAATTAGTACAACAAAAATAAGAGGCAGTGCTAGATTTTATATATTTTTGTTTATACATATCAAATCTATCATATAGATACACATTTACAAATATTATATACATATAGACACACCCCCATTCATCCTCTTTCACATCAGCAGTGGCTAATTAGTGGTTAATTGGTTCTAAATGCCAAATGCTGCCCTCAGATATACCAGAACAACTCTGGTCTATAAGACGTTGCTTTGTGCACTCATAACTTTGTGTTACTCATGAAGATTCAGGGGATGGCAGTCAGACTATATTTTACCTTCTACCCATCCACACTCTTTATATAGGAGTTATTAAAACAAACACCAAAACAATAACAAACAAACAAACAAAAAATAAATTAAAAATCCCACATCTCTTAGCAGTCTGCCAGAGACTAACAGCACTGTAGGATGACAACATCTGCCATTAGCTCTCTTATTCAGAAAAGTCTCCTGCTTTTACAGTATGAGTGGGCTGAAAATTACACAGTTGTCACAGAGATCATCTGTTTAACAATTTCTCCTTGTGCACAAGTTACACTTGCGCAAATTCAGAAACTGATGCCTCGAGAATCTATTCAAGTTTACAGCCACTCCATTGAGGAAATAAACTAGCAATATTTTTTTTGTTGCCAATATGTTATGCCAATTCCTCTAAATACAACCATTGTAAACAGTGTGCTCACGTAAAGAAAAAATAGTTTTAAAAGCTCTATATTCTCATGCACATTTCCAAGTTTTAAAGGACAGAATCACAAATGGATGAGTATTTCAAGTTCTATTCATTGAGCGCTCTTTCTGGCTCCTTAAAAGCAGTCGCATCTTCTGATCATCAAGAGAGTGACCATTACTCACAAACCACCATAATCTGATTCTGACAAACACTGCAATGAAATCAGTCTTTTAAGAGGACCAGAACACTTTATAAAACCAATCACTGCAGAAGGAAATTAGCAACCAACCATAGAGATTGTGGCCGAATAGATTAGTCTCACATGTTTGCTTCTATCCTTCTATCAAGCACATTCTAGCAAAACACTCCACAAAAAATTCAAGATGCTATAAAACTATTTCAAAATCATTAAAAAATTGTGGAGGATATAGATACCAACTGTAAAAAATTATTGTTAACAAATACATCTTTGCTCACCGCTTGTATCCCCTTCTCGCCTTGACCTTGGCACACCACGGGACACAGCATTTGAAATGCCTTTTGAGGTAGCACTTTGTAACGAAGGCTGGTTTGCAGTTAGAGTCCATGCAAGACGTGACCCTAATTGCTGACGGAGGCAATCTCCAACGCCTGGAGCTTGATAGGATTGTCTAAAAGGACAAAAGGAAGAAACATCCTAAAGAACTTCAGTTCTGTGCTCACCACCTGGTGTGGGGTATGCTGAAAAATGCCACATGCTTGAGGTGGTTTTTTGTGGACGTTTTGTTTGCAGTTGTTTTGGGTTTGGGTTTTCCTCAATAATGGAACCTTAAAAAGGGTGCGGAACATACAAACAACAGGCTTCCTATAAGCCTAGAGTACTTACATATGCAAGCTTATAGCGTAGTTCCTATAAGCACTTTAAAAAACCCACAAAACTATAGAAAAGGAAGTACAGATTTGACAAGTGTGATTTCGTATCGCAGATTATTTACATGGTTCAGTGTGGACAAAGATAAACTGAAATGGATTAAAAGGGAAGTCAACTACAATAACAACAGACAAAAATAAACAAATATTTACATTTTGTTATTATTGAAACTGTAGGTACATGCCAAAGGAAAACAGAGAAAGAGGAGAAAGTTCACTTTTCTGCTCCTCTACTGTTTAGGAGAGCTTGCATCAAGTGCCTGAAGATGTGATCTAGGAGGGCGTATCTAGACAAGCCCTAATTTCCTTTATGCTCAAATTTGTCAAATTCTTCTCAAAAAGAAGTCTTAAACATGAAAAATTTTAAGACCAGAAGTTACCTTTCTGATTATTTATGTATCGTGATGGTAAAAAATAAAGTTGAAAACATCTACAAGGGATTTTTGCTGCTGACCAGTCCTCTGCCCTTCACCAACTGAATGCAGACATTTGGAAATAGACACATATTTTAAAAATAATAAACTAGTCCCACAAAGCTGTGAAAGGAGTTGCAGGGAGAGATGGAACAAGATTGCAACACAAATGTCCATGTAAAAAGTCAAGGAATGCCTTTCGTCTCTCAACTGCCACACATGGCTCATGGGATGGTCACACATCATATGATTATAGCTAGTGAGAAAGAACACAGCCTGCAAGACAGAGCATCTGTCTCTGTTATGCTTAACATTTGTAATATCTCAGCTAGAGTACAACACTGAATTAGGCTGTTACCCTTCAAGAAGAACGTACTCTAGAAACAAAGGGAAGCATGTATACGGAGAAGTTCAGGAGGAATGAAGCTCACAGAAAGATCTAATTTGCGTTACCCAGGTCACAGGCTACAGGACTAAAGAGAAAGCAGTGAAACTACTATAAAAATGGAACATTATGAAGAGGTCAGACCAAGAATATGTCAGAAACAAGGCAAGCTCTGCCGGTATGCTCAAGCAAGCATTCTCGATAGACAGAAAGCCTGAAGTGACCCCTCCAAAATAAAACCCACTCTGAAATGTCCAGAATGAGGACCTTGAGAACACCAGGTCCTCAACACTAATTACTTTACAAAGGCTTGCTCCCACTCATCCACACTGCCTGCTGATAGGGACACAACCTGTATGAGGCAGGTCCTGTGGACAGCACAGTCTGAAAGATCGGTGTGACAAAAAGGTCCCACAGTCCAACCCTTTCTGAAAACTGTGCACAGCATTTTCTTAGCTTTTCACACAAACACCACTACTGCCATGATTGAAGCTTTCGGTGTTTATGTATTGATCTATTCTTAGAACTGGAGCTGAGGCTTGAATTACAGGTATTGATAACAGCTCTACCATCACCCTTTTAGAGAATTCTCATATCACAGAATCATAGAATTATGAAGTCATTATCCATCATATTTGAGAAGTCATGGCAGCCTGGTAACGGCAAGATCATGGAGCAGATCCTCCTGGAAACTATGTTAAGGCACATGAAAAATAACAAGGTGATTGGCGACACCCAACATGGCTTCACTAAGGACAAATGATGCCTAACAAATCTGGTCGCCTTCTACAATGGGACTACAGCACTGGTGGATAAGGGAAGAGCGAATGTCATCTACCTGGATTTCACCAAAGCATGTGACACTGTCCTGCACAATATCTTTGTCCCTAAACTGCAGACACATGGATTTGACAGATGGACCAGTCAGTGAATAAGGAATAGGCTGGACGGTCACACTCAAAGAGTTGCCATCAACAGCTCAATGTCCAAGTGGAGACCAGTGATAAATGGCATTCCTCAGTGGCTGGTGTTTGGACTGGCACTTTGTCAGCAACAGGGACAGTGAGACTGAGTGCACCCTCAGCAAATTTGCTGTTGATACCAAGTTGGTTGTGGTTCGGTTGGTATACTGGACGGAAGTGATGACATTCAGAGGGACCTTGACATGCTTGAGAGGTGGACCAGTGTCAATGTCATAAAGTTCAAGGCCCAGTGCAAGGTCCTACAGCTGGTCAGGGCAATCCCAACCACAAACACAGGCTGGGCAGAGAAGTGATTCCAAACAGCCCTGCGGAGAAGGACTTGGGTGTGTTTGCTGACAAGAAGCTCAACATGAGCCAGCAGCATGCACTCACCACATGCTCACCAAAGCCAACCATATGCTGGGCTGCATCAAAATAAGCATGACCAACAGGTCAAAGGATGTGTTTCTCCCTCTCTACTCTGGTCTTGTGAGACCCCACCTGGACACCTGTATTGTGTCCAGCGCTGGGGTCCTCAGCACAGGAGGGATATGGATCTGTTGGAGCGAGTCCAGAGTAGGCCATGAAGAAGCTCTGAGGGCAGGAGGACCTCTCCTATGAGACTGGCCAAGAGTTGGGCTTGTTCAGCATGGAGAAGAGAAGTCTCTGGGGAGACCTTAGAGCCTTCCAGTACCTAAAGGGGTCTACAAGAAATCTGGAGGGGGACATTTTGCAAGGGCATGCAGTGACAGGACAAGGAGGAACGGCTTTAAAGTGAAAGAGGATAGATTTAGATCAGATGTACGGGTGAAGCACTTTACTGTGAGAGTGGTAAGGTGCTGGAACAGGTTGCCCCATCCATGGAATTCTTCAAGGCCAGGTTGGATGGGGCTTTTGAGCAACCTAGTCCAAGTGAAGGGTGTCCCTGCCCACAGCAGGGGAGTTGGAACTAGGTGATCTTCAAAGTCCCTTCCAACCCAAACCTTTCTATGATTCTATGATAAGCAGATATATTAACCTCATTGATATATATTTCTATACTGTATCCAGATTATATAATGGTTAAGGTTGCAAGGAACCTCTGGAGATCATCACTTCTTCCAGCCCTCCTGTTCAAAGCATGGGAGGTTACCTGGAGCATTGTGCAGTCATGATTTGAGTATTTTCAATTATGAAGACTATGCAACCCCTCTGGAGAACCTGTTTCAGTGTTTCACAACATCCTCCTGCCCACACACACACCTCACCTCACTGCAAAAGAAGTTTTTTCCCTTATGTTTTAACTGTGATTGCAGCCTTACAAGTTTTGAAAATTACTTCTTGTCCTTCCCCTGGGCAACACTGAGAAAAAGTCTGGCTCAGATTTCTCTACTCCCCTGGTCAGATATAATCACATGGGTAAGATCCTCTGAGCCTTTTCCTCTACAGGCTGAACAGTCCCAGCTCTCACAGCCTCCCTTCATATATCAGAGGCTCCAATTTAGTTTTAGGGTTTTTTTATTTTAGTTTTAGGCTCTCATTTAGTTTTGGGGTTCCTTCACCCGACTCTCTCAAGTTTGTCTGTCTTTTTTTGTACCGTAACTGGACTCAGCATTTCAGCTGTGTCTTTACCAGTACTGAGCAGAGAGGAAGGTTTAATTCCCTCAGCCTCCTGGTGATGCTCTTACTAATGCAGCCCATGAACATGCCTTCTTTGCCACACTCATGTTCAACTCGGTATCTACCAGGAATCCCAGGGCCCTTTCTGCAAAGCTGTTTTGCAACCAGTCAGACCCCAGCATGTACTGGTGCATGGAGTTATTCGTCTCCAGGTGCAGGACTTCTTTTGAACTTCAGAAGGTTCCTGTCAGCCCATTTCCGAAGCCTACTGAAGTCCCTTTGAGCAACAGCTGAATTACCATCTTTATCAAACACTCCCAGTTTTGTTATCATCTGCAAAGTTGCTGAGGGTGCACTTTATGCCATCAAGCAGGATGAAGGATCCAGCCCCTGGGGTATACCCTTAGTGACCAGGCTCCAACTGGACTTCATGTCCCTGATCCTAAAGTTTTGAGTCTAGGTCAGTCAGCTTTCAATCCACCTCACTGTCACCTTATTTAGTTCATACTTTATTAAGTCTGTCAATAAGGATATGTCAATATACACAGTGTCAGAAGTCTTACTAAAGTTGAAATAAATACATTCACTGCTTTCCCTTGCCCACCAAGTCAGTCATCACAGAAGGTTCATCTGTCCCCAGGCAAAGCTCCATGTATTTCTGCTGCTCTCTCATGTAAATAGCAATATATTCTCCTTGCCATCCTAGTCTTTCCTTCCCAAAGAGCCTGTATCCACTCTGCCACATTCCAGTGGTATGAACTATCCCACCATGTGTCTGTGCCCCCAATGAGACCACAGCTCTAGTGTTGCACACATATCTCTTAATCCTCCTGTCTGTTCCCCATGCTGCCATACATAAGTGTGTAGGCACTCCAACAAAGTTGTGATGATGTTCCAGGAAAGGCATGAGAACTTTCTCCAGAAGGCTGTCCTCTCCCCATTCCTCATTTGTGTGCATGTACTTGGGTGGACCCACTTCTGCCCTGCTGCTCTGCTGGTGTCAAGGTCTCTCTTGACCACATCATACTGCACCTTTTGCTTACCAATCTGGTCTACCAGTTCCTCACTCAGTTGCGGGGCACAGTCCTCTCCTATTATTCTGAGTTTAAAGGTATCCTCTACTCATATGTCTAAGATACACCATACAAATCTAGCACTGACAAAGTCCAATAAGGATTTGTATTGTAAAGCATATTAATAACAATAAAATCCAGTTGCGTCAGCACTTATTACTTCCACAATATGAATTCAATAAATCATGACAAATACAGTATATTACAAAAAAAAAAAAAAAAAAAAGTATCTTCAACTCAAAATAAAGCTATTGTACTTTCTGAAAATGCATCTATTTTGTGTTTGTTTTGCAACTGTTGGGAGTAGGACGGAAAATTAAGAGATGGGAATCTCCAATTATAACCAAGAAATTAATAAAAATTGCCATAAATTAGCCTTATATTAGAAATTGTGTTAAATAATAACCAATGAAGCTTCTATTAGGACAAAATAATTGAGCTCATGTCCCTGCCCATGGCAGGGGGGTTGGAACTAGATGATCTTAAGGTCCTTTCCAATCCAAACCATTCTATGATTTCTGCACCCCTTAAGATATTTTTTTTTCGCTTTCATTATGTTCTCGTATGTCTTTCAGACATCAACTACAGCTTCCTGAAAAGTGATGTCCCCATCACTTTTGGATGAAGGCTTTATTTCCAGACTTTTTCACTCCAGGCTGGAACAGCTATGCAAATAAGTACAATCTTTACTTTTATAAGTTTAACAATATTCTGTTAATTTTTCCATGCTTAACCTTTATGAGACAATGTTTGAGGCCCATAGTACAGAATCACTGTTGAACCACTCCCTCCCACAGACTACAAACTATGTTCATTTTCCCAACATGGAACATAGAGTCTGTGTCGTGTACCTGTCAGGCTTTGTACAGCTGTAGGGGTAATACAACATGATATCCAATGGCACAAGAAGGGCTCAGATTTTGAGCACATCACTTTGTATTAGCTTATTTAACAAGGTCAATACTCACGTAGTCATCTCTTGGCTTAAAATGCCCAGCTTTTACATATCAAAAATCTGAACTATTTGGTATTTGAATGTTTCAGCTCCAAATGTAGATTCACTTTGGCATGACCAGACCACTGCTCAACAGAATGTGATTTAGGATATTTTTTTCTAATACGCAATTCTTTTAAAATCAACTCTTGCACAATTTTTTTACTCTTAAACCCCAAAACCAAAACAACACAAACCAAACAAACCCTCAAAAAAACCCAGTTCACTCAAAATGCAAGACTGCCTAACCTACTGTTAACATGCTTAAAAGAAAATCAGACCATGTAAGGAAGGCCATCCATTCAAAAATGGAAGATGCTAAGTCTACTAATTTGACACTGGCTGTGGAATGCTTTGTAAAAGGAACTTGAACGAGGACCCTAAATCCAACATGCTTACAGAAGATAAGACTATTTTTAAAGGGTTTCAGAGAACTGAGAAATTCTTGGAAAAGTACTTGGCACTAGAATCCAAATGAGTGAATCTAATAAAATATCAGCTGTTCAGCAGATAGTTATGATTAAGGTTTAGGACAGATACACTTGGCCAGCCATCGATGGCTTCGCATAGTCATATGAGAGCACCTGATATTCAGAACCATTCAGGTAAGGAATTCAGCTCCAATACACCTACAGTGGAAATTCCAATAGCATATAAATGGGGAGAGTGGGGGAAAAAAATAAAAGGGCAAAACTAAAAAAACCACCAAGAAGAGATTATCTCGCAACTTTTCCAAACCTATTTGTAAGGTAAAACAGTCTAATTTACCCTGGGAGGAGTGATTGTGGAGTTGGCGCTGGCCCATTCAGGGCATACAGGCTGATGCTGCTGATCCCACTGCTCCCCATGCTGCAGGAACTCTGGGCAGACTGAGCACTGCGATCTTGGTAATTCAATGGAAGGCTTTGAGGCCTGGCATAGTAATATGGGGTTGAGTGAGCATCCCGTGGCAATGCTTGAGCAAAAAGTGTGGCATAACTTGATACCTGGAAAGGAAAGGATTTGAAAAGGCAGGAATGAAAAGAAAGAAGATTTGAGTTGATTTAAGTCACGTCTTCAGTTAACAGGAGTGTAATATTCAAGAATGCGAAAAATAACTGAAGACCATGTTTATGCAGAGAAAAATTTGTTACAACCATAATGAGGAAAAAAAAGCAAGTTTCTTACAGTGAGCAAAAGTACTTTCAGCAATATAGCTTATTTCTGCCTACAACTTGTCATTAGCAATAGCTGCAAAAAGTACTTTGGTGCTAGAAGAGCTGCAACCAAAGGAAGAATTTTGCTCTCCCTACTCCAATTCAAACTCATTAGCATGTGAGCAGACATTACATCACCATGCGGAAAGCAAACAAAAAACCTCCATCCATCTAATAGTCCCATCATCAGCTACAAATGTTGGGCAACTCATATTTTTACATTTACTTAGTATAAAAAAAACGCACAGAAAAATTGCAGATAGTTTCTTCAAGAGTTTGCGCCTCACAGGCAAACACTACAACCACAAGCTGAGGTGCTGGTTAAGTCTGGATAGTGATTCTTAATGACATCTAAAATAAGCGACACATATTACTGTTTTGCAGAAGTAACAAAGCTCTCTTCACCTACCTTGTTAGACTGCTTACGTGGATCTTCACTAAGGCTAAGCAGGAGGTAGAGTATTGACCATTTGTTTTTCAAAATGCCCTTGGAAAAAAAGATGAACAGAAAAAAGTTTGGTTTACTGACTAATAATTTTGGGGTTTTTTTCAATTTTTATTATCCAGCCCACTAAAATGTATATATATAGATTTGCCACACAAATAAGACCAAGTCAGAGCCATATTCTTGAGTAAACAGAATGTGCAGTGCAGCCTCTGTATTGCTAATTTCTCTACTGTGTTCAAACCATGAACTCTCACCTGCTCCAAGATCAACAAGTATACTCAATTTAAAATTCATAGCTACTAAGCTACCAATTCATACTGACTAAGATAAAGGTTTACACACAGTTAAGGTTTTAACAGCATTCCCACACACTCTTAGCATTTAAATCATCTCAGATGGGGATGCTAATCTAAAGGCGAAGAAAGAAAACTCTTGGTTCAATTTTTAGCAAAGAAATATCTGTCTGTCAGTGGAGATTTTCCCATTCAATCTCCTTTACAGGGAGGCTTTACAAGTTTGAGGGTTTCAATTTGTATTACTTTAAATAGTAATAAATATAAGTGATGAACAAACTTGAAGAGAGCTACCAAAATTTTCACAGCTTAAGATAGAGACACTGTTAACATGAAAGCTGAGCAATATGCAATAGTCTTTAAGTAAACAAATAGATACCTACAGGCTGCCAGAACAACACTCTCAGCAGCTTTAGATCTCAGCAGAAAGCGCACCAGCAGAAGACAGAACAATGCTAAAGCTCAAGCTACAAAGAGAATACTTTGAAAAAAAGAGTTATGGCAAATATTAGTATGTTTTATTTTAGATATGCATACTTTTCTAGATATTTTACTCAGCGCTTCTGTGACACTAACGCTTGCACCTGAATTGATCAGGGACATAGAACCTCATAATGGACATTACATATTGGAGTAAGTCAAAGAAATTTATACAAGCTCCCTCACAATCTTGATCAGGCTATGGTCTGAATACTAAGCAATATCAAATATAACGGAAACTTCAGTCATACCAAGATTCAACAAAGACTCTATCCCTTATGAAGCAATGCAGCTCAGTGCTATCAGCCTTGCAAAAGGCACCTGCAAGGTCACTTTGAAATTCTCTTTTTTTAAAACACATTTTCATTCTTACCCTATTCTATTTTTCCTGTTTCTCTGCAGATTACACATTTTATATGTATACGTTACATGGTATACGACCTTTTGGCCACAGAACGTTTCTTTCTTGGGACACAGCACACTAACCAACCTACCAAAGCTCTATACTGTTACGTAAGAGTAGAAGGAGACATTCTGTACTATTATGTTGAGCAGAAGACTAGGATCTCCTGCTTTGATCTCAAGAACAAGCAAGAAGCAGAGGTATTGCATCTGTTACAAATAACTAACTAAGCAACTTATTAACAACTACTGAAGAAGGAGCAGCAACATTACTGCTGCCTCTACTGGCCAGGACAGAAAGAGTCTAAGTGCCTCAAGAAGCATGGTTTGCTCAAATGGCAAGCTGCCACTAAAATAAAGCACTGCCCTCCTTTTCTCTTCAGAGTAATGGATGAAACAAAGTTAAAACAGATTCACACTAGGTTCTTCCTTTCTCCTAGCTGCTTTCAAGAGAATTGCAGGAGAAAGAGAAAGCCTCATTGATTCTGAAGACACATATTCCCTCTGTGCCCTTCCTTAAGCTCATGAGGAAAAGAAATGTTTGTTCACTGTTAGTAATAAACTTAAGAGCAGATTAAATAGTAATTGGTAGAGTGAAACAGAGAATTTTAAAGAAAGCATTATTCAGATGATAGCATTTCATGTACACAAAAAGCTAGCACAGAGGAAAACAAAAAAACCCAAATCAAACCAAAAACAAAACCAACAGAAATTAGAAGAACCTCAAGCATTTAAGATGACAGCAAAATGTGAAGAGATAGCTGATGTAAGCTTGATTTACATTCAGAAGAATAACCAAACCGATAACAACCGAGATAATGCATTTTGTTCCAAAGTTTACAGCCATCATGCTCTGCAGGTGCACTGCTTGGTAAATGCAAGAGTCTGGCGATACGCTATGTAAGCTAAAGAAACAAACTACAGAAAATCTGTATTAAATCAGCAAGATCAGTGTAATACATGCAAGAGGCTGAAATCAGCGACTAGGTCATCAAAACAGGTGTCTGTAAGCCAATGACACTTGCTTCACTGACACAAACCAACGCAAATAATACACAAACATACAGGATAATGAAAACAGAAGAGTTACAGAGTGACTTTAGCTCCAAGCACTAACAAACTAATGGGTAAGTTAAGTACAGATGAGGGGCAGAACTTCTGACTAGTTCTGACTGGTTATACTCTCTACAGAATTACCTTCTTGTGACCTTAAAATCTTAGTATTATCCTGTAAAACTCAGACGATTTATACATAAATTATGGAATAAAAAACAGAACACAGAAAAACATTTCTCCTAAATACGAAGAGCAAGTAAAGACAGATTTTCTGCTATATAGTAAACATCATCTTTTACACTAACTAATTTTTGTTGTCAAAAATCAGGTAAGTGCAAACGATGACTGGGAATCTTATTTTATTATTGCCCATCATATTCTGCCTTGCTAAATACTCAGTTTTATGAAGAATCCAGAACTGATTAGCAGCAGTAATTTTTCACTTACCTCAGCTAAATTTCTGCCCTCACATCTTTTCCCCTTTCACCTGATCCACCTTCCTGAATTATCGGCTTTCTATACAGTAACAATTTTTGTTAGAATATCAACACGCAGTATTCTTTGACTAACACTGGTGTTAGCAGAACCACCAAGGTTAGCAGACTCTTACCCTTCAACATTAAGGACTTGGAGTACTTAAAAATTCAGAAGCAAGAGGACTATTTGAACCCTAGACTAAGAAAATCAATATACTTGCAAGGCATTGATGTAAAATAAATTACAACAAGAAAATTCATCAGTTTTACATATAAAATGAACACTTCTATTTTTCCAGAGTTCCTTCCTTCATATGAACTGCCCCTTTGTGTAACTGGCCTCAAATTATGCTCTTTATTCTCTTCCAAACTGATTTCTAATTAACAGCAAACAGCTCATAGTAAAAAAGAAAAAAAAAACCAAACAACCAACAACCAAATAAAACAAAACCAAACCCCCTCACACCTGTAAAAAGCAAAATTTTTCACACAAATTACAAAATGGTTGAGGTTGGAAAGCACCTCTGAAGATCATCTTGTCCAACTCCTCTGCTCAAAACAGGATTTTTACAGCAGGCTTCCCATGACTGTGCCCAGTCAAGTTTTGACTGTCTTCAAGGATGAAGACTCCACAGCTTTCCTGGGCAACCTGCTCCAGTACTCAGAGTACTATCCTCAGAGTAAAAATATTGATAAAGACCTGAACACTCTCCAAAACAACTCTATAACATCAGAAGGATGCATGTGTGCGCTTTCAGTTTTTTTACTTTATATACATTTATTATTGTACCTGTGTACCGAGCTTTCTGTAGAGTTCTGAAAACAAAGCAGCATCTGCTTCCCTTCTTTGTCGCACAACTATTAAAAAAAAGAAATATAAATTAAAAATCTGAAAGAAGTGTAATACTCAAGTCTGAAATTATATATTTGTGGCAAATTGGAAAACATACCCAGGAAAGCTTAATGATGCTTAATTGTTTCACTCTGTTCACTCCTACAGTTTTGCCTGTTTTCATGTTCTCTGCATTCAGCCCCGAAAATTCTTACATCAAAAGTGATGCAATGCAAGTACCTCTTTTTCTTTAAGCAATCAAAATACACACTTTCTAAGTAAGTGCCCTTTTAAAGTCTAGTCTGCCATTCTGTAGGCTTAGGGAATTACAACACAACCGAAAGCAGGTAAGAATCTGCTTAAACAGGTTAAAGAATGCCATCATGCCCTTCACAAAAGTAAACGTAATTGTTCCTATTTTAAGCAATAAAAGAAAGAAACAAAAGTAGTAGTGCCACTTGCTCAAAGTCAAGCAGAATTCCAAGGCCACATAACTTTCATATATTAAGAAAAATAAGTCTCAATCACTACCAGTTACGTAACAGAAGTCTTTCCTCAGAGGGAAAACACCTTCAAACGTTAAGATGCCTTCAGAAAAGTCACGCTATATCAGAGCCATGTTTTAAAAAAAAAACAAAACTCAAAAACATCTGAAGAAACCTTACTAAAAGAAATGCTGTTAAAGTGTTAATTAGCATCCAAAGCCACTGCTAAGGACACTTTGCCGAGTATGTGGCACGCATTTGCCAAATTGCTGCACATGAGCTCCAGAATAATTGTAAAATTAGAATGATATATCCAGCCACTTGTTACATGACTACTAACATCAGCCTACTAACTGAAGTTGAGGAGAAGGAAGATGAGGGAGACAGCACTCTTCAAAACTCCTGGCTACAGGGCCAAAGAATATATGCTGTGCTGTCTAGTACTAGCCAAAGCATGTAAAAACTCATGCAGAAAGTGTATACCGTAGATTGTGGTCTTTTGAAGTTGCATCGAGAGAAATTCTGATGGGCTTATTTGCCTATCAGCAAGTCATGGAAGCTCTGTGTTAGTGAAAAATACACATGTACTTTAAAACACCTAGAACCACTGACTTCAGTTATCCTAATTCAGCCTCCCTGACTGAACTTTCAAAGCTCAAATATGAAGCTTTAGTTTAATTAGCATATTCCAATTAATTGTTTCTGGACATTCTACTGTAGAGCAGATAATCTGCTGAAAGCAGTATTTGGCTATTTGGCTTTTCAAGAAGAATGCATCACATCGCCATTGGATTCACACATTGCCAACACTTGACTCAGAGCAGCACAGAATACAACGGAATGTAACTGCAATGTAACTTACACTGTCAGGGTCTAATGTTTTGGTTTGAGAAGGTGGTTGCAGAAAACTTGTAGAGAAACTAAAGGCAAGAAATACCAGGTAAGTCACATGAACAATTCCATCAATTCCTAGGATGCTCATTCAGCAACTTTCACACAGGTGCTCTTGAAGTTAATTGTGCCAAAGTGTAGTATTTCTAAAGTGCGCATCACTAAAATATCAGTCTTCTAAAAAGAACTACAAATTCATAACGTCTGAATATTATTAAAGGGAAATGAGTGCAATATGAACTGTTTACTTTCATGGTAGCTAAGATACAAAGTAAATTGCAGGAAGGGAAGTCCAAACTGAGCATTCAGAAAAATCTGAGCTGTGAATACAAATAGCCAATCAGGAAAGCTCACTGGGGAATTAATGGAATTTCCATAATGAGATTTTCAGGGAGCGAGCATTAATAACAGATCAGATAACTATCTGTGAGGCAGAGTTGTCCCATTTTCAGAGGAACAAACTGCTCAGATTAACTGCTTGCAGAACTTCCATTCCTATGTCTAAGAAAGAAACAAAGATGCACTTACGTTCTTTCTTGATTTTCTCCACTACAAGAAATTCATCCCGCTCAACAGTGGGAGCAAAGTTGCTTCCAATAACTCTCACTGCATACTGAAATTGTTGGGCTGCATCAGCTGAAAGAAAAGAAAAAAGGAAAACTCTTTCAGTTAAGCAGAGGGTTAATGTTCAATTAATTTTTTTAAAAGTTAGACATGAGATTATGTTGCTATGGCTGAATGTGGCACAAATGCTTAGATCAGATAATATTATGCTATAATCCTTAAACACACTTTTAACCAGACGGCAGCAAAGTCCAGCTTACCCACAAATGTATTATCAATGCTATAATACACTCTGCAAAATAACTGCACTTAAATTTGTGAATAAGCTTTTCCTATTCTGTGCTGAAGGAAGAGACACTTAGCCCTACCTAGCTCTTGGGAGAGTATCAGCGCACTTAAACTGGCTCTGCTCTTTCCCACAGACTGAAATGCTGCAGCACTTGAAAAAAAAAAGTCACAATTCAGCTCACATACAGGAACAACATAGCCAGGTTCACCAGGCACACTCTCTCACCAGACACCCAAACTGACAGATCTTTCCTTAGATATTCACAACAGTGGCTTTACCAGTTTTTGTGTTGTTTTCAGGTCTGGTTTTAAACCAGTTTATATGGTTTCACTGCTTAGGTTTAAAGCTAGCTCAGAGGTATCAGCATCATATCCCATGCACAACATAGATACTAATGTAGAGATCATGAACTAGTGATCTCCCTCCACTGCTCCTTCCTTACGCAATAATTCTATCTTTAATATTGTTGCTGAACAGTACTGTTTTAATGCAAGTATCTCTGCTTTCTGGGAAGATTAACAGCCTGGTAACACTGAGATAAGGCCAGCTTAGTATTAATGCCTCTACAGCATAGTCATGTTGCCATTTATTGGCCTGAAAAAAACCAATCAAATGATAACCCTAAAGCCATGTCAAGTGTCCTTGCAAAATATCAGATAAATTTCTACTCTCATATAGGAATAACTGTAATAACATGAGAGGAAAGGTACATAAGAAAAAGTAAGTGTAAATGAGTTGTGTCAGCTACTTGGATCTATACATTTCCTGATTTCAGAAAAACAAACAAACAAACAAAAACACAATCAACAAAACAAGCATCTAAGTAATTCTGCATATTAAGTCCGTTTTGTATACAACAAAGGTATCAGACTCCTTGGGTATTTTATATCAGCCAGTTAAACAGTTAACTTTCAGAGAAAACTGTAGAGTAATGCAGCAATGGTTCAGCCAAGGAAAAAGGAAGGATACTGACCTGGACAAATATGCACAAAAGGAACAGAAAAATGATACAAGTAAAGGTCCACTAGAAGCAGAACTAGTTAAAGTATTGAAACATCTTAAGTTAAATAATATTTACAATTGAAAACCAAAATCACCTGGGAGAAACTATGAGTCAATTATTTATTAAATGCATTAAAATCTCCAGAAATTTATGGAAAGGAGAAATCTGAAATCAGAATGTGCTACATTGTTTTTGAATGCTCATTTTTTCAACTGTCTTGTGATATAAATGCCACCCACTGGTCCTAATCTATAAGAATACAACTGTAGAGCAGCAAACATTACCCAGTTCACTTAAAGCAGTACTTCACGCAATCAGGAAAAAAAGTCTGCTCAGACAGAATCATTAATATTTAACAGTATTTGACAATACTGGCCTACAAAAGATGCAAGGGTATCACTCCACTTTCAGAGAAGAAAATGACAATATCCAGTCTACTATAAGGTCACAAATCTGCATGACTTAAATGCCTCCCAGAAAGAATAGTTCTACTGTTAGACAAAACTGCCTTTCATTTGCAATAAGGACTTGAAAATACATGTATAAAATAATTAAATAGTTCAGCTATCGATAATGTAAGTTGATGACAAAGTGGGAAGAGTTAAGTACGAGGAAGTGTTTCTGAGTAATTCTTAAGTATAATGCACATCATTACAGAACTCCTCAGGATTTCAGAAAGTATTCTGCAACACCAATTAAAGTCAAATACTGGCATTATGTAATCCCAAACAATAATAAAAGTTTTATCTTTTATTAATCTCATAGCTGTGCACAAAGCAGCAGTCAGGCAAGAGCTAGGCTTTTCTAGTAACTCTTACAGATTTTTGGCATGTTGTTATAGCTACTTAACATGGGCTACAAATAAAACACAAAATTGCTAAAAGAGTTCCAGGTCAAGCATCTATGATGAACTGAAGTCTGGTGAAGGATCAAGGGTTGATACTAAAGTACTTCATAAGTTATGACATGCATCTAGGTTAAATAATAAAATCTCTCACTGATTATCCACTAAAAAGCAGGAAAGATGGATCCAATACAAGTTCTAGGAAAAACTAAGAGAAGGAAGCAGTAAAAAAATCCCCATAAAGAGACACTGTCTTCAAAAAGCTCAAAACAATAACCACACAGACCCAACCACAACAAAGCCACAAGAATTGCCTCCTACAGTTCTTCCTCACTCATTAGATGCATTACCCTGGTATTTTAAAGAAAATTATGTTCTGAAATAAACCTCTATGTCCACCTGCACCACTTTGTCCCTTAGGGATTGCCCTTCAACTTTTTTTGGTTTGATTTCCTTAAATGAATTTGATAGAGGTCTCAAGGGTATCAAGTCAAACAGGCTTCATAAACACTGGGGACTGGTAAAACATCCAAACCTGGGGAAGAGACTGCTGTAAATCTCAGTGGTTAAGTATTCCCTCTTGTTTGCCTGTGCAGAATTAGCAATATCAGGTACCTGCCCAGAGCAGTGAACACAAAGGAACAGAGATGTAGAGAATGAGGGAAGAATCATGTCTGAAGAGAACTACAGCGAATGAAAGTACAGGCTGGCAGTACTGCAGCTCAGGAATGCTGGGGGTTTACTGAAGACCTACAACATAAATCTACAAGAAATAAAGACATATTTTGCTTTACTGAAGGGACTTGTCTGCTACACATTTAGGATCTTGCGGTTTATCACAGTATGTTTATCTTAATGAGTGTTGAATAAGAAAATATATAGTTGGATTAACAAAAATAATGCTGCTCTCTGAACAATTGAGCACTACTCATTCAGATGCTTCTGCTAACTTGTATCTGCTATTATGTATACTGTGATTATCAATAAGCTTAATGCTTGGTGAAAAAAATAGAAATCAGAGCATTACATTTTGTTTATTTACACTGAGGGATAGTGCACAATTTTCCATGTAAGCAATGCTGTATGTTTTAGGTTTGTTTTTTTAAATTATGTGGTTTCTAAGCAAACTGTTTCCTACGTGTTTCAAAAGGTTCAAGTGCTATGTTTCCCCTCTGTTGTTCCTGTGTTTTTGGGGGTTGCCTTGGTTTTGGATGGGATAGAATTAATTTTCTTCCTAATAGCTGGTACACTGCTGTGTTTTGGATTTATGATGATAATAATGTTGATAAAACAGATGTTTTAGTTGCTGCTGAGCAGTGCTTACAGAGTCAAGGCCTTTTCTGCTTCTCATCTCACCAGTGAGCAGACTGGGGTGCAAAGAAGTCGGGAGGGGACACAGCCAGGACAGGTGACCCCAACTGACTCAGAAAATATCCCAGACCATATGGCATTATGTTCAGCATATAAATGAAGAAAGCTGGCTGAGGGCTGCTGCTCAGGGACTGGCTGGCATCAGTCAGCAGGTGGTGAGCATTGTGTATAATCTGTTTTGTATATTGTAATTCTTTTATCACTATTATAATTATCTTCCCTTCCTTTTCTGTCCTATTAAACTGTCTTTATCTGCAACCATACTCCCTTTTTCTTCTCTCAATTCTCTCCCCCATTCCACCGGGCAGGGGAACAGGGAACAAGGAAACGTCAGTATAGCGTTTAGCTGCCTGCCAGGTGAAACCACAACAGGGTTTAGATTAAATTCACATGAACCAAGATTCAAACAATACGTACGAAGTGGGTTTACTGTCTTTAGTCACCTGATGAGTTAATTACAAAATCCAGTCAAGATGTGTACAAAGTCTCTAGGGATTCTCCGAAATTTCATTTTTTCCAGAAGAACTGACTCAGAAAGACAGCCACAAGTTTGGGTGTGTTTTTTTGTTGGGGTTTTGTTTTGTTTTTGGTTTTTTTTGGTGTTTTTTTTTTTGTTGTTGTTGTTTTTTTTGGGGGGGGGTGTGTGTGGGGTGGGATGGGGGTTGTTTGGTTTTTTGTTTGGTTTTTGGTTTTGGGGTTGTTTTTTTTTGTTGATGGTGTTGGAATAGTGATTTACCTCAAAATAACAGAAGAAAATCACGGACTTTACCATTTGTGTGTTTTCCAATTTGCCTGCCTCTGACACTACAGCTTTTAGAAGACTATCTGTGCTTCTAGTCCTGTAGTATAAGCGAACGGTGACAGCAAGATTGAGAGACAAAAAAAAAAAAAAAAAAAGTGAAAGTTTCTGAACAGAAACCTTGAATATTTAAACATAAGTCCTTAATCTAATAAAAAACCACAACAAAGACATTATTAATAGTAAGTAGCAGGGGTTTTTCATGTAATGGGAAAATTTTAAGATACATAAAACCTTCCATTTCAACACCAACCATAGCAAGGTTAGTTTAAGCACAGAAATTTAGTATAGTCTTTTCCACACTGCCCTAACAAGTCACACACACAGAACCATAGAATGGTTAGGGTTGGTTAGGGTTGAAAAGGACCTTAAGACCATCTAGTTCCAACCCCCCTGCCATGGGCAGGGACACCTTCCACCAGACCATGTCACACAAGGCTCTGTCCAACCTGGGCTTGAACACTGCCAGGGATGGAGCATTGTATCTCTAGCTGAGACTGCAACTCCATTGGAAAAAAAAAAAACAACAAAACAAAACAAACCTGATTATTAAACCTGTTACATTACTACCAATATGGAACAAAATTATCTGCTCTTTATACATACAGATTTGCACTGGCAATTCAACAGCGTGGTAGCAAGACTGGGTTTTGTATTTTATTCAGATTTTCATGTTTTATTCATCTCAAGTCCAGCTTCTCTTTTATAAACAGAACTCCCTACTGTGGGAGTTTCTTCAGCAGATTCTTTCTTAAGAGTCCGTAAAATAAATTCAGTACCTAAAGTGATTAAACATAACTAACTTAATAGGGATATCTGTCAGTAAAATAAAGATTCACATAGTTTATTACTAATAGATACATTTAATTGCTTGTCTTCTCAAAGAGCAACCATTATGACAGCAGATGGGCTTAAAATACACAGCTATCTATGTACGTGTATATCTTTCTTCATCAAAAAAGTGATTATGGCATGACTCTACTAAGTAACAGCAAGCTCAATATATCTCATGTATGAAAACTGATTAAGCTGTTTGCAGGCTAAAGGGCAGAAAACCACACATCATAAGTTGTTTTCCAGAGGTCTGATCAGAGCACTGAATGCAGACAGAAGCAGCCACTTCTCCTCAGACTATATCCCTTAAGTAATACACACATACATACAGAATTAATGATACTGGAAAGCAGCCATACAGCTGAACAAAGAAATTGCACTTGTGAATCACTAAAACGAACAAACCCAAACAAAACAAACAAACAACTTTTCAAACCCCTCTCATTTGAGCAGAGCAATCTATCAATAATTCAAAGAGCTATACTCTACCCATTCAAACTTTCCTACAAACAATGCAGTATTAAAACTCAACTACTTCAAAAGACAGATAATGGCATTTTAAAGCTGCAGAAGACACAAGTGTATCACATGCAAAAAATATGGAAGTGATGCACATGAAGAATTTGGTTTTAGAGAAAGCAAGGAGAAACAGGACAAAAGATAGTCTAAAGGAAAAGTTAAAGGCAATTGGCCAATATACTTCCAAGAAGCCAATATTTGAGAGGAAATGCTAAAATTCAGCAAGTTATTTGCTAAAAAGGAACTTCTAACTTCACTTATAATTTTAAGAAGTGAACTGAAGTTCACTTTACAGTCTTATACCTTTCTTTCAATGCCACTGGCTATAGGTCTATAGAAGTTTCCAGAGGAAAACAGTAATACCCCTGAAAACCTAAGTGGCAATTGAAATCGTGCTTCCAAACATTAATGTGTTATGATTGTTGAAAGGAACTTTCTTTCCCAGAAAGAAGACTTTGGCTAATTTGCCTGTAAGCATAATTTCTAAACTACAAGACAATTTTAAAGAATCAGTAATCACTTTCATTCTTGAAAGCCCTCAAAGATTAGCAAACTCTCTTCACTATCTCTTCTTCCACTCAGCTTTTTGTCAGAAGGTTTAAATTCACAGAGAGAGGTATGCAACCCTGCAGAACTACTGGAGTCTACAAATAAGGGGAAAAAAAATTAATATCATAGAAACTACTGCACAGGTAGGCAAGCACTCTGCAAGATCAGCTATTAATGTAAAAGTGAGGTGGATAGCCTGGATAAACACAGAAAGATTGATAATACGAGACTAGAACACTAGTTGATAGAAGCACTGAGGACATGTGGAACAAAGAAGTCATCAAGGGCTCCAACCACAGAGTGCAGAGATGCCCAACAAATTGCAGTGGGCACCACGGGAAATTAGCTTTAAGCTTTTACTCGAGAAATGGCTAAAGGACAGTGGCAGAGAGCTTTCACACCTTAGTTCTGCCATAACAAAAAAAAAAAATTGAGGTAATTTTTTAATTATTATTATTATTTTAAATAGAATTCTTCCACATAGCAGACCCTGCAACAAGTTTGTCAGAGGCACAGCTGCTAGCAAAGAATCAGTAACTAGACCTGTGCAGCTGACTGATTCTGGAAACAAAACAAGCCATCTACCTATTGTATGGTCTCAGAAAAGAAGTAATAGTGAGAGAGGATAGCTCCACCACTGGGAGCCTCTGCAGTCACATTCCATCATAGCACAAATTCACTTCAACATAAATCTTTAGCAATAGTTATGCTGTTGGAAGGCCTCCTAAGGTCATCATGGGCAGAAATGAAAGAATCCTTGATGAAGCCTGCTGTCTGCTGGGTTTACAGAAGAGTTCAGGCATGGGATTGCAAAATGTAGACATGGATGCAGCGTTAAGACCACTCAAACCACATTAGCTCTAAGTGCACTATTATGATACAGACATTACATAAATGGACTCCTTCAGCTCCTTCTGAAGCCATAGGCTCCTCACAAACATAATAAAGTGCTGAGAAGGAACACAGCTAAGTAGAACAAACATTCTGAAGTACAAATTCAGAGAACGTGCAGGCAGGAAGAACCATTAGATCGTCAAATCTCAACTCCTTTCTATTATTTACCCATTACACTTCACCCAACTGTATTTTACTAGAGCACTTATTCCAGGAAGGTATCAAAAGCTAGGATTTCAAGACATTCACAGCAGGCTAACTACACAAATGGTTAAAGATGGCTCTTTGCACCTAGCTTCAGCTTCTTGCTACAATTTTTTACTAGAAATTTCTCTACTAAATCCAAAGATCTCTCAAGTATCTAAGCTTTTTTTCCTCTAAACTCTATAGAAGTAACTAAACGTCATAAATTACTTACCAAAAACTAAACTGAAACTTGTAAAGTTTGCTTCAAAAAAGAGAATGTGCATATACAAAGCTGCCTAACTTCATCAGTACACAAGGAGGGGAGAAGCTGCATGTAGACCACTAACCACACCAAATACTATACTTCAAACTTATCCTGTGCTGAAAGGAAATTACAGTTACAAGCCTGAAGAACACTAAGATGCTAAATAACTTGTCTGGTGGTTTCCTTACCACTGAGGGATAAGTACATCTACCTCCACACAGAAGATGCTGGTACTAACAAAATTCCTTTGTCTTTAATCATCCCTTGGACATAGAAACAAGGGGGGGGAAACAATCACCATACGCACCTTTCAGACTGAGACTTCTTACATATACTTTTGATTCATCAGTCTCTATGCACTTAAATCAATAGCTGAGCTAATGACAAACTAACATGCATACTGCAGTTGACCTTCAAGAGAAGCATTAGAACAGTGAGCCTTCAGTGCTTCCTCTGACTGTAACACAGGAATACAGAGCAGGGTAAGGATGGGCTTCCTACCTGTCACATGCATAAAAACGTGTGCGATGGTAAATGTGGCAGACAACCCACACTATGTGCTTTGAGGTTGTTTTTGGTTTTGAAGTTTTTTACTTCAAAGAAGTCCTCCGATAACCAACAAGTGAACAGATACAGTGGACTACAGCTTACCATGATGTTGGGCAAAATTTCATTTTTCATCAGTCACACACACAAGAGATTTTAGTCACATTCGTAGAATCATACAGGAAAGGGTTTAACATTTATTTCAAAAACTAACAAAAATCAGTTTGCTTGCATGCTTTCACACATGCTGCTTGCAAATAAACTTCTTATTCTGGTCAGAAGAGACAGATGTATAGAAACCATAGCTTTAAAAAAAAAGGCTAGATCCAAAGTTAGTACAAGCGAGCCACCTCTCCTCAATACTCATACCTTGACTGACAATCACAGAGGTTTCTGTTTCTATTCTCATGCTCTGTTTAACTTTTGTAAGTACCACAGACCCAGACAAGATACTCAATACCTAGAAACAAGCTTAGATTGAGTTTAAATTCCAACTCCTTTCAAATGTAAGAGTCTCAAAGAAAAGATTAGGCAACATAGAAATAATGTCCTCACAGAGGCCTCCACTACTTCAATAAAACAAGTTATCTTTTTTTTTTTTTTTCCCCTCCATTTTCTTTCTTTTTGTAGGCAGAACTAGCACAATAATTTCAGATTTCTGGTAGCAAAAAGTCTGAAGTGCTCTTAGGTAAGAACATACACCACTTGTATTAGAAAAAAGTTTTCAAGGGATGTTGAAAGCAAGAAACAGCATTAGAAGCAGAGCTATGATAGTACCTTAGAACTGTACGCTAATGTAAAATATCCTTTAATATACAGTTAGACCAGTTGCTAAAAGAAATGTGTGGTTACATAAAAACACAAGAGGTATTAAACAGTTTGTAAGCTACCATTAATATGGGGGAGATAAGGGGAAAGAAACATCACATCCTGATAAAATCTCACAACAGGAGTTCCTGTCACAGAATTATTACAGATTGACAACTTTGGAAATGGGAAATCTATGGCTTTGCAGAAGACTTAGACATGCAATGAAGAGAGAAAGGATTCTGGAAAACAAACCCCAGCAATCAACAGCTGTTGATCATAGAATCATTTAGATTGGAAAAGATCCGCAAGATTAGAGTTCTAACTATCAACAGAATGTTTCTGTGAAGCTCAACATTTCGGGGAAGACAAAGAGAGTCCAACTTCTTACCAACTCTTCCAAGCTTCTCAGATGAATCATAGAATCACAAAATGGTTTGGGTTTGAAGACCACCTAGTACAACACTCCTGCCAAGGGCAGGGGCATCTTTCACTAGATCAGGTTGCTCAAAGCCCCGTTTAACATGACCTTCCAGGGTTGGGGCATCCACAACTTATCTGGCAACCTGTTCCAGTGCCTTACCATCTTCATCATAAAAAATTCTTCTTTATGTCCAATCTAAATATACCTTCTTTCTGTTTAAAACTATTACCCTATGTCCTGTCACTTCAGGCCTTGGTAAAATGTCTGTCATTCTTCTAAGCTCTCTTTAAGTACTGAAAGGCCACAATAAGGTCTCTTCAATAAGCCTTCTCTTTCCCAGGCTGAACAACCCAAATTCTCTCAGTCTTTCTTCATAGGAGAGGTGTTGCCGCCTTCTGATAATTTTCATGGCCTTCCACTGGACTTGCTTAAGTAGGTCCACATCTCTCTTGTATTGGTGGCCCCAAAGATGAATGCATTACTCCAGGTAGAGTCTCACCTGAACAGAACAGAGGGGGAGAATCACCTCTCTTGACTTGATGGGCATGCTTCTTTTTATGGAGGTCAGGACACAACTGGCTTTCTAGGCTGCAAGCATACTTTGCTAGCTCATGTCCAGCTTTTCATCCACCAACACCCCCAAGTCCTTCTCTGCAAAGCTGCTCTCAATCCATTCATTCCCCATTCTGTACTGATATTGGGGACTGCCCCAATCCTGGGCAGGACCTTGCACTTGTCCTCACTGAACTTGATGAGGCTCACATAGGCTCACCTCTCGAGCCTGTCAAGGTCCCGCTGGATGGCATCCTTTCCCTCAAGAACAACAGCTGCACCACTCAGCTTGGTGTCATCTGCAAACCTGCTGAGGGTACACTCAATCAGATTATGTCATTAATAAAGACATCGACAAGCATCAGTCCCAATACAAATGTCTGAGAGTGACCATCTGTTATTGATCTCAATTTCATCATCAAGACAATAACTGCGACTCTTTGGGTGTGCCCATCCAGCCAGTTCCTTATCCATCAAGTAGTTCATCCATTATACCCGTACCTGTGCCATTTAGAGATAAGGATGGTGTATGAGTCTATGAGATACTGTCTCCAACAGATGGAAACAAAATTTGAGACAACAAGTATATATTTTCACCTTGCCACCCATTTTCTAGACTTCTAAGATAGCAGTAACTCACATATAGGCCATGGTTTAGTCAATTCGAACCCAATTCTTTGAAACAGGTCAATACTTAAAATTATTAGCTGCTGTCATGGAAATACCTAAAGGTAACAGAAGAGACTTGCCAGAATAGTGGCATGGGTAGAGAAAAGAACACAAACAACTTTTAAGCCATTACTAATACGGAAGAAATAGATACAGGAAAATAGATATAACAGAAGCTATGGCTATGGCTACACCTACTTGACAGGAAGATGGAGCCAGGAGGTTGCTGGCCTCTGCTCCCAAGGAAAAAGTGATAGGACAAGAGGAAATGGCCTCATGATGCGCCAGGGCAGGTTTAGACTTGAGATTAGGAACAATGTCTTCCCCAAGGGGTGGTTAAGTATTGGAACAGGCTGCCCAGGGCAATGGTGGAGTCACCATGGAAGTTCACAAATCATGTAGACGAGACCCTTAGTGACATGGTTTAGTGGTGGCCTTGGCAGTGCTGGGGAATGGTTGGGCTTGATGATCTTAAAGGTCTTTTCCAACCTGGCTGATTCTATGATTCTATGAAACTGTGTAGTGAGCAATGCTTATAAACAGAACAACTTAAAAAGGAGACTTAGCAGATGTACCTCTTTCTTTCCACCCTCTGACTACAAACTCAGACTGCTCTGACTAAAAAGTGTTTGCCTTGATTGCAACAGATAGAAACTTATGTAAACAGGCAAGAAATTCACTCCTTGGCTAGGGATCAAAGAAGCACCAAGATGCAGAGGACCTCTGGAGGACCAAGGGGATGTCAATGCTTCGACTGGAGCAGACACCGGAGGCAGGCGAAGGTACCTGAACGTGAACAGGAGCCACCTTTTGACCCAAGCACCGCGGAAGCGGTGCCGTGTTCCCCACAGGGCAGGAGCGCTGTCATCACCCAGCGATGCGCTCCGAGGGAAGGGGCCGCGCATGGGCCGCCACAGCGCTCCCCAGCCGCCCGCACCTCCGGCTCAGGCTGCCGCTGCCACCCCGCCAGCAGCAGAGTCGCCCAGAGGCCCGGGACGCATCGCCCGGGCTGCCAGCCCCGCTCCGCAAACCCCGCCAAGCCGGGCCGGGCCACAACCACGCGGACGAGAGGGACGCCCTTGGCGGCCGGTCAGGTCCGGCGGGGCCGACACCGCTTCTCTCGGTGTCAACGGCGTCCCAACCCCCCGGCATCCCCTCTCCCCGCAGGTCTCGCACACCCTCCTCGTCGCATCCCTTTTCCACCCACCCCGCTGCCAGTGGCTTTATCGGCTGCCGGCGGAAGGAATGAGCCGTTACCTTCGCTTTTGCCCAGGATGCGGCAGCAGAGGTTCTGCAGCAAAACGTTGGGGGATTTTTGGTCCGGAGTCGCCATCGCCGCCCGGGAGGCAAGAGGTGTGTTTAGCGGGGGAGCGGGCGGCAGAGCCGGAGGCACGGCGGGATGACAGCGGAAGGGAGGAGAGGAAGCGAGCTCCCCCCCCGCTCCTCCCGCTAAGCCGCGCAAGGACCCGACAGCACCGGCCACCGCCGCCTCAGGGCGCCATTTTAACAGAACCCGCCGAAAGCTGCAGCGGCGGCAGCCAGGCACCCACAATGCCCCTGCGCGCCGGGCGGCATCGGAGCGCGCCGCCGGGAACACGCTCCGTCGAGCCGCCGCCCCCTTCGCCCGGGGGTTCCGGGGCAGGCGACACACACATGCATACACAGACGGGGACACACATCCCTTCTCACCGCAGCCCTGTGCGGGGTCCGAGCTGCTGCCGAGCCCGGCACAGCCGCATAGAGAGCACGCAGGGGTGGGGAAGGCCTGGCTGTCCTGAGGCAACAGGGCGGCAACCGGGCCTAGGACGCTGCTGCAAGGTGTGTAATGCACACCAACCCTGGCCGAAAGTGTCACCTGAATTCCCAAAATTAAATAGAAAATTCCCATTCTGCAACAGCAGTTGAGGTTTGGGAAACGTCCTCGCATCCATTTCCCCAAAACCTGGGGAGATCAGGCTCACTCATTCCTCCTCAGAGAAGAACAAGCAGGGCAGCTGCACTCGCTGTGACTCACAGCCCTGGGGAGTCCAGGCATGTTGGTAACTTTTCCACACAAAGTAGTTATGAATCACAGAATCAAGCAGGTTGGAAAAGAACGTCAAGATCATCAAGTCCAACCGTTACCCCAGAACTGCCAAGCCCACCCCTAAAGCATGTCACTACATGGGTTTTGATGCCTCCAAGGATAGTGACTGCACCACTTCCCTGGGCAGCCTGTTCCAAAATCTCATCACCCTTTTGGTGAAGAAGTTTTTCCTAATATCCAGTCTAAACCTCCCCTGGCATGGCTTGAGGCTGTTACCTGCAGATCTGGAAAAATGTGTGATGTTTTGTTATCCCAAATCTGGGTTCTTTCACCAGGTGTGCAAGAAGCCAATAAAAACACAGGGCCAAGGTGTTTATTTCATGTCTGCAGAGATGGGTGCTAGGTGGTAATACCACGAAGCTAGCACACTGAAGCTTCCCAAACCACAATTATTTATACACACCGAACATTAACATATTCAACCTCCTAATACATATATATTGTTATTCACGCTTATGATTGGCTAAAACTGACTCACCTAACATAGAATGATTAGGATTGGAAAGGACCTTAAGATCATCTAGTTCCAGCCCCTGCCATGGGCAGGGATGCCTCACATTAGACCAGGTTGCTCAAGGCCCTGTCTATCCTGGCTTTCAACACTGCCAGGGATGGATTAGCCACAGCTTCATTGGGCAGCCTCACTGATCTTACAGGAAGGAACTTCTTCCTTATATCCAACCTAAATCTCTCCTTTTAAGAGTTTCACTGCCTTAATCTTTTGAGGATGTAGTATACCTGGGGTAGGTGGTCTATGAATTGGTGGTCATAATCTCTTGTCATAATTACCTTTCCCCCCTTGTTTCATCTGGTTTGGCAGCTCTAAACAGTACTTTGCAGACTGTTGCCCTAACAAGCCATTATTCACTTCTACGGTCATCATCTGAGACATATATAAGTTGCTACCCATTTTTAAAATTTCAGCAAGTCCAGCAAACAATGTAGCTAAGTTAACGTTAAACTTTAAGTTCTGGCATCAGATGCTCCATCCATATTCATCCCTCAGCCTTGAGGCTGGGCAGTCCTAGTCCTCTGCGAAGGTCTTGGCTTCCAGTGGGCAAGACAGAGCTTGTCAGGCTTGTCATCCCCTAACATGGACACAGACTTCACAAGACGTCTGTCTTCCATTTCTTTTACTTGGTAAATTCGCACTGGGTCCAGCCCAAAATACGTATTTAGGGAGTAATTCTTCTTCTGTGCTGCTGGAGCTCTGTCTAACCCACCTCTGCTCTGTCCTGTAAGAGATGCTTTGAATGCTGAAGTACCCAGGTGGGCTTGGTGCCCCACTGTCTGTAAACAAATATTCAATCAAAATATTTTTATATGAATATAAGTACATTCCTGCTGTGCAATACACTTTCTGACAGCCCCTGTTGGCTTCATTATCTCTTCATAGTGCAGCTATGATTTTGTGTGTGTTCCTTCTGCAGACACACATGCAGGCCTTTCATTACGGGAACATTATAGATGTAAATGGTGGCGCATCGCTAGCATTACTGGTAGTGACTTGATGGCAATCTTGTTGTATTAATCTTGATGGCAAGTGCAGAACTGAAATTCATTGAGGATGTATGGGGTTTTGTCACTTGGAATATTGTAGTAGAACTATCATAGTCTCACCACTCAGATTATAGCTCTTCAAATCTTAGTGATACTTTCTTTAGGCTCTTTTGAGAAGTAAGGTAGAACCCAAAATTAATAAAGTTATCAGAACTTTATCCCATGTGAATAAGGCGGGAGGAGGAGAGAGAAAGCTGTATCTCTAATAATTCTCTAAGAAAGACTTCAGAGATGGTGTGACATGCTTTTGTACCGAGCAGCAGACTTTCTGTTCCATTCTCCATCTGAAGCAAACACAGTTGTTGTCCTACAAAAAGCCAGTGGCTCACTACTGCTGATGGTCACTCCAGATTTAGATTCCATCATGGAAGGTGTTAATCTATCAAGCAGCAAATATCATCGTTCGCATGGGGGAAAAAATAAAACAAAAAAACAACTTTGGCAATAATAACAGGAAGTGATGCTCTTTTACAAAATCTTTACATTCCAAGGGAATCCAGTCACTCACAAATACCCTGTTACTGCTTTCAAGTGGATATTAGTAATTCTTTCTGGTCATGCTGGTCATTTTACCTGTGGCAATAGTGTCACCATTCTGAACTCGGAACATATTACAAAGCAGAACAATAAGAACACGCCATTAAAATGTGCTCACTTGTGTGTGCCTGCAAGCAAAGGTACAATTACTAATTTAAGCTTTTCAACTTCAGCAAAACTACATCCTACATTATGTTTCTGAAGTACTGTAGTAGCTGAGAATTACATTACTGGGAATGTACTATTTCATTTCTAGCCCCTTTTTCTAAGAAAAGGAGGCTTAGCAGTTACTCTGTGTGTCTGTGCCTCCTCATAACTCTTGTATCTCTTCACCAGTTTTAAACAAATTTAGTAGAGGGATGGAGTTCTTAAGGATATTACTTAAGAAAAATTTAATGAAATTAGTCAGTGAGAGTACTAAGGTCAAATTAGTGCCCCCTTGAAAAGAAAGGTAAGGAGAACTTAGTTCTCCCTATTGTGTTTGCTGTTAGCAAAGCAGCTGATTGGTGTGCACACTCTGGACAGCTAGGTATATACACCTAGCTCTGAACCTTTCTTGCCAAGCCTGATAGACGGATGATGTGGGCGCCAAAGGTATAAGGGAGGGAGAGCTCTGGAAATAATGTGGAAAGTGATCAGAAAGAGGCAGGAGGGATGCAAAATGCTGGGAAATGGAGGAAGCGAAGCTTCATTAGTTCTGCTGCTCACAGATCTCCTTGCTTTTCTCTTAATGAAAATTAATCCTGCAATCCTCTCTAGAAATGCTAATTCTGATAAGGCAGGTTGCTAAGATATGCAGGTTATTGTGGTTTTACCAGCTCCAGTGCAGCTTAAATCAGCTTAATATGTCCTCCAGCATTTTTGTGACATAGAGAATCACATCTTAATCTATTTCATTTTTGAAAATTGAGAAAGAGAAAATACCAACTATTTTTTCTTACTGTATAGCTGTAAACTCAGTTCACCTTGCTGCTTGGCCTCTGAGCATTGGACTATGAAAAAAGCAATAGCTGCTCAGATTTTTCATAGTACAGAAAATCCATAAGTTAACATAGATAAATGCATGCTTTTAAAAGTATGACAGTGACTGACTTACAAGGAATTCAGTTTATCCACAGAAGCTTAAAGACACTTGTGTTCAGAGCTGCTACATAAAGAACATATTTTTGCTGGTACATAGCTTTATGACAGAAGAATGTACAGTGAGATCCAGCAGGAGATGAAAGTTGAAGCTTGCCAAAAATAAGGCTAGGAAAAACAAAGAAAGAGTTTAATTCAATAAGAATGTTCAGTCAGTAGAGAGAGGTGTTAAAGAGCATGGTACTTTCTCCAGATCTCAAACATTTAAAGTCAGCCTTCTGTTACAGGCCTAGTGAGAAGATACAAACTGACACACAAGCAACTGAGTTGTGTTTATGTTGTGCAGAAGATCAGACTGGAGGGTATCGCAATCCCTTTTGGTCTTAAGCTTTCTAAATTTAAGTAATAATGCTAAGATAAGATTCTTACCCTTATAAGAAAACTTAGGGTTAATTGTTCTGGCTTCCTCAACTCCTTCATGGTTATGTCTACAGGACACAATACCTTAGACAGCACTAGCTGTTGGTGGGACACAGCCAAATCATGAGTAGAGCATCATGCTGACACCTCTGGCATTCCACTGTGCCAGATTGACTTTTTTGTGTCATATAAGAATTATATGTCAAGAATTATATGTCAAGAATTGTAGTGGCTGGAGACAGTGGAGGATACTATCTGTGCCTTACTCAGCATATCAGAGCCCTGAAGGAGCAGCATCTGGGTCTGCTGGCTCTGACACCATCTAACTTCTGTACTGCAGCACATATTTTCCACATAGGCAACCCTATAACAGCCTAGAGCCCTGCTATGTTGAGTCTGCAGTATGAAGAGAAAGGCCGTGTTTCTGAAGGGCGTGTTTCAGGAAGAGGTGCTGTGACTTGATTTCTGGTAGATTTTTCCCTTTGCACAAGTAGGGCTTAAATGAAGAGGGAGTTTGATCCAAGTTTAACTCTCCTGAGTGCCTTAGTTCTGCATTGCAGCCTGCTTACTGGGACTTTCACAATATTACTACCACCTCTCCTTTTTCTAAACTCTTCACTTCAGCTGTTCTATTGACTGAGGAGCCTGAAGTGTGTTCCAAAATGCTGTACACCTACAGAAGGTCCACTGAATTGGCATTTAAATCAGAAAAGAAACCTGTGTTTTGAAATACTTAAGAGATGCCAGAAACTATGATTTAAGCTATGTAAGGGCAAAACTAAGGACATTTTATTTTTTTTCTATTTTGGAATTCTGTTCAATATTTAGAGTAAAGCAACAGTTCAAGATGTAACACTAGCTATCCTATAAACTGGAACCTGTAGTAATGTTTTGCTTCTAAGAACACTTGTTTCCTCTGGCGGTGCTGCCACGACCTGATAAGTTTTTGTTTTATCAGTCCAGTACTTCTTAGCCATAAACAGAATTCTTTTCCAACATGAAGATATACAGACAGGCACACACTGAAGCCCACTCAATATTAAATGTTATTGATCACAGAGGGGAGAACAGCATTATATATCTTCCCAATGAATAGTACAACTGCAGCCAGCAAACAGGCATTTCAACAAGCTCAGTAAAACTACCTGACATTTTCCAGGTTTCTGTGTGCCCATAGTGTCACAGTCGTGTTATGGAGCTGCAGTAAAGAAATCTCATTGAATCATCTTGTACCAGAAAATGATTTGGTGAAACAGTTTTGCAAAAATGCTTCTATTTTGTTGAAACCCCAAAAAATGCTGTCAAAATATTTTTGAAAATTAAAGCCACCTTGTGACAACTATTTCATTTTAAAAAGCAGAGCAATAATTTTGGAAGGGAGCCTGGAAAATGAAGCTCTGTAATAAGACTGAGTTAATATTTCCAAATACATGTTTCATTTTGTATACAACATCAGATTTTCAATAAGAGTTTTGACCATATCTGGCTTCAGTATTTTAGAGTAAAGCCTTTTGATCTTTCTCAGACCCAGACAAAGGAGGGGAGTGGAAACTATCAAAACAAGATACTGAATATAAAAATAGTATGTAGCTGACCAGTCAAAAAAGATGTACTCATGTATTTATGCTTTAGAGTTTGGCCAATGCCAACCTCATGAAGTTCAGCAAAGCAAAGTGCAAGGTCCTACACCTGGGTCCAGGCAATCCCAGGCACAGCTACAGGTTGGGTGGAAGAGATTCAGAGCAGACCTGCGGAGAAGGACTTGGGAGTGTTGATCAAACATGAGCTGGCTTCAGTGTGCGCTCACCTCCCAGAAACCAGCCGTGTCCTGGGCTGCACCTAAAGGAGCGTGACCAGCAGATCGAAGGAGGTGATCCTGCCCCTCTGCTCTGCTCTCGTGAGACCTCCCTTGGAGTATTGTGTGCAGTTCTGGTGTCCAACATAAAAAGGACATGGAGCTGTTGGAACGAGTCCAGAGGAGGGCCACGAGGATGATCAGGGGACTGGAGCACCTCCCATATGAAGACAGGCTGAGAAAGTTGGGGCTGTTCAGCCTGGAGAAGAGAAGGCTGCGTGGAGACCTCATAGCAGCCTTCCAGTATCTGAAGGGGGCCTACAGAGATGCTGAGGAGGGACTCTTCGTCAGGGACTGCAATGATAGGACAAGGGGTAGTGGCTTCAAGCTTAAAGAGGGTAAGTTCAGATGAGATGTAAGAAAGAAATTCTTTGCTGTGAGGATAGTGAGGCATTGGCACAGTTTGCCCAGAGAAGCTGTGGCTGCCCCATCCCTGATAGTGTTCAAGGACAGGTTGGCTAGGGCTTTAAGCAACCTGGTCTGAGGGAAGGTGTCACTGCCCATGGTAGAGGAGTTGGAACTAGGTGATCTTAAGGTCCTTTCCAACCCAAACCATTCTATGATTCTGTGATAATACCAGTAGGCAAAAGTAACTCATTTGGGTTGGACTTGATGATCTTGAAGGTCCCTTCCAACCTGGTAATTCTGATTCTGATTCTGATTCTGAAATAGCATAAGTCAGTAACAAAGCTCTACAAAGCATTGCAATACTGTACAAGCAGGAATTACAAGGTAATTAGCGTTTTCTGATCAATTTTCTCCTTTTTTAGTGTTTTTCTAGCTAATTTCACTATAAGGTGATAAGGTCAGAGGGTTTTTTTCCTTTTCATTTTTTTTTTACTTTATTAACCTTACTTTGCTTGCTTATTTCCCCAGGTGCGTATTTCTCATGCCAATAGCAATTCTCACATCTGTGTTAGCTGAAAGCCTCAGGGTCAAGGTTTGGGGTTTAATCCTTGTCACAGGGGAGAAGAGACAGCAACCAGTTGGCAAAGGAGGATTCAATTCTTCCCATGCTTTTGTTTTAAATATTAAAAACATTAATAAACCAATAAGCAAGTGTCATGTTGTGGTTGTTATATTTGAACTAGGTGTATTTAAGCAGTTTTCTGACTGTATACTCTTTAAGGGGTCACTGTGAAGATTTCACTCTCTAATGCTTTTTAAAGTGTTTATTGATTTTTCTGCTCTCTTCTCAGTATTTGGAGAGTTTTATGATACTGATTTTTTCCTTTCCAATGAACTAGTGAAGAAAATGCTGAAACTAGCTGTACCTCTAGCTGTGTCAAATGTATAGTGTAAACACATTTAAAAATAGAATAAAACATTTTCTTTTTCTTTCCTGCAGGTTTATTTTGAGTATAGCAATTAGTCACTTCGTAACAATATGTACTATACTTCCACACAAAAATGACTGTCAAGGTAACAATATCCCCTGCAGAATACATCTTGAGCTTCATGTTCCTACAAGTATTAGAAGAAAGTTTCTATTCACTTAGTGAATTCTTTGTATTTATGAAGCTGATCATCCATTTCTTGAAGTCCATACCAGCCTGAGCTTTTTTCTATTAAAATTCTTGGAGATTACTGACTTCATTCACAGTATTGGGAAGAATCTGTGTATATTATTATATTTTTGTAAGGAAACAAACTTCAATCCATAGCCTTCTTAAGAGCATAAGAACAATTCTTAGTGTTCATGTCTGCCACATTCTAGCCAGATGATTAATACCCTGTGTATCTAAATTAGTGAATACAGTATTTTTCTCTGCTTCCTGCATTGAACTATTGAATGGTTTTGCTATGCCTACTTGAGAAGCTATTCCACTCTATTAAGTTAAGAGGTGCAATAAATTGGTCTGAGAAGGTGACTTCTAAGGCCTGAATTTACAAAGGGATGGATGTAGGGAGATGGGTCCTTATGGCTGTTTAAACATTGGTGGGTTTTAGGCTTCTAAATGTCTTTATGAATCCAAGCCTACACTACATGCTCCCAGATGCTCATATTAGAAGATGCTATAGAATTTCTAAGTACATTTTATTATTATCACTTGAAATAGAGGGGCTATAGGCAAAAAGAGCAGCACAGGAGCTACAGATATTTGCCAGTTCTTAGGTGTGAGATTTAGCAGCGGAGCCAGGCTTGGCTCCTACCTGCAGGAGCGTTTCTTTACCCTCTGGCAAGTTAGTTTTTTTGTAGGAAACATTTTGTGTTATACTGTTCAAAAATTTCTTAAACATAATAGGCAGTGGGTTAGAAACTTATCTCAACACTTTCTCCTTCCTGAAAATCTGTGGCAGTTAAAAGAGTATTCTCAGAGAGTCAGGCTCCCAGAGACAGACATATATACAGATGAAAGATACAATCAGATAGTAACAGGAGCCTTTGAGAATGAGGTTTGTTGACTCTTTTTCTTGGGTTTTCTCTGTGTGGTTAGATCAGCTCTTAACTGAGAGCCTATGTAGACACATCTCATGCTTCCATTTATAATAACAGTTGGATAACACCTTCCATCTCAGCACAAACATTTCTAGTATTCTCTGAGGCAGAATCCCCATTGTATACAGAATAAAATATGGAGAGCCACAAGTGAAGCATTTTGCCCAAGGTTATAACGGAAATATCTGTCCAGCCCAGGAATATAACCCAGACACTCTCTTCTTCTTATACTTGAACCACTGAGACATCTTTCCTTCCTACTTAGAATGCTTTCAGTGTTTTTAAATGCTGCAGTTATCCTTTGACGGCTTTCTATTTAAAGACAGCAATATGTACTCAGCACATCTCTAGAAGGCACAGCAGCAGCATACATTTGTTATGACCAGATTGTTGAGGTTTCCTAAACTGGAAGGAAGAAGTCATTATTATCTTTCTAATGCCAAAAGCATTTTAAAAGTCACAAAAACCTCTAATCCCCAGTATGAGAAAAAATAATGAACAATATATTCCAAATAATTTAGAAAGAGTAGGTTTTTGTATGAAGATTGGAATTCGCTGAATTATGATTACAGTTATCACTATTGCTTTGAGGGAGAGAGTATAACGATGGCATAATATTTGCATAAAAGTTGTCTAATAATCTTATTTACGAATATCTTTTCTCCAAAATGAGTTGCTAGTAATCGGAAGAAATGAGATTTGCAGAACTTAATAGCAAGGATTATTGTCCTGCCTTATACAGACGCTATGAGACAACTAAGTATGTGATCAAATAATCAATCAAAGCAGAGTCCAGAGCAGGATACTTCGCAGGTTCATTTAATTTCCCAGTCACTTCCTCTGCTGGACAGAAGCACAATGTAAACCAGACAGAGCTGTTTATCAATTAAGATGGAAAAACATTATACTGAGTAATTCTAACACAGTCAACTGGACAAAGAGTCTCAACAACAAACCCTACCTGAGCTAATGCTTGACAGATCAGTGTTAGCTGAAAATCAGAAATTTTCTCAATTGTCTCATATAATGTGAGGAATCTAAATTCAGTTATGGGTACCTTAGGTTTCCAGGTACCTACATATATTTGCCTAATATAAAGGTAGTCATGTTTATCATGAGAGGACTTCACAGTGGGGGAAAAACCAGCTGTGGCTGTGTAATTATAGACAGGTCGGCATATCATAGAATCATAGAATCATAGAATAGTTAGGGTTGGAAAGGACCTTAAGATCATCAAGTTCCAACCCCCCTGCCATGGGCAGGGACACCTCACACTAAACCATGCCACCCAAGGCTTTGTCCAGCCTGGCCTTGAACACCACCAAGTATGGGGCAGCCACAGCTTCCTTGGGCAACCCATTCCAGTGCCTCACCACCCTCTCAGTAAAGAATTTCTTCCTTATATCCAATCTAAACTTCCCCTGTTTAAGTTTTAACCTGTTACCCCTTGTCCTGTCACTACAGTCCCTAACGAAGAGTCCCTTCCCAGCATCCTTGTAGGCCCCCTTCAGATACAAGGTCTCCACACAGCCTTCTCCAGGCTGAACAGCCCCAACTTCCTCAGCCTGTCTTCATAGGGAAGGTGCTCCAGCCTCCTTATCACTTATCATCCTCCTGGCCCTCCTCTGGACTTGTTCCAACAGTTCCATGTCCTTTTTATGTTGAGGACACCAGAACTGCACACAATACTTCAAGTGAGGTCTCACGAGAGCAGAGTAGAGGGGCAGGATCACCTCCTTCGACCTGCTGGTCACGCTCCTTTTGATGCAGGCCAGGATACAGTTGGCTTTCTGGGAGGTGAGCGCACACTGAAGCGAGCTCATCTTCAGTTTCTCAGTATTCTTTCAGCATATGTGAGGCAGGAGTACTGCCATGCGTTCAACCTTGGCTCAGGGTTCTCAGTTTCCATTTGCTGTTACTATGTGAGGCCCTATGTTATCAGGAGCTATAGCAATTCTTTAACAAAGACAATGTGACACCATCCCTGGATTTATCTAGCCCATAATTATTACCTGTGTTGCACTGATGTTGATTCTTTAAAAGGTTAGGTAATTCGGAGAAATCACAAATTTCCTCATGATGTGCCACAGTATTACAGCCTTACCTGTGCTTACCTGTTGACATTTGCTGCAGCATGGCTGTAGAGACTACTGGCTGTGGACCAGGTGATATTGGTTACTTGGGAGTACAGCACTGCTCACATCTGGGCCCTGCATGTTGCCTACAGCATCGCTCACATCTGGGCACCGCACATCAGCTACTTCTACATGGAAGGCAGGGTACAGGGAGGGGGCTATTGGGTGCCCAGGGCTTGTTCCAGTACAGAGTTGGGAATCTTCAAGGCTTACTTTTGTGAGAAATGACTCTGTGTGTTACATGTTAATGAAGTTATAATTCCAGATGACAGACTCCAGATATCTTCATGCAGAATAGTAGAAAGAAGTTCTGAGGGGGCTGGTTGTGAAAAATAATGTAATAAGGGAACTATGTTACTAAGTACTGGCTCAGCTAATACAGTATGTGCATCTGCTAATCATAAATTTTCTTTCATTTTAATTACCTATTATATTTTAAGATTAAATTAATCACTGTTTGGAAATGGACATCATTGTCCAGAGGAAGCTAACATTTTTAAAAATACAACTCTCAGCTGGAAATGGTGGGAAGGGCAAATAATCGGTAAACTCTGGATTTCTGGTGTCTAAACCCAAATTGATCTTCTATAATGCAATTTAATAAAAACATGAGGCCATTTGGCTGCATGATAAGAACAAGTTATAGACTGTCAAGAGAGATCTCTCCTGGTGAGCTCTCCAGATTATATTTCTCTCCTAGCTAGCTTCAGAAGATGCAGCTGAACAACTGCAACCTGAGAACAGAAGAGAGTACCAGAGCAGGAAGGGAAATGGGACAAGTAAAACACAAACACTGAGACATCACGTTTGGCAAAACAAGCACCAGGATCTGAATCTAATATTCTGCTTCAGAAAGCAGAACAACACTGAAACAGATCATAGCTCGTGTCTTATTGCACAAAGACCTTTTCTGTTTGACACAGCCACTTAGCGGTAAGCCGTGTTACAAACCTACTGCTGCTTAATCAGCATGAAATTGGTAATGCTAATATAAGTTTTGTTATAAGGAGGATGGCATAAGAACATGAAAGGAGGTGTATGTGGAATATCCACTGAAATTATCTGTCTGGCAGAAAGGAGGAGAGCTTCAGTTAGCAGGACCATGTGCTTTTCTCCCAGACACTGAAGATCACCAGTTGCATGTCTGCAGTAACAGAGGGAAATGATGCTTGCATCCATGCAAAAGGTTGTGCAGGGTCTATCTTTTGAGCCTTCAAAAGATCTACGTGCAAAAAGATTAGAGGGCCTTGTGAAAAGTGACGTTTGAAATACATTCCCGTTCAAGGAACCGACGCCAGGTGGCACTGCAGAAGGCAAATAACATTTAGCAATTATTAAAAAACGTGCTTGCTCAGGCAACCTGTGTCTGCACCACCGGGATCCTCTGCCAAATGAGGGGCACTGCCTTAAGTGGTACTGCCCTGCCAGTGGCCATCATCAGGTACGTTATCATTTACCAGAAGTGGCTGTTGTGGATCAGCAGAGATGAAGAGAAGAGCACCTCCACCTAGTTAATAAAGGGACTGTCTCATTTCTTTTAATGCAGACTGCATCTCTCACCTGGAAGAAGAGGGCTGCTCAGTTTTGTTTTGCTGTCACAGGATGCATTAACTATCACCGCATACTACTGATTTCTGCCCACTGTCTGAGTCTGCTACTGCTTGTACATACTCTAGAGACAGCTCAGACTTCTCCAGGCACCAGACTAACCTCCCTATGCACACCCCAGGGCATGGGCTCTTCCCCAATTTTTTCCTCTTCTGCTCAGACACCATAGCAGCAGATGAGCTCTGCAGGCTCACACTTAATCATCTCAGCTGTCAAAAAAAAACCCAACTGTGTGGTGAAGCAGACAGATACATTTCTTGCTTTCTACTATTGTTCATTTAAGGGAGGAATAGTGTCATCCCTTCATGACTGGCCCAGAAGCTAAGTCCTTTCCTTTTCTCCCAGTAAGTGGAGCTAGCCAGACAGCACAGACTGAAGACCACGAAAAGTCTTGTTTATAGTGGGACTGCTTTGAAATTTGGAGAAGAGTATATTGGAAGGGAAGAAGGTCTTCCGCCTGTGCAGCTTGCTCAGGGTTCTGCATTACCCTTTCTCATGAGCTAAATTGTAGTTTCTCGCTACTCGTGTGGTGAGGGACGGAAGCACTAGTTCCCTCCGAACTAGGGCTGAGACATAGAGCATTCACGGAATGCGGGTCATCAACGATTTATTGCGCAGTTAGAATTCCTTATATCTGCCGCCTAAGCACCTCCCCAGGGTCAGCTGGTTCCTGTCCCTCCTGGCAACCTCCCGTCCGTGCACCAATCCCTACACCAAATCACTGCTTTTAATGGAGAAGACAGATTTTGTGCTAATCAGTAAAAAATGCAACAACACCTGGGGACAAGGGATGTATGAACATACTGTAACAGGTCATTATACCAAATGTGTTACTCTGTGTGTATCTGTAAATAAGTACATAGATCACATTGAAGCACAGCTTCAGGTTCAATACAGCTATGGTCTAGGTTTTGTATTATTAGTGTCCATCCACTGTACCAGCTCCCAGAATGGGAGAAACAGGGAGGTGATGGTATCCCTCTTCACATGCCTTCTCTTCCAAATCTCCAGCCTTCTGAGCAAAATCCCTGATTGACAAAATATTCAGATTGAATTCTTCATAAATTCATGAGAGAATGGTGGGTTTTCTTGCACTAGAAGTGTGTCTCTGAGCTGTGTGACTCTCAGTCTTGGGGCATTAGCTTCCCATAGTTATGAGGGTTTCACTTGACAGACTGCTGGTGGACCACACATGTGCTCTGCAAGCCCTTGTGTTGTTCTTCTCCCTGAAGGCATTAAATATGGAACGGTCCCATCTGCCATTCCATTCTTTTGCCACGTATAATCCAGAATTACAGGACTCTGTAGCAGTGGGGGAGGAGAACAGGTTGTGAAAAGAGAAGGAGCACAAAAATAAAATTTGAAGGATTAAAACCTATTCAGAGTCCAACAAATTGTCAGTGCTGTTTCGGCATGTATCTGAGATCTCGGCTCATCACGTCAGTGCTGGTCAGGAGAGATAATAACATTCTGAATTTAAATATCAAGAGGATGTTCAGCTACAGATGCTAAGAAAGGGTTTGCAGAAGTCAGATCTAACTATAGAAAATGTAAAATTGTACAGCTCCTACATCTGTTTCCTTAGATGCTTGATAAAACTATATGCTGCTTTGACTGGGTTCATCCCTTGAGTCTATCAACGCACCATATCCCAGCCCTTTGGGAATCTGCATGGGGAAGTACAGAAAATTAATCCTGATATTTTTTCTCCTAGATAAACAAATTCACCAAGTGCATGAGAGGACACAATGCTGTCAAACATGCCAAAGGAACTATATCATATCAAAAAGGCACAATGGCACATTAGGGTGAACAAGATGAGGTGTGCAAGATGCCTGCCTTCAGTGCACTGGTGCACAAGGGCCTGAGGTTGAGATGATGATCTTCACAAGGGCCTGAGGTTGAGATGATGATCTTCAGGACACCGTATGAGAGTCAGGTGCTTACCCAACTCTTTTCTGCAGGTGTGAGGAAGGGTCATATGATTTATTGCATATGTTTTGTTAAAGTTGGTAATTTTCTGGTGTGTGTAGCTCACCCACAGGTTGAAATGGGTCTATGAAAAGTCAGAGTGTATCATTGCTTTTAGATGATGGGTTCCATCTTGTAACTTACAACTGTTGTTTTTTCAGCTAAAGTTATAAACCAGAAATGCATTTTATAACTTTTGTGTTATTATTGAAAAATTTCTGTCTTATGTCACTTTGCACACATTTTTTAGAAACACGAATAAAAATAGTGGAAAAATCTTGATAATATTTTGGAATAGAATTTGTAGGCTTATACTTAACATGTTTATATTTTTCCTAATAATAGAAGTGATTTTGAATAAAAGCACAGAATTCAGTTGGCTATTGCTACTTACTCTAATCTATAGTGCAATCAAAAGTGGTCATAAATTCCAGAAAAATCATAAAGCTTAATACAAATAAAGAAGTTAATACCAGAATCTAATATGAAAATGCATTATTTATGATACACTATATTTTTCCTATTTTGAAAGTGCATTTTCCAGTCAAGAAGCAAAGTACATAACTTAGATGATTAATTACATATGCCAAAAAATGCATATCAAGATACAGAGGATAAGAATATTGAAGCCTGTTTGGCAGGGAAAACAAAGCACAAATACTAAAGAAACTCTCTGTTACTAAAGCAAGATGATCAGGAGCTTCCAGAGCTCATTACAGGAAAGCCCTAAGAAATAGCTTCATTAAGTCTACAGTATAGCAAATTAATATTTATTTTGGATAGATATTTTTCACCATGATTTACTCAAACGCATCATGCATTTTTGAAGGCACAAGCATATTTAACTGGGACATTTCACAGAGTTAAATGCACTTCAATTAAACAGTCCTTAAAACATCTTACATCAGTATAACTGAGATCAATTTTAGGTACAGCTGTTAGCTAAATAAAGGAATCAAAATTATTGACAGGGTTTACTTTTTAGTTCATGCAAGTTCATTTTCCATTGACTTTGCTGTAATCTGGGCATCGTTGCTGCTTCTGTTTTCCAGAATAGGTCTGTTCCAACATCCTTTGTGCTGTAAGATCCCATCGTAGAGCCTCAGTATTCTTTCCAGTAAACAGATTCCTCCAGCTCTATAACACTTTTCTCTTGGTTTGCTTGATGAGGCTGAGGTCAGGAAACAAAAGGATTTTGTTCTCCCGATACTGGGTATTGCATTGCTGGAGTTGCTTTCAGCAGTCTATCCTGTTCTCCTATTTCAAACTTAGACAAAACAAAACCACTCCTACTGTCACTCGCAGCTACATTCCCCTCACTGGTATTCTGCAGCACTTTTCCACGCAAAATGTGTTCTTCCCTGATATCAATTTCCAGAACTTCAGCAGGAGTTTTAATAACAAATGAAACAGGATCTGGCCTGTACCAGAGGGGAAGCGAAGGCTGTGCAGAAATTCAGACCTCATTTGGTTTTCAGTTGCTTCCTCCCTTTTGTCTAGTGACACACATTTCACAAAGGAATATAGACACCTCAGACACATTCTCCACCTTCAGCCCATGAAATTTTAAAGGCACGTTTAGGCTCTTTACCTTCCCATATCATGAAAATACAAGCTTTCAGGAAAGAAGTAGAACAGATAGATAGGGGAGGAAACTATTTAGCTATCTTACCATAATCTGCCCACATTCAGCGGTATCTGAACTCAGAGCTCCAGACTGTGGGCATATGCTTCCGATACAGCCCAGACCATACCACAGAGAGGCCCCAGTATGTTCTTATTATCTAACTCTGTGATATCTAGTTTACCAAGTACTTTTAAAAAACAATGCATCTGGAAGCAATTATTTTCATACCATAAGTCTTTTTCCGAAAAAATACCTATTAGGAGAGATAGAACTAAAGTTTTACCTTGGTGATGCCCAAAATGAAATCTAGAATGGTTTTAAGCAACAACTGTATTTCCTATATTTTTCTTAAAAGACATAGCTTAATGCTATCTGAAAAAAACAGCAAAAAAAAGGTCAAAATTTGTACTTTTTATTTAGTAAACATTTGAGAATAAAGAACAATCACGATATAATACTTATTTTCTCTTCACAAATACCATCTTCTTTTCCGATTACTGTTTGACAATGGATTACTGTGCTTTCTGCTGCAAGTAATCAATGATTATATCCTTCTGTCAGCTAATGGCAAGCAAAACCTTCCTTAAAATACTTGCCAGGAATTCCGGCCAAAGCAGTCTCTGTAGCAATCATGCCAGGTTTAGCCCCAAGCTAACAGAATTGTGCAAGGCAGAGTATGCATTGTATGCATTGTATACATTGAGAAACAGGTATAGTGCAGTAGAGATGCACTCAGTAGAGTACAGTTGGTCCGTATCTAGACAGCAAAGGCATTATCACAAAGAGCTTCAGCAGCAACACTCATGCTTTCCACAGGCTAAGTGGTGGCATCTCAAACTCTTAATAATGTCAAGACTGACAGCAAACTTCCTTTAGATTCAATGAGCCTGCTATATATCCAGACAATCTGCCGTGTATATGTTTCTGCTGCAACATTCTGTGGTTCATCACATGATCAGGACAAAACAAGTTTAAATCGATGGTTACAATAATACATCTCATGATGAAACAGATTAATAATCTTACAATTTCTTACAATTCCCTGCAGACAAAGTCTTTCTGGCTGAAAAACATCCTTTGATTCTAACTGGAGAAGCAGGCAGGAAAGAGAGGAACACGTTAGTTCCCTTTCGTAACATAGTGTGTCCTTGTGTTAGTCAAGATCTGCAGAGTAGTTGGAGAATATGCCCTTTTATACCACCATCAGCTTCTCCATCACAAGATTTATGGTCTTTCCTTTTAATCCCTACAGTTGAAGTAGTTTCTGAAACCTTTCTTCTGACACACATGCTAACCCACAGCATAAATGTCCCAACATTCCACATCACTACAAATGTACTTCTTCTCATATGAATTTGCAGACAGCTGTGATGAATAATGTAGGTGAAATGTTATTTTGAGATCTGAAATTACCATCTTCTGAAGAGCAGCTGTGTGCACACACGAGAAAAAGCAAAAAAGCTGACCGATAACAATACCATTGCAGATAAAGCTCAGGAAGGAATTCTTGTCAGATGTCAGATCCTCCCTGTAAAAATAAGAATATTTTTTTTCTGGATAGTGTTATTTTATCTTTTTTTAATTATTTATATGTACTTGTTACATTTCACCAATAGGAAAAATAGGCAAGAAGAAGAACAAAGAATTAAGAGACCTTTAATTAGAGATGACTCAGACACAAAATAAGCAAGTTTTTTTACTGCTAGGAAGAGGTTCTCATCTGTTTTGCATAGTTGCGAACTGTCCTTATAAAGTCTTTGGCCATTTTCGGAATATGCAGCTGCTGCCACAAAGACTCTAGGTACATACCACACAACTCTATTATAACTTTTTATGGCACTGGGATTCTACCTTACGTTGTTTCACAGTCTGTTTAATTCCGAATCAACTCCATGGACTTCAGCATTGTTTTTCTCTATGCAAAGGGTGGATATGGGTCATTTTGTTTGATACAGGTTCTGCTGTGACTTAGCCTCCTATAAGGAATACCTCTAAAGATACACATGGGTCCTGGAGTCTCCACTTCCATTCTGTCCCCTACAGATTCTTCTCTTCTGCAGGTTGGCCCTTGCTGCTTTCTGACAGTACTAATTACTACAGTCACTGGTAGAATAAAACCATAGTTACTCCAAGGACCATGGAAATGCTTGCAACACTGATTCTGAACTATATGTGTGCTTGTATTTGCTGGGAATCCTTTAGAAAACAACTTTAGAGCAATCAAAAATACATTCCCCATGCCCCCCATCATTAGGAAAGCAGCATCACACAATGTTTGCCAAATATAAGTGCATTTCTGGATTCCTACAAACTGCTTAGCTGATAAACTAGTCATGCTTTTGTCCTGTCAGAGCTAAGAAAAAACTAGGAGAAGTATCATTATGCTTTAACAGAAAATTTACCCATTGTTATGCATACGCTTTAACTGTTCCAATGTGGCTATGGGAAAAACATTGTACAGTTACTTTTTTTACCATGATGATGAAGGCTGTGCTAACGGGGTAGGCTGTGAGGAGAGGAGAAAGGGCTTAAAGGTCCTTAGCCCATCCCAATATGATGATGACAGATGATGAACACACAATTTCTAACTTTAAGAATTAATAAAGTACACTGTAAAAATGCTTGTGCATTTACAACATACCCTGCTTACATCTGCAAACTGAGTAAAGTCAAATAATGATTCAAACTGCCAATAGAAGAACATTTGCTTAAGTCTCATTTTGAAACACATCTGAAAACAGTCAGTATGAGTTGGATTTCTTAACTGCCAGTGGTGGCAGGTATCTATTATTTATGGAAAAGATGAACTGTGGCAGAATCATCTCTTAATATGGAAACACTGATCCACATTCCATTCATTTAGAATGAGAATTGCTCATAAAAAATGAAAACGTCCTGCTCCAGCTGCTGAAAGTCTGAAACTAATAAGAAAGATTTTGCATTAAATTAATTCTGAACGGCTTCCCATGACTGTGATGGTTGGATTTTGAAAGAATCATAGAATCATAGAATAGTTAGGGTTGGAAAGGACCTTAAGATCATCTAGTTCCAACCCCACTGCCATGGGCAGGGACACCTCACACTAAACCATGTCACCCAAGGCTTTGTCCAACCTGGCCTTGAACACCGCCAAGGATGGAGCATTCACAACCTCCCTGGGAAACCCATTCCAGTGCCTCACCACCCTAACAGTAAAGAACTTCTTCCGTCTATCCAATCTAAACTTCCCCTGTTTAAGTTTGAACCCGTTACCCCTTGTCCTATCACTACAGTCCCTGATGAAGAGTCCCTCCCCAGCATCCTTGTAGGCCCCCTTCAGATACTGGAAGGCTGCTATGAGGTCTCCACGCAGCCTTCTCTTCTGCAGGCTCAACAGCCCCAACTTTCTCAGCCTGTCTTCATACAGGAGGTGCTCCAGTCCCCTGATCATCCTCGTGGCCCTCCTCTGGACTTGTTCCAACAGTTCCATGTCCTTTCTATGTTGAGGACACCAGAACTGCACACAATACTCCAAGGGAGGTCTCAACTCCAAGTGAGGTCTATATATCTATTTTATATATTCTGGAAGAAGACGTGTTAAAGCCTCTTCTGAAATATGTATTCTTTCACACACACACCCTGACACTACTCTAGGGCACTTACATTACTCAGAGATACTTACCTCAGTCTGAAAATACACAGAACAAAGCCTATCAGTGAGAATAACTGCAGAGATTTTAGTTTTCTGTCCTTAAATGTAACATAATTCTTTAATAAGTAACATAATTCTTTAATTTGGACTATTTTCATATTACAATACATCGGGGTTAGCTTATTGTAACACCAGTACAATTACATTTTCTGAATGACCTTATTTAATGTCACTGTAAATATAGTGAAATAAGTTGTCAACTGAGCACAGATGACTCATAAAACAAGGCAGAAATTCCCTAAAGGACCATCTTGTTCTTTTCCACTAAAGAGAAAATTCTGTCATGGGATCCAGTACTTGCAGGAGTTTCCACAGGTTAAATACATTATGCCCTTTTCTGAAGGAATAGCAGTACTGCAGGTAAGAACACTAGGTTCTAGTTCTCAGTTTCCACAAGGGTTTGCGGAACTCGGGGAGATCCTGCTTTTTGGAAGAGACATAAGCCTTTCTATTGCTCATCTACTCCTACATAGAAACACAGTTAAAAGTACCAACTATTCACTATAGGAGTCTGTATAACTGCATGCCTTTAAAAAGTTGCCAGTATTGAAAAGGTATCAAAGAAAAAAAATACGGTATGCAGCAATTTTCTGGCCATTCTCCACTGTGTACCAGGAACAAGGTGCAATGCATTCCTTTTCTCCTCTAAAACCATATTCCCACGATAAAACAATTTTGCCAAATAAAGATCAATTCATGAATTGAACTTGGACTTTGAAAAACTAGATTTAGTCACTTATACAATTCCAATCCCATTAGTCTTTGGTAATATATTGAGATTTGTTTCTTTATGTTGGATCTAATTGCCAATAAACCAGTAGCAAAATATCCGTATTTCAACAAAGAAAATCCACAAATTCAATATACAGGCTTATTTTATATTCCTAATGGTTCAACAGTTCCATGTCAGCAAATTGAATGCATGGTATAGAATTTGCTGAAGTCAGATGAAGGTGATCATTACTGTCACTATCCTAACTGTTGTGCCTAAAGGTTCTAGCTAGGAGGGGGAACCTCTTTTTGTTGCCGTAGAAAGTCAATGTTTCTTTCAAAGGGCTTCTTATCCTGCAAATGCTGAGTGCTGAAATTATGTTGACTGGATTTATTCATGTACTAAACATGAAAGGGAAAATGTGTAACAGGCGAGAAAGAGAACCATATCATGTTAATATTAAATTAGTATCAAGATTGAGCTGTTATGTTAGTGGCGGCTGTAACTAGTAGTATGTGTTAAATAACTAAGCAGAGCTACATCTTGAACACTTAATTCCTTCTCTATGTTACATTAGTGATTTCCTAATCGCCTTCACACAAAGGCATTGCAAGAGTCAGTTGAAATGCTTCTTTCACACAATGTGTGTAAGACAGGTATGCTATTGTAATGCTAACATTATTTGTATTCCACTTTAAACCACTTTTTATTTTAATGACTTACATTTTAAAGACCTGTAGACATGGTGCTTAGGGACATGATTTAGTGGTAGATTGGGCAGTGCTAGGTTAATGGTTGGACTCCATGATCTTAAGCAATGTTTCCCAACCTAAATGATTCTGTGACTTCATTCCAGCTAGTACCATTCCAGCGTGGCTCAGCTTTACCTCTAGGAGTCACAAAGATATACAGTAATTTTCTTGGATTGTGTTAGTGTTTAATCTAACCAAGATTTGAAGTTTCTCAGTGCAAAGAAATAGAAGTTGCCCTAGGATGTCACAAAGGAGCACTAATTTGGACAGAACTGTATCATAAGCAGATGTTTTAAAGCAGGGCAATAACTTGAAGCTGGTTGATCTGTAGAACAACTTTTATGTATGTGACATACAAATATCTAGATCATAAATCTGATGATCATATGCAGCTCAGTGATATAGAACATACATCTGTATGGTACACAGGAAAACAAAATGTGTGTTAGGGAAAAGGCTAAAATGGCAAATACCAGCTAAAATATCATGAAGTGGACTGACATTTAGTGTAGGGATTGGTACATGGACGGGAGGTTGTCAGGAGGGACAGGAACCAGCTGACCCTGGGGAGGTGCTTAGGCAGCAGATATAAGGAATTGTAACTGCGCAATAAATCGTTGATGACCCGCATTCCGTGAATGCTCTATGTCTCAGCCCTAGTTCAGAGGGAACTAGTGCTTCTGTCCCTCACCACACGAGTAGCGAGAAACTACAAGTGGTGACCCCGACGTGATAGCGATGGATGTGAGCCACGTGGTACAGGTACTGGAGGCCCTCGTGCAGCAAGCTGGGTTGCCGAAGGCGATAAACTCGGAGCCAGCGGGCCACTGCATCCAATGGTTGCGAGGCCGGGGGGCGGTGGAGGCCCCCGTGGACGTATTAGATACCTCCCGATGGGGACGGATCCGCCAAGAGCTTTTGGAAGCGGTCTTGGCTGGGGAAAAGAAAGCAGGAGATATAGGGGAGACGTGGGGTGCCATCGAGAAAGTTATCTCCAGGAGAGGAGCTGCTGGAGAGGCTGCGGGACATGGAGGCGCTGCGAGTGGAGGGGCCGCGGGTGCAAGCGCAGGAGCTGTGGAGGAAGGTGCCCCGGGAGGCGCGGCCGGAGCCCCCGAGCCGCGCGGCCGAGCGGGCAGCGCCGGGGCTGCAGCGCGACTGCCAGAAACTGCGGCCGTGGCAACAGCAAAAAACCGGGAAGCGGAGTCTTGTGAGCCCTGGCAACACTCCCCATTGTGCGACAGGGCAGGGGACAGGGGGGTTCCCTACACCGAGCGACAGCAACCCTCAAAGCCTACCCTGGGGGAATCCTCCCTACTAACGACATTGTCTTTATCCTTGGCTACCAGGCAGGAGTGTTCAGTTTGGTTTTGATTTAAAAAAAAAAAAAAAAAAGAGGTACCCTTATAGCCTTTTGAGCACGGTGTGTGAGTGCCGTGGTGGGCTGTGGACTTGAAACCCCATATACAACTCATTTGATAGTCTCTCTGTGATCCACATGTACTAGAAGTTGGCAAATATATATCCATGTATATCCATGTTTCTGTTAGCCCTTGGAGAATTTTTATGGATATTGCTGACCACTTCTTCCCATGTAGGCTGTCCACCTGCATCAGAATGAGTGTGCATTTTGGTCAGTGTAAAAGCCCAAGGCTCATGCAATGTGGGGGGGGCAGAGCCTCTGCGGGGACGCCCGCTGAGGTTGAGCCTGCGGCCTCGCACTGTGGTGATGCTGCTTGGAGCTGATTTTTGATTGTCTTCACAGGGTCCTTATGCTACGTTCTGTATGAGGGACCGTATAGTGGGAATAATGATTGTCTAGGTTTTGTGTTTCAAATATTGTAATTGTATGGAGTGTGCTTGTGGGATCCCATGCGTGTGTGTGTGTGTGTGCTGAGGGCGGACAGTGCTCTATGTATTTTTTGTTGTTGGGTTTGTGTAAAAGTTTTAATGGGTAGCAGGTTAACATTTTGGACAAGAAAGAGTTAATGCAAAGTGCCGTTGCTGGCAGGTATTTACTGCTGCTGATAAGCAGGCAGGCAGCTGTAGCTTCACGTTTCTTTCCCATCAGAATGCCTTTGAATCGCTTTAACGGGCCTCCTTCTCAGGAGCTGATAACGTGGGAGAGGGGGTATGTTTGTGTTCTCCTACCTACAGGTCCATGCAGCTGCCTGCAAAGTTTGCAAAGCCTTGCCATGAGCTGGACAGACAAGTGGAGGAACCCGATGCCTCAGCTACAGGAGCTGACAGTGAATACCCCGAGCAGAATGAGATAGAGGAGGAGAAAAATAAATGATTGCAGGACATCACTTGAGGGCAACTGAAAAGTAACAACTTGAATATGTGTGCTTGTAACGTAGCTGTTATTAGAGGCTGTGATTTTGTGTATAAAACCCACTTGCATTTACTAGCCAGTTGCTAATGAGAAACTATACCTTGTATTGTGTGCATTTGTTACTTGTAAAAGATGTTAGAGCATGCAAATTTGCAGCAGCTGCTAGAAAATGCTAAGGCAAAAGCTAGAAAGATTCTAATATGATGGTAGTGTTATAAACCAGGTAATGGAACAAATTAAGAGGGTGGAAGAACTCCACTGGTAAGAAAGTTCTTTGGCTAGTTTCTTGCTGCCATCAGCATTTTCAACATGCTGTTGTAACCTGTAATAGTTACTCTGGTAATGTAAATCTGTGTATGCTTTGCCACAGTAGCAACTTGTTACTGGATGAAGCAGGTGAAACTCTGCATTGACAACGAGGTACAAGAACTGAGGTTGACCAAATGCCTGCTGCCATAGTCAAGGGCAAGACTGGGTTGGCCTCTGTGTTTGCCACCAAGAAGAACCTTTAGCTCTGCTGTTGGCTGCAACCCGGCAGGTGTGGAGCGATGGGGACACATGCCATGCCAGACCTTGATGTGAGGGGATGGCCTCCCCTGTTATCAGAGAGACATCCAGGAGAAAAAGGGCAGACCCAGCAGCCTGTGATTGACCTATGTTGAAGTAATATGAAAACATGCTAAGATCTTACACATGGTGTATGAGGATGGGCAAGCCTTTTGGCTGGACAATTTGTTAGGTGAATGGGGACTGACAGGTTGGCTGGTTGTTCTAGTAAAAGGTGGACTAATGGTGTTTATTGTCATTTTAACGATTTTGATTTTGTTGCTGTGTATTTTTAATGTATCCAACGAATGATTATGAGTGCTACAAAGCGTGTTTGGCTTGTATAGAAAGAAAAGGTGGAGATGTGGATGACTTTCTGGCAAAGAACGGCCATGTACCCAGATCAGCAAGTGCCTACGTGGAGTCGGACATGAACCAAGGGACAACAAAAGCTGAAGGAATCCCAGCAAGATAAGAAGGAACTGACAGATGCTACTATGCTTGCACTAAGTGGGCTCTTGACTGATGTTGATAGTGTTCGTCATGCCACCTTACAAATAGGGCAGCAATCGACTTTTTATTGTTGGCACAGGGGCATGGTTGTGCTGAATTTGAGGGGATGTGCTGCATGAATTTGTCAGATCATTTGGAATCCATTTATAAGAGTATACAACAATTGAGAGGGGGTTAAACGGCTAACGAAAGATGATGGATGGGGTAACTATATTATGTGTGTTAGTTTTATTTGTATTAGTAGCAAGTTATATGTTGTGGTGTGTGATATCTATGGTTAAGAAAAATGTAACATCCGTCTGGTTTGCTCAAAGCCAAAAAGAGAGAATTGTGGAGTGGCTGAGGGACGGTGGACATTTCATGACCAACCCAGATGTCAGCCTTAGGAGATGGTGGTTATGAAGAATACAGCTGAACAATGGACATGTGAGCAATCCCAGCTGTTTGGTCTTAGCCAAACTCTGAATTAAGTTGCAAGGCCTGAACTCAAGTTACCTAGGCTGCAAGGCCTAGCCTTAGGTTACTAAAGGACAGTTATGTGCAGTAGAATAAGGAACTTGGCATTTTCTCAAGGCTAACAAGATGTGGGAGCGGGATGGTGAAACTGCAAGTTATGTGAGAAAGGTAGCGAATGGATAATTTTAGCGAGCTTGTTATCTGCTTCAAAATGCGTGGACTGCACTTCGGAGCCAATCACAATCTATATTGGTTACGTCTAGCCAATAGCAGTTCGATTTCTGGAAGCATATACTGTAGCTACTGTGCTACGACAGTGGTCTGCGGACCCCATTAGCCATTGAAGCTACGATGGAGTGTGCGCAAGTCCTTTTTCAGGCTTTGTCTGAGCAAGCTGCTGAAATTTGCCCAAATCACTGTAATAGTCATTTGCACATCCCTGGACTCCTAACTGAAGGTAACAATAGTGCAGACCGTGTTGCACAAGGTCTGCCAGTTCCTGACTGTTGCGCTCCAGTTTTTATGCGCTATTTACATGTCACGGTTGATACCTGTAGCAGTGTCGTCTTGGTTACGGCGCAACGCAAGCAAGACGCTAAGGCGGCCATTTTGCATTGGCGCGAGGTCATGGCGATTTTGGGAGTCCCTAGCCAGATCAAGACCGACAATGGCCCAGCATATTCAAGTCAACTGGTGGCTTCATTTTTATGACAGTGGGGCATTGAACATAAGACCGGTTGTCCTTATAACAGCACTGGCCAAGCTATCGTCGAGTGCACGCACCGGACTCTGAAAGCTCGCCTCGGGTGTCTTGAGGCGGGGGAGACCGTACCTGGAACAGCTCCCGCAGTCCGTGTGCGCTGACTTTTACTTTCTGCTCTGACTAGTTTAAATCAATTCTCGCGTGGATCAAGTGAACAATCCCCCATGAGCTCGCACTTTGCTCCACCTCTAGACAAACCCCCGTATCCGCAGGTACGGGTGAAAGATCTGGAAAAGGGCAAGATAGGTCCATTTGCCCTACGTGCTCACGGGCGAGGCTATGCCTGTGTGGAGGGGGAGACTGGGCTAAGCTGGGTACCGGCAAAATGGTTATTACCGTATTTGTAGTTGTGTCTGTAAGTTTGTATTTGAGCTATATTTCACAGGTGGTGATTGGCGCTCGGCTATATCTGGGAGAGAGTGATGGAAAGAGGTGTGAAATGACATCCCTGGCCCTTGTGTGTCCAGATGACTTCACTCACGGATCCAGTCACAACGTGCCTTACGAACTTTGTGGCCGGCTGTTGAATACGACATCACTCAGGCCGGAAACACCTGCGTCTAGGTCCCTTTAGGCTGACGCTCTGTGTTTATTAGTATTAGGATGTTTGTTTCCTTCTTGTTTGATTATGTAATGCACACTGTGTTTGAATACTTAGTGGCACAAACCTTTCTTACTTAGTTAATTAGAGTTATAAGTTGCTTATCTGGAATAGCTGTTAAAACCCTGAGTTTTCTAGTCTTGAGGCGGGGGAGATGTAGGGATTGGTACATGGACGGGAGGTTGTCAGGAGGGACAGGAACCAGCTGACCCTGGGGAGGTGCTTAGGCAGCAGATATAAGGAATTGTAACTGCGCAATAAATCGTTGATGACCCGCATTCCGTGAATGCTCTATGTCTCAGCCCTAGTTCGGAGGGAACTAGTGCTTCCGTCCCTCACCACACGAGTAGCGAGAAACTACAATTTAGCATGAATTAAAATGCAAACTAAAATTCTTCTTAAAATATTGTTACAGCAGACCAAATATTTTAAAGGCTGCTCTATACAGTACTCTCCTTTAATCACTTGAATGGATATTCATATGAAATTACAAGCAAAAACAAGTACTCAGTTAAAATGCATGGTCAAATTGTCACTTGTCATTGCATTATTATATGAAATGAATTAGCAGGCTCCATTAGTTTCACCATTTTGGTATAGCTTTCATAATTCCTAGCTGTTTTTAACTGCCACAGATGTCTGTAGAATATTATTCATGCTAGACAGCTGTGTAGCAGTTGTAGTGGACAGGACAAAACCTTGAATAATTATATTGTATTAAAGTAAAATTATTAAAATTAATTAATTTTGTTGCATTTGCCATCTGTTGGATTTTAAGTCTTTCTAATGGGCATGACCAGTTTTAAAAAATACATCCAATAAAAGAAAAATAATACCAGCTTTCTCTCATGGAGGAGGAATTAAATCTTTTTTATCTTGTTGAAAACAATATTCAAAAAAAACCATGTTTATTTGTCCTTAAAAAACCCCATCACTCTCTCAAATGACAGTTTATATTTGATAGTACAGGAGTTACCTGATTTAATGAAGAATTGGGTTCAATATTAGATACAAAACTAACTGCACATTACATAACAACAGATGTGATTATTTTCTACTCTATTAGATATCATAGGTTTTCAAATACAATCCTTTCCAAATATTAGGAAAATAAGCTTATCCATCTGAAACATGGCTGGTTTCAGCCGTTACAATGGCCCAGATTACACATTCCTATAGCAATAATATAAATGTTCTCCATAAAAAAAAAGATTCATAATTAATAGAGGAGATAAAATCAAGATGCCTTGGTTCAAGACTCTACAGCAATACCCTGTTATGCATATTATAGAGCTTCTATCACACAAACCTGATCTTAAATACAATTTCCAGTGATCTAAATATCTAGTGACTTCTGAAGTAAGTAAAAAAAAATCAGTGCTGACAGCACAAAATTACTCTGAAAATGGATTTAACCTGTACTTATCATGCACGTTTATACTCTTTTGGGACTTAGCTTTTTCCGAGACAATGCTAGGGAAAATGATAGACTTGGTCTTCTAATCCCAGCCAGGCAAGCAACCCAAGAAAGAATAGTTTTTATACCTCTTTCTTCCCTAACTGAAGACAGGGAACTGCCTCTTCTAGTGCTAAGTGAAGACAATATTTCCTCCTGTACAAAAATCAGAAATCAGTTAGACTTGATCGTGAAATTAGGGATGCATTCATGTAAAGGTGCAGGAGAAAAACAGATTGGATGAAAGGTTTAAAAGCAATACTTTCCCCTCTCGATAATTAGGACATCAATATATCATGAAATGTATTTAGCAAAGACAAAGCCAAAAACTGTAAGAATCTTGACCTAAAATGCTCTTAAACTGACAATGATTAAGTTTGTTGAACAGAGGATGCTGGAATAGGTTCATATGCACACAGTCTTGTTAGCAGGAGCAATTATTTGCAGCTGATGGCATACAGTAGCTCTCTTGATAAATGCTACTTTTTGGGAAGGGGAGGGTGACAGAGAGACAGAAAAACAGTTCCCAGTGGCCAGCTGAGAAAAGAAGGGAGAGCAGATCCATCCTTCGATGAACATCCTCCCCTGGACAGCTGGAACTGCCCACCTTCCTGCTCTAATGTAATGCTCCAGGTGACCTCAGGCCCTGCCCCTGGCCCTGTCAGTTGTTTCTGTGTATGCTGTTGTTAGCACTAATTAGGGTGCACATCGTATGTTGAGCAGTTGGTAAGCTTTGTGCAGTCAGTGGTGGGTCTCCTCGGGTCAGCCAGCTGCTACAACTAAGGGATGCGAGACAGGAGCATGAAGGGGTCAGTCCTGGCCAATGCTGGTCTGTCAGCAAGAGAACATGCCACCATCACACCACTCACAGTTTTCCAGGGTGAGGATGTGGGAATAACAGTATGAAACAACTGTGGAGGTCACCAAGGGAAAAGGATAGAGGCTGTGGGGCAGCTTGGGGGAGGAGCACACAGCGGGAAGGGAAAGGCAGGGTCCAGAAGGGCCAGCAGGAGACCCTTAGCAATAGAAATGGGAAGGCACCTAAGGCACTCAAGAATACAGATCATGTAAAATAACACAAGTTGCTTCCAGATCTCTCTCCACATTGCTGCACATTCTAATGCTATAAGCATCTTTTTTTCTTTTTTTGACATCTGCCTTATGTGATATAATATATATGAACTAAACTTCACAAAACACCTGTATCATCTTCTACTGCATTGTCACACGTTCCATTCACAGTCATCTTTCCATGCCCGTTCCAGCCTAAGCTAGAAGTGTACCGTCTTTCCATCCACCTTTGCTAAAACCAGGATACAGTATGTTGCCTTTTTTCCTAGATTGAGCAAACTTTACTCAATGGTAAATTATTGACTTAATCAGATAAGTAGGAAAAGGTACAAATATCACTGAAAACAAATCAGTAATTTAACTTTTTTTAATACCTTCTAAAGTTTCAGGTATGTTCTAATTGTCTCCTGTTTAGGCACAATATAAGAAATATTTTTCCAGTAGAAATTAAACTGGCAATAACTTTGTCTCTCTTCCTTCACTGGTATTTTCTTTTTTTCAGCACTCCTTAATAAAAATGCCAGAATTTAAAATGATTCCTGGTTCAATGAAAACAGAGGTAAAGAGTTAACAGCCAGTTCAAGTTTCATTTCTTAACCTTATATTAATATATTAATGCACTTCATAAAAATAAAAAATATTTATGAGACACTTCAGCATGGATGATCTGTGTGTCAAAACATTAGCCTAAGATTTGAGATGCCAGAGGTTTTATATATTCTGCCCCAAAGACTTCCTACATAACCTATAATAATTCATGTGGAGACAAAATCCCGAAGGAATTCAGGGCCTGCCTCCCATGGGAGCTGGTCTGAACCACTGTTTACATCTACATTATCCCGTAGGGCAGAGGGTGGGGTAACAGCCAGCATACTTCCTCACAGTACTTCATTCTTTTTATCCGCCTAGCTCAGTACTGGCCTGTGATCACCTTGTTCAAAGGACAAGGCTACCTACCGACCCTGACTGTGCCATATGTGATGGAGGGCCACTGCAACCTCCGCACTAGCCACAGACTTGTCCATTCTTGATCAGCCACATGATGCACTGAAAAGGGCTGTTTCTGAGTATCCCTGCAGACTCAGACAGGACACAGTGATGCTGGACTTGGGGTTGCTTTAAGGCCTAGCCTAGTTCTACTTTTTCCCTCAGCTTGCCCTGAAGTTTACCTGGGGCAGGGTTCAGCTTGATCAAAAGTTAGGTGTCTACAGCAGAAAACTGCCTGCATATAGACAAATGTCTACAGTTTAGTTAAATCAATGAGCCAGTATGGTCAAATGCATGCAGAGAATTTATCTCATCCTAAAGGAAACATTTGGTCAACTGAAAGCCTCTCTGAGTTCCCTGCCTGCACTGAATGGCTCTTCATTGATGTAATAGGAGTTCAGACACCTTTTTCAGATGGAAAGTCTTACAGTGCAGACACTTAAACTTAGAGAAGTCAAACTGCACTCCCAGATTTCATGTTGTGGTACACACTTGCATTTAAACAGTATGGGAAACCTGAGCTAAAATTAAGACACAACACATGAAATGCACCATGGATGTTTGCTCTCGGTTTCCTTTGGCAAGTGAAGAGAAAAGCACTTTCTCTGCCCCAGAGTGCCATTCTAAAACAAAGTACATTCAAGGCAACAATACAAAAAAATAAAAATATTGTGGAACATTGAAGTACCTCTTTATAGATAAAAGGGAAAAATATTTTAGGAACTTGTTGAAATTTCTAGTATATTTTCTTAGACTTTGCATGTTAAATAAAAGCTGATATAATGCAGATTTGGATGAACACTATTTGTTACCATTGATTGATTTTTCCATTAAAAGCCTGTTCTTAGGCAGCTACCATAGAACCTAATTATCATTGTGTTCTTCCTTGTCACAAGACAAAGCTAGCAGTCTAGCAAATTTCAGTGCATGCTTGGAAGTATTTTTAGTATAATATCCTGTGTTAGTGCTGGTTAAGTCCTTATTTTTATCCTTTAGCGCATGCTCTTGAAACAAGATACTGAAGAGATAGCAATTTTTTGTCTATTGCTTTCTTGTCTAATGCCAAGAAGCAGACACCAAGGTTTAGCATCTAAGGTTTTAAGGTCTAACCCTGTTAGAAACTGAGTGCTGTTTCACCCTTGAAACTGTTCTTATAATCCAAAATACAAGTGTATTATTCAAATGGCTTGCTGAAGTGAATGTTTATCGGAAGTCTGAAAATCTTGTTAGTTTAAAAGAAACAGTAAGCAAAATATACCTATTCTGACCTCCATAACAACTGAGCCGGTGGTTAAAATTTAAGTAATTTATAACACAAAACCATTTATCTGACTTCCTTGTGTCTTTCTCTTGGTGGTCTATCAATTAAAAAAAACAGTCTTTCAGTCAGCTTTCACACTTGTTATGCTGATTCCCTAGGACAGCTGGTATCAAGCAAAAGAAAGAGCCTATGGCCTATGGTACGCAAAGACCCCTGTATGCCAGTCCTTTATACTCTGGGAATAATTTTGAAGATGAAACTGTGAGAGACCTCATCACCATATCAAAGATGTCAGTCAAAGATTCTTCAGAATTTCAGTGACACAATGTTGACTAAGAAATATCATTTGGGTGAGGAAAAAGGTGTCTGGGTATTTTTTTTTAGCATGTCTTTTGCATTCTTGCCCATCTCTTTACTCAGGGTCCTCGCTGCCCTTTATAAGCTCTGGACAAATTTACCAATTTCCCTTCAATAAAAGCAAAGATTTTAGGGGCCTCTTTGATCTTGCCTGCACCTGGCTGAGCATAAAAGAACAAATGTTTTGGAGCCTGATTTGCATGTCAGCTATTCCGGCATGACATATCAGGCAGTATCAAGCTCACTCTGCCTTTGAAGCAAAAGGATTTGAATTTTATTTTTTTCCGTAGTTTAACTAGATATGAACTGACAGACTAAAGTCTATCTGTCCCAGCAGGGCAATGGTTAGGATATTGATGTATTAGACCTCTTCTTCTTTGTGCTTGGAGTGTCTGGCCTGATTGGCTGAAAGAATTCCTCACAGTGGGGCCTTGTCTGAATTGGCATGCAGAGGTGTGCCTGACTTCCTTCTGTGTTATGCTGGAGCTTTACTGGGAATAGCAGTTCCTGGTCCTGCTTCTTCAGGCAACAAGCAGAACAAGCAGAAATTTCTGAACTGAACTCAGTGATCTAGTTTTAGTCAAACAAGGTTGAAATCAAGCCATATGCACAACCAAAATCTGTGGATTTGGTACGAGACACTATAAAATGAGTGACCAGGAGAAGGACTTGGGGGTGTTGGTCGATGAGAAAATGAACATGAGGCGGCTTCAGTGTGCGCTCGCAGCCCAGAAAGCCAACCATATCCTGGGCTGCATCAAGAGGAGCATGACCAGCAGGTCGAAGGAGGTGATCCTGCCCCTCTGCTCTGCTCTCGTGAGACCTCCCTTGGAGTATTGTGTGCAGTTCTGGTGTCCTCAACATAAAAAGGACATGGAACTGTTGGAACAAGTCCAGAGGAGGGCCACAAGGATGATCAGGGGACTGGAGCACCTCCCGTACGAAGATAGGCTGAGAAAGTTGGGGCTGTTCAGCCTGGAGAAGAGAAGGCTGCGTGGAGACCTCATAGCAGCCTTCCAGTATCTGAAGGAGGCCTACAAGGATGCTGGGGAGGGACTCTTCATCAGGGACTGTAGTGACAGGACAAGGGATAAATGGGTTAAAACTTAAACAGGGGAAGTTTAGACTGGATAGAAGGAAGAAGTTCTTTACTGTGAGGGTGGTGAGGCACTGGAATGGGTTTCCCAGGGAGGTTGTGAATGCTCCATCCTTGGCGGTGTTCAAGGCCAGGTTGGATGAGGTGGCATGGTTTAGTGTGAGGTATCCCTGCCCATGGCAGGTGGGTTGGAACTGGATGATCTTAAGGTCCTTTCCAACCCTAATTATTCTATGATTCTATGAAATGGTCCCCTAATAATCATAGAATCACTTAGGTTGGAAAAGACCTTTAAGACCATCCAGTCCAACCATTAGCCTACCACTGCCAAGTCCACCACTAAACCAGGTGTGTAAGTGCTGTATCTACTCATCTTTATATCCTTCCACAGGATGGTGACTCCACCACTTCCCTGAGCAGCCTGTTCCAGTACTTGCCAACCCTTTTGATGAAGAAATTTTTCTTAATATCCAATCTAAACTTTTCCTGGTGGAACTTTAAGCCATTTCCTCTTGTCCTATTGTTTGTTTCTTGGGAGAAGAAGCCAACACTCACCACACTACAACCTTCTTCAGCTAGTTGTAGAGAGCAGTAAGGTTTGCCCTGAGCCTACTTTTCTTCAGGCCAAACAACCTCAGTTCCCTCAGTCACTTCTCATAAGACGTGTGCTCTAGACCCTTCACCAGCTTTGTTGCTTTTCTTTGGACCCACTCCAGCACCTCAATGTCTTTTTTGTAGTGAGGGCCCAGAGCTGAACACAGGATTCAAGGTGCAGCCTCACTAATGCCGAGTATAGGGGCGGTGATCACTGCCCTGGCCCTGCTGGCTATGCCATTTCTGATACAGGCCAGGATGCTACTGACCTTCTGGGCTACCTGGGCACACTGCTGGATCATGTTCAGATTGCTGTTGACCAACACCCCTAGAACCTTTTCTGCTGAGCAGCTTTCCATCCACTCTTCCCCAAGCCTGCAGCATTGCATGGAGTTGTTGTGACCCATGTGCAGGACCTGGCACTTTGCCTTGTTGAATCTCATGCAGCTCGCCTTGGCCCATCGATCCAGCCCCTATCCAGATCCCTATGCAGAGCCTCCCTATCCTTCAGCAGATCAACACTCCAAGCCAGCTTGGTGTCATCTGCAAATTTATTGGGGGTGCACTCGATTCCGTCATCCAGATCATTGATACAGATATTAAACAGAACTGGCCCTTAAACAGTACAAAGAGCCCTGGGGATCAAGTGGATTTAACTCCATTCAGCACAACTCTTTTGACCCACCAGCCAGCCAGTTTTTAACTTGGTTTTTAATCCTTTCTTGAACCTTAATATCTAAAGTATTAGAAAATACAGAATATGTGAAACTTGCAACTATATACTTAGCCTGAAATCTGTAGAAATAGTAGAAGCAAAACTGAATGCCAATGTTTCTAGAACAATGGAATCACTGACAGACAAACTAAGATAAGAATTAGGCATGTTTTCTAAAGTTGCACAGAAAGGAAAAGACATTCCTTTACATTTATACATTTGCTATGTTCCTATGTAGAACAATTACTTTTAAAATTTATTTCTTCTGTAAAATAACTGCTTTTATAATTGTTCTCTAATCTCTAAAATCTTAGCTAAGCCAGAGATTTTCATAAAGGATCTCAAATTGGATGGCAGTCAAAAACTGACCATAATGAGTTCAGAGGTAGAAAAAACATACATATTCCTGATCCTCTTGTCTTCTTCAGAAAGACTAACCACCTCCACTCTTTAGAGAAGAAGTTACTTCCAGCACACTGTATATCTAGCAATATATCACTGGCAAAGCCTTGGTAGCATCACATATGGAAACACAGTAAAAGCTTGTAAAAGCAAGGGAATTTTGTTTGTTTCTTAACTGTATGCTATAATATTCTTATTTGACAGACAATATGCTATTTACTGCTTAGCATTACACCTGTCTCTTCTAAACAGGCCTAGCATATTGATTCTTGACAAAGCACACTAGCATTTTCCAGTGATCTTTCTGTACCAGCAACATCATGCAGGATTAATAACATCTATTTGTATTCATAGAATATTATTATAGAACTGATTCTTTCCCTTTTAATTGGCCCCAATATATAAATGCATTTTTAATCTGCATTTGGCCTCTTCTTGTCATAAGTATCATCACAACCTTAGCATCACATTTTCTAGCATACAGTATCAATCCTAATGGCATCCTATAAATCTGTAAATCTGGCCAAGTCCTTTAAAGTTGCATTGAGTTTGAATTCCTGTCTCTGTAATGCTCCTCAGAGCTGTGATCTCAAACTAAGACCATCCTAGAAAGTCACTCCGTTCCTTTTGTCTACCGTGAAGACAGATTTTTATTTATAATTCTTTTTCACAAATAGGACCAAAATAGTCCTTTGAAATATTTCTGGAGTCTTCTTTCTTGTTACCTAAGAATTCAGATTATTTTGCTGATATAAAAGATGGCTTTTACTGGACAGATTTAGAGAAGTCAAGCCATTTTGATATATCTGATTGCTCCTACTCCCCCATCCCCTCCCACTTCAGTTTACCACTGTAGATCAGGACAGACCAAGACTTTCTTCACCTGTTGAATGGAAGCTACAAAATAATGTAGCACAGTATTTAACATATTCTGCGGCTGCTACATCTGGAGTCACCTACCTCCCCCTTGTCAGGTTGGTGCTGAATTCTGCCATGAAACAGACAAGTAATCTGAATATGATTGACATTAAATTATTATATTGTTGATACCTACCTATCAGAAACAATACATCTCCAGAGTTACAACTACAACATGTACGAGAAGAGTGCTATTATGGTGCTTTACAGCTATTTGCTCTTACCATTAAACCCACACTGAAGTCTGCAGGGACACGCCTCCCTGTTTGCAATGAAGTGCTATGCAATTTCAGGATGTTTTGATTTTAAGATGTAAATGTCAAGGGCACAAAAATTGAAGCATGATAAATCAGTTGGCGCATATGGAGATGTATGAACAATCCACTCAGGTCTGAGGGGAAGCCATGCCAAATTTTCTAGCTTTAATAAAAAGCCCTGACAGCCTATCAATATAGGAAGAAAAACATGCAAGCTCATTGAAAAAGGAAAGGATATTTTCTCCAAAATCACTTTTTTTACCCTAGTCATGGAGGGAAGTTCATTGTCTTTACCTTTACTGGTAAACTTAGCAGGCTAAATAAAAAACAGACGATACGTTAGGTTTTGTCAGCAATGGCTGGAACACCTATACAGTGCAGGATGATATACAGAACCATATCACAAAAGGAGGAAAATTGCTGGAAAAAAGGGAAGCACAGTTATGCTTTTGTCAGTGAAAATAATACTTAAGTAAAAGCAGCAATAAGTACTATCTATTTCAAGTAATAATATTTGTGTATTTGGAATAAGGGTTGTAGAAGTAGGGTAGTCTCGTACTACCTGCTCTTTGCTCTCCTTTGTCCACTAACATAAAATAAAACCCCAGGTTTCTAGACTAGGCTTCCTAGTGCATTTGTACCACATTATACACATACACAGGCCTCAATACTTCTTTAGACTTTTGAAAATGACTACAGATTATTACTAAATGCTATTTTCTTGCATAATTCAGTAGTTATTTTTACCGCATTTTATGTGATGAATACAAGAATAAACCAACTCAACACTCGTATTTCTAGCAGTCTCCTATTTCATGCAGTAAAGATGCTTTTTTTAAATCATGCTTTCACTGTAAAATAAAATATTTCTTATAAAAAAAAACACATCAGAGTACTTCACTGATTCTTGTTGAACTCCAATTACCTGTTTACTTTCTGCATAAACAAAGCTAAATACGTCCTGCTGATATCAGCAGATGCACAGCCATGAGGTAAAATTTTGTTTGTTTGCTTTTTAGAATTTTCTGAGTGTAACATAGTATTCCCACAGCTTTCTTTTGCCAGCTGAGTATGAGACTGAATAGAAAGTACTATGACTTAACAAATGCTTCTATTATCCAGAGTTTCAGTGCCATTAAGGGCTTGTCTAAAAACTACAGAGCTGTAATGGGGCCATCCAAATTCTCTTTATGCTCACTGGCTTGAGTACTGGCAACAGCCTAGTCATGGAATTCAGACAGCATATGCTGCTTCTTGACTAAAATTAGCTTTTATGTCCCACAACCCTAATACTTAAGGGATATGTAATATAATGTAGTAATACAGTTTCAGCTACTGTATTATTTTTTAGGAGCAAGCTCTTCTTTGTGAATAGTATAATGCATAGGTGTATGCATTGCATTATTCTGTATATATGCTATATGTATATATATGTAATGCATCAACCACTGCGCTATGCATTATTAGAAAGGTGCCATGATTTTGCATCCTCATATGTGTGTATATACAGTGACTAGTACTAATCAAAATGCTAAACAGAAGAAAGGAGTTTGTATGCATGTGGCTGTGTACACATTTATAAATAATTAGGTCAGGAATTAATTGATAAAATAAAGAGCTATCAAATACCCATACCTTCTTTGTTCCCTCTCCTCCCTTCCCCTCATCTCTCTTCTCTCTGGCTAGCAGTTACTCAAGTCTTGGTCCATTTTTGTCGTAAGGCTTTGTTTCTGTCTCTGCCATCTACCATCCTTCATCCTCAAAGCAGCTCCTTGGAAATCCAAGAAGCCATTCAGATCGATAGTGTGCTGAACATTAAGAGCAATTTCAGTTACACCCATGCCAGCCCACTGAGGTCAATGGGGCTACACAATAGCAGGCAAAGATAGGGAGGGAGCCTAAGGGCTAAGAATTTCAAGGAAGGAATCCCTGACTCATGACCTTAAAGCATGGAAGCCTTCATAAATCACTTCCCGTGCTACTGCATTCTTCCCTTAATATCTTGCCTTTGATGAATAGCTGGAACCACCTCCTGTTTCCAAAAGGGGGAGGAAGGGCATTGGAGAGAAGACTGGAACAAGCTGACATTTCCTGTACTCTCTAAGCAGTATGGAAAACTAAGGCAAAAATCTGGAATTCCTTTTTGCTCATGTACTTCTCAGTACACAGGAGACAAAGTGACGGCTAATTGATAGAATTCAACAGTAGTATGAAAACATGAACAAACCCTCCTTCATTCCTTCATCCATTTATTAAACAATACCCATTATATGACTCGTTCTGCCAGGATGATTACTTCTAGAAATGTTACACATGCACGTACACTTCCCATCTCAGATGTGTCAGGGCAGGCCTGTGTGATTTAGGACAGGACTCATACTTCACTTGGCTTCCAATCACAGCAGTATCTCCATGTATAGAAAAATTCAGCTACACTCATCTTTCTGTGAGAACACTGAAGATCATTGGTAATGATGGCCTAATTTGAGGCAGGAAACTGCCAGTAAACAATTATTTTATGAAGCAAAAGAAAGAGGTGTACTCAAGAAGTAAGATAGTTTGTATTCTTCCCTTTCACCTGGGGATGTTAAAGCACTAGTTGTGAAGGATATAAATCATGCACTTGTCACACTACAGCCCTCCCTTTCTAGGACCTTTCTACTCTAGCCAGCTTTGGAGAAGCCGTAGTATCAAAGTGAGGCTAAGCAACAGATTTTAAGCCTTGACTGTCTTAAAATCAGTCAACACTGAGTGGCTGCTGCAGGACTGCCCTAGTACATGTGTCTATTTACAAGGCACCAAATAGTGTACGTGGCACTTAATCATAGTATTTAGCTTATCACCATATACGTCCCTCTTAAATGGTTTCTGGTAGTATTATCCACCTCCACTGAGTAGGTTCACTACTACTAAGCACCAGTTCCCCTAGAATAATTCCCAGCTAAGGATATTTTATTCTGTCCCACATTTCTGGACAATAGAAAGTCAAATCCCCTCTTTCAGCAGCTGTTGCCTCGGTCCAGCAGGGACTTCCACCAGCTGACAGGCTGGTAACTGATTTCCCTTGCCAGGACAGTGTACTCCAGCAAAGAGATGTCTCAGGTTAAAATCAGTAAACACAAATTCAGGAAAAGCTTTGGTTTGCCTAACCAGAACAAAAGCCCAGTTAAATGGAAACATGAGCTTCCTCAGAACAAGTCGTCTTAGTCTGCACAGACTTAACATCTCAGAAGAAACTGGTGCCTTGCAAATCACAGCCTCTTGATAAAATCAGTCCCTTGTCAGGCTTTTTGTACTGTGTAGATGTTGTTGACTAGCTCTCTTTCCAACTCAGCTGTAAGTCTAGTGAGTTTCCTGCTTTCAGAACTGACAGCTTTGAGAAATATCATGACAAGGCATGAATATTGTCACCACAGTTTATTAATCTTTTTCTAATTAGCATGAAATCCATACGCCCATTACATGAAATAAAGACATGGAAAAAACTCCCAAACATCCAGTACAACAAAAGCACACATACTGTGTGGGAGCAAGCTGCTTTCATAATCATACAAATCTACCTCTGCACTCTCAGCAAGCTACACAAATTTCCTTTTGCTTATAAAATTTGTGAAAAGACTACAAGATCTCTGTTGCTTCCTAGATTTGCCAATTAATACTTCTTTCCACAGAGAATACCAGCCTCCATACCAGCTTGGCTCCCTTTCCTGCTCCCCTCCACAGGATTTAAATGAGAGTAATGTTAGAGGAAAAGACGGAATTCAAATTTCTGCAATCATACATAATATAGAGATATTTTACAAGTCAACAGGCCATACTCTGGAGAGGAAAAATAAGACAATGAAAATTCTAATATAGTATTTTTTGGCTTTTTATGCCACTCTAGTTTTTATTTCATAAGCCCTTTTGGAAGGATGTGCATCCCTGCCGGGAGGAAACATTCTTCACAGAATTGTTGCCTACTTAACTAAAACAGTTTCTAGTAATATACCAATGACAAGTTGGAACAAACTTTTAACAGCAACTTTAGTGAAATACAAACTCCTGCAGGAGACAAAAAAAGAAAAAAGGGTAAAAAGCAATGGCTGTGGCCCTTACACATTTCACTGCAAGTGACATGATGGAATTGAACGTTGTCATGATTGAAAGCTTCAAAGATCTCATACACTTCATTGAGTCTGCCTACAAAACGCTAAGTCTCACCATGTTCCCTCACAGCAAGATTCCCAGTCCACACAATGCTCATCATGCCAAGCCTCTGCAGTGCTCAAGAAGATGAGCCAGACATAGCTGCAGTAAGGGAAAACAGCAGCATCTTAAAGAACCACTTCTCAGTCGAATAAGCTGTGGCCATAGGATCAGGTTTTAATACTTGCTGCATGCAGATGTAAAAGCCGTTTATAGAGCATTAATATTGAAAGCATCACCAAAAATTATTTTCAAAACATTTCTTGGAATACTGGTATTTTTTCTATTCCAAGAGAAAATGCTGATGTCATTTGGATAAAAGAAATGAAAGAAGTGTGATCTGTGTCACTGTCACCTGGGATTTACCTACAAGAAAGAAAAGAATACTGTCTATATCCATCCTACTTCCATCCCTGCTGCCTGTGGGGGGCCATCAGGAGGGCTGGAGGGGCGAAGGACCTCCTCCAAACAACCTCGTCCCACCACTCCCAACACCCCCACTGTGTCAACTCCCAGCGCATGAGAATGCTGCTTCTAAGAATAACCAGGAGGAAGGGTAAGTGCAGAACAATGCAAAGGTACACAGCACACAGGCTGTCCTCTGTGGGACAAGTCAGACTGCCCTAGACTGCAGTGTTGTGTCTCTTTCTTAGGAATTTGCCCTCCAGCTGGTTGTAACTTTCAAACCCGAAAATCTGATGACTGTATCACTGCATCATTTTTATCTAAGCGAAAGGTTCATTTTTGTAGTGTTTAATATTTCTGGTACTTTATGTATTGATTTGTAGCTACTCATGCTTCCGAAATAAACAGTTATAAAACAAATTGAACACAGTCAGGAGAAAAAGCAGATATTGAGAAATCTAAACCACAGCTTTTTTTGAAGCCCAGAATGCTGATACTGCTATATTTAGTGCCTTATTTGGTGGGAAAGAACAAACCACTAAAAGATTTCTTCCAGCTTCGATTGAATGCTACATTAGAACAAAAGTAATTTTTCAGATGACATCAAAGTAGCCAGAAAGTGATATCCTTCTTATTTACCATCCTTTTGGAGAATCAGCTGCTTGCTTTTATTGCTAGCAAACATTGTCCAAAAAGTACTACCTAACTTGGAAGTATGTTATGATGAATACTAGTTGTGCTAACTAGGCCATGTGGAATATGACAGGAATTTTCATGTGCTTTTTTAAAAAGTAATCTCTTTATTCTTGGTGGTGGTGGGGGAAAGCAGCCCTCAGGCATGCAATTTATTTGGAATTCAACATTTTCACAGTGTAGAACTCTTACACAGTTAAGACAGCTGATCAGAAAAATTAAAAAGGTGAAAAAAATATATGTAAGGGTAGAAATCAGACCTGTGAAGTGCTATCAAAAATAAAGTAGCAAAATAATGTTCTGTTCCTTTAAGATACCAAAAATAACCCACAATACTTTCCTCATCTAGATCCTGATACTGCACTCAGCTCTACAGTCACAGGAGTCTGACTGTGGGGAGTTCATTGCCGGACTGAGGCACTGAAGTGTAAAATAGAGACATAAGGCAAGGCTAACATTAATGCAAATCCAAAGCAAAGAGAACATAAAGTCCACCCAGCAAGGACAGAATACTATTCACAGTACCTATAGATTCCAGCACTTTCCTTCCTTCTGTTTATTCACTGCTTATTTTTATTTTTTTCCCTTTGTTTATGCCATGGCTGCCACTAATGAGGTTTGTCACTATTCCAACAACAAATATCTCTGAAGGTACTTGTGCGTGGTGTTTGAATGGGAAAGCAGGTGAGTGAACAACGAAGTAAATGGAAGATCACATTAGTAACCATAGCAGCCAACAGCATTTTATTCCAGGAGAAGTTTCCTTTGGTGGAGGCTGGGCTTGCTTTTAATGAGTTTTGTACACTGCTTCACAGTGATGAAGTCAAGTCTTCCAAATGGTCCACGTGACAGGATCATCTACTGCCTTGTGTCACTGGCGAGACCCTCCTGAATGCTGTGCTGCTCCTGATGAAAAGGATTACTTTGTAGTAACCAGGGACTGGATCTCTTGCAAAGATGTATTTGCTGATGACCAAAACTTCCCAATGATTCACTAAGTTACGCATACATAGGTAATGCATATGAGCAAATCTTGGTTGTAATTGCAGAGAGCTGCCTGAGCTGGTAGAAGGTTGCAGCCAACTTATTTTAACTGATGTGCGTTTATCTGATTGTGTCAGATACTTAGAAGCCAAACTCTGTTCTTTTAGAGGATTTCGTTAAGAAACTGTATAACAAAGGTCACCTTTGTTAGCAGTGATGTGGGAATCATGTTTTGTCATAATGACAGTGCATTTAGCTTTTGAGTATAGCAGAAGTTATCCATTATTGTCAGAGGTTAGAAACAGAGAGGTCAGAGAGTCAGAAATATGTCTCATTTTCATACATACTTTCTGGAAAAAAACCATCTAGACAAAGAATGTCAGGCAAGAGTGATCTTCATTATCCAGTGCTTAATGCTTTGTCCTCTGGGCCAATGTGCTTCTGACAGAATCATCATTATAGCAGTGTGATGCTGGCCATGCTTTGGCTTCACCTTCAATTAGCTGGTTTGGACAGGTAAGTCCCTGGAGCACCACAATAACCATTAATTACATTCTTCTTCAAATGAAGTACATCTATCACAAATGCCAGGGAGTGAAATATTTTTAACATAATACAAAGACTTCAAAATTAGTGTTGGTATCTCTTTTCACAAGCAATATTCAGAAGGATCTGAGCAAATACTGTTTGCAATAGATCAAAGCATAAACATCTGTTCCACTGAGGGAACAATTTCCCTTGTTAATACAAATTAACTAGTTGACATATATGGTGTAGATGCAAGAAAGAGAAGAAGTGGTTCTTTTGATTAGCTTTTCAGAAACATAATAGAGGGAAAGACACAATTAAGAAGTGATAAATTTGTAGGGGAAAAGCCAGGAACACTGCAGGATAAACTATTTCATTCAAAGCATACACCATTTCCTTAAGCAGATGAGCGGCATACAATAAATGGCTTTTCAATCCCTGTCATTTTCCTCTCCTCACACTGTTCTCACACATGCAAAAGTCAACTTTACCACTTAGTTTTTAGACACTTTGGCCAGAACTACTAGAGGTACATAGCCACTAACATAATACAGAGCAGGAATAACAGATGTTAAACGTCTTAAAATCTAGAACTCCAGTGTCTTTGACGTCTACCCTATTATCAGTGTATACTCTATCACCATTGTGCCCGTGGTAACTGTGGAACTTTATTGAGATCCACCTCTAAATCCTGCCTTCTTACCTTTCAAAGCTGAGGTAGACTAAACCATGGAGTATCACTGCTTCAAGAAGAGAATTCAGCATGAAGTGAGTTGCTGCCCTTGGACCAGTCTCTCAACATTTTGACTGCAGTTATAAAACAGGGCAACCCAACAAGGACTGCAAAGTAGCAGAAAACACAGCTGTACATAAGAAGAGTAAGTCTTTTGCACATTACCATATTCAACTTGATATCTAATGCTATTTAAACAAATAATGGGATATTTTAAGCAGAGCTGCACTGATACAGTAAGTAAATCAGAAGGGATGTGAGAATCTGTTTAAGTGGTATGTGGGTGATGGATAGAAATAGTTAACGAAATGGATCAGGCGTTATTGCCCTGGTCCAGCTTGGGCCTTGGGAACCCTGAAGAAAACACCAGGTGTTCATGCCTTGCTCAGGCCTAAGCCTTGGGAACTGTAAAAACAATGAAGGGTAAAGATCGGTTAGCAAAACAAAGCAGGCGGTTTGCCAGATAAAGCAGGATGTGCATCTCAAAGACAGACCAAACAGTGTGAATATTTGTAACCTTTAGTAGTTTTGCTAAATCGGGATGATAAGGGAGTAAAAGAGTGGAAAGTTACTGCTTAGCACCTAGTAGACTATAAAAGGGATGCGAGGCGCGAAATAAAGGTCTTCACATTTCACCAGAACTGGAGTCCGTCTTTGATATGCCACAGTGGTAGGATCTAGAACATTTGGTAAGTCAGCTGGGCAGGTAGGAGTTGGCTGAGAGTAATTCAGTAATGAATCAGAAGGAATCATTCTGTAAGAATATGAGGTAGAAAGGGAGAGCAATAGAGAGGAGGTCTAATCTGCAGACAGAAAAGAAGCAAGACACTCGACAGCTAGGTCATGGAAGGTAGAGACGGCATACAGGTAATTTTAGGAATTTATTTTTAAAATGAGAAATGAGGAATGAAATAAATGTGATGGTATATTCAAAGACTATTAGTTTAATGAATTGCTTCAAAGTGAAACATTGCATAATAGGCAGAACAGATCCATGACCGATATGACTAAGGCTGCTCTTTTGGCTCGACTGCTATGTCACAACGTGACCTTTAGCAGGTCACTTCAGGCTAGATCCAATAAAGGGCTCAGGCACCTTACACCTGACTTAGGCAGCTTTGAGGTACGTAAGTCTAAAAGTACAACCTAAGCACTGTGCTCAGTTACATACTAACCGTGGGGGAGCTTGCTACTCCAAAAAGGCATATATATCTGCTGTTCAGTTCTTCCTGCACAAACACCACTCACTCAGCAAGGGTGTGCTGTGTCAACTTTCAGTGGCCTATCAGTGCTTTTATCTGGACTGCACATTTAGGTTTCCTCTTTGGGGAAATATGGGCACAAAGGACAACTAGTGCAGGCTGGGATTTCACCTCAGTATGTGCCCAGATCCAGCTGTGCTCCTTTTCTATTTTTCTTGGCAGCATACTGCCACGGGTTCACTGGGAAGGGCAGAAAAACGGCTCAGCTTAGCTTGAGCAGTAGCCTGGAAACGGCAAATATGTATCTGAGTGTGTGAATCCCTTCCCCCTGCCCTTGACTGAAAGAGTCAGTGAGAATAGGAACCCTGGTCCTCTTTTCCCCTTAAGAGAATACAGCCAACCTTTGCATCCACAGGGGACTTACCGGTGGGGTCCATGCTCTGGATGGAAGGGAAATGTTTCTTGCAGCCTCATTTCGGTTACCTAAACTGGAGAGACAGCAAGAAGCTCAGCTCAGAGCTGTCCCTGCAATGATCATGATCACCACTGAGCGTTAACTGTTACCAGCTCATTAGGTGAAGTTCACTCCCTTCAGAACGGCTACTTGCGGTGCACCAAGCACCCCACACAGGTTTTCTAATGGAAACAATGCACAGAAATTGTGGAGTTTAACACATAGGAGTTATTACCCACTCTATGAAGAAATGACACTTACTTACATGGAAAATACATTGTGGTATTCGGATGAAAGAAGCTATTGCAAGTATTAAAAGAAAGGAAATTTAAAAAACAGTTTTCTGCATAATTTGAAAGTTTGCTTTCATTCCAAATCTGTGTAAGAAGCATTGTCATTAAAGACACTGGATTGATTAAATGTCACAATTTGACTAAAGTGAAATAGCTCATAAAATATTATGAAATATGAATATTCCATGAATTCTTTGAAAATGAAAAGGCTAGGCAGAGAATAATCCTAAAAACCAACTGAAACAATTTCCTCTTTCAGCTTTGCAATCTATGTATTTTGATATTATCACTTCATGTTCATTAATTAGGTTCTTCTATGCTTTTTGTAATAAACTAGTTTCCTAAAGACTGATGAAACACACAATATTGTTTTAATATGTAATTGTTCATGCAAACAAACAGGTAAGAATGTAGTTTTGACTTATCCAGAAGTACTAATTTTGTGAGAAATTTCTGTTGTTTCACAGCTTTTAATTCCTTTTCTGTTTCAGTGGCCATGCCTTGAAAGTGAAATATAAATACCCAAACCTATGTTACAGAAGTGTTAGGTCTGTAAATAGGAGCATGAAAACAGGAGATGCTGCAAAATGAATATAAATTATTTGTAGTAACCAAGATGAAGAAAATCGGGGTTTAGACCAACAACATTTTAGAGTTTGAACAGCAACATTAGGTTGACCACACTGCACTTAGTGTGCACTGAATTACACATTTTGCAACCCAAACAGTAATAAAAAATGCTGAACATATATAATGCATCTAAATTAAAGGTGACCTGTAAAGAATCAGTCCTATGTCCTTTCTCTTAGCATTTATGTGATGATCTCAAAAAACGTAATCTACATTTTTTCCACTGTATAAGAAATTCAGTTACTCTTTAGATTTTATGGTGTCCAAAGAACTACTGAATTGTGGCAACACATAAAGGATCAAAAATTGCCTAGTTTTGGCCATGAGCTAGGAGATAAAGGACAGCTTACATGATCATTGCTACAGGAAGGGATGGATTTTCACAACAATAAAATGCTTTTGATCTTGCTTTCTTTTGTTAAAATTCACTTTTTATTAAATATTTATAAAATTAGTAAGTTCCAACTAATTTTGGAGAAAGTATTTAGCTTTAAGTCAGGTTTTTATCTAGTGTACAGAGTAACATGAGTTATCTGAGACTACCTATAGGATTCTTGCAAACTTGAGGGAGTCCTTTGGTATGAATGGCATGAAAACACAACAGGCGAGGAAAACAAAGGCCTTCAAAGGTGTTAGTTCAGCTATCTTAAAAAGCCCGGGATAGGCTCCTACTTCTGTGTACATTCTTGATGACTTCTTATCTCTTCACTTACATTTCTACTGTTTGTAGGCTTATTAGGGCTTCAGTTACTGAAAAAAAGACTGCCTCTGCTGCGCTTTCCAAAGGAGGAGCTTCCACCTGTTCTGTGCTCCGGCAAAACGCCGCAGCTCCCCGCCGTCATGTACCGTGAATGCTGCCCTTCCTCGGCAGCCGGGACGCAGAGGAAGAGAAGCGGGAGCGAGCGAAGGATTTTTTGCTTTTATCAGTTCAGCCCCGCCGCCTGCAATCGGTAACACTCATTTAAAAGCATCTGCGGTCTCACAATAGACACCTCGCACCCCCGCGAACCACCACAGCAGAGCGACAGTGCCCTCAGTCCGGGCGCAGACTGGACGCAGCCCTCCATCCCGGCGTTGCCAGGAGCCGCCTGCCAACACCGTCGCTCCAGACGGCCCCGGAAGGGCGCGGCGGCTACTGCTCCCTCCTCACCTTCCCCCTTGCTTGCTTCCTTCCTTCCTTTCCCTCGCATGGGGCTGCAGCCTCGCTTCTCCCACCCCGCGTCCCGCTTCGCCGCGATCCGCACGGGGGGATAGGGGTGGTGTGAAGGCGGGCAGGAGGTTTTAAAGTGCTTTTCTCCTCCCGGCAGGTTTTATGTGTCCCCCACCTCCGCTCGCCCTCAGTTCAGCCGCAAGCAGGCGGGAGCCCGTTACCCACCGTTAACGGCAGCGGGCACGACACCGAGCACCGACTGTGTGTGGGAAAGGAAGAGGAGGGAGGGAAAGGAGGTGGTGCCGGCGCGCGCATGCCTGTGTTCCCCCCGCCGCGTGACGCGCGCTGGCTGGGGCCGCCCGGCGAGGAGATCAAAGCCGGAGCTGCGCGAACCGCGCCAGGGCTTGGGGTCGGGCTGAGTGCCGGGAGCACGCGCGCGCGCGCGTGCGTGAGGGGGAGCGGCGTGGGGGCGGCCCCTGTGCCCTGCCCCGCCCGGCGGTTAAAGTGTCTGGGCGCCGGGACAGCGCTTGTCGGGAGCCGGACGGCGCGGTTGCGGCATATGTTATCTGCTTCCCTTACGCCAAAGTGCTTGTTGTGGTGCCGGGCATGAGGGGCTGCGGGGTGCCTCGCCGCAGTGGCGGCGGCGGCGGCGGCGAGCACATGGCATAGCCGAGGTCGGCGGCGAGCGCCGGGCCGGGGTAGCGGCGGTCTGGCGGAGCGAGCGTTGCTCTCTGCATGTGGAAAGTGAGGCGAGCCAGGGAGCCCGGCGGCACTGGAGAGCACCCGTCGGCTCGGTCCTGAGTGCCCGGGCAGTTGCGGCGGCCGCCAGCCCGCCATGGATTGCAGCCTCCTCCGGACCCTCGTGAGCCGATACGTGAGTATCAACGGCTGGGCCCGTCCTGGCGGGGTCCCGGAGCCATCTCTGAGGAAGCCCTCGCCGGGGCTTCCCCTCAAAGTGCGGCGCGTACTTTCGGGGCAGGAGCGAGCTCCGCCGACACCTGAAGCGGAGGGTAGCGGCGAGGCTGCGAACGACAGTGATTCGTGTGGGTCTCGGCGGAGTGGCCGCACCGCGCGGTGGCCCCGGGCTCGCAGGAAGGGCTCGGGTAGGAGTTCGTGGGTCCCATGACTCGCACGGCGGCCGGGGCAGCCTCAGAGTTGCTACTCGTGATTTCCCGTGTAAAGGGAGGTCGCAGCAGTTGTTAATAGGCTCCTTGCAGCCCTCTCCCCGGGTAGCTGGCTGTAGGGCTGGCCCTCGCTGAACCAGAACGGTTGACCTGAGTTCAAAGCACTGTCGTTTACAGTGTGCTGAGACACGCAGTTATCAAGGCAGATAAAACCTTAAGGTTTCTTTCTTCTTCTACCCTTTTTACCCCCTTCTTCTTCCTCTTTGTTATATTGTTTCAGTCAAGCTGCGTTTTGTGAAATTGTCCAATTTAAATACACTTGATGAGTCCTCAGAGTAGTCTCAAGGTTTTGGGGATTCAAACACACTAAACTTAGTGTACTCTGGGGAAAGAGCCAGTTGATCCTGCTTGTTGGTCAGCGTGTTTTCGTCCACCCATACCGTCTGAAGGAGCGAATCAGTAGTGCATTAGAGTGAATCCAAGTGTAGGTTGAGGTGCATCAGTGAGTGTGAATCCGGTTTTATTGAGCCCATAACAAATGTTCAGGATAATGGGTTTAGATTGGTGGAATGCCAGTAAGCGCAGGTTTACACAATATGAGTGTCACGGGCTACCCATACCAGGGAACTACATCCAAAAGCAGAAAATTGTGGGAGAAATTTAAACCAAAGCCAACAAAACAGAGGGAGAGATGATTGGGATTTAGAACTATAAATATAGCTTTTCCTATCATGCAGAAAGTACTGTAAGTGAAGAAACTTCTGTGCTCTGACCAAACAAAAGTAAATACACTTTTATGCTTGTCAAGAACTGTATCAGTGTGATACAGGCTAAAGCTTTTCTTTACATGTGAATGAAGAAAAATAGAGGTGGAAAAGTAGAGCTGTGGATTTTTTCCAACCCCGTTTACATTATGTGGGATGCGGGAGTATGGGGAAGGTGTTTACTGAAAGCAGCTATGGATCTTTATAAAGTGGCCCTGAGGGAAGGAGGGGAATACTTGAAATACAATGAGGTATTAGAAGAGAAGCAGTAGTGTCTGGGGATATGCAAAGCCTAGGTGAGTTGTGCTGAGGTCCCTTTGGAAATAGGCAGGATCAGTTTGGTATTGTATTTGTTTAGCGCTGATCTGTGAGATTCAATTTAAGACTTTTTTGTGTGTGTGCGTGCACATCTGGAGGCCGTACAAATAGCTCATTCATTGTGCACAGAGTATACTGTGGTCTCTGAATCTCTTCTGCATAGCACTGTTGCGGAACTCTTTCAAAGTAGGCTTACACATCAAATGTGAAAGCAACAGGGCTGAGATTAGCCACAGTAGTTCTTTTAAAATATGATGTACATGAGAAGACAGTATGTTGAAAATGAGGTACTTGAACTTTTAGCTTGTGGACTATCACCAACCTCCTGCACTGCTGATGAGAGTAATTCAGCAATCTAAAAGCTAAACGAAACATTATCATATCCCATGTGAGGAAGTATTCCTGTTTCCAAGATCAGACTACTTTATGCATGCCTAGCTGTTCTTTGTGTATTTTCACCTGTTGCTTCTTTTGCACTCCTGTCAGTTTAATTTTGAATCCTCTCTTCCAAGGAAAGATCATTTTGTAAAAGCTAAAGTAAGTAAGTAAGTGTGTTTGTTCATAATTTCAGTAAGGCCATTGATACCTGTGTATTTTGTGTTTTCTTTTTGTGTGTGTGTGTTGGTGGTTGGTTGTTTGGGTTTTTTGTTTGTTTTAAATCCCCATGGTTCTACTATTTTGTGCAGCTACAGCAGTAAAAATTAAAATGAATAGTTTGAATGCTGGGCCTGAAACTGGTTGCTGTACATGAGTAATAGGTGCATATGTGAGCCATATCACTCTGCAGTTGTTCACCCAAGCTTTATGCATACCAGCCAGGCCTCACAGGTGTAGATGTGCTTGCCTCTTTTCAAGCTGCTTTTCAAAAAGGGAGACAAAGCAGTGATACCTCTGCAGGAGAGTCAGAGAGAATAGGTACATCTTGTGCTTATTTCAAAGTAAGCTCAAGCTTGGATTTAATTAAAACCTGCATAGAAACTATTAATTGACCGAGGTCCTAGAATTACAAATTTTTGTGCTGCAAGTTATGTTCTGGACTTGTTCAGCTGCAGGTCCTTACCAGAGCAGGTTGGTCTTGATTACCCTGAGAACTCTGACTGATGCAGGGTGAAGATGTTGTTGAGGCAGCTGGTAGCTTTGTGGTATGATCTTGGATAGCAAACAGTTGCTATGTGATGTACTAATGGAGACTTCAAATAGGATGGTTTCTAAGAGTTCGTTTCTTTTCTCTCCCCATACTATATGTTATAAGACATAAAGGCATAGGTTACAAGAACCAGGGTTCTTGTCCTGACTGTGAAGGTTCCCCCATTCTCTTTTCTCACACTGTTTTTGCAGTCACTGTTTTGAAGCAATGCAAAATAGTGCATATCTCCAGTGCCGTATGGAAGCATAATGGTGAGTAGGTGCTATCAGTTTAAGTTGAAGTCAGTTTTCTGGTTAGCATTTTCACGTTTGTCTGTTGTTTTAACTGCATTGAGTGTTACCTTTATATCTTCCAGGCATTGGAACAATTCAGTGGCATGGGTTGAATAAGATCCATGTTCAGCACGCTAGTCATACTGTAGTTCATATCTCTTTACCAAGAGATGCTGTAGCCTCTTAAAAGGACAAAGGCAGTGATTGACATTTTGTTTCTCTGCCTCTTTATATCCATCCTGCAATATATTTTTTTTCTTCAGCTGTTATTTCTGCTTAACATTAATGCAGCCATACAGTATTTATAGGACTGTTGGTGAAGAATTACTTTCTGTGCGAGTTGTTTGTTTCACTGCTGCGCAGCTGACATAAAGTTCAATGTAGTTTTCAAAGTATCCTGATCTTCAAGCTGGAATACAGCAACATAACTTTTCTTGTGTCTGAGATTATTCTGTATACTTTGCTGTGTTAAACTCTGACCTATAGCAGGGGTATCTGTAAGTAACAAAATAGAAACAACTTTATATAGAGCATTTCTGGTGTGTGGAACTGCAGAATTTGAATAGGCTGTCTAAAATAAGATAAATTGACAACTGTTTTTTTTTTCTTGTTTTAATTTACACTTTCCAAATAGTGGAAATAATGGCTATGAAGGGGTAGTATGAAAATTGCCTTGGGGGGGTTATGCTGTTCATCCCGTACTCTATAAAAATAGAACCTCTGTTTCTGGATGTTGCTTTTGCATTAGACACCATGCTTCTCTGTCTTCTCCTTGAATTGTTTGTGCATTCCCCAGATGATACGTGCTACCCCAGGAGGGCAGACTCACAGCCTGAGAATATGGAATGAGTGTGTACTGTCCTGTAAGTGTCATGCAGAGTCTGCTGTATGCTCAGTGATGAGAGGAACTTTTTAGTTTAATATTAAGCAGTATGCTGTTTAAGGGGAAAAACAAGCATACAATGATAGTTAAAACATGATTAGCTTCTGTTTTATAGTTAGATTACTTGGGACACTGTGGATGTCATTAAGCAGTGTGTTCTGCCCATGTAACTGCAGTTGCGTTAGTTTTCCCTGGTAACTTGTTTCTTGCTGATCTTGGGACTTCTGAAGTTCTTCCTTTTTATAATCAAGAGATGGCTAATAATCTTAAAACCTTAAAACAAGTCTCGATGGCATTTTATCTTTCACAAAATGAACAGTTACTTTCCTCAATAAAACATGTGCATGCCTTTTCTATGATCACAATAGCTGTTAGTGGATGAATGTGGATCTTCATATTCCTGAATATTGCAGATTTGGATATATCTGGGCAATGTGGAAAAACGTCCCTCTTTGGCATATGTTTGTTTGGACACATAATGGTTGCTAAACATCTTGCAGCCAATGGTGACAGTCTGTTCTGTGTTTTATAAGACAGCTGGCCCTCATCAGTAAATGCTCCTGCCCAGGTTGATGGCTTTGGGTTGTAGAATAAATACTACTGGGTCAGAGGTCTGTATCACTGAACAGTTTTGCCTGCATAACATGGTATATTTAGAGATCCTGCCACTGTATCGCTTCTCTTTCAGGTTCTCCTATTACTTTAGGATTATAAATCTGGATGTTAAGTATTTGTTGCCTGTGTAAATATCTCTGAATGTGTGTAGTAGCAGATAAGATTTACTTCCAGAAGAAACAGTGATTTATTACAGCTCTGGCCTCTGGGAAGGTGCTGGCCTATAGTTCTGTAGGTGTTTCTAAAAAAAAAAAAAACCAAAACAAACAAAAAAACCCTAAAAAAAATTCTCTTTATTTCTTTTTGGGAGGTTGGAATAAATAAGCTTACAAATATATGCTTTATTTTCCACTTCTACAGAAGTGGGTTACCTTTAATCATAGCTTGAGAAGATGATTGAGTAACCTAAACAGGAAGTTATGTTAAGGGTTCTTAGCAAGCCTGTGGCTTTTGTCATTGATTTAGACAATTTTGTTTGGCTTATTGACAGTATAATTCTAAAACTGTTTTCTAATTAGATTTCCTAAGTGTTTTACTTGTGTATGTAGTCCTAGTACACAAAATGAATATTGAGCTTCAGGATTTTTTTCCCTTTAACTAGCTTTGGTACAGCAAAGGTTGGTAACTGCTTTGACCTGAAAGTTGGTGAGATTGTAAACCTCAGTGCTCTGTAACTTTTTGTGTCTAAAAGGACAGTCTATTCCTCAAGTGTTTCAGATGACCTACTGTTTTTAATCTGAGTTCAGTTAATATATGTGGGAATACCCTTGCATTCCAGTTCTTTTGCTCATAGTTATTCAGCTTTTTCTGTATGCTCGCAGGCTGGTATCAAACTAGTGCTGCACAGATGTTTCTTAGTTAGGGTGCCTGTTAACATAAACACTGTTTTCTTTGCAGCTGTCACCTACAGTAAGTCAAAGAGGTTGCTTGTTTGTTTTCTTTTAATTCCAACGGTATAATTTGATGAGCTGTTTTTTAATGTCATATAAATGTGTTCATATATGGACTCTTGGTCTCCAAACTCTACTGATCATACAAAAAATGTGCTCAGTAGGAGCTACCTGTGTATTCACAGGTCAGCAATTGGTAACTTGCATTTTGTAAGTATTTGTGTCTATCCCTGGTATGTAATGCATTTTTGTTATCTCTTGTGCAAGTCAATGTGTCACAATGTTTTCTTGAAACCTGAGATGCTTCCCATCTCACATCTCTGTTTCAGTGTGGGTACCAGTTCTTGGTGTGGAAGCTGTGACAGTGTGTCTAACAGCGTGAGTAAGTTCTGAATTCCTGTTTTCCCGAGCACCATTGCTTTATTATTCTCCCAATTGCTTTTTTTCGGTGGGGGAAGGGAAGAGTCTGTATGAAGTGTTGCCTGCATACTTCTTAGCTTTACTTACCTGAGAAATTAATTCTGCTGATCATTGATTGTGGCTGAGAGGATTTGACACTTCAGCAAATCTGCCTCTTGTTTACTGGTAGTGACTCTTGTGTTCTGGTTTTGTAACAAACTGTTAGATGCTTCATTATAATCTGAGGCTCAAAAAAACCCGCTAACACTCTCAATTCCTCTATCAGTTATTGCTGAGGGGCAGTAAAGGTAGGCTTTATTTTATTTTTTTTTTTCCTTCCCCTAGCCAATTAATTGGCTAATTTACACAAGAAAATAATGATTTTCCTTTTCTTTTGAGAATAAACAAATGAAAATAGGATATTGCATATGCAAAACAGCTCACAGGAATCCAGAGTACATATTACAAGCTGGTTGCTATTGACTACAAAATATTGCTCATCTGCACTCATCAGATGATCTCTGATAGCAGAAAACACTGCTTTTGGAGCATCTAAATTGTAGAAGTATTTCAGTGACTTAAAATAGATCAAGAACTTTTAACCTTTCCATTTTTAGTATCAAATACTTGTATCTTCTGAGATGAGAACTGGATAGTTGCTTTTGTCTGTTGATAGCACATTCTTTCATTAAAAAAATATAAATACAGTTCTGCTTTTATGCCTTTTCTAAAGCACCTCAGAGTATCAATACCAAAAGCAGGGAGTATTTTTAAAGCCATTTTTTGGAATGGAAGAGGGTGAGGTGAATTGTAGCACATATATAGCTAGACATCTCTGATCACTTTGTTCCTGTGTCATGTGAGAGTAATTGAAACAAGCAGAAAGTGGAAGGAGATTTTTCTAATAAGTTTGCTTTTTAGACCCAAACCACTTAGAAAGCAGTAACTGGGCTGACTAAATGTTCCACAAATATCGTAGCTGGCTACTGTTTATGCTATCAAGATGGTGATAATGCTGGGTGGCATCAAAAGATGCATGGCCAGTAGGTCAAGAGAGGTGATTCTCCCTCTTTGCTCTTGTGAGACCCCATCTGCAGTACTGTGTCCAGTTTTGGGATCCCCAACACAAGAGGGACATGTACCTATTGCAGGGAGTCCAGAGTTGGCCATGAAACTGCTGTAAAGGCTGGAGCACCTCTTCTATGGAGACAGTCTGGAAGATCTGGGCTTGATCAGCCTGGAGAAGAGAAGGCTCTGGGGAGACCTTAGAGCAGCTTTCCAGTGTCTAAAAGGGCCTACAAGAAATCTGGAGAGGGAGCAAATAGTGATAGCACAAGGGCGAATGGCTTTAATCTGAAAGAGAAGAGATTTAGAATAGATATAAGGAGGAAGTTCTTTACTGTGAGGGTGGTGAGGCACTGGCACAGGTTGCACAGAGAAATTCTGACAGCCCCATCCCTGGTAGGGTTCAAGGCCAGGTTGGGTGGGGCTTTGAGCAATCTGGTCTAGTCAAAGGTGTCCCTACCCATGGCAGGAGGTTGGAACTGGGTAATCTTTCAGGTCCATTCCAACCCAAACCTAGAACTAAATTCTAGGATTCTATGAAAATAAACTTGTGTAATCTCCCTAGGTTTAACTGTGACTAGAAAACAGTTGTCTTTTGAGGAGCTGCAACCTGACAGTGAGGTACCCCCTCCATGTCATACGCAGGCGTGGCAGGAAAGAAAATCAAGAGGAAACTGTGCCATAGAAAATACTGAGCAGATGTTTTAGCACCTGTTATGCAACTGGACTCAACTTTACTGTTTGGGAGGGTTTTGGGTATTTTTAACAAAATAGCCTGCCTCTCCTCATGTAAGTCTTTTAGTTAGATTATATTTTTCCAAAGTAATGCTTCTTATTCTTCTGGTTTACCATTATGCAGGGTAATGTATTTCTATTTATTAATTATCTATTTATATAATTATCAAGGGATATTTCAGTTGAAGCTCATCCTGAGCTGTGAAGCAGAATGACACTGGAATGCTATTATCTTCTCTGCTATAATTGCCATGGCAACAATTGCAGGTGTACAAGGCTAACTAAGGATGATTCTTCCATATCACGCAGACACCAGTTGGGTGGGGTTTTTTGTTTGGGTCATCTGTCTTCCCCCTCCCCCCCAGTAATGACTGAGAAGCCTGTGGCACAAACACGCTCCAAGTCATTGTGAAAAGCCTGAGTTTTTTTATTATTTAACTTTGCTTTTAATTTTGTGAGTGTTTGTGATACTGTATTAAAAATGCACTCTTTCTAGGAAGAAACTGGCAGCCTAGCCTGGGTTGTTCTGGGAGACTGGTGATATGAGTCAGTGACTGGGGAGTTTGTTTGCAGCATCACGGAAGACCACAGGCTGATAATGCACCTAAATCTTTGTCCATCTGGATGTTAATTTCTCTGTGTATTCATCTTTCCTTACAACAGGGATGAGAATATTGCACAAATCTAACATAGAGAGAAGTTGTATGGGTAGATTAATACTTTCAGGTAATAAAATTACTGCCACAAGAAGGAAACTAGGTGTGGACATAAGCCTATAATGACTGTCTTAGGGTTGTTTTTTATTTTTACTTAAGTGTCCTACACTGCTTCTCCTCCTGCTACCCCCAATTACTCCTTTATTCCTGCATCTGCATACATGCATGCATCCATGTGTGGATGTGTACACGTGTACTTATGTAAATTGGCATTTGGCTATGTCAAGAATTACATGAAGAATTACCAGGGATTCAGATGTGTACTAGTATTGAAAAAAAAAAACAAAAACAACAAACCACAACCAGTGAGCAAAACCAACAAATAAACAGGCTTTATACCAGCTCTTCTGTCTGATTACTGAGGCATGCTGTGAAATTGTATTCTGGGATGCTTGTTCTTGTTTGTGTTATGGTAGTTATTAGAAGCATGAAAGCTTAACAGTTCGGAGATTTTGTTGAGACACTTTTCCATTTATTCTGCTGTTTCCTGTAGACTAATTTCCCTTTTTGAAATAGGAGACTGGTTAACTTGTTTCCTTCATTAATCATTCAATTCATCTAGATATGGGGCAGGGTGTGGAGAGGGAGCAGCATTTCTTTTTTTTTTTTTTTTTTTTCTTTTCTGGTGGCACTGAGTAATCGGTTTGCTTCAGTTAAAAGAGGATTTCATCTAACCTATTTTACATAGAGGATTAAGGACAATTAGGCTCTTCCTCTACTTTGCCACTAAAAGAATGTTGTGAAATCCTCTGAAAGGCACATCTGATGTGCCAGTGAAGTTCTGCACGATTCAAGTTAATAATCAAAATAGTCGCATGCAGAAAAAGAAACTTTATGCGTGAAGTACTTGTCTTGAGAGAATTGTGTGGATGAAATGAGGAGAGGGAAGGAATCAAATAGTTTACCCAGCATTGTCTATAATGCTTCTAATTTACATTGTGAAGTAGATGTGTAGATGAACTGAATTGCATTAGCAACTTGTAGTTCATGCCTAGCATTTTATGTAGCCCTTCACGTCTTTTCAGAGTACTGTTAATGAGTTGTTTGCACAAATGATTATAATGGAGTACAAACACCAGTATCCACTGTCTGTGCTTGTACAACTATTATATACCACTCAGAATGAATATGTGGCCTCTGTTGAGGTGAACCTGAATCATTAGTGACATTTGATAGCTAACATTAAACTGCTATAAACCTGAAGGAGGGTGATCCAGAAAAAGCTGAACTCTATTTATTTCATCATATTCATGAGGTGACTTTGTGTTGAATAAACTGTAATTTCTCGGACTGACATAAACGGTGTTTCCTGAATGAGTGGAGTGTTTGGCTCTGGGGTCCCAAAGCTGACTTAAAGGAGAACTGTGATCTTCTAGTGAGAAGTCTTCTAGTGAGACACATCTAGTGTCTCTGCCTGTGACTTTGGCTTGACGTTATACTTTTGTGTAACTTCTATCTTCAGATATTTTAATCCTGGTGGTACTTAGGCTGTCATTATGACTTCAGCTGTGTATGCAGGCCTGATGTAACAGAAATGGCATATCAATCACTGGATGCATTTTGGGTAGAGTATAACAAATGTGGAGGAAATGTTGTTGAGAAAGTTTGCTGTCCTGCTTATTCTGTGAGACTATCTCCTTCTTTCTTCCCCTGCCCCCTCCCACACCCCCTGAAAGCTCTTAAAAACCAGGTTGCCATTAATCTTACAATAAATGTGCCTATGTAGAAATAGACTCTTTTATTATGTGAAATATGATCTGTATGAGAGAAGATACTGCAAAAGTAGGCTCAAAACAGTTTGTTGACCAAGTCATAACTAAAAGAATAATCAACTTCTATACTGATGTTAGCAGAAATATAATGCAAATAAGTTCAGGCAGGACATTTGTTTTGATCAAAAGACTCCTTATACTATAAGCACATTTTGATTAATTAATGTTAGTGCTTTTCTTTAATGCTCAGCAGTTTTTCTGTAAGTATGGAATGTACTGAAATGCTGTTGTTCATTGGGTTTTTTATATTTTATAGAATAGCTGCAACTCTTCCAGTAAATTATATGCTGTATCGTTTTCTTCGATTCATCAGTGGAATTACATTCACAATAAGTGTGATCTTAAAAGTTATCTTGAATCACATTCTAGCCTCCTGATCACCAATACGAAGTTTAGAAAACTTCACTGACAAAAGCCGTCTGTTCATGCAGGCTTTAAAAAAAAAAAATAAATAAAAATTGCTCAGGGAACATCAAGTATTACAAACATTAAGTTAGTTTAAAATCTAGTAGACCGATTTTTGAAATGTCTTGCACATCTAATTTTTAAGAATACTTAGTAATTTTATCCTTTTGGTCCAGATTTTTCAATCTGTGACTACCTTAAACAAAAGCAGTTCTAAGGATTCTAAACAAATACACTTTTGATGTTGACTTTAAGCTCTCTGCAGGAATGTATATCCTCTGTCCAACAAATATATAGCCACTTAAATACATAGCTAGTCTTTAATGTAATAGAGGGTAGGATAGAGGCATGTGGGCGAAAGCCGAGATGAAATTTTGTTCTGTGGCAGTTGTTGAGCACAACTAAAAAATTCTTTCATCTTCTAAGATTAAAAAAACCCAACAAAACAAAACCAGAACTAACCTGCAGGGTTCTGTGAATGCTGTAGTATTGTTAATCTCTTAAACAGTGTTAAGTGAGTGCTTGCTATTTACAGTTGTCAGGTGACCAGATGGCCTAATTTATAGGCAGTACTGGTGTATTGACACTGGGAGGTGAGAAATTAAGGGAAAATACAAAAAACTCTGTGCTCTGTCCTGAACTGTGTGGTCACTTTTAGGTGATTCATGAATATGTTGACTTTTTAATGTTGTAAGTTTATCTAATGTAAGGAGGTTAAGCTTCCCTACCTGATGACAGTAATAGCATAAGAAACAATAGGAAAGCTTCATGTGCTTTTGGGAAGCAGTGTGCAGTGACCACAGGCAGGTTGATAAAAGGATTATCTGAATTGTGGTTCTACATTTCCTGTCTCTCTTAGCAGAGGAGGTCTCAAATTTTAAAGACTTTTTTTTATTTTGTTTTTTTCTTGAAGGCTCTTAAGCCCTTGACTTCTTTCCTGGGAAGTGAAAGGTTACTGTGTGCATTTTTACTTTGTTAACGGTATCTGCTGTAACTTGTTCAAGGAGCTCTTAGGTCAGTGCATATATATATGAAGTAAGTTTAAAAAAAAAATATTAAAAAAATGATTCGAGACTGGATTTCTGCTGGGCATGTAGAATTAAAATACTGGTATTCGTTTGCTATGTCCTTACACATAACAAATATAAGGTATTCTAAACTGAAAATAATAATGCATTTACACATGCATTTGCATTTTTGCATGTTAAAAATGATGAGAGAAGTCAAACAAAATTTGGTTGAGTCATGGTTGTTGAGTCATGGAGATAACTGAACAAACTTTCAGACTTTGAAGGCTCCTAAGACTGTAGCTTTGTTTTTTCTTCTTTCTTCCTCTGCCTCCAGTCAGACCACTTAATGCTGCTGATAATGACTTTTTTTGCCACAGAGTAGCGGCTGCTTGGTTATGTGGCTTTTAGCTGATCTTTGAAGAGTATTATGATGAGGAGAAAAAGTGCCACTGCACTTTTTGCTGTCAAATACATAATGTATCTTGGAGGTGTACAGGGGAAAAGCAGAAACATGATCTGTGCAGTGCCCAGACAAAAGCACAGGGAGCTTTCTGCCTGATGCTGGCTGGTTAGATCAGCACAGATGTGGAAAAGCATGTTTGTGGTGCTGCTGGTTGCTGCAGCCAGCCACATCTTGGGACTCTTCCTTAAACTGATTAAAGGCTTGATCTGAACTCCTTGAGTTTCTTGTAGTATGTAGAAAAGACCAAAATAGTAATGTTAAGCAGGCTGATGCAGTAGCATATAGCTCTTGTAATCTTGTAAGAGCTTGTCAAAAGAAACTGGCAGCAGAGACAAGCTTGCTCTTTCTTTTCCCTTCTGGATGGTCTTTTGGCTTGTTGAGAGGGACATCTGTTTTACTTTGAGTGACAAACCATTGGGCAATGAGCATGTGGATGTATTCCTAAAAAGGTAACGGTTGCTCTGGATTTAAAGCTGAAATGGATGAAGTCGTAGCAACTTTCACTGTGAGGGAAAGAGTGCTGCCAAATGCCAGGGTTCTAGATAGTGCTTCTAACTGGAATGCAGGTGACATCCCAGAATGACTGATGAGTCAGGGCTGATTTGACAAGTTGCTGAAATCCATGGAACGCTGGCTTGTTTTGTGGGTAGCATCTGACATCAGAGAAGGAGTAACTGGGGAAGGGGTGAGAGTTCATATAAATGTTAAGAAGCTTTGTGAGTTATAGAATGGGGAGAGGGATATGGGAGGCTACAAACTGGAGAGAATGTTACTTAAAAACAAACAAACCAGCCACAGAACTACAGTCTTTCTTCCCTAACTAGCCTTGTCATGTGCACTTCAGCAGCGCTCTTACGTCATGTGGCTCGACCTTCCTGAAGTCCTAAGTGCAGTCAAAGCATAATGACTTGGGGGAGAAAATCAGCCATTATACACTTAGCATTTCCTCCCATGTGTATATTAGAACATATTTTATTGAAATAAAGATGCTAGCCAGAACAGGAATCCTTTAAGATTGTGAAAGCCTATACTACTTTAAACCCTTTCACAGACAACTGTGGGAGACTGGTAAAGGAAGGTTTCTTTGGTTTACCAGGAAGGCCAGTGTCAAGTGATTAAAAATCAAGGGTTTCTGTGCATGAAAACAAGGTGTACATGATCTATTTCACTAAGGATTATTTGGAATGAATTAATTCTGAAAATAATTCTTTAAACTTGGTATTTCTAAAATGGGCAACAAAAACATTTGTTTAATATCAGACTAGGCAAAAAATGCTTCATGCTTTTTAACTTTTTCTGTAAAAAGTGACAAGATGGTCTGGAGAGAGGTCTTCTAACCTGCAGTATTCTGATTCTAAAATAACAACTGTTGAAATTGCTGAATGTTAATTTAAAGGAGAAAATACTCTCGTGGCTTTTTTGCAGCCATCTTGGTTTTCAGCTGTGAACAGGTGGTTATAAGACATTCTAGTTTAAAACAACTTCTGTGGATAAAGCTGCATAACATCTTAAAGTGATGACCTGCAGACTTCACAGGTTGTTATTCTGAGCAGTAATTATACCACTTGGTGGGTTCATTAATTCATGCTTTACGATTGCCATAATAAAGGTTCACAACAACTTCCCTGTGTTCATCTGCTGAGTAGGAACTATTGTTGGCATTCCAGGCCCAAACTGTGCAGAGGCCTCAAGTGTCCCCTGCAGCTCATGGAGGAGAGAAGGAGAGCGTAAACCCAGGAAGCTGGGAAACAGTACCTAAGAAAACCAACAAAAAAAAGGAGGAAGAGGACAATTAAAAGCAAGGGGCTTCCTCCTAAAGCTGTTGTCCCCACCCAGAACGGCTTTGCTGTCCTCCAGGGGGCTAAGGAGGAAGCGCACTCGCACCAGAAACAACCGGCTGGTGCGCCCATAAAGAAGATCTCTACTGGAGCTGTGAGGAAAAAGAGGCGGGTCATAGTGGTAGGGGACTCTACTTTGAAAGGGACAGAAGCACTCATTTGTCAACCTGACCTGGTCTTGAGGGAGGTGTGTTGCCTACCTGGGGCACAGATCAGGGATATTGCAGAGAGGCTGCCTGCTCTAGTAAGTCCCATGGACTATTACCCACTTCTGGTGATCCATGTGGGTGCTAGTGATGTTGATAGCAGTAGCCTGGAGAGCATAAAAAAGGGCTATAGAGCCCTGGGAGAGGTGGTTAGGGGCTCTGGAGCTCAGACTGTCTTTTCATCAATTCTCCAGGATACAGGAGAGGACCTTAAAAAATCTAGGAGGATTGGCCAGGTTAATAAGTGGTTAAAAGGGTGGTATCATAGTCAGGGGTTTGGGTGTCTTGAACACAGGACCCAGGTTTGTAGGCCAGGTCTACTGGGGGCTGGTGGAGCTACTCTGATAAAGAAGGGAAAGAGTGGCTTTGGTAGGAGGCTTGCCAGACTGGTCAAGGAAGCTTTAAACTAGATGGGTTGGGGGAGGGGGGCATTGTTCCATCCCAACACACCCAGGCAGTTGCCAGCACCTATAATAAAGGCTTGGAGCAATGTAGAGATATTCCAGCCGCTCCAGCCAATGAGCCGGCTTCATTTGGAGCTCGGCTCAAATGCCTCTATACCAACACCCATAGCATGGGGAACAAACAAGAGGAATTAGAGATGTGTGCACGTCTACAGGAGTATGATATAGTAGGCATCACAGAAACGTGGTGGAATGGCTCCTGTGACTGGAGTATTGGAAGGGAAGGTTACAGGCTCTTTAAAAAAGACAGGCCTGGCAGGTGGGGAGGGGGAGTTGCTATTTATGTTAGGGATAGGCTGGAGAGTATGGAACTCTGTCTGGGAATGGGTGAGCAGTCAACAAAGAGTTTGTGGGTCAAGATTAAAGTGAGAACAGTGATGGGAGACAATACTGTGGGGATCTGTTACAGATCGCATGATCAAGAGGAATCTGCGGATGAAGCACTCTACAGACAGATAGGAACAGCCTCACGCTCACAGGCCCTTGTCCTCATGGGGGACTTCAACCACGCTGACATCTGCTGGAGCGATGGTACGGCCCGGCACAAGCAATCCAGGAGGCGCCTCGATTGTGTGGAAGACAACTTCCTTCTGCAAGTAATAGAGGAGCCCACAAGGAGAGGTGCCATGCTTGACCTCGTGCTCACCAACGGGGAAGGGCTCGCTGGAAATGTGACGCTCCAGGGCAGCCTTGGTTGCAGCGACCACGAGATGGTCGAATTCAAGATCCTCAGGACAGTGAGAAGAGCGTGCAGCAAGCTCACTGCCCTGGACTTCAAGAGAACAGACCTCTTCAGGAACCTGCTTAGTAAGGTTCCATGGGATACAGCCCTAGAGGGCAGGGGGGCCCAAGACTGCTGATTGTTATTTAAGGATCACCTGCTACAAACTCAGGAGCATTGCATCCCAACTAGAAGGAAGTGCAGCAAGAGGGCCAGGAGACCTCCTTGGACGGACAAGGAGCTGCTCAGGAAAATTCAAAGTGAAAAAGAGGCTTATAGAAGGTGGAAGCAGGGACACGCGGCCTGGGAAGAATACAGGGATGTTGTCCGGGAAGCTAGGGACCTTGTTAGGAAAGCTAAGGCCCAGTTAGAATTAAACTTGGCTAGGGATGTTAAGGATAACAGGAAGGGATTCTATAGGTACATAGCAAATAAAGACAGACTAGGGACAATGTAGGCCCCTCCAGAAGATATCGGGAGAACTGGGTACCCTGGATTTGGAGAAGGCTGAGGTTCTTAATGACTCCTTTGCCTTGGTCTTCACTGGCAAAGGCTCTGACCACACCACCCAAGTCTTGGAAGGCAGACGCAGGGACTGTGAGAATGAAGACCCCAGGCCCACTGTAGGAGAGGGTCTGGTTTGAGACCATCTTAAAAACCTGAACATGCACAAGTCCATGGGACCTGATGAAATCCATCCATGGGTCCTGAAGGAGCTGGTGAATGAAGTTGCTAAGCCGCTGTCCATCATATTTGAAAAATCATGGCAGTCAGGTGAAGTTCCCGATGACTGGAAGAAGGGAAATATAACGACCATTTTCAAGAAGGGGAAAATGGATGACCTGGGGAATTACAGACCAGTCAGTCTCACCTCTGTGCCTGCAAACTCTTGGAGCAGATTCTCCTGGAAGGCATGCTAAAGCACATGAAGAACAAGGAGGTGTTGGTGACAGCCAGCAGGGCTTCACTAAGGGGAAATCCTGCCTGACCAATTTGGTGGCCTTCTACAATGGGGCTACAGAACTGATGGACAGGGGTAGAGCAGTTGACGTCACCTACCTGGATTTGTGCAAAGTGTTCAACACTGTCCCACACGACATCCTTGTCTCTAAATTGGAGAGACATCAATTTGATGGGTGGACCACTCGGTGGATAAAGAACTGGCTGGATGGCCGCACGCAAAGAGTTGTGGTCAATGGCTCGATGTCCGGCTGGAGACTGGTAATGAGTGGTGTCCCTCAGGGATGGGTGTTGGGACCAGTCTTGTTCAACATCTTTGTCGGTGACATGGACAGTGGGATTGAGTGCACCCTCAGCAAGTTTGCCAATGACACCAAGCTGTGTGGTTCAGTTGATAACGCCAGAGGAAGGGATGCCATCCAGAGGGACCTTGACACGCTTGTGAGGTGGGCTGATGCCAACCTCATGAAGTTTAACTATGCCAAGTGCAAGGTCCTACACCTGAGTCGGAGCAATCCCAGGCACAGCTACAGGTTGGGCAAAGAAGAGATTCAGAGCAGCCCTGTGGAGAAGGACTTGGGGGTGTTGGTCAATGAGAAAATGAACATGAGGCGGCTTCAGTGTGCGCTCGCAGCCCAGAAAGCCAACCGTATCCTGCGCTGCATCAACAGGAGCGTGACCAGCAGGTCGAAGGAGGTGATCCTGCCCCTCTACGCTGCTCTTGTAAGACCTCACTTGGAGTATTGTGTACAGTTCTGGTGTCCTCAACATAAAAAGGACATGGAACTGTTGGAACAAGTCCAGAGGAGGGACATGAGGATGATCAGGGGAGTGGAGCACCTCTCGTACGAAGACAGGCTGAAAGCTGGGGCTGTTCAGCCTGGAGAAGAGAAGGCTGCGTGGAGACCTCATAGCAGCCTTCCAGTATCTGAAGGGGGCCTACAAGGATGCTGGGGAGGTACTATTCATCAGGGACTGTAGAGACAGAACAAGGGATAATGGGTTCAAACTTAAACAGGGGAAGTTTAGATTGGGTATAAGGAAGAAATTCTTTACTGAGAGGGTGGTGAGGCACTGGAATGGGTTGCCCAGGGAGGTTGTGAATGCTCCATCCTTGGCGGTGTTCAAGGCCAGGTTGGATGAGGTTTTGGGTTACATGGTTTAGTGTGAGGTTTCTCTGCCCAGGGCAGGGGGGTTGGAACTAGATGATCTTAAGGTTCTTTCCAACCCTAACTATTCTATGATTCTATTCTATGATTCTACCTGAGGCTTTAATAGCTGTACATCTGAACAGGTTAAAGTATTTCTCCTGGTTCATGTTGTTCCAGTTATAGGTTGACTGCAGCAATTTTTTTTTAATCCAGTTATTGTCATTGCTTCCTACTGGCTTTAATAGTTCATGTGGTTGTTCTGAAACCTTTTTCCATGAAAAATGGATTTATCTCAAACTACTACATGATTTGTTAAGCTGACTGTTCCATGTTTCTTATTTCAGATATTCATAATATCTGTGGAAGCCTTAATCTTTATGAGAGGATGTTAGTGGGTAGCTAGGTGGGAAGGGAGCTGTGGATGCGGAGCTCTTCTGGAGCCTGGAGAGGCTACACACCTATAAGTTAATTTGGAAGCTACTGATGCATGAGTGTGACCTGAGAGGCTGGAAAGAAAAGCTACTAAGCTTTAAATAGTAACAAATAGTGTGAAAACATTTGTGGCCTTGAGACTGAAGCTGTCTGGTCTCAGCTTTCATGACAAGATAGTTGTGTCACCATGGACTACTGACTGTGGGGGCATGTGCTCTGGGAAGTAATTTGGAGATGCATTTAGGTTTTGAAACTACATGTGTGTTTGGTTTGGGGAGTGTGGGAATGGTAGAAAGAAGGTAGAAAATAGAATCCACTCTAGATGTCTGTATAAACAGACGTACTTATGGCATTACAATTAAAAAAAACCTCAAAACATTTCGATAATAAGAATTTGCTGTAAGCTGTTCTTGAAAGACTTTTTACTGGGTTAAAAGTTGATGAGTTCTAGAGGGGTTTTCTGGCCTTAAGTTGAGTAAAAGGTGTGTTTGGAAATAAAACCCCTTAGATATCAGTGTACCTGACTTACGATTTCTTAAAACAATTTTAGCATGTTAACACAGTGGGTTTCTGTCTCTGTTTTAAAATACTAAAGAGAGAAGGAAGGTGAAAGAATATTCCATTTCTATGGAAGGGAGTTCTTGCCTGAAAGAGAAGCTTGAGCACTTGATGTCACGTGCTTGGAGTCTTGTGTGGTAATGTGTCCTGTGGTTTCTGAGCTTGTGGCTGAGGGAGAACAAACTATAAATACTTACCTGTTCTCCAGTTATGTGGTCAATTGAAGCTTGCTGGAACTTTTATTTAGAACTTGACCACTAAGTTGGCGAATTAGGCCAGCTTTCCTGCTTCTGATTGGAGTTTGCCCTGAAAAAAGAAAAAAGGGGGCAAAGTGAATTGATCAGCTTAAGTGGTTTAAATTATGGGATGCACTCTTAAAATGCACAATTTGAAAGGGGCATTTGAAGATTTGAAAGACTACTCAAGGAGGAAGGTCTTTGTCATGTCTTTAAAGAAGACTTCTGAAGGACTTCTTCCACACTGGCATCAGCCTTTCAACCATTTACTTGAGCTGTTGCTGTTTGCTAAAAATGTTTGTTTTCATTAGCAAATGTATTGAAACATCTGTTCTCACCTTGCAGTTTATGGGTGAGCAGAATGTTTGCACCAGCCTTTAAAACACTGGATACATTCCTGAAAAGGCTTTAATTCTGAGCCTGGGCTCCATCTATAATCAGTGCCAGAAAGTATACAACCCTTGCTCTGGATGGTATCTAACCATCTGGATGGCTTTCTAAAGCACTGTGTGTCCAGCTTTGCTTCCTCTGCAGGTGATTTAAAATGCTCTGTTCTTCTGTGTACTACCTCAGAATAATATACTGGGTTTTAAGCCCAGATGCAAATTGTTCCAGCACCTGGAACACCGGAACACGGGAACAGGCTGCCCAGGGAGGTTGTGGAGTCTCCTTCTCTGGAGACATTCAAAACCCGCCTGGCCACATTCCTGTGTAACCTCATCTAGGTGTTCCTGCTGCAGCAGGGGGATTGGACTAGATGATCTTTTGAGGTCCCTTCCAATCTCTAACATACTGTGATACTGTGATACCTCAGTTTCCCCTTAGTGCTGCCTCAGCTAATCTTACTATGGTTCCTATCTCTTCTGAAAAGCCGTTGTTACAGGCCTTTTTCTGCTCAGGTCTCCCTCTTCCTTGTTCCACAGTTACGCTTTTTGAGCCTGTGTTCTTACACCAGTAGGGTTTCTCTGCAGTTCTTTGCCTTAGCTTATCTATCTTCTTACATGCATGCTGTTTGAGAAGTTACAGAAGTTACATCATGAACTCCAAATGAGTTTTCCTGGCCAGAGAAATTCTCTCCCTTCTTCCTTCCCACAGTCTGATATGGGTCATCTGATCCCCAGCTGACCAAATCAGCTGTTGCTGTGTGATGGACCTTTGCAGAAGGGATAAATTGACTCACTTCCTTTGAAGATCCAACTTTGGTATCTGGAAAACTACAGCCAACAAAATGTGCTTTTGTTATCTCCCTCAAACTGAGGGTTATCTCCCTCAACTGTATGGTTGAAAGGATTATGCCATACAAGGTTACTAAATATAGTTTTGCATGACTGTCATACTACAAACACGATGGCCATCTGTAGTAGTGATGAGAGTACCTTCTCTTGGTGAACATTAGTGCCAAAGCTTTATTTTAGTGCTTTCTCAAGTGATTAGTACAGAAGACAATGCAGCTGTCTTGGCAGGCTGTGCTAGGCTGAAGTGCAGTTCCTAATTTAGTAGGTATCTGTCTGCATTTGAAAGTAGCAATTCAGACTGGCAGCAAAAGTGGATTGAAAGCTGATAGTGAGCGGGGTAGCGATTAGCTTACAGTAGCTCTGGGCTACTCCATTCTTCATAGTGGGGAAATGGTAGTGTGTTCACTCTCTGCTCTCAGACAAACAGATTGCAGTTTGGTCAGTGTTGCAGCCTGCTTGCTTGTTCTAGGAAGGAGGCTAGTAAATAAAGGCATCTTTTGAAATAGGTGCCTTGCTGTCCTGAGACTGAAGGCCTTGAAACTTTGGGCTGGCCCACCAGCTAGAAAGCAAGCTTCGTACCTGGGAGAATCACCTGAAAATGTTCCCAGCCAGCATTATTTAACTCTTTTCCAGGTCTGTTGTGGAAGATTTTTATATAAATAATGATCTGATGCCCAGGCTTGGAAGTTTTTATGAGGGCAGTGGTTGCTGCTGCTTCACTTCAAACAAAACTTAACTGGAAGCTTATCACACACATGTGATTTGCAGAAGGTTGTGATACCTAATATTGTCTTTTAATGGTTTTGTTGAGAGAGCCAAGTGGCTGTGGGAAGCATGTTCCTTCAGCATCTTACTGGAGACTCACTGGGGAAAATCATTGTGTTCTGAGTCCAGCCAGAAACCACCAATTGTGGTGATTATTGCTGCACTGCAAGCTGTAGCTCTGTTGACTGGGATAGGCAGTTGTACTTTTAAGTCTGAAGGTTGGAATGTGATTGATAAATCTCATTGTTGTGCTTTCTGTGTGTTGCTTTGAGATACGGTTATGTGACGACTACTATATGACTACTGCCAGGACAGCTTTTACAGAGTAAAAACTTGGTGAAACAATGGATTTAACATAAGGTTGGAACTTTCATTTATTGACAGGGGATGGGATACTGAAGATAGCATGTTACTTTAAGGCCCTTGCATTCTGTGTCATCTTATGGGTTGTCTTGTGAATGTTACACTTCCATTTAAATTTGTTAGGTTTGCTGTTCTGAAGGTAGAAATGTTGCTGGCAGAGGGCACAGATACACTTCTTATTGCATACATAAACTTGGTAAACATTTGTTATCTTTCTATGTTTGTAACATACGCTGATGGAATGCTATATGGAGATAGAAGTTGATTGTCTTTTTGCTTCACTAAAGATGCTTTTACTTAATTTTTTTCAGGTAATGACAAATGTCGATTTCATGGAAAACTCCTTGACACGTGTTGACCTTGAAGCGAAGGGTTAAGCTCTCTTGTGCAGCTGCTTTTTGTTCTGGAAAGAATCAGCAGTGAAAGTCAGGCTGTCAGCTTTATTTGCATTTCCCAGCTATTGTCTGCTTGCCAGCATCTTTTAAATGTTTTAAATGTAGCTTTTGTATTTTGCTAATGCATAACGTTTGTATGCAGTGTTTTCTTGTGATGATGCCAGAACAGCCATATAGTAAATATTTAATAAGAGTGGTAAAGATTTCTTATTCTCAATGGTCCAGAGTCCTGATGTAAAGGAAATGATATTGCCATTCTAAATTATTTATGAAGTACTGCACATAAAGAGATTGGGTTTGTTTGGTTTATGATCATAGGAGTAATGGTCTCAGTTTAGTTAAGACATAAATGGTGGAGGTGGTTTTTAAGCATGATAAAAATCCGAGTAATCCCATTTGTATGGCATATAGGTCTTCATCCAAGATGGTAACTGTAGTACAAGTTGGAGGTTGGAAATTCTCCTGTTGCTCCATACTTTAGCTGACTCAATTTTAGGAGAGCTTGCCTTGTCTGGAACGCAGGAATTGTTTGCTTGAAAGTCTTAACTTTGAAAGTGTGACAGTTCCATTGTTTATTTCTAAAGTTGTAGACGTGGCTAGCAGCTCTCATGGGAGCATGGATTTTCCTTCTCTTTTACTGGTCTTTAAAGATGACAATGCTTATAGCTACAGCTTCAGTGTAAGGGGAAGGCTTGTGAAGCAAGTGTGGCTGATGCTTTGAACATGTAACTGAACGTGTGAAAAGTACTTTTGCCTCTCAAATGCAGAAGTATTCATTGTTTGAGACTAGGGAAGAAGTGAACAGAAATAGTGAGGGGTAAAAGGTAAAGGAGATCAAAGCTGTTACAGAAGATAAAAAAAACCAGACCCAACCCAAACCAGTGTGGGTGCCCCTCTGTCCTGAGACATAAAGCTTGAAGCACAAGTCCTTTGATGCTTAATCAGTTGAGACACCCTGGATCTGGTCCTTCTCCCCTTCCTCACTATTAATTACTGTTCCATTTTTGTTGCTTGGAATGAAGAGTGATAAAGCTGAGAAGAAATGTGGAGACTTCAGAAGAAGAAAGTAGGAGCTTGCTGCTCACAGCAAGGGCCAGCCATTTGAGGAGGTAGTTCTCAGCAGACAGCTGTCATTTGCAAAGTGTTGGGTGTGGTGTCCCTCCAGGGACCATGCCTCTCTTTAGGGGTAATAAATTTCTGTTTCAGAACTTCAGTCTGTGCTAGTGATGGGAGACACATACTGAGATAGCCTTTACCCAGCTCACTAAAAAAGAGAGCGAGCAAGCTTGCCTGGCAAACAAACAAAGGCTGTGTCTGAGAGAAATAATCCTTTTTTTTTTTTTTTTTTTTTTTAAGTAAAAAGCCCAAGCATTCTTTCTTTCATGCCTCAACTCTGCAGTTTACTTTCAATGTCAGGATTTACTTTATGTACTAGTATTAATTTTGTCTCTTACTTATTTTAACAAGTATATAAGACGCTCTTTTATAAGTTTGAGTGCATCTGGAGTGGGAGTACATTATTATCTTGAAAAATACATGAACATGTCAAAAAATTTTTAACATAAATTATCCTAATTCACTTTTTTGCACATGGCTTAAGATGGATGCAAAGTACATCCATGAAAATTAAGTTCCATAAAAATTAAATTCCTACTTTATATTGCATCTAAGTGGGATGGCAGTACTGTATTTTCCTTTAAAATAACGCCATTCTCAAGCCATTACAGTGTGTATGTGTATATCTGGCTGTTTTCCACTTCTGTAAAAGCGTGCTTTCAAAACAGTAGTTTAAGGCACAGATGTTATATTGCTCTTCAAGTCATGCCATGTCTAAAAATGCTGATCATTACTGTTTTATGAACCTGTTATATTTCTATTTTGAGTAAGACAAAGTCCTTGCTATCAAGGTTTGTGATTTATTTTGTGGGTTTGTTTTGTTTGGGTTTTTTATGCATTTTACACTATAGCCTGGTCCTAATAAATACCTATGAATATTATGAAATATGTTACAACAAAATTAAAAAAGGCTTTAATGTTTTATTTTTAAATTGGTCAACGGGTTTGGCTTAAATCTACAGTGGTTTGCTTCAGAATGTGGTGGTGGGGTGTATTTAAGTAGTGGACATTATTAGATGCAAGAAGTATGATGAAATCAAATTCACTTTTTTCATGGTTCTAATCCTTCAACAGAAGCAGCACAAAAGCAGTTTTTGTCAGTGTGCAGTCTGCCATCTCCTCACATTTCTTGGTGGACTGAAATAGAGCGTGCTAGTTAAATTTCTAAGTTGTGCATGCCGTATCCTTGATGAGACGCATTATAGCAGATGTGTGTATGCTAATATTGCTATACCTGGAAGAAGTTACAGAACTTAATTTTTTGTGTTCTGAAGCATCCCATGAAATAAACTTGACAATTTGTTTTATGCTGTCTCTTTGTGGGCAAATAAAGATACAACCGTGTACTGTGGGTGTATGTATGTCTATACACGTGCATATATATATATATATATAAAATTATTTTTGTGAAAACAAATTGCATGCTGTAGATACAAGGATATAGATGTTCAGAGGAGGAAATTAAATGTGACCAAAAGAAATACATCAACGTTCCATGTCGCAGTATTCCTCCTCTGAGTAGCCCTTCTTCTCTCCTATATTTGAATGCTGCACAAGTTCTTGTGCTTCTGAAATAATTCCTTCTGCCAAATAAAATAAAGTGTTTGGTTTGGTTTTGTGTAGGGTTTTTTTAATATTGTCTCCCATGTCTACTGCAGAAAAAGCAAATGGCTTAACAAAACAAACAGCCAATTTCTGACTTGTGTCTGGTTGAATCCACACTTGGGTTTTCCTGCCTCTCTGTCTGAGCTTCTGAGAAACCTGTTTCTTTCCTGGGTTTCATGCTGAAGAGCCTTTTATAAGCACATGCTTGTAGTTCTCTGCTGTCCTTTTCTGAATGTGTTTTGAGACCTCCTACCAGAAGTTCTTTTAGCATGCTGTGCTGTTAGTTTGCTCCTTTTGTAGGAAGGCTTATTATTTCCTTCAGGCTGGAGGAAAATCCTATATCTTATGTGGGATTCTTCCTGTCCAGGGCTGCCTTCAAAAGCTATTTACCATTTGGTAAACTGATTTGACTTCAGCTCTTCAGTGATCTGCACTGTTTTTGCAAAGTTTTAATCTTGAGTATACTTGTGATTCTTAAAAGTCCTAAAATTGTGTGGCTTGTAGGGAATGGAATGTTGAAACTCGTAAGATTGAGTCAAACATAAATTCTAGCCTTCTTACTCTGTTATGTGCAGAGTAGCTTCAGAATATGCTCCTTGTAGCAGAGCATTATTTCTTTGGGTAAGGAGACTGATTTAAGAAAGGAAAACAGAATAAAGCACTGTTCTTGCTACGTTTAACTCTGTGAAATAAGAGGAGGGGAAAATTATTAGCTTAGCTTTTTAATTCAAAAAGCATCCTAGAGAAAGACTGATGAAACAAATTCTTCCAAAACGGTTGGCGATCAGCAAGCCATGCTATCAATAGAAAGGCAAGCTAGAAAGAAACAGGTTGTCCATTGAGCAAATGCTTTTCTTGTAGAGGTCTTAATACTCTTGAATACTTTTGTTGATTAGTTGTAGGAACATGCAGCCTTTCATGTTGTCCTTGAACTGTCTCCATGCATTAGTGGTCTAATGTGGCTGTGGGTCATGCACTTTTCCAATTCTGACGAAATAAAAACAGTTGTCATGGAAAAGTTACAGGCAAGTGAAGAGCTGCAGTTTGGTGTGGAAGAGAAGCAGGGAGAGAGTGAAACTTTTAAAAGTTATATAAAAAACTCAGTTGTTTATTAGAGCATACCATGTTGTGGACTGGGACTTTAATTTCATGCTTCAAGTAATTAAAATGTTTGAAGAATTAAACACTTGTCAGTGTTGATCAGTTTAGGTGTAAACCGAAATTAAACTTAAAAGTATTCCTAGCCCCAGTTCCAAAGGTTAGTTGTTAGGATACTGACTGAAAGATGCCGTTCCCTGCATGAAGAGAACATTCTGTTATCTGAGAATCTGGAAGACGTTGGGAGTCAAGAAGTATGAGAGACTAAGGGTATCCTTTTTTTTCTGATTGTTTCTGCAGAAGTCCCTGAAGGCTTCTATTGCAGCACAATTTGTTTGAAAGATGCCTCCCTGATGAATACACTGTAAAGCGTGTTTTGTTCTCTTGATTAGCAATATTACTGTGTACCACAGTGTTAACATTGCTCATCCACCACTACAGAGATAACGATAAAAGCCTAATCAGTAGAAGCAACTGCTCAGATAATGACACTTCCCTACAGTACCATATTTATAACATTGATGACCTAGAGTAATGTGACTCTTGGTCTGGTATTGCTGCAGTAGAGGTGGAAATAAATGGAGAAGGAAGAAAGCGTTGCCTGTGTAAAGAATTAGAAAATGTTTTCCTAAAATCAGTTTAAGATTTCCTCCTCTGTGTTCTCTGAATCTGGTGGTATTGCATACTATCATACCAGTTATCAGAAGACAATTCATTCAAGTATGGTTAAGTAAATTGTTTGAACTTAGAATGAAGTTTTGTTTATTTTCTTGTAAGTTACTGCTCTGTATTCATATTACAGTCTTCAAAAAGTTGTGTTTTAACCTTAGAGGATAAAGCCCTCACAATGTATTCTGATGCTGCATATAGATATTACCCTACTTCTATATACTAAAAAAGAAAAAAAAAAATCGCTTTTTACTGTAGAGTTATTTCAGGATGTGCTTCTAATGTAATCTCTGCTCCTTGTGTGTGCATGTTGGAAGCTTTTATGTTGTAATGAATCCTGTATGCGGCTGTTACGCATTGTGGATAACTTCATTCTCTCTATTACTGGCACAGCTTTCTAATGTCTTTATGGAATGGCCTTCCCTTTAAGTGTTCTCCAGCAGTGATACTGTCTGTGAAGCATCCTTCCTTCTAACTATTATTATACACTGTCTGAGTCCGCTTCAAGGGAAAAGCATAGCTCTCATTTCTCTAGTCATCAGGTCTGTTACTGAGAAAGTTGAGTTTAACAACTGACAGTTGCCCAGTGGCAAATGAACATTTGTTCATTGAAATTTTTGGTTTTGTGACTGAATTGTTCTTGAGTTCTTTTTTGTTCTAGGCTAAGACAAGCCTAAGCCACCAAAAATGAAAGAAGGGCACTCAGTGGGGACTGACATGCAGTTTAGATTTCTCAGGAACAAGTTTGTGTTGGTTTAAGTCCTTAAGACTTAAATGGCAAATGAAAAGATTGAGGTATTATGCAATAGCATCAGGTCATCTGAACATCTTAAAGCTGAAAGTGGCAAACAACTGATAGTTTTACATTCCGAAGAAAACCTGTTGAGTAGGATGACTGAAGAACAAAATGTTAGCAATTATGAAGCAAGTATTTTTATTACGAAACAGGATTATTAACCTTTGGTTTGGTATTCTGTATGTATTGGTTTGTGGAGTGAGTTTTAAAGGTAGCTGTTCATATGCCTGTTTCTCATGAGGATAAGCCAACCTATATACAATTGCTATTAGAGGAATTAAATCTTTTTAGGAACAAATACCACTGTTTCTAACATCCCCCATGGTTTCCCCTAGTCCAGCGCGATATGTAATGTATTTAATATGTTCAAGAATTCTTGTAATTTTGACCTTGGGAGATCAGTTAGGTCAGTACTGGGCATGCTTGAAGACTTAACCAAGGACTTAAGTGATAGTGAATTGCTGTCTCTGCTTCCAGAGCTGGGTGAACCGGCCAGATTTATTTCACATACAGTGTGAATGCTGAGTTTGGGACAGGATAAACTATTTGGCCAGGGTCCTGCAACCTAGTGGTAACAGTGAAAACTAGAATTCATCCAGTGAATGCTCTCAGCAGATTGGGCTTCCTGGTAAAATTGGTTGACTACAATGAAGGTTTTAATCTTTTCAGCACTGACAGCAGGTGGTCTGTCCATTGACAGGACTGGCAGATGTGCCCAGTGTTCTGCAGGGTGGGTAAAGCAACGAAAGCACTGTGGAGTGACTTGCCTGCTATTGCCTTGTCCTTATGTGATTTCCATTTAACTATTAGCCAGGCATTAGCACTGAGAAGTCTGCACTTTGAAGACAAGTTAAAGCGCGCATCTGCCTGATACCTAAATTTGATACTCTTAATTGCTTATTGCACTTGCATCAATGTATCAAAACTACTAAACCATTCTAATCTCACACCTTTCTGAGGCTTTCAAGTTAAGTATTCAAAGTGAGCAAAGTCTTAGCTTATGTGATAAAAGCTTGTCTGCACACTCAGAGTAGTGGGGAGAGACAATGGCAGTTGGAGGTACCTGAATAGCATTGGAGGCCCCCCCAGGAGGTATTAGCCCCTTAGAGGGTCATCTCCACAAGCCAGTGGAAGAATTCAGAGGTAAAACATGGGCAAGGAGAACCTGGAGGAAAGCAAAATTCTGTCTGGGCTGCCACAGGAGATCGTTAGCCATGTTGTCCAGAAGTGAAGCAGCCCAACGCTGTCTGAGCATATTTTGGACTGAGGGGGGAAAAGAACATTTCAGAATGGCACAGGACTTGCTATGGGATATTTAAGGGACAAACCAAAGGTGGAGAAGAGGAGGAACAAGTGTGGGGAAAATAGTGGGATAGGGGATAAAAAAAGATTGGTTGCATGTAAATAGGGTGTTTGTATGCTTATCTGTCCATACCCTTCACCTGCTCTGTGGAGCCTGTCCTGTCCTGGTTAAATTACTTTCTCTTTTCCTGGGTGTGTGTGATGGGTGTTTGAGCACAGTGACTTGAATGGGATCACAGGTAAAAAGGCCTGTGGTACCAGCAACTGCAGATGCTGTAATGAGAAGATGTAAATGCCAGTAACTGGAGTGGGTGCACCCATGAGTGTGAACCCTAGCAAAGATCAAGCCTAAAAGACAAGCATGTGTGTATCTAATAGTGATACCATGGGAGAAGCTTTAAATGAGATACTGTAGAGATTATTCAGTGTTGTTGTAAGTGCACTTTTTTTACTAGACTTTTCCTGGCACTTTGCCGCCTTTATATTTTTGTTCATGTCAATGATTAGCATGTTATTAGAACAACAAATAAAAGTAGGTTATGTTGACTAAAGGGTAGGAAGAGATGTGCTAGCAAGATATACACTTAGTATCTTAGACATCTTCCTGATTTGTCTGTTTGTTTAAACTCTACTCAGTTATCTGCAGTGTGATGATACCTGTTATGCTTGGCAATATGGTAATGCACAAGGTATTTCATTTTAACAGGTGTTGAGAGTTTAGTCTGAGCAGCTCAGCTGTAGCTTTTTGTGGAAAAATAAACTGTAAAAAGCAGTGATGCTTATATGGAAAATAACTCAATTTCCACTTCTTGCAAATAAAGTGATTTACTTAAATAAATAAATTATAGCAATTTCAATCTGGTTTTAGCTGTGTTTTTATTTGGGCAAGTGGGTGTATCTTTGGGTTTATGTGTTTCCTTGAGATCTACCTGCTGGGTAAGCACTTGAGGTTCATCTGATTTGTTGTTATGATTTTAATGTCTGTAATAGAGGAGCCTGTGGTGGATGGGGGAATGGTCCTCTGGTTCCCATCTGCTGCAGTCACCATGCAGAGTTGGCGAGCAAACTCAGACTTTACTCAGCTGCTAGGCAGAGGAATTTGGACTTCACCTTTTTTCTTGTAACTGTTCATGATTTCAGAGGCTCAGCCTGGGGCATGCTGAGGTGTCACCATCAGTGCTTACAAAGGTGTTTTGTTTTTTTTCCCATAGAAGGAGGAAAGACAGTGCTCTGAGAGAAGCAGAAACTGGCAGGATTGAGCAGTGTGACAAGAACAGTCAAGCTCTTCTAATTTTGCAGTTGAGGATTCTGTTTGATTGCTTCCTAAGCATTTTGGTACTGAAATATCTTCTAATCACAATAGAAAGTTGAAACAGAACAAGAATGAGAAATTGTGACTACACAATATTTAGCAGCATATGTATTGGTGGTAGTTTGCTAGTCATGATAATTCTTAAAACAATAAAATCAAGAAGCCTCCAAACTCTTGGAAAAAAATAACCATGTTTAAAAAGCTAGACCAAGATTCTCATTCTCTGTCCTTCTAGAAGCAATGACTATAATGTGACATAAAATGAGCATACTGTAATCTAATATGTCATTATTAGTGTAATAAGAAAGCTATTCCATGCTCTACTTGCTTTCATTCTATTAATAAAAGGCTGCCACACTACATTACTTTGTTTCTGAGCTGTGAGTTAAATTTTTCACCCTTCAAGCAGGCCAGATTCAGTGATCTGATGCCCACTACATTATTTCATATATGGAGTCAGATGAAGTGACAGAGTAGCTGCAGGTTATAAAACATTCCAAGAGGATGCAACAAAAGGCATCATGAGACTTTGGCAGCTAGTGAATTACATCAGAAATGCTTAACAGAATTGAAAGGTTGCAGTGTAGTTCAGTTTGATGTGATAATAAATGTAATGCAAGTATTTTGCTGTATGCTAGCATTTTGTAATGAAGCATGCATCTAAATATGTAGAAGCGATATCCTACTTGGAGAGCATCTAAGCTGAAATTAGCTCAAGACTGCAAGCAAGGATTGTTGTTTGCCATGTTGTTGCTCATCTTTAGCCAGTTGCTAACACCTGCTGTTAGTGGAGGTAGTAGTAGTTTGTCTGCTGGATTGTTTCAACCAAATCTCATTGTCTCTGGACTGTTAGGCTAAGATATAGGACCAGAGAATCATTTAGGTTGGAAAAGATCAAGTCTGTTACTCTAACACTGCCAAGTCCACCTAAACCACAGTACAAGTCGTTGTATCAGTGCCATGCTCTTAGTAATTTCAACACCCCAAGAAACACACCTAGAATAAGACAGACCAGCATGCAAAGTGGTGCCTCAGCTTGCTAATGAGAAAGGGTTAAGCAGTGATGGCACAAAAGGAGAATTGGAAGAAAAATCTTGCACAGGAGCCAGAAGCATGCCTCAGGTAAGAAACAAGCTTTTTAGGCATTCTCAAGGACAGTCCCATAGTATTGAAGAAGATGAATTTGGATTGTTGGATGTAGCTTGCTGGTGGAGACACTGAAACATTTAATGAAAAATGCTTGGCTGAGAAGGAGCTGTCCTAAGGCAGTACTTGAGAGGCAGCAGTGTGAAATGAAGGTGTGCTGAGCTGTTAGACCTCCCAGGAACTCTCAGAGGGGCTGAATGTTTTTTTTTTTTTTTAGTGAAGAGCTGCTGGGAAGTGTAGGAACGGTTAGTGAATGGGCAGGTGAATGGAAAATGCAAGGAATTACTTTCAAGTTCTGGGGATTGTAGATGCGCTCTGCCTGGTGTCATAATCTGCTGTAATAAAATGTAAAAAGAATACTAGCTTTATTGTAATAGATTTTTATTATTCCTTAAACAGAAAACAGAAACCTGACAGCTGTAGAAGAAAAGTTTCTTTGGATAGTATTTCACTGGGTGATGAAGGCCCAAGGAAAAAGACTTTTGTCCCTTTTTTCTTCTTGTCTCGTTCCTGAATTTTACTGTATCAGCAAATTAAGCCCTCATAAATGGTACATGTAAAAATAGACAAGCTGATTAAGTACAGTCTTGTGTGCTTTTATCAAAATGCTGCGTGCTTTTTTTAAAAGGTAGTAGACTGGAATAACTTTTAAAATGAGTGCACTGATGCTGTGTTTTGAGAAACTTGATGGAAGGAAGATAATGAGACTGCCATATCTGGGTACAAAGATGTAGGAATTCCATTACAGATGAGTTGGTTTAGTAGAAAGATGATGTATGATTAAGGAGAATGGGATCAAGTCAGAAGTGTTAAGTGCTGTGTAGTGCAGTGTGCCTTAAAAGGAGATGAAGTGGTTTAATACTGTAGCTGTGCTGTTGACCACATAATCAGGGTACTGACAATTTTGTAAAGTGCGAGAAGGCATGAAAGAACATAAGGAAAAAGTTACAGTAATAGCAGTAATCTTAATTTGCTCTCAGGAGGGAGGAAGAACAACAAAAAATCTCTCAACTGAATATGGTGAAGAAACAATATTTTTGTTGGTTTTTTTCAGTTCTCAAGGATGTACTTTGATCATCTGCATCAATGTGCAAAGAGGAAATTTTAATTATAAGGAATACAGGAGGCCTGGTTCAAGATCTTACTAAGCAATCATCTTGTAAACATTGCCTGTTTTGAGGTGGTGTTCGGCATTCCTGTATGAACAAAAGCACACTTTTTAAAATTATTTTATATATATATATATGACTCCCCTTCCCGAAAACTAATCAAGCCTCATAGACTTAATAAAGCCAAATAAGAAGCAATGAAGTGTAGCTGTGAAGGTATCTTGTGTATGTCACAAAGACTGGATAAAGACAGCAAATTAGAGACTTAGAAGTAATATATATTTTAAAAAGGGGTTTTAAAAATATAGAAGAATCTACTGGTCAATCAGAATGGCAAAAGCTGATGATAGTGATCCTTCAAAAAGCAGTACTCTATTCCTCCTTCTGTTTTCTTAGATAATAGTGCAGATTTAAAATTAAAACCCTAAGATAACATCCTTATCCGTGACAGTGGGAAGCATGCATGAAAGGCTGTACTCTAAGTGACACCAGGGAATTCTTAAGAAAGGTGCTGCTAAGCAGGCAAGCCACAAGAGTTCTGTGGTGTAATGTTTGTTCACTGCAGAGGACTGTAGAGAAATACTCAGACTGAAGCGTTTCTTACAGGGGTGGACAAGAAGGGCTCCCTTTTAATTAATGTGTTGAGAGTAAAACGAATAGGAGAACATTGTGCAAACCAGACGATACACCCTCAAGCTGTAAAATACTTCAGACATGGAAGTGTCAGATTTTTTGTCTAAGTATGTAATCCATCCCTTAACATCAGTCTGTGTGTGCCGGAGGAGTGGAAGATGCAAGTGCAATACTATAGGGGCCTAGGAGAGAAGTAGAACTGGGGGTTTCAAGGAAGTAAAGCATCATAAAAATTCTGTGAACAAATAAATACAATAAAGAGATGGCTTTTTTTAGTTACAGGTCATGCTTCACAAAGCAGTTAGAATCCTTTGGGGGAGAAACAAGTATATGGCTGGTATAATGTACTTCGATTTATAAAAAGCATTTGACAAGACCTCCTGCCAAAGACTTTTAAAGGAAGTCAGCTGTTGTGGATTAAGAGGAACTGCCTCCTGTTGTATTAATAGCTGGCCAGAAGATGAGAAAAAGGTAAGACTAAATGATCAGTTTCCACAGATATCTTTCCAGTGGACACTTCAAGGAGATATGCCCTCAGAAAATTCGTACATGGTCTAGACAAATGAACAAATTATGCTGATGTTTAGCTGGGAATAAAAAATTATATAATCCAAAAATGAGATGTTTAAGAGGAATTTCAAAATACAGAGGAAGTGGACAGTAAGTAGGTGCTGGTATTCAACACTGCTAAATGCAAAGTAATGCATATTGCAAGGAGAGAATGAAAATAGGTCTACTTACATGGCTGCCTCAACAGTTCTAGTTAGTTGTGATCCTTTGGGAGAAATTTTGTTCTTGTGGGTAATTCTTTGAAGGCATAATCTTTGTGCTCAGTAGCTGTAAAAAATGGAAACAAAGGCAGAAGTGTTTAGGGAGGAGTAGGAGATGAAAAACAAAACATTACTGTTACTCCTTGGTGTACTGGACACTATGCATCTTTGGTCACTGCCTCAGACCAGGGGTAAATCTGGTAATGGTGACTGGGATAATCACTATGGTATGACTTCCATTTGAGGGAAAGCTAAACAGGATTGAGTGGTGAGAGGAAAGTTTGTAGGTAGAATTTAAGGAGGAGGTTCTGGAAAAGGGACCCAAAGGGTGTGTTTCCATGCTTTTATCCCGTATCAAATCCCACTGCTTCATTGCAAGGGAATTTCCATTACATGGAGTATTGTATGACCATGGAAAGATACTTTACAAAGTGGATTTTATAGAGAGGGCTACAGAAGATCTTAGAGAAGAGTCATAATGAGTTTAAGAATTGATGTTAAATATAAGAAAATAAAGCGCTACAAAAAAAAGCTTTTCAAGGTGTATCAGTGATTCTGTAGTCTATGAATGTCTCCCGTGTAAAACTTTGCAAATTTTGGTTTTGATGACCTAACTATAGGAATGCAGATGTGGGTTAACTTGGGCATGTAAACTTTGAAACCTGCAAAACAGCATTCTTAATAGAGGTGTTAATGACCTACAGTCCTGATTATCCACAACAGGAGAAGCTGTAGTGAAAACTTGGAAACCAAAGCAGCTTTAATTTAGTCACCTTCCTTCAGACCTGAAGTGACAACTTTGGCTATAACTTTTACCTTCTCAAAGGAAAGGATTTTGTTTCCTGTTCAGAGACACTGGTGAGTTTTTCTGGGTCAGGTTTATGGCTAAGCACTGCTGCTTTTGTGAAGAGGAATGCAGGCGTTACAACTTCAGTTATAGAAAGTTTTTCTGTGTGTCACCTTGAATGACTCAAAAAATGGATGAGCTGAAAAGTGGGTTGTGGTGGTTGATGAGCACCTACCATAGATTGTTCTCAGGTATTATGGGTAGCAGAAAGAAAGCTGATCATCTAATGTAAGCTGCTAGAAACAAATCTTAAGTTTGATGAAAGAAAGTGAGGTTGTTAACCCTTCCATTTGTTCCCCAAAACACCAGTGGAAATCCACCACGTTTTCCTGGATATTTCCCTACCACCACCACCTCTGTAAGTTGAGTAAAAAGAAAAACTTAGGTAACTCTTCTCACATGAACTCGATATATCTGGCAGACAGTTTTTTTTAAAATTCTGGATTTTCTCTGTAAGGTTTCTGTGCTTATATTTATGTGCTATGCAAAATAGAATAAATTGTAGCTTATGCATTACAAAAAGGAAACAAATCAACTTTTTTATATTATTCCAAACAAAAAGGGTAAAATAATCCTGTAACAAGCAATTGAACAAATATTACAAGGTACTAACAAAATTTTCAAGACTCCTTTTAGAATCATAGAATAGTTAGGGTTGGAAAGGACCTTAAGATCAGCTAGTTCCAACCCCCCTGCCATGGGCAGGGACACCTCACACTAAACCATGTAGCCCAAAGCTCTGTCCTGCCTGGCCTTGAACACTGCCAGGGATGGAGCATTCACAGCTTCTTTGGGCAACCCATTCCAGTGCCTCACCACCCTCACAGTAAAGAATTTCTTCCTTCTATCCAGTCTAAACTTCCCCTGTTTAAGTGTTAACCCGTGACCCCTTATCACTACAGTCCCTAATGAAGAGTCCCTCCCCAGCATCCTTGTAGGCCCCCTTCAGATCCTGGAAGGCTGCTATGAGGTCTCCACGCAGCCTTCTCTTCTCCAAGCTGAACAGCCCCAACTTTCTCAGCCTATCTTCGTACGGGAGGTGCTCCACTCCCCTCATCATCCTCGTGGCCCTCCTCTGGACTTGTTCCAACAGTTCCATGTCCTTTTTATGTTGAGGACACCAGAACTGCACACAATACTCCAAGTGAGGTCTCACGAGAGCAGAGTAGAGGGGCAAGATCACCTCCTTTGACCTGCTGGTCACGCTCCTTTTGATGCAGCCCAGGACACGGTTGGCTTTCTGGGCTGCGAGCGCACACTGAAGCCGCCTCATGTTCATTTTCTCATCGACCAACACCCCCAAGTCCTTCTCCACAGGGCTGCTCTGAATCTCTTCTCTGCCCAACCTGTAGCTGTGCCTGGGATTGCTCCAACCCAGATGTAGGACCTTGCACTTGGCATGGTTAAACTTCATAAGGTTGGCATCAGCCCACCTCACAAGCGTGTCGAGGTCCCTCTGGATGGCATCCCTTCCTCTGGCGTTATCAACTGAACCACACAGCTTGGTGTCATCGGCAAACTTGCTGAGGGCGCACTCAATCCCACTGACCCTGTCACCAACAAAGATGTTGAACAAGACCGGTCCCAACACCGATCCCTGAGGGATATCACTCGTTACTGGTCTCCAGCTGGACATTGAGCCATTGACCACAACTCTTTGCATGCGGCCATCCAGCCAGTTCTTTATCCACCGAGTGGTCCACCCATCAAATTGATGTCTCTCCAATTTAGAGACAAGGATGTCGTGTGGGACAGTGTCGAACGCTTTGCACAAATCCAGGTAGATGATGTCAACTGCTCTGCCCCTGTCCATCAGTTTCGTAGCCCCATCATAGAAGGCCACCAAATTGGTCAGGCAGGATTTCCCCTTAGTGAAGCCGTGCAGGCTGTCACCAAGCACCTCCTTGTTTTTCATGTGCCTTAGCATGCCTTCCAGGAGAATCTGCTCCAAGATTTTGCCAGGCGCAAACCTCTCAGAGGTGAGACTGACTGGTCTGTAATTCCCCGGGTCATCCGTTTTCCCCTTCTTGAAAATGGTGGTTATATTTCCCTTTTTCCAGTCGTTGGGAACTTCACCTGACTGCCATGATTTTTCAAATATGATGGACAGTGGCTTAGCAACTTCATTTGCCAGCTGAACATGCATCTCAAGATGATTCACATCAAAGAAGAAAAGTTTGTGTTCATTAAGCTTTTTTCTTCACTCGTATATTCATTCTTTTCTGAGCAGACTGGGAAGCCCACTAACAGTGTGTAATTCTGTAATCTAACAGAATACTGTGAGTTTTGAAATGGGGTGTGTTAGTTTCCTCAGATTTCAGAACTGGCTTGCAAATTCTCAGTTTTTTTCTGTTCACATATGTTTCAACTAATCTGTGTTGCACTTCCTCCTCTGATGTAATTTTCTCCATTTCAGTCCTTGTTTAACTGAGCCCTTCGTCTTCCTTTGTCTGTCCTGTTCTTCCTTGCCACATGCACAAGCTGTTACAATTTAAGAAAATCTTCCTTTATGAAGGAAGATTTTGTTAGTTTGTGCAAGAATTTGTATGAAAATTGGCTATGACAGGATTAAGATTGCAGAGGGCTGGAACAGGTTTGCCTTTAGGGACTATGACTGCTGGAAATAATTTATTTACAGGTAAAAACATTTGGCTTCCTTTGCAGTTTGTGTGTGCACCAGTCTTATCTCTAGGCAAAATGCTTCATAAAATCAACCTGTGATAATTTCTTATTTCTTTGAAATGCTAAAATGTCTATTTAAACATTCAGAAATCCTATTATTTGTTTTGTGAAGACTGACACTATACTAGAACTTGACCACTAAATTGCTTCTTTTCCGTTTATATTTGTGTGTGTGTGTGTGGTTTACCATTTACACATTAAACTACTTAATCCCTTTTCCTACTTAAATATTGTTAAAGCAGCTAATGCTGTGTAATGGTGGTCACTGACTAAGATGATGTGTACTACTTAATTATTATCTGAACAGAAGGAGCCATGTATGAGAGGGGAAGATTAATACACTTTCTGAGAGGCAGGTTTTAATCAGTTTTTGCTTTCTTCGTGCATGGCATTTTTTCCTTACCTTAAGGCATTGATTAAATGCATTGAACAGTTGAGTTTTAAACTCAAAATATCTTCCTGTAAGGACAGGGTTTGGACTGTTCTTACTTTTTTCCAGCACGGAATAAGATGTAATGATTCTGTCAGTTTGTGGCTGTATTATTATCGGAGAAAGTAGGTTTGTATGAATTTATGCCCAGTGCAGTGGAAATTATCCAGAGAATTGTGTGGTTCATAGAAGGATTATTATTTCACAGTTAGAGAATATCCTCTCAAAGATGCAGTCATCACTATTTCCTCATTTAATGTGTGGAAAGAATGTGGGTTTGTATTATTTTGAGGTAACTTCTAAGGCCCCTTTTCAAAATCAAGGTACAGAAGCAGTGCAAGTGAATTGCAGTATTTGTGGCAGTGCTTATAAAAGGAAAAATCTCTTCAGCTGTGGTGGAAATGTAGCTGTATATTTACTGCCACAAAAAAACCCAAAACCAGTCCTTGGAAAATGATGGATAATTTTATAAGTGTTATAGAGTATGATTTAAATACTTCATGTGTGTATTGCTTGAGTGTCAGTTGCATATTTGCTAGTAGAGCACATCTTTCTTAAATGAATTTCTGTGAGGAGTAGAATTGCTTCTCTAATTGTTTTGTGTGACAATTACCCTTTTAATGTGGCATCATATTTACGGAGAATTTTTTTAGTGACATTAAGTGTGCCAGATTCAAATAGGAAGAAACACCACTTCTTAAAGGACTTCTACCTATTTTCTGTTTCTCCTTTCATGACCCCTCTTTCCCTTTAGCATTTTTTTCTCTTCATTCCAGCCTCTTTTGCTTCTGGTGTTCAGTAATGCAGTTCTGTCTCACAGATATTACTGTTGCCTGGATGTGTTCAGGAATTGCATAGAAAATGAGACTACTGGGCCTGCTGATACTCAGAGAACGCCTTTATCTCTGGAGATGATTCTCTTCCCTGACATTAACTTTGTCTCATTCTACAAATGATGTATTTTTGTTCCCATGCCAATGCTAACCTATTTTCTTTGTTCAGAATATATTTTGTTGAAGTTTGATTTGAACGTCACATCTAGTTCTTCTTATTCAGAAGAGTGAAATTCTTCTCTCTGATGGCTATCTCTGATGTATAGTCATGTCTGAAAAGTGCTTAGCAGTGCTAATAAAATGAGGCAGCATTTTGTAAATTTGTCCTAGTTGAGTAATAGATAAGCTTTTGTGGAAATTTTTAAAAATAATTTTTTGTATTTATTGCTGTGTCCTCAGTAAACTTCATGTGCTTTGTCTTCCCAGTTCTCTTCATCATACACACTGGTATTGTGCCTGAGTTTTGAATGGTTTACATGCATGTATTCATGTGTGAAGTTAAGATATAGTTTAAAGCCTTATTTGCATTTTAGGGCAAGTTCTGACATAGCCACTTTGCAGAGTGGGTGTGCAGTCAACCTCAAGGGTAATCCTTTGGTGTAAGCCCGCATTTCTTAATCTGGCCATTTTGTCCATCCACTTCTATGATCTGATAGCTGTTCGCCTTTCACCATTGAACACAGTTCAATTTCTGCAGTATGTGGCTTGCTATACCCAGGGAACCATCAAGGGTGCCTAGCTCTAATACTGTTAGTATCATACTTGGTAACTGCTAAAAGTTTAAGGAGTGCTAAAACTTCAGCTATCGTTGCCTACAGCCACTGGATAAACGAGGGTTTGGTGCCCAGTGAATTAAATACTGTTAAAGCCAGCTATTTATTTTCAAGCACACTGGTTATACCCCTCACTTACAGGTAGGCCATTATTATAATGGAGACTTGCTGGAGACTGAATGTGTTTAATCTTGATATGACAACCCCCCCAGATGTTGCCTACAGGTCTTTTCAAGGCTGAAGTAGATAGCTTTCCATTAGCCATAGCTTAGCAAGTTTAGGTATGCAGTTTTTTGCTCTGGTTTCCTTCACCAGAATAACCTGCTACACTTAGAAAATCCAGTGACTACAGCACAAAGTGTCTCCTCCAAAAGGCACCATCACCTTCTAAGGCAGAAGAAACTTCTGTGGAATTGCCATTGGCCTCTTGTTCCTTATCTGTATCTTGGGGCAGCAGCTGTGTAGGCAGAAGCAGGAGCATTTTGTCTGTACTGACTCCATGACACAATGTTGATTTGATCATACAGATAAAGAACAGGAGTTGCTTCATTTATCTGAATTGCAGGCTATGCATACTCTTACGGAAAATTGGGATGGAAAAACAGATCGCCTTACAATGGTGAGTGTTCTCAGGGTGCTTCCAGTTCATCACCTTTTTAGTTGTGAAAATGTTCTGTAGAAAGCGTATTGCAAAACTAATGTAATTACAATGTAAGTATGATTACAGGAAGATGTTTATGAGACTTCTGACATCATACATCATCCCCATATGATCCTGTGGGGATACTCCCAGTCTCGGGCACTGTTTTCTTGGGCAGGAATACACTGGTATATTATGGATGAGTTTTTATTTAGGCAAAGGCTGGCCATGTCACTTGCCCTTGTTTTTAACCCTGGGCATTATTGTTCAGTTGAATACTGTCACTAGTCCAGGAGCTAAAAAATAATTTCTATAAAAAGGTTAAATTTAGCTATGGTGGCCCTCATCACAGTGGAGTTATCCTTACTGGTTATCCTTACTGATACTTTAATAACTACAGTTACTGTTCTGCAGCTCAAAAGCTTGAACGTTCTGTGATTGTGCAGTTAATATATTTTATGTTTTTTCTTGGTATCCAGAGCTAGTCCACAGCAATTGGAAAAGGCTGTGCTGCTATTTAGTGTTGAGATGGTTTTGAGAATCTAAGTGTACTGATCTTCATCTTCGAGGCTACAGCCTGCTAGGCTTGAGTAATTGAAATAAGCAAAGTCTAAGCTTCGTCCAGTTGTTTGGGGACTGCATTATTTTTCAATTCTCATTTATTGCCAGTTCTGTTGACTGCATAAGAGCTATATCCAGTAAATACTAGTGTATAGGTGTAGTCATTTGTCTAGTCATGTTTGTCAGCAAAAAGTCTTCTGGGATGGAAGAATGATTTAAAAATTAACTATATGGGCAATTTGAGATGTTAGGTTTGGTAAAAATTTTCTAGTAAAATTGATGTGTGTCAGGTGATTTTCCTAAGCTGTGTTATTTCAAGTGACTGTGTTTCTGTAATGAAAAAATATTTTAGAAGCTTAACATTTCTCAGTGGAAAAAAAAGTGCTGATTGGTGGTGGCTTAAAAAACACCTCACTGAGAGGGCATGTGCCTGCAAGTGAATGATTAGCAGTACCTCACCCTCCTACCCCCCTAGATGGCTTTTGGCTTTATTCTTTCAGATAGCCAGCATTTGTTTGTTAATCTTGCAGGCATTTTTATCATCAATTTATCAAGATCTAGCTTAAGAATTGTTAGAACTTTTTCCCCCTGTTGGAAAGAGGTTTTTTGATCACCTCTTTCCCCAAAAGAACCTCACAAACAACCTGAGGTTCACTTCTTTGTTTGGGAGCTTTCTTTTAATTTCCAGTCGAACTTTACAGGCAATTTATACACATCTGTTCATAAACCGGATTTTTACTGTTACTTAATACTGATTCCTTCTTATTCCAATCTAGTTTACAGGACAACCACACTTTTTTTCCCCACTTAAATTTCCTAGAATCCTAGGTTTTCCTAGGCCAAGATGGGTTAGTTTCTTCTCATGAAAAGGATCTCTGATTATTGATACATTCCTGCTGTGGGCCTGATTTATTCTGACCTGATCTTTATTGAATTAGGAGGACCAGAATCACAAATGTTTCCTAGATCCCACCTATGCCTTGTATAATGATGTCAGTACAGTACTTTCTCTACATGCAGCATCTCATCCTCCGGCGTTCGCCCAGCTGAACTGCCAGTTTATAGCCACAAGCCTGCTGTTAGTCCTTAAAAGTCCTTCAGCTTGTACTCTGTATGATTAAATTTTACTGCCTTTTTTTTTTTTCTTCTATAAAAAAAGTTTTCAAGGTATTCTAGTACAATAACCCAGTCCTCTTTCAGTGCCTAGTTTTATGTTGTCATCAAAATTTACCACTACTCTGTCAAACATTTCCATAGTTACAATAATATGTGAGTAATGGTGTGGATGGTCCTCAATTTGCCCCGGCCCTAGCCCTGTTTAGTCCACTGTATAGATGCAGCCTTTGTTTTGCTGACTAGTTCGTGTGCTTGTCATGCTGAGTGTCCACCCAACACATCATAGTTTCCAGACTTTCATTCTCAGGCAGTTCTCCACAAAAAAGCCATTTGTTTTTTTAGTTTGAATTTCATTTGATTTGATGTAGTAAAATACAGGACTATAGGTTGTATTTCTCTTCTTGCTGTGGTTCAGAATAAAATAAAACAGACTTGAGAGCCTCTGTTTGTGGAACAGGAAAAAAACCACACACACAAAACAGTTCATGCAGCACTCTTAATCATTTGAGGGGGAGAGGGGAAGACTGATAGAAGAGTAACACATTGTGCTACAGTGCAGTGTGTGATCTTGCTGGGCTGATCTTGGACCTAGCTCATGGTTCTGTTATTCTTTATTGAATGATATCCTAAAGGCTGCTTTCTTGTGTTGAATTACTCTACTCTCTAATGGGAAGTTTCTCAAGGTACAACTGTTCTTATGGTCATATTTTTTGGTCTTTTGTTAGAACTGCGTATCGGCAAAGAACAGGATGAGCCCGCTTAGTTGCAAGAACATGGTGTGAGACTGACTTTTTGATGGAAGCCTTTTGTCAGTATGGATGTGGAAAAATGCTTTCAAGGACAATAGAAAGAAACTTTTAGTAACTGAAGTGAGTAACATAAATGATGGAAAAGCAGAAAAGGATTTTATTAAAATGCTGGTACTCTTCAGGGGAAAAAAGATCTCATGCGTTGCAGCCTTGAGAGAACAAAACCATAGGGATGAAACTATAAGTAGTGTTTAGAGATCTTATCATATGTCTCACAAAAGAAATGTTTTTCTGTCCAGATTGTGTTATATGCTTTATTTCCCTTTCCGTGTATCTAGATGGTGGTAATTTAAGCTATGTTAAAGATTGAACAAGTGACCCGTTGCATAAGAGGATGCTGCTTATTGTATTATGTATGGGTGACTTAACAGCTTATGTTATGGCTTACTTTTATTTCATGAAAGAGGAAGCATTTTTATTAATAAAAGCTTTTTCTTCTGGAATAATCCTGAATAATTCCCACTGCAGTTGCTTAGATCATGTTGCTTTGAATACAATTAGGAATGAAACTGTACAGGAAATGTAAACCCCTGATTTTTATTTTTTTTTTTTTAACTTGACAGTGTGTAGCACTATATTTGATGTGATGATCTGATTTGAAAGTTTTCCTTTCTGATGCCTAGAGTAAACCTGCAGTAGTTGAGATTTTGGTTTTGCAGATAAACAGATGGCTTTTTCTCCTTTTGCAAATATTTGTTATGGATTTATGCACTAATACCAGTAAATGTCTTGTTTGTTCCATCAAGTAAGTCTTATTATATGTAACAGTTGGTGCATTGTTGTCTTCTAATCTCTTAAGATGCGATTGCTAACAGAGCACAGAAGCTGAAGTTTGAAATTCCAAGTCCTTTGCTTTCCTAAGAAGAAAAAGCCAACACAGTCCTGTAACAAAGCATTTTTATTTTGTTGCTATAACATAGAATGAAGGGATGGAAAAACTCTTTTACATTTCACTATTTCGGAAGTAGTCTGTACACAATCAAGTAATACTGCATGTGTCTTGAAACAGAGGACATGGGCTTGTGTGCTTGTAACTGTAAGGCAACCAACTGACGTGTCATACAAGTAGAGGGTAATTTGCATGGAATGATGGCAAAATCTGCCAGAGAAGAACATTGCTCTTTCTATAGTGTGATCATGTATATGAAAGTCAGTTACTACACTGTAGAAATTTTCAGTTATGAATTAAATTTTCTCCTTTGTTGTTTCAGACTTAGTAGTCATTTAACTGTTGAGGGAAGGAGGAATCTATTCATAGACATAAAAAGAATTAAAACCAGAAATCTGAGATGCAGATTGCTTTCCATCAGTACAGGTAAGGTTAGGCACACTAACAAATCATTTACTTCTCTATCATTTGTTTTTGTAAATGAAGATTGCTACAGTTAGGAGTGATCGTCTGTCATGGAGAGAAAAGTAATGATGGGAGAAAGTTGATGTGGTCTGGTGGCTGGTCTCTTCTCCCAAAGAACAAGTTACAGGACAAGAGAAAATAGCCTTAAGCTGCACCAGGGGAGGTTTAGACTGGATATTAGGAACAATGTCTTCCCCGAAAGGGTTGTCCGGTATTGGACAGGCTGCCCAGGGAAGTGGTGGAATCACTGTCTCTGAAGTGTTCATAAACCATATAGATGAGGCCCTCAGTGACATGGTTTAGTGGTGGCCTTGGCAGTATTGGGGGAACGGTTGGGCTTGATCATCTTGAAGGTCTTTTCCAACCTAGCTGATTCTGTGTTTCTGTTCTATGAATATCCATCTAGGGATGTTTAAAAAGAAAGCTTGAACATTTCTAGAGGACTTGAGCAGGGAAAGTAAAGTGTCTGGAGAGGCTATGAGTTTTAAAATGTCACAGAATGGACATCTCCTAGTCAATTTTTCCTGTTTGGGGCTTGAACAAGTAGTAATAATTTCTTTAAACCAGACCATATAACTTTAGGTTGATCTTATTTGCATCATTGGAAGTAATTGCTGTAATTGGAGCTCACTTGCAAAAGCTGTGATCTGTTCTCTTATTTCAGTACAGTAGTATCAGAAAAAATAATGAAAGTAATGGATTTGATTTGCTGTGACTTGCATAAAAGCATTTAATATGGGCCTTCTCATTTATTTATTTATTCTAAGGAATCACCAAGGTGATTTCTTTTCTTAGCCTAGCTTTGTTCTGTAACCTAGAGAATTTTTGAAGTAGGGTGATGGGACAATCCAATAAATTTCATCATTTGCCTGAATTTAATATGAGCTCCTTGGAGTGGAACTTCTCAAATCAATAGGTTTTAGTGCTACTTGATTTTGAAGGAAATGGCACCAACCAATAATGACAAGCTAGCAATAAAATAGGAATAGCCTTTTTGGAGAGATTTCAAAAGAATAAGTGTTCTTAGATCTCCTGTTGTGTGGTTATTTCAGAGATGCTAGAAGTACTTAACTAATGTTGAAGAGACCAAACCAGAAAGCTGGCTAAAATATTGGCTCTACATGAAATGGGAGAGATGTAAGATTTTTTCAAGATGATCAGAGATGCTATCCACAGTTAGATGTATAGTACTTTAATGTAAAATACAATATCAGAAGACTTTCAGACTTTAACTTAGGGAGCTCATTAGCTTATGGCAATTTGAAGTGCCAGTGCAAAAGACAAAGGTAATCCAAGATCCAGTGTAAATAAGTTTTTTAAAGGCCACGAATACAGTTAAATGTGTTAAAAACCTAAACGAAATTGTCCAATTGTCAGCGGACTTAACTGTGATTCTGCTTAAAGGAGAAGACTTTCCAAGAGTAGTAGGTATTGATATTTTTTTTTTTCTTTTCCAGGTTTACCATGTGAAATAGTGATGAAATCAGTGCAAAATCTAGTATTGGCATTGCCTTTTTCAGGTGCTGAGAGGAGACCGCGTTGTTCTGTTACCGTTTACGATATTGGTAGTTTAATCGATTCAGTGGTGTGAACTGATCTGTGGTATTGAGAAAACAGAGAACTGAAAATGCTAACAGAAGTTTGAGAGACTAATGGAAGGTAGTAATATTTTGGCTATTCTGTGTAACTGTACACTAACTTAGTTTTAACATGATTACACCAGTTATAGCAACGGTCATATAGATAGAAGTTTTATCAGGTACTAGAAATATTAATTTTGGCAAATTTAAGGTCGCCTTGGAAAATGGCTACTTTCATTACCTGCTTTGTGATTTCAAGCATTGTATGACTTCTGCTCAACATGAAAATTATTTTAAAATATATGGTAAACATGTTTTGTTTCTACAAAGTGTGTCTGGTTTCTTTCTTTGTCTGGAGGGGTTTTTTTGGTTTTGGGGTTTTTTTTTCTAAGTAATAAATACATCTGTGTACAAGGTGGGAGGGGAAAAATTTATTCTCTATAGCAAAGGAAAATATCTATATGTTCAGAAACCCAGAACAGCAAAAGAAGATTGCCTTTTGCAATAGTCCTTCCACAAAACTGCGAATGTTTGTTTGGTTTTGACTGGGATTTTTTGTGTTGGGCTTTGGAGTTTGGTGGGGGGGGGTTTGTTGTTGTTGTTCCTTTTTTTTTTAATTTGTTTGTTTGCTCTTTTGTGGGTTTTTTTTCCTTTTTTTTAGTTTTTTTTTTTATTTATTGTGTGTGTATGTTTTTTTTGTGTGGTGGTTTTTTTTTTTTTGGGGGGGGGGGTGTTTCAAAAGTTGGTTTTTGTATGTCACTAGATGTGACCCTCTGAAGTAGATGACTTTCCTGTCTTCATGCCTGTAAATAAGTTTGCAATTCATTAATCTTTGTGGTGCTAAATTTCTGTAGAATTTTTTGTTTGTTTTCACAGCATCTTACAGAGATCTAGCTAAGAAGCTTCCTTAGCTGGTACTAATCTTTTTCCTTACAAGGTGTGGAATAAGCAGCTTGGTTTGTGTTTTGCTCAAGCTTTTTGGTGGTGAAGGGTGGTGGCTACCATGTGGCTATCAGCTTAAAGAAAGCCTCTAAGGTGGTTGATACACGATCACAGGTGAGAATTCTAGTATGTGCCAGCAGTTTCATGCTGAAGATGCAGTTTTCCTGTGTCCCAATTTTAACCTGCGAGAAAGAGGCTTTATGAAATGAGTGTGCCTGTGCACTAGCATTTGTCACATGTGAGGCACTGGTGACTGTTTCTTGGATGGCAGTGTAATTCCTGTGCGCCCAGGGCTGCCAAGTAAGGTTGAGATCACCTGTAGCAGAGTCGAGGCCAGGGTATCGGCAGACTCTGGAAAATCAAGGCTTTTTGACACTGTATGGCTATGGCTGCTGTTGCAACTCCAGGGACTGAGAACTGTTTACTGGTTTCCTGTCTTCATTGGTAGTCTGGTTGCAATGATGCTACATTTTTTGTGTTAGGCCAGATTTTCAGTGGCACATGCTCTCCATCAAACAGGATGGTCTGGATGGGTTACAGCACAGTGGAACTCGCTGGTTTTGCTTTGTCTACATGCACCCTTGGTTTTTGAGGAGCACGTGCTCTCAGGTGCTGCTGTGTCTCTTGGGACCTTCCCAGCACAGGGACTGGCTGCAACCAGGTGCTCCGTGCCTCCTTCTCTTCAGAGTAGCTAGTTTGGCTGCCTCCACCCCTTCCCTTCGTGCCTTTCCTGTCATTCTGGGAGCCCTGTGTTAAATTTCCAGCCAAGTGTTGGCTTTCTTCTTGTGCTTAAAACCAGGGCCTGACAGACAGGCCTTCCACAAGGCTCTGAGGGGCCTTGTTGCCCAGCCTGGTGGTGGCCATTAGATAGCCAGATGAGCATGGCCATGGCAAGCAGCTGCTGTCTACCCACAGGCCTGCCAGCTGCTGGAGGCTGATGATGAGGTGGGTTTACCCTTTTGCACATCCTCCTTTGGTCAGTGTGTTAGCTCATTACTTGTTCTCCAAAGCCCTTTGATGTGTATGAGCTTTTCTCCTCGTTTTCCCATTTTAGTTCTCTGTGGTCCCCCTCCCCCTTCTCTCCCCTCTCTCCCCTCACCCATTTTAACAGCTTCTATCATCTAGAACTATTTCTTTTTTTGTTGTTGTTATTGTAAGTACAAGAGAGAGCATGGAGAAGTTTAATGTCTTTACAGATCAAAGCTTTTGTCAGCTTTAAGACTTTTCCCAGGGACACGCATTTTTTTTCTGCCACCTATTAAGTAGGCCCAACCTCTTCAATATGAAACTCTCTGCTTGCTGGCTTTTCACTTCTTTCACCAGTCTTCTTTCAAATAATTTGAAATCACTTAGCAAATCCCAGTGTGAATTAATCAAGGAAAAGTAGGAAGCGTAGGTATTTCCCTCTCTTTGAACTGAGGAGGTTGCAAAGCTCACCAGCATGCATGTCCCGCTGTGTCCTTTCCTCCTTGACGTGTCCCTGCGGTACACCAAGACTGTACTTCAAGACATGAAAAAAACCTTAGGTGTTTGTCATGAGTATCCCTAACTATTGAATATTTAGCCAGTCAACTGCTGTATTAATCTTTGCAATATTTAGAAATGCGTAGACTTCCAGGGTGGAGATGTTAGTAAAGAGGTTTATATTACTGACAGGGATTCAGAGGGGAAAAATGCTCAGTTTCATCTTGAAACCAAAATATTTATGAGCAGATGGAATTTTGTTTTGTGTTTTACTCATAAGGCTTCCAGCTAGCATTACATTAGAAGAAAATCCTTTACCATCTGTCCAGTTTCATATCTGTGCAGATGTGTAAACAAAGCATAAAAGGATTTATAAATGCTTACCTCAAGTATGTAACATTAAAATGGAAACATTAAGAGTGAACAGGTTTATATATCATTAAGAATGAAACTGGCATGCTAATTTCTTTCATGCTCTGGTATCTACATTGTGAGAAATCTGGCTTTTTATTGTACTCTTTCCAACATTTAAACAAAGATAGCACCTGAGAATAAGAAAGATTACCTTATACCAATTACATTTAGAGAAAGAAAGAAGCTTTCATGCCATGGAACCACAGGCTGCTGAGGCAGTGTACATTCCATATAATGGATAACATAAGCAAGGAGCATCACAGTTATGACACCAGTAAAATTCACATGCTGTCTTTAAATCCAGATCCAAGTAATCTTTAGGCATGTTCTGTGTTAATGTATTATGAAATGAGATTTAAATACCTTGAAGGTTAAAATCAGTCTTCATAATACTTGTTAATTTTTAAGATAACCTGTTTATATTCTTAATATCCAAAATTCTTTCAACAGTGAAGTAGTTTCAGGATTCGATATAAAATAATCTTGCCCTTGAAACTACTTCAGTTTGCTAAGCTAACAAACTTGGTTTGTCATGCCAGATACTCAATTTTATATTTTCTCCTTCTGTTCTGCATGCTTGATTTTTGTTTTTTCTGCGTGATGAAGTAACTAATTTTGCTTAAAAGAACTCCATCCAAACAGACAAAATCCAAACAAAACCATAAAATGTCCTTTTGCCACATGATCAGCAATATTGATACTGATTTTATTAACTTGAAAGTAAAACTAGTGATGGGAGAGTCTCCCAGGAAGTGTTAATTTTAATGGACACCTGACCATAAAGTACAAATTTGTACTTTCTGGACCATGTATCCGGTTTTCTGAAAATCAGCAATTAATTCGGGTTTTTTTTTTAGTTTAAGTTTCCTGAAGGAACTTCTTGATCAGCTTTATTCAACTTCACATCACCAACTTTCCCCTGTTTCAAAGAATAACTTAGAGTATAATTGTTCCTGGTATTAAATCTGCTACTATTAAGGTAAAACCAGTCATCTGTATATAGTTTAAAATGATAAGAAGGGGAGGGAAAATAACTTGCTTGAGCATTAATTGGAAGGCATGGGTATCTGTTAGATAATACTAGTTTTTAGCATGAGTTGCTTCATGGTACCTTGTCCCTTCTGTCTCCACTGGCTACATCACATTGTGTGCACACATGAAGAGAAAACTCTTCCTTCTGAAGTTCATCCTATTTCAGCTCTGTGAGCAAATGCAGAAGAGTTCTCTCTGAGTGTGATACTATGGGGTTTTTTCTGCCATGCACCAAAAGGAAAAACAGGGAATATGATTGTACCTCTGTGTACTTTCAGTACATCTGAAGAAAGCATCTTCATCTGTTAGACATATATAACACTGTTGTAGAGACATATTTTTATTGTTTAATGTTTAATGAGTGAAACATCAGTTCTTTCACAAGTACTCAAAATTTAGATGTTTTTAGTATCAAAATTAGCTGGTTTAGAATTTAGAGATTTGCAGCAAAGTGATTTTTAGGAATAATTACTACTATAGAAATCTAAGCAGCTTTCGAAAAAATTCTGCAGTTTTTACAGGGACACTAAGTCAACGTAACTTTTATATTTGGGATATAGCGAGCCTTTTCACAGTATCTCAAAGTCTTTCAACTGTGCTGCTATAGAGTAAATGAAAGCATGCCGTTTATTATTTCATATTTGTTACCTCTTAATGGTCCAATGTTAGCATTGCTCCTTACAAGGACAAACCTTTGCTTTTATCTACTGCTAAGGCTTTATTTTGTAGTGTTTCCAGAAAGTATATGGGAGGGAAGTTATAGGTTCTAATACAGATGACTTAACATGGGATTTACTCATGTTTTATAGTTTTTGCTTTGTTTTCACTCAAGATGTTGACAAATATGTAGAAGCGAAATCATGGGTGTTCTTTGACAGCTAGTATTTTAACTCTGTTTCAAATGTGCAGTGAGTTGAGAGAGGATGCTGTGTATGGGTGTGTGTGTTCTTGCAAACAAAATCTGTCCTGGGCCTGTATCCAGAAAGTGTGCTTATAGCACACTAAAATTGTTTAGAGGTGTAGTTCTCTGATGCCTCTTTTCTTATAGCACTTTAACACTTCTTGTTCGGAAGGATTTATGTTAATTGCAAATACATTTTGGCATAGTTTCTATACTTTCCTAGTACTGTTTTTGTAAATGTAAAAAGTCATCCTGCAGGTGAACCCACTACCTGCTTAATAGGCTTCTGTCAGTGTCCTCACAAAAGCATCTGGAGGTCTTGTTTCCAGAAGTTCAGAGCTGAAGTCAGTTTTCTTCCTTCTGTAATGTTGCATTCTCAGTGGAAAAAAAAAAAGGGGCAAAAAAACCCAACCAAAACCCCTACCCCCCCCAAAAAAAAATAAACAAAACAAAACAAAACCCACCAATGTTCTTTCTTGACAATTTGAATATCATCTGTAATACCTCCCTGAAGAGTTATAAGCTGTCTTTTTATTTAAAGCAATAGCACATTAACTCACTTGTGATAGAACTTGCCACATAATATCCTTATTCCTTGTATGAGCTAGAACATCACCAAACTGGTGAACATGACTTAACCTACCATTAGAAGGAAAGTCCAGTGCTACTTCCTCGTCACGGTGCCCTATTGACTAGAGGCAGTGGCTCAGCAAAGTAAAATTCTCCAGCTGCCACCGGATAGCCTCTTGCATAAGCTCATAATCAACTTACATTAAGAAACAAAGTAAGTAATTATCTCTTATAATCAGAATACTTACTCCATTTGAATTCAAGTTACAATGTGTAATTGACCCCTTAAAACTCATGTGTACTTGAAAAAAATGAACAGGATTCATGATCTTTCCCTGCACTAGACTTGCAGCTGCAATTCACTTCCAGAAGCATGGTTGTTGAATATGGTAACTGACACTGCTGCTGTTGCAAGGCCTCAGATGCAGTTGTATTCTGAAAAATTAAATACATGTCAAAATATTTTCTGCTTTCCTTGGTTTTAGTCATAGCTGTTTTACTTATAAGACAAAATGGTGTTTCCATGTTTATTTGTGCTATGCCTCCTAAGATAATTCAAGTCAGGATCTGTGTTTCTGTTCTGCATTTATTAAATGTAGTTGTATTTTATTTCCACGGAATTGTCCAATAGAATGGTTCCTAAACTCAAGAAATAGTAATTGCTTCCAGAAGGCAAAAGTAAATTACTTTCCCCTCCTGAAATTACCTCTCTCGTTTATGCATTAAATCTTCTTACATTTGGAGGGGGAAGGAAGGTATTAGCAAGTAGACAGAAATAACTCCAGTAAGACGTTTTACTACCAACCAAGGCACTGCCAAGGATTAGTTCTCATTTGTAGTAATGCTCCTTGGGCTATCACCTGAAGTTTTATTTTTGCACTATAATTTTTGTATCTTGCTCCATCTTCTTTGCCTGCAGGGCAGCTGATCCTGCCTGTACAATACATGTCCTGAAGTGTGTAGCATGTACTAAAAACCATTTGGAAACATGCAGATTTTATGAAAATGGTTATATGTTCTTCTGCAGGAGCCAGGCAAGCCTCAGTCATTAAGATTTGTGATATGGCTGAAGTAGGGTATGTAGAATCTGTGTTGTTTTACTGCAGGGGGGGGGTGGGGGGGGAGAAGCAAAATAAAAAGAGTCTAGAACAATAATTTCTAACTCGATTTGGGTTTCAATGTTCTTAAAGGCTTAAGGTGAAAAATTAGGTGATAGAATAAATATTTGGAATATGTGCTACAGACTTCATTTATTTCCGGGACACCGGGATGTAAAAAAAAAAGCATGACAAGCTAGTTCAAAATTCCTCATTGCTTTTCCTAACTCAGTTCTGCAGCAGCTGAGGATTTGCAGTTTTGGTGGTTGTTTTTTTTTATTCCTTGGACTAATTCCAGGAATTCCTAGTCAAATGGGAAGAGACAGATGGGGTGCACAATGTTTCCTGGGAATAGATGAGTTTTATTAAGCATAAAAGCTGAATCTGTCTACTGGACTGTTTTCAAAAAAAGGTAACACTAAGAAAGGAAACAATCTGTTAAAAATACTTTCTTCACTGTTGTAATAACTCAATTTCTTAAGTATGTGTATACAGTTTAAATACAACAAAATGTTGCAAAGGAAAAACATATTAAATATTTTTGCCTTTTTATTAATACCTAGCTGATTCTGTTTGTAGGCTCTTTAGCGTGTCATACACAGCAGATTTAAATAGATAATCCTGATAATTCTTGTTTAAAGGGTTTTCTGATACTTGCTCAGTTGAAATAACACCTCTCAGGTATCCTCCTATTTAAAGATCGTTTGTTCGTTGGTGGTGGTTTGTTTTGGTTTTTGTTTTCTTCTGAAATAATCTGTCATAGAGGCTATCCACAAGCCTGATACTCTCGACTTGGTTCTTAAAGGACCTGTAGGGCCTGCAATGTCCTCAAGTACATATATACTTATATATGCAAGTTTGCTAAATAAAGGTGTTTTCTGTAAGCATGTACTTTGTGCTGGGAGTTTACTTACAGTAGGGGTTTCCCATATGTGGGCTATGGGAGACTATCAACCTTCTGTAAGCTACTCCTGTCTAATGCTGGTTTCCTTTGTAGTCTTCCATTGAGAAGAAAATGTGTTTAGAATATTTTTTCTTTGTTTTTTTGTATATTGTTGACAGAAGGAAGGGATGGAAGAAAGGCAGATCAGCCTTTGAAGTCTGAAAAACATTTCTTTAGGGAATAGTTTACCAGTTCATTAAAGATGTAAATTAATGCTGTTGGTTAAGTTTGTCTATTAAAAAAAAAGAGGAAATCTTTATTTTGCTGAATCCTGAGAAAGAGTTTTATGGCAAAAAGAGACTATCCCATCACAAGCTGTTTTTAGGGAGTGATGTGTTGTAACTACTCATCTCCATCCCTCCCAACACCAAAGAAATCACAGCAGTAAATCAAAGCCTGGAAGTAGGTGCTTTCTCTTGTGTTTTTATGTATGCTTTTCCTGCTGAATAGAAAACTGCAACATTGAAAGGCTATTTAACCTCTTCCCTATCACTGAATGGTAGACATGTGGGGGTTGAGATTACACTTATCCCAAAGGTGCATAACCTCCATTGCCTTTATTACCAAAATCATCACAGCTCAGAATATATTAATCTCAATGTACAGTATAGTTCTAGACTTGATATAAAAATCTTTCTTTAAAAATCTTTGCATTCCTGCATGAAGGACACAGGACAGTTTTGATATATTAAAGTGGAATACGGACATTTCTTCTTCTATATATAAATAACAGGAGGTATATGGAGCATTGAAAGCTTTCAAAATGTTCCCCATGTTCTATGATTATATCGATACCGGCCTCATAGCATTATTTAGGGCCTTGCTTGCAGGATAGATGAATGCTGGAGTGTGTAATTTATGTTTTAAAGGGGGAAGTATCTCCAGCTGTTAATAAAATAAAATAATTTGTACCTATCTGCTTTTGATCAAAGAGATGGTCATTGACATTGTGCTAAGTATACTGGAACTTAAGATGTGTTGGGCATATTGTGTTGGCCTTACTATGAGTTCCCTGGCTATCATTAATGCTTTTCGTAGTAGTATGGAAGCATGGAAGGTGTACTCAGGTCAGCCAGTCATTGTGGATCGACTTCTAGTACCTTACAGGTCATTGAATATATGTTGGAAAAAAGAGTGTTTTATTTAAGTGTTCCTCACCTTTGTTATATCGGAAGTTCCCTCTTGAGTTATTAATGGTATTTTTGTTTAAACCTCACCCAATCTTTGTTGAACTATTTAAGATGGTAAAAATGGAAAGTCAGTCTTTGATTTCTGTGTCCTGTCTTCAGTGATTAGTTAGGTATTGGAGTCTCTCTGAACTTAGTTACCAATGAGTTTAGTTACAGACATGGCAGTAGCTTCTGACTAGTCAACTTAATTTCATTTATTTATTTTGCAGAGTAACTAATTTTTTTTAAATGTTGCTTACATTTTTGAGAGACTGCATATGACAAAGGAAATAGCTGTAATGTAAAATAATAATCTCATATTAGTAACTTTTAAAATGGAACTAATAGTAGCAAATACTGTTAGAGTTTACTTTTCATAAATATTTGACTGGTTACTGTAGAAGTGTTTGTTCTTGAAATAAATCTTTTGATGTTTACAGAAGTAAGTTGTGAAATATTTTGTACTTAATATTGTTCAGTTGCAAATCCTTAAATCTGTTCTCAGAGTAAAAGTAAATATTGAAAAGCTCAGTACGTCAAAGGGATTGTCAAATAATATTTAATCTTTGTGGAATTCACATTCCTCAAGTGCAGTGAAAACAAAAGGAATTCTAAGATGGGTGGTTACTGGTATCATAAAGCTTTTTATACATCATGAGTAGGTTTACTCATGTTGCTGATATGAATGCTTCAAGGTAATAAATGTCCTTCATGCCATTTTATAAGTTTAATACTCTTGGATTTCATCAGTATAGATTTTAAGTCAGATTTGTGATCCTGATGCCTACTACTTTTGGCAAATCTAAAAAGTCTTCACTCTTGTATGTGGGGATTGAATGTGATATTTCATAAAATCATAGAATGGTTTGGATTGAAAAGGACCTCAACTTCCCACCCCCCTGCCATCGTCAGGGATGCCTCATGCTAGACCATATTGCCCAAGGCTCTGTCCAACCTGGCCTTGAACACTGCCAGGGATGGAGCATTCATCACTTCTTTGGGCAACCTTTTCCAGTGCCTCATCACCCTCACAGTGAAAAACTTCTTCCTTATATCTAACCTAAACTTCCCCTGTTTAAGTTTAAACTTCTTGTCCTGTTGCTGCAGTGCCTGATGAAGAGATTATTTCATCAACAACACCTGTATGATATTAGGTATAACTGTAAAATACAGTTCGTGAGCTCTTACAGCACATTACCTTTTCCCTCATGTACTTCAATATATGGCATTGCTTTGAGTGGTGGAAGAAGCATTAGGTTAATAGTTTATATTTAGTTTATTATTTAGTGTCCCAGAGCTGTACTGGAATACTATTTTATAATTATGTAGGAGTTTGGAGTTTGTTGAAAGGAAGTTTTTTCACATAGCTGCAAATAAATGTTTTGTTAACCTCATAACTATCTTGTAGTTAAGGTCCTTTGTCATGTCAGAGTGTGTCTGTGCGTTGAAATTTGTGTAACATGAGATTTGATGCTCATGCGTAGTAAAAGTAAGGAGAAGGACAATTCTGGGTGCTTCAAATGATAAATAATCGATCAGTTACTGTGAACAGGCAAGTTATTTTTGAACTAAGATGAAGTACAGGTATGCTGAGATTATGATGCGGCTTTTTAAATTGCTCTCAAAACCAGTTACTTGAAAAAGAGAGAGACATAATTTGCAAGTTACACTGCAAGGTATATAGCAAAATATAATTACTCAGAGTAGAAATCTGGCTATTAATATTGTCATTTTGACAAATGCCAGGGCTTCCAGACTTGATGAATTTGACAGTAATGCAGGGAAAGCTTGTCATTTGTACCTTACCTACTTACTTTTGTGGGTAACATAGACCAATACAGTCTGCCCTTAGGGGGAGTAAGTTGGGGACTGAAATGGCCAAGATCTTTATTTGAAAATTTGTCAAAACATGGCACCTGTTAATTTTGCTGAGGATTTAGGTTTTTTCCTTATAGGTGTGAAAGACTAAGTATCTATATTAGTTGTACCACTTTCTGCAGCACCCATGTGATTGTTTGCTCTCTCTCATTTTTATTGGGATATTTGCTTCTGATAAGGTTGCAGCCTGATCTCAAATACGAGTTGTGGCATAGCTGCAGACATACACTGGGAAGCTTAGTTTTTTTAAATTAGTCTTTGTGTAGCAAAAAAAGCCAGAAAGGTGTTAAATAGTAGGTCCCTGTTCATTAAGAAATTGTAGCTCAGTATCAGCTAAGTATAAACAGATAAGTATGTGAAGCTATCTAGAGACATAAATGAGTTCACAATAAATTAGTGAATCTCCAGTAGAAGTACATGACCTAAGAACTAAAGGCCTGTGTTACTATGGATGGAACAGTTCATGTAACAATGTTTGGACATTGGCCACTAACTCAGTGACTTGCAAGACCAGCATTTATGACTTGTTAAGCTTATTAGAATATATGATGATACCACAAAGTAGCCCCACCTTCTCTCTGCCAGAATCATTGTTTCACTAGCTCCGTATCCACTTAGAAAGGAAAATCTTTCTAAACTCTTAACAAGAACTGACCATCAGGAGAGTGAGTAGTTACTGCTTGCAGTGAACTTGTCTTATAGATTTGAACGTGTTGTTAAATAAGACTGGACAGAAGGAAGATGCTGTCTTGGTGGGAAAACTGCATTATATTTCTTTAGTGCAAGTAGGAATAGAGAGTGTCCTGCTCAGCTGTGTGATTGTAGACTGCAGAGTGAAAGGTTTTTGGTTTTTGTTTGGTTTTGGTTTGGTTTGGTTTTTTTAAATTTTTATTTGTCCATAGCTCACCTGAACAACTTAGAAACTAGCTGACACAGAGAGGAGACATTTTGGCAGCCCCTGTACCAACTGTAAAGAAGCATATGAAAGCCCATATCTTTTAATCGCCTTTGTTCTGGAATTCAGGCCAGAAATTTGACTCTTCTGCTTGCTTTTTTCATTTGGGCATACTCATAGCATGATTTTGTCCTGAGGATCTGGCTAGACTGCCATCCTTTTGCAGATAGGATGGGTATAGTACAAAAATACAGTTTTATATAGTGCTTGCTTGAAGAAGAGCAGCACTTCTGCGAGTGAGCAGAAGATTGGCAAATAAACTGAGTATTAGGTTCAGTAGTTTGCTAGACTCCTTGTAGAAGGTGGTGTCAGTCTGGCCAGTTCTGATCATGTCCACATGAAGGCTGATGGGAGAGTAATTTACTGTTCTAAATTTGAAGTGTATTTTTAGAATATGTTCCCTTTTAAATAACCTGAAGCTTCTCTAAGAGCACCACTTCAGAATGACATTCAGTTGTCTCTTACCTTCCCAATGTGTATCATCTCCATATGCATTAACTTGTGCTTTTGAAAAGGTTGTCATCAGGTATTTTTGCCTCATTTTTCTTAATCATTTGGTGTCTTCATATAAATGAAAACAAATCGTATGGTGTATCTGTGTTCTTATTACTTATTTTTGAATTAATCAAAACAGTCTGCTGCTTGCCTCCCTTGATCTTCCCGTTTCTTTAAAATCTGTAAAAATAATATTTTTCTAAAATTGCAGTTAATTTTCTGTCTTGAAAATTTTTATCTTTTTAGAATGTTTCTTGATGAATTATTGCAAACAAAATTGTTTCCTGAAAACTAAGAGAGTAAAGGAACCCTGTATTCTGAAGTAGCTATACTGCTCTCTCTTTAAAAATATCTCTTTAAAAGCATCTTTACAGGCACTGAGTTTGTACTCAGACTGACACTGCATGCAAATCTTAGTGGCATTTAGTTGCCTTGCAAGAAGTAAAATTGCTGTTGTTTTGCAGCTTTTGCTAGCACCTAAGGAAGCTGTAAATTTTCTTTGCAAACCTTAATTTTAGCTGTTGGTCTGGAGCTACTTAGATATAAACTTGATTTATAATTAATTGAAGTGCTAAGGCTGTCAAATATCATGTGTCTTAAGTGACACTTTCCCTTCTAGCTTCCCTTATCACTTCTATTTGCAGTAGAGTTTGTTTCTCATTTGCCTTTCTAATTGCAAGTGAGACTGTCTTAAAAGGATTTCCACGTAGCAGTTCCCTTGACTAGAGCAAGGGAGACATGCAAGGAGGCACACTGTCTCCCATGTACCTCTGGCAGCAAGGAGCAGAATGTGTCAGAACTGGTACTGTGGGAGGAAGGAAAAGAAATGATGCAAAAGTATTTTTCCAAGTATCCAGTAATTCATCTGTGTCACAAATTTACCTTTTTACCATCATCCCAGTGATTCCTTGAAATTGCTTGAAGATCAGATGTGTGAAAGAAATAGGAGACTTACCTGTATTGCTTTTATGGCTACTTTTCATGGAAATAAACAGTGAAACCAAACAAGATTTTTTTCTCTTGAAGAGAGAGCATGAGCGTCACAAATAGTTACACCTAATGGGCCAGTATTTCAGGAATATTTGGAGTTTAAATTGACCACTTAATAAAGATCTTATTCTTGCTTGAATAACTTGGTTACTTTTTATGTATTTGAAACAAAGAATTACTGAAACTTTTTTAGGAAGAACAAAGATCGCTGGCCTTGTCATCCATGACATCAAATGATTCAACCATTCAATTATAAAATATGTGGAATTCAGTTAAAGGTAATGCTTTAAACTGGAAATCAGAAAGGAGAATTGGACTGTCTACAAAGTGCTATATTAGAATGTCCTTGTACAAACTGATGTGACATGCTTGGAATATAGCTGCGTTAGGATAGCTTCAGAAATTTTTTATACTAAGTGCAGTGTTCAAGGAGGCATGAGCTGGCAGGCTGAGGTAAATTTTTATTAAGTAGACATACAGAAATGTTAGGTATTTTACAGAAACTGGAGTACTTACTATTGTGTGTTTCTTTTCTAACTGCTGTGAATTACAGAACTTTACATGATTCTATCATCGTATTTCTTCATTTCCTCTTTCAAACTTCACGCAATTCACAAACGTTTGTGCAGTCTATTGCAATGAAGCCATTCCCCCTTCTGCCTGCTTGCCCAAGCCCCTTACAGGAGAGGGAAAGAAGGATCAGAAAACCTTCCACAAAATCCACAAAATGATATAGGTGTGGCTTGATAAGGAAATTTACTTGTGGACCTAGCACCATGTCCTGTAGTTAGGATATACCTGGCTTTGCTTCTAGTCACATCCATCCCTTACTTGAGATTCATAAATAAAATAATCTAGTTTAAGTCAAATAATGTTTTTTCTCTTCTCTGTTTGCATATGCTTATGTCCAACGTTGTGTGATTCGTAGGCAGTTTTATTGGGAGAGTTTTATTTTCAGATATTATTTCTTATGAAAATCACCATGCAAGGATTCAAAATGCATTTGCAGAAAAGAAATGCAATAATAAATATTCTGTTGCAACAGCATAAAGGAGCAGATCCCAGAACAATGACAGCTCCCATAGGAAATATGTTAGCTAATCATAGGAGTTTCTGTGAGACTTGTTCTGTTGGGGATTTTTATGGTTGCCTCTGAAGTGCTACATTTTGGTATTTGATTAAATTAGTGGTATATGGTTTATAGGTACATGATATAATTTACTGTCTGCTTATGGTACTTAAAACTGAAGTAGCCCATTTCAGATTATAAAACCTGGTAAGGAATTTATCCAATAATTATAAGCTTGAATTATTTCATGTGCGGCTTCCTATATTCATAGGAAACATGAAAAACAGCCTTAACAGCTTTTTAAGTTATATTTACTCTTTGTTCTGATAGCTGATACAATGCTGCAAACAAAATGTAAAGCTTAAGTGCTCTATATAGTTCTAGCGAGTTTGCCTGACATTTAAAATGTTACTATGATCCCTCAAGTGGATAAGAATTTCGCCCCTCATCTCCACAAATACATGTAAATGCATGAGATTTTTTGCAAAATGGGCTATTTAAATTCTTAATCTTTTTCTGTAATTGCTACAGTAAATGTAGATTACTTTTTCAATTTCTTTAGAGGGATTTGGCTTTTTATGACTCATAGATCTGATCTACCTTGAAAAAGACAGTGGTTTGGATTGGATTTGGAAAGGTTAAGTAAAATTTGCACACTATGCTGCTGTTTGCGTAGGGACATGGCTGCACATTTACCTTCAGAATGGCACTGTGTCAAGCGTAAAGGAACAGGTACTCAGTATATTTGACAAATGAAGACAAAGATGAGATTATGTGATCTCATGGTTTGGTAAATAGTGTACGATAAAAGAAGATATTTTGCTTAAGATATTAGAAAGGAAAATTAGTCCCTTTTTTCACTTTAATGAATTACAGCTTCCTGAAATACTGCAGTTGTTTCTCTCTACTGAATGGAAAATGAGAAACCAAGAGTATTATTTTGTGCAGAGCTGGTCTAACATATCTAATTAGATACAAGCAGAATATTCTGCATGCTAAAGTTTTTCACACTGTGCACCATTAGTTCTTCATGTAGATTTTGAGTGGTAATAGCTTGTCAGTATCTGTTACCCACGAACTTCCAGGTGATCTAGCAGCTGTGTGTTCAATGTGCAGTTTTAACAATGGTGCCAATTGCTTTATTGAGATCAAGTAGCAGTGTGCTATTGAAATACCAGGCTCCTGCCAAACCCTGCCTCTATGAGTGTAAAATATTTCTCTGTGAAAGAATTTGTTACAGCCTGGGTGAAGAAGGCTATAGCTGATGCTGAGCATTCATTGCTGTCTAATCTGTGGTTAGAGTGTTCTGTCTGTTTACGATGCTTTCTGAGAAAGCATTTAGCAAAAAAGCAGGAGAGAATATTGTTCAACAAAGTGTACTTACAGCATGGCCTGGGCAGGTTTTAGCTGAGTTTCCAGCTGTACCTAATGCATATTAACTTAGTAGTGCTTGTGTTTACATTATTTGGACAAAATAGTGGAGAGTCAGGAAATGTCATTCAGTGTTTCCATTGATTTCCAAACCATAAGTCAAATGTCTTTACTAAAATAATTGGAGAGACTTGGAATCTTTCAAGGTCGGTTACTTTTTCTGGGAGCTACCACTAGTATCTTCATATCCTTTTGCTGTCACCTGTTGAATACTAACCCTTTGTCTTTTCAGATAATATATTTTTATTTAATGTAGGTAAAAATGAGCAGACTAGCATGAAGGTGGATCTCAAGCTTGTTTCAGTTTGATTTTTAAATCAGAAAAATAAGTTTCACAAATATTTGAACTCATGCATTAAGGTATAATCCTGTTAACTGGGTCTATTTAGTGTTATGTAAAGATGACTTAGTCTTTTGCTGGTCTTTGCTTTTTGTATTGCTGACCCTGCTTGGAGGAATAAAAGCTAAGTAACGCTTCTTCAGTGATGTGCCAATGAAACTAGGTCTCAGTACATTAAGCTTTATACTATAAATAGAAGCAGATAATGCTAAGGTTTATTTATGGTTTCTTGGACATATCCTTAATGGGCTTAAGTAATAGAACTTAAAAAAAAAAAAAAAAAAAAGAATATACTTCATTGTTCTGGCAGCACATCAGATTGCTTTTTTAAGTTACGCTGGTGACATTCTGTAAATGATCTCTCATGTGCAATATCTGAACATTAAAAGAACTGTTGTATCAACTTGCCTGGCTTTTTGTAGGTTAGCATTACCAGACATTCAGATGGTATGTTTTGAGTTCTCTAAGTGGCATTCGTCCTGACTTGTAGTGTTGTTTTTCTTATCTTTTTCTGCTTCATGCAATTAAGTTTCTTTATGGTCATACTGAATAATGCATGCCACTTTTCTCCAGTGCAGTTCTACCTCACTGAAAAACATAGCCTTACTCTTCCCTGCTGAATTTTTACACTTAGATATGAATGTTCTGGGGTTTTGAAGTTGTTGAATTAGGTTAGTGAAGTGCATTTATTTTCTATCTCTTGTAACATACTGAAAAATAAAAAAATGTTCTGTGCTAGCACATAGTTAAAATTAAGTTAGATCTGGTTTTGTACTTTCATTCTGAATTTATCGATTCATGATAAAACCAGATCCAGCTAAGCCAACAGAAGAGATTGTCTTGATTTTATACCCATGCTTAATGTGAGTTATATACGGCCTTTCTTTAGGGCTACAAATTCCACATTGTGACATTAAGGTGATTTACTTCGTGTTAACACAATACTCTAGGGCCATCAGACCTTTAAAAACTGGTAGAAATACAGGGGAATGCTGTTCAGAGCTCTGACTTTTGTACTTTCCAGCTTGAAAGGTAGTATCACAGAGGACTGTTAACTGAGTCAAGATAAAGATCAGTTTATAATGTGAATTTTTTTAAAAAAACCCAACACTTTTTTAACTAATAATATCCTTGTCAAGCAGTCTTAGATTGGTTCATAATGCAAGAGATAAATTATCAGGCTGGGCCTACGTAAAGGGAAGAAGAAGCTGAGGGATTTCTTCTTAATGTTCAAAGATTCCTGTGTTGAATTCCCATTAGCCCTTTATGCAGTCATCTCTGAACTTGGGCACTTAACTGTATCAGGAGTATTTTTTGTGTTGCTTTTATGTCTGGAATGTCATTCCTAACAAAAAAATTAATAAATATAGTAAAATTTAAACTACTACTCTGGAATATCTCACACTCTTGCATTTCTAGGAGTACTACTAGAGTTGATAAATAATTTGTGTCCATTGTACATTCAAGTGCACTGACAAGGTAGAATATATTGTGTTCCAATAAAATAGTAAAGGATACCACATTTTGTTCTTGGCATAGAAGGAAAGTGCAATATGGAAGCATTTTCATTGCTTTACTTCCAAAATATTTTGGCTTGCTGAAAGAATCCTACAAGAAGTCTCTAAAAAATTATTTCTAAAAAAAGATAAAAATTGACCGTTTTGGTTTTATTTAAATACTTTTCCACAGTAATTTGATTTGTGGTTTTTTGTTTTGTTTCATTTTTATAGTGAATGGAAAGCATAGAAGTCCTAATTTTGGACAAGCTGTAGGTGTAGTGGAGGTTTATGATGCAAATATATGAACATTTTACTTTGGCTCACCTACATTTTTTTCTACTTGCAGACACAGCTCTCATTAAAAAGCAGGGGATCTGAGTTTACAAGCTGAGGTCTTTTCCTGGCAATTTGAGGGTCCCTAAGCTTGTTCATCACTGGGGCAATTGTTATTGCCAGTATTTCAGAGAACACAGTTTACTTGCTGCAAATAAAATAGCAAGTTATGGCTGGATAGTCTTAAAAATTGGATGTGTTTGTCATACATACGTACAAACACTGTAATTACCACTGATAACTTGCCAGTGGTAAAATGAGTAGCAATCCCTTAAACAATAAATACCTGATTTGATAAATTCTTCTTTCTTCAGTTACAAAACTAAAAGGTGGAACAGTAATTTTCATGGATATCGTTGAATTGCCTTAGGGAAAGTGCAGTGCAGTTAAGGCAGTTTGTCTTAGATTATGTGTTTTAGTGCTCCTGAGATAATACAGAGAAGAATGAGGGGTCATGCACTAATGGCTATGTGTGTGTTTATGTTCAGACATGGTTAGTTAATTCAGTGTGTTAATTCAGTGGAATTAGTTAGTTCAACTCATTTTACTGCAGAAATACTGAGTGAACTGACATGATGACTGTTGGCTGGTTTTGTTTTTTTCCCCATAGTGTGCTGGAGAAGAAAATTGGGTGGACAGTCGAACTATTTATGTTGGGCATCGGGAACCACCTCCAGGCACTGAAGCATACATTCCACAGAGATTTCCAGATAACCGAATAGTCTCATCAAAGGTAGTAGTAATTTCTTTCATCCATTTACACAAATAAGCGTGAATTATGCCAGTTTACATAAATCATGCCAGTTTACATAAATCATGACTGGCAGAAGTAAAATGAAGGTATCTCAAGTTTTTTCCACAAAAACTAACTGCCAAATTGCCTCTAAGCAGGAAGAAGAACAAGACGACTTCTGCAATGTTTACTATAGTATATAGTAGTCTTAGAATGATACTGTGCTTTTCCACAATGGAGTAAAAAAGAAATTTTCATTTGAGGCAACCCTGGGGTAAGGAAAATCTTCCCAAGAAAAGACTACATCATTTGTACTATAAAGCAATAACTCCAAGTACTAGAAACAGTATGATGAATGTAAGTGCTCAACAAACAGAGCTGTCTCCACAATAACAGTGCTGTTCCCTTCAAAAACTCGTATGACAAAACCCCATTGAAAGGATATTTGTTGTTATAAACATGCAAGCAAATAATTCTTAAACTCTTGGTATTCTGATACAGTTGTACCCTTTAGAAACCTTCCAGTTCTCCTTCACTTTAATTAGTAAATCTTTCTGTAAGCTTCACCAGCTTTCTGTGCTCATTTGGGTTGTTGGTACTCTCTTACCTGTTTAGATTGACCGGCTTGCTTTAGCCAAAGGTTCATTCTGCAATGGCATGGAAAGCTGAACATTTGCAGCTTATTGTGTGGCTGATACCCAAGAACTTAAAGTTTTTCATGTACTTAAGTTTTAATCTTCATGAGCACACACCTTCAACCAATTATGAAATAATGAATTCAAAAGAATAGCTTTTTCTGGGAAGATGTCTTTGTGAACAGCAGCTCAGATCCACAGCCTCTTTTTAAGAACCTTAGTAGCATTGTGATCTCAAGGAACTGAGCGCTTATCTTTGCAGATCTGAACACTTGCCATCCATTAATATAATGGCAAAGTTATAATAAACCCTACACTTTTCTCAAACTATGTCTCATTTCTTATGTGAAATTTTGTATTTTACTACCTTCCTTCACTCCTATTTTTACTACCTTATTTCTGTACTTCATTCAGAGATAGTATGACAACAAACAATGTAGGATCTAGGCACCTTTAATTAGAGAGAAAGTTTGAAATATAAAGCAGTATATAATCCAGGTTGAATACAGTCAAGCTGTGGGAAATCAACAGTGGGAAATCCTGTACTCTACACATCAATTTGAATTGTCTTATGCATTACTGAAGAGTAAATACATTTTATGGAAATATTTGCACTCCTATGATACTTTTTTTCATCTTGCACATCTTATCTGGGTCATACATAAAGATATTGAAGTTACTGCTGTTACTTCTTGAAATAAAAAAACATCTTGTTCAACTCTGCAAGATATTTGACATCTTTTTGTGATGATGAAAATAGTGGAGGTTTCAAGTTACCATGCTTGGCAGAGTGAGTTTTTTAAATATGACTTAAACCTGGATCAAGCTGAGGATTCCTGTCAGTAATTAGTAAATATGTATGATTTTAACTAGTTCAGGAAGAAGACATCACTAGGTTTTTATTTAGACATGAAGCAGTTCAGTTAAATGTTAGACTCTTTATTTGTGAACTGTATCTGTAATCAGAATTCCACAAACAAATGATTATTAATGGATATATTTTTATATGTACAGTGCTTCTCAAATGTTCTGTTTATTGATTAAATTTCTCACACTTAAAAAATAAAATGTCATCTTCATGAAAGTAAATACAGTGGTGATATTCCAAGAGGGAATAGAGTTCATATAAATGCTTTATAATATTTAATAGTTCCTTAGACTGCCAAAAAATCAGTTTTAATGACAGTTGTTTTTCTATGAGAACTTTCCATGCCATCCCTTTCAAGTAAACTTTATTACTCACATGCTCCATCCCAAACAGCCTGGTCAAAGCACCATTGTGACTTCACTATCATTTATTCTATGATTTTATGATTCTATTCTGGGTTGTGTAAGCTTCTAACTCTTAACCTTTCATTCTGTCCTTGTCACTTGCTCCTTTATGAACACTCTGGAGAGGCATCTGCCACAGCTTAGGAAACGCAGACGTAAGCTTCCTGAAAAATGATCAAATGTACAAAATTAAGATGGGAAGGTCATAATTGTTAGTGTAAAATACACATCCACACAAGCACACTGTATAATGTTACCTCAGCCATGAAGGGTATTTGCTTCATCTTTCATCAGTGAGACAGTAACTATCAGTTGTGCTTTTATAGGTCTTTAATGCTTAATATATGATTGCTCTTCAAGGATGAGGAACTCTGAACTTCCAAGTACAGATTTTTGCCAATTTAAAACAAACTGAATCCTGAAAAGAGTAGTTTAAAACCATGTTGAAACCTCATTGATTAGTCTGTCTGTATGTTCCTGTACTAACAAATGTTCTGTCATAAAGACCTTTTTTTCTGAAAAAGGTGGCAGCTCCAAATAATATGAACCTCAGACTTTCCATAGTTATTTTCTTCCAAAGGTAAACTTTACTGTGCTTCACCAGAGGTTTCCTGGTGTCAGCAAGATAATAATTATATTCCAGTACAGAGGGATATTTCTTGTATATTGTAGTATCACTATGGAATTTGGTTAATGCTTTGTCTGCTTAAGGACGTATTCCTGGTTGTGAAAATGATATATAGACAGACCTTGGCTAGACAGAAATGCTCTTTTGGTTTGATGCATTAATGCAATTATGATTTTAACCATGTATTTCAAAAAGGCTCTCTTAAAAAAAAAAAAAAAAAAAGCCAAAAACCTGTCTTTTGGATTGTACATGAAGTTTGCTTATGTTCTAGAGATAGTGGCCTTTGTAAGCTGAATCTGTACATTCATCTAACTTCTACTTCAGCTGAATAGGGTGATAGCCTTCAAAGTAGCTGTTGTGTGCCCTTCGTTGAATTTATCATATGACAGTGGTGCAGCATGGCAAAATACCAGCTAGTAGAAAATCCTAATGTTTCATATGAGAGGAAAGAAAAAGTAATTAAATTGGCAGGGAGGTTGCTAGCTTTTTTTCTTTAAAAAGTATTCACATTTTGAAATTATTTGCTGAGTAGTAGATCTGCTATGTCAAAAGGAAAGTAAGTTAAACCTTGCAGCAGTAGCAGTTAATGGAACTTGATAGGAAACAACTTTTCTTCTTCTTAAATTGGATAATGAAAGTTGGTTTGTTTTTTTTTGTAGTAGGGTGTTTGGGGGGGTTTTTTGGGGGGGTGTTTGTTGTGGGTTTTGTTGGGTTTGGGTTTTTTGGGGTTTTTTTGTTTTGTTTTTTTTTTTAAGGCTGATAAATTACAAAGTAACTTTTTTAATATGGAACTTCCTTAAGGAAGATCCATGCTTCATATTTATGTGCTGGGAGTATCCCAGTCAGCATGGTAAACTGAGTGTCTGTACCTGCATAGTAGATCATGTGTGTGCCTGACCAGCTAAGAATGACCAGAGATCCATCTGGCATGCTATGCTGTCACCAGCAGTAGATGCCTAGGGAAGAATGCTAGAACAAATAAGAGCTGAGACTGATTTAATATATCAAAGAACACAGGTAGTTAGACAAATTATGTTTCAAAAAAAAAGTAATGTTTTATAAATAAAAATAATTGTAAAGAAATTGTCAAACTTTTGATCGGACCTTTTTCAGCTATTCTGTTCAAGTGGGATGTATGTATGAGATACGTAAAACGTGATACTTATGTTGTTTAAATAGCATAATAAAAAAAAAATATATAAGGGATTATTATATATAAAATGTGCATGTATATACACACACATACAGAGTCCAGTTGTTAAGCTGGCAGCTTTAAGAATATATTGTCTCTTGGTAGTTGACATGTACTGCAAAAATCTGTATATTAAAAATACTGGTCACAACGGACACGTTCAAGTTTCGTGTATGTGTCTTGATCTGTTAAAAACATTGACAAACTTAAGTGACTGCAAGACTACTGTTCAGCTTTTATCCTTTCCTCCCTGAATTTATTATCCTCAAGATGGATTCTCTTTTGCAGAAGGTTTAAGAATCAGCATAACAAGATGTCTACAAACCAGGGCTGAAGTAACATAGTAGGTATTTTTGTCAGAATGGTTTTAGGCATTTACAAGTAACATTTGAAGAAGTTGAGGGAGAGGAGTGGAAGCAGGTTAGAAGAGGGAGGGTGACATTTTAAAACAAATAAGCTGTAAGAAACCAAAGTGTTGAAAGAACTCAGTAATGCAATATGGAGTGTAGCTCCAGCTTTTGATGTCAAGTGATTACTTAAACTCTCCTTTTACTTATGATATTATCTGCCTCTTAGGATGGAGAGAAGCTTGAAATGTGAGTCAAAATCCTGGCTTACAGATATCAAATTAAAAGGTCAAAATAATGTTTAAAAAGATTAAGCTATTTTTAAGAAGACCCTGTTTCATATTTTTGAATTCATGGGACTGGCTCTAACGTGGAGACATTGGAGCTGAAAGCAGTAAGGCATTAGCAAAGAAGATTCAAGAATTGGGGAGATGGAGCAGAGGCATGAGTGCAAATACTGTGGAAGTGTGCATAAAGAGGTCAGCACATGATTACACAAACACACCAGCACTGCAGGTGCTATTACTATTATAAATGGGAAAAAAAAATCTAATTGAATTGTGCAGTTTTGACTCCAGGCAGTCTGATTTTACATTTCCTTGTACAGTGTTTCAGATGCATCTGTTCACACAATGTGTTCGTCTCTTGGATGAATATGTAACTACTTCTTGCTGTCTGACATATTGCCTTCTGTATGCAAAAGGCATGTATGTTCTCTGACCTCTAAGTTTTTTGCAGCAATTTAAAAAGGTCAGTTTCCAACCTAAACCTTCAAACCTTCCCCAGCCTGAAAGCTTCAAGTGTGTAACTATTTGGCTAACCTTATTTCCTTCAAGTGAGTTATAGTGGGAAAAAAAGTAGTTAAGTATCAGAGTTTGCAAAAAGCACAACTAGAAATTAGCTGAAGAAGAAAACTGGTATTAACTCTCTATCTAGGCACAGTAATCTGATGTATTTAGTATCTCCATTTTTAATGTCTTTTCCTCAAAGACTTTTTGTTTGTTCCTGCCTAACTAGGGTAGAGAAACTGCCTTGAATGCAATTATTAAATCAGTCTTGTTCTGGGTGGCAGCCCACTGTTGTTTCTCATGGGAGTGATTATGGTGGTTAAACATTAATCATCCATTTGTAGATACTGCTCAGAGCTCTTAATGGCTGGGGCAGAGTGAGGTCTGTCAAGATATCTTAGTGGTCTGTCTGTCTTGCCTAAACCTCTCCAAAAATTGTTACTTCTACTTTGAAGATGAATGGGCAGAACAAAGATATACTTTGTATGTCTGAAATGCAATGTAATGAAGTGCTAAAAGTCTGTGAGGTTGTTTGACAATAAAGTTTTAAGTCATCTACTGTATTAAAGAAGCATCCATTTTGAACAACACCAGACCATAAAAGCGATCTGATTCCAGGTAATTCACATTTATTCAGGTAAGAGAGTTGGTGACCAAAGGTGGAGCTGTGAGAAAGACCACTGCTTTGACAGAAAAAGCAGTGAACCTGAGGTTGGAATATGAGGGGATTGATGCTAAGGGTACAGATGAATGTTCAACCTTTTGACAGATTGTTTTAACTGATTTACTTCCTCATACTAGATTGTTAAATATCTAGTCTGACAACAATATGCTGTCACCACATGTTTAGTCAAATAACCTGCTAGGAGATTTAAACAGGAAGTTCTTGCATAAGAGATTACATTTTTATTTTATTAATAGTGAATTGGGGAGCTTGTATAAATCATCACATTTTAACAGTCAAAAAACCCTCTAGCATGGAAGAATACCTTATTTTATCAAAATAGCTAAACAGAAAATTTAAACAAGTTTTTCACTGAAACCTCTATTCATTTTTCCTTCTCAGCAGATGGAGATTTTTAAAAAATAAACAGAGATAACTTGCCTGATAACCAGTTACTGATGAAAATATAAAATTACTATCACTGAATAAAATCTGTATTGTCATATATCACAACAGCAGCTTTGAATGACTTTTGTGCAAGGAAAATAGTCAAGTCTAACCAGTTCTCTTTCAAAATTCTAAGATAAGTAGCTGGTAGTGGGCAGTGCAAGCAGCATTCCAATCTGATGAAAAGTACTTGATTGCAAAGTGAGAGCACTTGACTTTCCAGCATGGGTGCCTGCCTGAGTTTTGGCTTGCTCACAGGTGATCTAATACTGAGGTAACTATTAAGCCGGCTAAGTGTTTACTGAGGGCATATTTAGAATAGATCCCAATTTTTGGGGCATGATAGAAAAAGAACATTTAATTCCTATGTCTTACAAATGTTTAGGCTTTAACCCCCAACAGGTAAAAAGATTACTGTACATAATAGAGCTTTCACATACAATTAAGGCAAAATTCTTAAGGATTCTTTCCACCTGCAGATGTAATTGAGGTATTTCCTTCTAGAGCTCTGTCTGTCTTCCATTTCAAAGTCGAATTCTTAAAATGTCTAGCTCACGGCATAACTTGCATATCAGCAAGTATCAGTGCAATCTGCCAAGAAGAGATGAGGCACATTTGTAGCAGAACAAATAGATTAGGAGGAGCTTCTTAGCCCATCTCGTTAGAAATGAAAGTTACATTGAAGTTGTCATTTTGTTATGTGTCAAATGATAATTTGGATAATAAGATGATACAGTGTTAGTTCTGTCAAGCAGTTTTTTGCACTTTTTCACACAATTTTAGCTGCTGCTTTTCCATGCATTCCAATAAGCAATCCTTGCAATTTAAAATATTTTGGTTTTGAAGCTACAATGAGCTGTGTAAAAAGAGTATGACTGAACCTGCTGCAGGACAGAGGAAGGAGCTACATGATGAACTCCTTTCTCTCTCACTTTTATGTTATTTTTTCTTTTCTTCCTTTGAATTTTTTGGTTTTTGGTTGCACTTTTGTATACTGTTTCTTATGTAATTTTATTAAACTTTAGATAATTTGTAAGATCAGTAGAGAAGTATGCAGCCATTTACTCTTACTCACTGCTATACTTTATTTTGAGGAGTATTTTTGTGTCTAAGACAAGGAGCAGAAGAGGGGCTGACAACTTTTGTCAACTTGCTATGACTGCATAGTTAAATCTGAGTGCCACATGTCTCTTCAAGTCATGCGTGCAAAATAGAAATTACTTAAAAGTGCTGTTTGAAGTGACTAAGAAGTTTTCAAAATCCATTGGTGGCCTTAAATGAACTGTTCTGTAACTAGATCTCTGAATGAGCATTGTTGTTAGAACTTGTTTCAGTCACAAGTATCAACATTATTACAGTTCAGAAAATTGATACAAATCCAACAGTACATGATTGCCAATTTAAGATTCCGCTTCAGTAAATTGTTAAACAAAGTGACAAAAATACTCCTGCTTCTTGTTTAATTTAATCTTGAATTGTGAGTTACAAATCTGTTTGATTTTTAGAACAAAAAGTGTGAACGTTTCTCTCAAACATTCATAATCTGTGCATTTGTTTTCAGTACACATTTTGGAACTTTGTACCAAAAAATTTGTTTGAGCAGTTCAGAAGAATAGCTAACTTCTATTTTCTCATCATTTTCCTTGTTCAGGTAAGCTATCCCCATTTTTCAATACATTTCTGGAATTTGAAAATGTTTAAAAATGCACTGTTTTTGATGACTGAAGAGGTAAATGGTTGACCCTGGACAACCTTTTGTACTGATGATGTGATAAAAGGAGTTTTGTTTCATTTCCAGGTTGTGAATATGAATCTAACCTAAAGAGAAATTGACGCCATCACCAGTTTGATGGCAAGATACCTCTTGATAAAATTGAAAAGAATGTGTCACTTTTATTTTGTTATAAGCAAACATCCGGATCAGCAAAACCATTCTTATAAATTAGATTGATGATAAACTTTAGTTAGTTTTGCTGAATGTTAATTTTTTTCTAACAGAATGGCAGAAATTTTCCAGTTGCGCTGGAAGACTGTGGAGAAACTAAATTATAGATGCTTATACAATGCTTGCTTAGGGTGGTACATAAATATTTGAGTTTGTAATTATTACCTCACACAACTAGTTTGATACGTTCTAGATGTCTTCATTCTGAACCTTTCACAATCACTTAAATATATTAAACAATAAAAATCTTAAAAAGTTAAGTGAAAAGCTGCATTACTTGGCATGCCTGATTCCGTAGAAAGAAAAGCTATGCAGATTGCCAGGAAAATTTAGACTTTCTTATAATTTGAACTCTCTCTCTGCATTCTACCTCTGTTTATAATTGCAGAAGCCACAGCCCAATATTTTGGTATTTACTCCTTGCATGTATAAGAACAGCTGTAGTTTTAGCATGTAAAAATTAACACTATCCTGATTTCTAATGTTGCTTAGTAATTTTGTCTCCAAAGCTGCAGCTTTCCAATCTGGTTCTTAAACTCTTGCTAGCAACTGCTTGTACTAGTCATTAATGTCTGAATGTTAATGTGATCTAAATATACTATTGTATCTTACTACAGCATATAGTTGTTTTCAAATTTTGTTGGTATAGTATATACCAACAATGTATATAGTTCTTAAAATATAGTATATATTTTATGTAGTATATAGTGTATATATATATAGTTCAGTATATAGTTCTTAAAATTGCATTAAAGTACTATGCTTTTTAATTAAAGTTCCTTAGTGCTTTGTAACATATTGGTGAAATGATTACTTGAAACATCTTGGTTGAAAAATTGACAAGTTTATATTCACAAAAATATAACCAGAAAATATTAATTCCTTTTGTTGCAGTTAATCATTGATACACCTACTAGTCCAGTTACAAGTGGACTTCCACTTTTATTTGTCATCACTGTAACAGCTATAAAACAGGTGAGTAATTTAGTGAGCAAAAGTAAAACTAAAGAGAACATTATTATTTGTTTTGTGTATTTCAGTTTTCCCTGCCTTTTTGTGTTAGACTAAATTAGAGCAATGCTGAAAGAATGATTGTGATAAATTTTGAATAAGTTTTATTTTTTCCTTAAAGTAGAATTGGTTGCTATATGATGATGTTTCACTAGTTCAATGCAAACTTGTAAATTATTTTATATTTTTGATGCTCTTGTGTTCCAAGGGATCATTTCCATTCTTGTGTTCACTCATCACAATTCAGCTTTTGTTTGTTTCTAAATTGCTGTCCACATCCTATTATGTTTTTCCCTGACTGAAAGTGAGCTTAGTAAGAGCTACAAAAACTCGTAAGAAATCTGCTCTTAACCTTCAGGTTTCCTTAGCCTTTACAGTATGAATGGATAATAAAAATTATTTTGGTTCAAGTCTTCAGTATATATTTGATTATAATCTACAGTTCATAACAATAGCTGCAGTGCTTTTTGCAGATTAGCATTGAACAGATGTTACTATATTATCTCATTTTTAATGTTAAAATTAACCCATAAAATAGATGAAAAACCATGCAAGTATTTTTTTAGATATTAGTTGTTGCTGCATCTTCAAGTAAAAAGAACTTACTAGAAGTTGTTCTGTCAAAATAGAATTGCATAATACAGGTATGGAATTGTACAGGTTTGCATTTGACTTTCAAGTTAGTACTACCAAGAGGATAATGATTAAGGTAGTTTTTCAACGGCTATCCTAATACTGCAGTGCTGCCTTTGGCATGAGCACATAAATGTAGATGGAGTCTTATTGAAATTAGTGGAATCTCAGATAAATATAGAATGTTCTAATTCATATGGAGATATTAAAATCAGATCTGTATGTTATCAGAGCCTCTGTTATTACAAATTGCATCTAGATCAGGAATTAATCAGGAATGAGCTCATAATTGATGTTCTGTTGATATAGCCAGAGATGAATTTATTGACTTTGTGAGTTTCAAGCCAGCTAAAGGAGGACAAGATGATACCTGATCTTGCAAAAACCTTGCTAGTGCAAAGTTAATTTTTTGAAAATATTACTAAATTTGAACTAGCAAGTGATTTTATAAGCAATACTTTGTATTTGGTGCCTACAATACTCTTCTGCATTTACTGTACCATCTCACCATAGCCACAGAATAGTTTCTAATAATTTGGGCTCCTAAAGTAATAGTCACAAGTCACGTTCTTTACAGTGGTTCTGTTATATGTTTGGCTTTTTGCCTTCAGTCCAATTTAATGATACTTGCCTCTGTAGGACAGCTGTCAATGTAGGCACCCAGTGGTACAGTAAGTTCCCTTTCATGGTTTGGTCTTCTCTGTATCTCTGGGTCCAGATACCAGCCATTTCCTTCCTTCATTTCAGTGAATGGAATGTGAATATGGAAGGAAAATCTGCACAAGCAGCATCTTTTGCTGGGCTGCTTGGAGGAGTTAGTACTTTCTGTGGGCATAAGGAAGTTCTTTTACATTGTGTTTCCAAAAAATGTTGTCTTTTGGGAAAAAAAAGTAAATAATCCATTAAATAGTTTAATATCAAGACAGCTTCTAGGTCAGAGTGCTACTTATTTTAGCTCAAAGCTTGTAGAGATGAGGCTGTTCTTCTTACATACCTATGACCGATTTGATGATTAAAACAATGGCTAACAAAAATGAGGATGTGGTGTGTTGACCCTGACCAGCAGCCAAACACCCACACACTCCTTTTTACACTCCCCTCTTCTGTGGAAAATAGAGGGAAAGTGAAGATACTTGTGTATCGTATTAGTGACACTTTGATAGGGAAAGTAGCAGCTATTCCAAGCAAAATAAGGAATTCAGTTCACTACTTCCCATTGGTAGGCAGATGTCCAGTCACTTTCTGGAAAGCAGAGCCTCAGCACAAGTCATGCTTGCTTAGGAAGACAAATGCCATCACCACAAATGACCCCTTTCTGCCTGCTTTCCCTGAGATTTTCTTGCTGAGCACAATTGCATATAGTATTGAATATCCCCTTGGTCAGTTTGGGTCTGCTGCCCACGCAGTGTCCCCTCCCAGCCCCTTGCCCGCTACCCCCCAGCCAACTGGCCTCCTTTTTAATGTATGGGGAGGTTGGAGAGAAAGGCTTGATGCTGTGCAAGTACTGTTCAGCTGTAGCCAAAATACTGGGGCATAACCAACACTGGTTTAGCCCCAGTTACAAAGCACGGAAGCGTATGGGCAGCTGTGAAGAAAGTGAGCTCCATCCCAGCCAGACCCAGAACAGAGGGTAATTTTGATTGTCCCTGAATAGGGTAACTGACTACCTTTACACTCTTTATGCTAAATGCAGACTTTTCCTTCATTCGTTTTCAAAGAAACTACAGGGAGCAGTATTGTAATTTATTTATGGTGCTAACTATATACAATTGAGTATATTCTATTGTAAAATTCAGCTCTTGCTGGTGAGTAAAAGCTGGGATGCATGCAATAGCTAGTATTTTAGGTGTGGCTTTCCTGCTCTTTAAGATTTTAAATGTTGCACTTTAGAGTTTTACTGTAGTTTGATAGTGGCCTACCACAGCCTAGATTATGACATGTAGTGCCTTGAACTGCAGTTCTGTCTATCTCCTTGAGTCTTTCTCCCAGCAAGTGGTACAGATTTTGGGACCTGATTGATAAGCCGTACCAGCTCCTGGAGGTATTTTACACTCAAGTCATAAAGACTCCGTAAGTTCCCAGATTAGCTCTGAGAACATACAAGGCAGTGGTGCTTTTGTTTTGTGTTGCATTTTCAATGGTTTAGTGTGAGGTGTCCCTGCCCATGGCAGGGGGATTGGAACTAGATGATCTTAAGGTCCTTTCCAACCCTAACTATTCTATGATTCTATGTATTCCAGAGAGTTAGATGTAAAAATGCATATGGAACCACTGGTGTCTTTCAGTCCCAATCTTTATCCTACAGCAACACATTTTGAATGGAAAGTTGCAGATTCCCTGTCCTTTACTTTGTCTGTTTCTGTATGTAGCTTTTGGGCGATCAAAATAAGTTGTTCTGCAGTCTCTTAAAACAAAATTCTTCAGGTTGATATATATTGTATATAAGGTTAAAAAGTGTAACAACTTTTATAAAATAAAAATCAGGAAATAATGGCCACCTTCAGTTATGTCATAACTTAGAATCCTAGAATCATAGAATAGTTAGGGTGGGAAAGGACGTTAGATCATCTAGTTCCAACCCCCCTGCCCTGGGCAGAGAAACCTCACACTAAACCATGCCACGCAAGACCTTATCCACAACCTGGCCTTGAACACTGCCAAGGATGGAGCATTCACAACCTCCCTGGGCAACCCATTCCAGTGCCTCACCACCCTCTCAGTAAAGAATTTCTTCCTTATATCCAATCTAAACTTCCCCTGTTTAAGCTTGAAGCCGTTACCCCTTGTCCTGTCACTACAGTCCCTGATGAATAGTCCCTCCCAAGCATCCTTGTAGGCCCCCTTCAGATACTGGAAGGCTGCTATGAGGTCTCCACGCAGCCTTCTCTTCTCCAGGCTGAACAGCCCCAACTTTCTCAGCCTGTCTTCATATGGGAGGTGCTCCAGTCCCCTGATCATCCTCGTGGCCCTCCTCTGGACTTGTTCCAACAGTTCCATGTCCTTTTTATGTTGAGGACACCAGAACTGCACACAATACTCCAAGGGAGGTCTCATGAGAGCAGAGCAGAGGGGCAGGATCACCTCCTTCGACCTGCTCTGGTCACGCTCCTTTTGATGCAGCCCAGGATACAGTTGGCTTTCTGGGCTGCGAGCGCACACTGAAGCCGCCTCATGTTCATTTTCTCATCGACCAACACCCCCAAGTCCTTCTCCACAGGGCTGCTCTGAATCTCTTCTTTGCCCAACCTGTAGCTGTGCCTGGGATTGCTCCAACCCAGATGTAGGACCTTGCACTTGGCATAGTTAAACTTCATAAGGTTGGCATCAGCCCACCTCACAAGTGTGTCGAAGTCCCTCTGGATGGCATCCCTTTCCCTCCAGTGTATCAACCGAACCACACAGCTTGGTGTCATCAGCAAACTTGCTGAGGGCGCACTCAATCCCTCTGTCCATGTCACTGACAAAGATGTTGAACAAGACCAGTCCCAACACCAATCCCTGAGGGACACCACTCGTTACCGGTCTCCAGCCGGACATCGAGCCATTGACCACAACTCTTTGCGTGCGGCCATCCAGCCAGTTCTTTATCCACCGAGTGGTCCACCCATCAAATTGATGTCTCTCCAATTTAGAGACAAGGATGTCATGTGGGACAGTGTCGAACGCTTTGCACAAATCCACGTAGATGATGTCAACTGCTCTACCCCTGTCCATCAGTTCTGTAGCCCCATCGTAGAAGGCCACCAAATTGGTCAGGCAGGATTTCCCCTTAGTGAAGCCCTGCTGGCTGTCACCAACACCTCCTTGTTTTTCATGTGCCTTAGCATGCCTTCCAGGAGAATCTGCTCCAAGATTTTGCCAGGCGCAGAGGTGAGACTGACTGGTCTGTAATTCCCTGGGTCATCCATTTTCCCCTTCTTGAAAATGGTGGTTATATTTCCCTTTTTCCAGTCGTTGGGAACTTCACCTGACTGCCATGATCTTTCAGATATGATGGACAGTGGCTTAGCAACTTCATTCACCAGCTCCTTCAGGACCCGCGGATGGATTTCATCCAGTCCCATGGACTTGTGCAAGTTCAGGTTTTTAAGATGGTCTCAGACCAGATCCTCTCCTACAGTGGGCCTGGGGTCTTCATTCTCACAGTCCCTGCATCCGCCTTCCAAGACTTGGGTGGTGCGGTCAGAGCCTTTGCCAGTGAAGACCGAGGCAAAGGAGTCATTAAGAACCTCAGCCTTCTCCAAATCCAGGGTGCCCAGTTCTCCCAATATCTTCCGGAGGGAGCCTACGTTGTCCCTAGTCTGTCTTTTACTTGCTATGTACCTATAGAATCCCTTCCTGTTATCCTTAACATCCCTAGCCAAGTTTAATTCTAACTGGGCCTTAGCTTTCCTAACAAGGTCCCTAGCTTCCCGGACAACATCCCTGTATTCTTCCCAGGCTGCTTGTCCTTGCTTCCACCTTCTATAAGCCTCTTTTTTCCTTTGAATTTTCCTGAGCAGCTCCTTGTCCATCCAAGGAGGTCTCCTGGCCCTCTTGCTGCACTTCCTTCTAGTTGGGATGCAATGCTCCTGAGCTTGTAGCAGGTGATCCTTGAATAACAACCAGCAGTCTTGGGCCCCCCTGCCCTCTAGGGCTGTATCCCATGGAACCTTACTAAGCAGGTTCCTGAAGAGGTCTGTTCTCTTGAAGTCCAGGGCAGTGAGCTTGCTGCACGCTCTTCTCACTGTCCTGAGGATCTCGAATTCAACCATCTCGTGGTCACTGCATCCAAGGCTGCCCTGGAGCGTCACATTTCCAGCGAGCCCTTCCCCGTTGGTGAGCACGAGGTCAAGCATGGCACCTCTCCTTGTGGGCTCCTCTATTACTTGCAGAAGGAAGTTGTCTTCCACACAATCGAGGCGCCTCCTGGATTGCTTGTGCCGGGCCGTACCATCGCTCCAGCAGATGTCAGCGTGGTTGAAGTCCCCCATGAGAACAAGGGCCTGCAAGCGTGAGGTTGTTCCTATCTGTCTGTAGAATGCTGCATCCACAGATTCCTCTTGATCTGTAACAGATCCCCACAGTAATGTTCTCCCTTTAATCCTGACCCACAAACTCTTTGTTGACTGCTCACCTGTCCCCAGACAGAGTTCCATACTCTCCAGCCTATCCCTAACATAAATAGCAACTCCCCCTCCCCGCCTGCCAGGCCTGTCTTTTCTAAAGAGCCTGTAACTTTCCATTCCAACACTCCAGTCACAGGAGCCATCCCACCACGTTTCTGTGATGCCTACTATATCATACTCCCGTAGACGTGCACACATCTCTAATTCCTCTTGTTTGTTCCCCATGCTATGGGTGTTTGTATAGAGGCATTTGAGCCGAGCTCCAAATGAAGCCAGCTGATTTGCTGCAGCAGCTGGAATATCTCTACATTGCTCCAAGCCTTTATGATAGATGCTGGCAACTGCCTGGGTGTGTTGGGATGGAACGATGCCCCCCTCCCCCAACCCATCTAACTTCATCATCTTTCAGTTTGGAGTCCCAGTCTTCCCAAAATACACTTCTATGCCTCTATCTTCTTGGCAACTGCTTCTAGAAATACTTTGCACTCACTCAGGAGTCAATAGAGCATGAGGAAGAGATAATCACTTAACCACCAGAAAGTTCTACACATTGTAAACACCCCTATTCATCAGAATGTCTTCATTAAAATATATAATTTTGTTGACTAATTTTAACCATGAGCGTTTTTGTTTGTAAATGGCCACCATGACTGACATGTATCACAATTTCATTTGTTCTAGTGAGAATATATTCTTTTGCCCTCTTCCCACCTCCCCCTCCCCATTTCTTGATAAAGGATAATCTCTATTTGGTTGGTTGGTTGGTTGGTTTGGTTTGTTGCAAGATAGAGCTGATTTGTGTCTTTATAGCCAAATGTGCATCACTATGTCATTCCATTTCACTGTTTTCTAGGGTTATGAAGATTGGCTTCGACATAAAGCTGACAATGCTATGAACCAATACCCTGTTCATTTCATTCAACACGGTAAACTGGTTAGAAAGCAAAGCCGAAAATTAAGAGTAAGTAATTATGACTTAACAGAGTAAGGCTTTACTTCACACTTCCTGTAGAACAAATTATGCAGAAATGCAGCATGATGATGTTGCAGCAGTTATTAAATTTCATTGAGATTAGACTCGTAATATACTAATTTTTAATTTAATGCCACTCAGTAAATTTTATAAGCTAGATATGTTTCTATTTTATCTTGTTAACTCCTCCCATAACTGTTCCGTTCATTTTTCATTTTTTAACTCTAATTTTTCCACTCATGATCTGTCTTCTCTCCATTTTCAGTCTATGGTTATGCACATTAATGATGTATTTAAGACAGAGTATCATAGCGCTACTGATATGTCCTAAGTGTACAACATATACGCATACATATATATACAACACATTCAGAATACTTTCTTCATTACTTATCAAATCACAGTGTCTTCATTGGCTGTTGAATGTTGCTGCGTTCCCTTCCTGGCATTTTGAAGGTTATTTTCAGAATTAATTTCTGCTTTTTTTTTTTTTTTTTTTTTTTTGTGAGCAGATTCTGTGATTCTTTTTATCATTATTCTCTTTAGAACTCAGAAAGTTTGATAGCTATTTGTTTGGATTTTTCCTTATTTCTAATATCTTCATTAGGGATATCTTTTTCTGCTTTGCCTTGTTTGGACATAAATGGGCTCTACAGTGTTCACAGCCTTTCTGCTGATGCCTTTCTCTGTGACCTTCCCTTTGAGTGTGATAGCTTCTGCCTAGGGCTTTCTGGTAATAAAAAAAAAAATGAAAACATCACATGCTGAGTATTCCATGTACTAACTAAACAGTTAAGTATTCCAAATAAAGTACCACATGACTGAAATTTGTATTCCATTAAGTAATCTATTGCCCGTATTTTCTCAATTTCTCCTCTGTTCTTTGCATTTCAGAGACCGTATTTTGAGCAACTAGATGGTAGGAGACAGGCATAAGAAATACTTGCATGGAAAGGGTTATCTGTAAATATCTGAATAAGTATCTGGATAAATTCATGGACATGTATTAAGCAAGAAAATGGACTAGAACATGTAAAGGTAGACTCTTATGTACCTAAAGTCTGTGGACATTTGATTAAAGAAGAGGTTTCTTTTTCACTGCATCACAGACCAGTTGAGGTTGTCAGGCATGTGTGGAGGTCATCTGATCCAACCCCCTCTGCTCAAGCAGGACCACCAGGAGCTGATTGCCCAGGACCAGACAGCTTTTGGTTATCTCCAAGGGTAGAGATGCCACAACCTCCCTGGGCAATCTGTGCCATTTGTTAATTTTTTTTCTTATAATCGTTTGAGAAAGATGACCCCCAAAAATGTATCAAGGGCTTTTTTTCTCAAATGAATGGGTTAAAGTAATATTTTGAATTTATAGTTGGTTTCCTGTTCTGTGCCACTCAAACATGCTGTAAGATTTGACTTTTGTTTTCATGAATACAAACTAATTTGCTCACCTTTAAATATGGATAAAAATAGGATGGACTTCTAGTCATAAATTCTGCTGAAAATATATCCTGTTTTAGTTGCCAGACTTGGAAATCATAGCTTTTTCAACTCTCTCTAATGATTTTCACAGCTCTACATGCTTATCCTCAACAGCCAACAAAAGTAGCTCAAATCTTCAGCTGTTTTTGAAATAATGTTTTGTTGTATTTAATCTTAAAACAAGGATAGTATCTTCCATCTTTCAAATAAGGTTGCAAAACTTAATAAGGCAGTACTTGCAAAATGGTTATCCTGAAAGGAAATATAATACACAGCAGACCTCAGCCATTCCACAAGGTGTGATTCAGTTTTTGAGATATTCCTGTAGTTCTTTACTGCTGTGGTAAAATCGTGGTGTAAATAAAAGTAGATGAATTTTCTAAATATTTGAGTGAACCTATGTTTTGAAATCTCAAAATTGGGCTGCTACATAAATTATAAATGCATTTTTTTGTTGTATCTTTTCTTTAGGTTGGAGATATTGTAATGGTAAAAGAAGATGAAACATTCCCATGTGACTTAATATTTCTGTCAAGTAGTAGAGAAGATGGAACATGTTTTGTTACAACAGCTAGTTTAGATGGTGAATCCAGCCATAAAGTAATTAAATGTTCTAAATTTTCTTTCTGAGGCAAACCTTGCTTTTAATTTTTCACATTTGACTGCATGCTTACATGTGTAAGCAGATAAACTAACTTGTATAACTTAGGTTTCTACCAATTGACTGAATTTCTCTTAAAGTAACATTTTATGGAAAGTTTAAAAATGTATATATTTTTGACTTTGTGTCCAGTATAGGCATGCAGATTACAGAGGTAATGCACAAACTTTTTTGTACTTAAATGCTTTCATGGTGACCTGATTAGTGACCACACTGCAAGGTACTTGCATGTAATGTAAGATGATGCCCACTTAGGAGCATTTGAAGGTGCATCTTACTTGAACTATGAGCTCTTATGTGAAAGTTAATAAATCTGCTTCAAGCTGAACTGAAATATATGTGCAGATTAATGTCTTCTGTATCTGTCCTTTTTTATTTTATTTACATCTTGATATTTGTTCCAGACTCACTATGCTGTTCAAGATACAAAGGCATTTCACAATGAACAAGAAATGGATGCACTACATGCTACCATTGAATGTGAACAACCTCAGCCTGACCTTTATAAGTAAGAAAATAATTCTTGCCCATTTTATTTAGTGTTACCTAACAATAAATTATAAGAATATCATAATGAAAATATACTGGCTGCATCTGACTGGTTAGAGTGGGCCCCAGAGTGAGCTTGAAGTCAGGTTAGTTCTCCATCCTTGCCCCTTTCCTGCAGGTAGTTCACTGGTCTGCTCTAGGGCAGTGATCTCCAAAGAGGGGTGCACAAAGCAGTCCATTTGTGTGTGTGGCAAAAATTTTAGAACTTGTGGGGGTTTTTTAGTCTGAAAAATAAGAAAGAAATTAAGTTTTACTAATATTTAATACATTTACTAATTTACTATTTAATATTTACTAATTTAATATTTAATACATTTACTAATATTTAATACATTTCTTGACACTGGCTGTCAAGAAATAGACTGTATGTCAGAGTCCCATGTCACATACAGTTTGTGACAAATCTTCAGGGGATGAGTGGATATTCTGCAACATGGAGACATTGCTTGTGGCACCATGGCTTGTTCTTTTGCTTTCAGCACACATGAATATGTATTGGTAGACAGCTTCTATCTCTGCTACTTTTTGCTTGGCACTTTAATGGTCAACAAACCACAGTGGCAAATCTTTCTTTCCAAGAAAGACCACATGGTCTTTTTGCATCATGATGCATCATAACAAACTCTACAGTGTCTTTGGATGTACCTCTGCTGTGTTATATATTCTCTCAGCAGACAGGTTGCCAATTCTCTGAGCCTGGGAGGTTTCACTTTCAGAGTAACAGACCCACCAGTTCCCCACCATCCAGTTCCTCTACCATCCAGAATGCCGATGTTTGGCATAATCTGGTTTGATTTGAAGTTATCCACTTAGACTGTGATATTGCAAATACGGCATACTGGGTCTGACTGGAATGTAGTAAATATTCTTCATAGCAGCCCATTTGGTCTAGTGGTTTTGATTTGTAACAAAACCAGTGTTAATAACACACCCGTGTTTTCGCTGCTGCTGGAAAATGCTTGTGCAGTGTGAAGGCTTTCTCTGATTCTCACTCTGCCCCTCCAGCAAGTAGGCTGGGGTTGGGTGGGAGGCTGGGAGTGGACACAGCCAGGAAATTGACCTCAGCTGACCAGAGGGATATTCTGTGCCGCATAATGTTGTGCTCAGCAATAAAACTAGTAGTCTTTCAAAAGTAGCTGTTGCTTGAAGACTGGCTGGGCATTGGTCTGCTTATGGGAGGTGGTGAGTGCTTGCCTTTGTGTCACTTGGTTTTTTTTCTTCACTTACTAATCTGTCATTATCTCGCTTTTGCTCTTCCAGTTCTCTCTCCTATCCTACTGGGAAGGGAATGAGCAAGAGGCTAGTGCATGCTTAGTTGCTGTCCAGCAGCAACCCACCACATACAGATAAAATGTACTTAGAGAGATATTCAGAGGGAAAATTGCTTATTTGCCTTACACTTTTGTTTTAAACTCAATTGTAGGGTTTAGGTTTTGTAAAGGATACTAATTACACTAGCTTACCTTAGGTAATTTAGGGAATAAGATTTCTTGTTATTTCTTGCTAATGGGTCTACTTAGAATGCTTAGTTCTAATTTTAGAATCTCCTACATCTTTTTATATGGACACTTTACACTAACTTACTGTTCTGTGTATTTTTCTGTTTACATGTATCTCCATGTTCTTGTTTATGTTCTGGGTGATCAGAGCTTGTTCAACTGGAGGGTGCTCACTGTAATAAATACTTTGTAGAAAATCTTTCTCAAATAATCTATTCTTACATATATTTTTTGAAGTGAGAGTAATTTTCTTTGTTTTTAAACATGTATGTGTGGTGTATGTATATCTGTAATGTACATTACACTGAAATATTTGGACATATATGCATAATAATACGCAAATTAGCAATGTTGTTAAGCTATTTCTATGCTTCCCTTGCAGATTTGTTGGTCGAATAAATGTTTACCATGATAGGAATGAGCCTACTGCAAGGTAGGGAAAATCCAGAGATTTTACACACTTAAAACATTTCCAGGGTTGTGCTGATTTTGACCAGGGTAGATCTAATTTTCTTCATAGTAGCTGGTACTGGGACTGTGTTTTGGATTTGTGCTGGAAACTGTTGATAATTCAGGGTCAAGGCCTTTTCTGCCTCTGGCCCCATCAGGAAGTAGACTGGGGACACAGCCAGAACAGCTGACCCCAACTGACCAGAGGGATATCGCAAACCATGTGGCATTATGCTTAGCATATACTGCTGGGGGAAGAAGGAGGGAGGGGAGAATGTTCATAGTAATGGCATTTGTCTACCTAAGTCACTGTTACATGTGATTGAGCCCTGCTGTCCTGGAGATGGCTGAACCCCTGCCTGCTGATGGGAAGTGGTGCCTATTACACTGTTTCTATCTCAACCCAGGAGTTTTCTTGGTTTTACTTTTCTGATTTTCTCCCATCCCATTGAGGGCAGGAGGGAGTAACTGAGTGGCAATGTGGGGCTTAGTTGCTGGCTGAGGTTAAAACACAACAAGGTTCAAATAGGTATCAATGGTGAACATTACCTTTGGTTCACCAACAACGCACTGCCTTGTCTTATTAATGGAATGTTTTTCTCATACAAATTTCCAGACTTATTTCATATGTAAGTATTTCATATTTTAGTCAGATTCATATTTTTGTCTTTATTCAACTTCAATTTTATGTGACGTGTGTTTAGTTTATAAATTATGTTGATAGGATTTTGACCGTGCTTGTACAATACTGCTCCATTAGCATGAGATCCTGGTAGCACACTAAACAATATGAATAGTACCACTTGTGTATTTCTCTGTTTTTTTCTTCTTAGAAATTTAAGAATATGAACATGCCCGATATAATGTTTAGTTTTAGTAGCATTTTTTGTATATTTTTCTAAAATGTCTAGTGTTGTGTGTTCAGGAAGGCAACATCCAAGGTAATTAATTTTGTATGTTGTGTAGAATGTGATGATCTGTTACCCTGGGTCTGGCACTTAGAAGGGTCTGCCTCCTGTGCAGATAGGCTTTATCCTGAAGGGAGTGCAGTGTTTTGTGCTCAAGGAGCAGTCTCAGGACATTCCTTATCCAGCAAATAAAGAAGAAAAAATGAAGCAGTCAAAAGAGGCACGAGTCTTCCTGTCTTTTCTGCATAGGATCTTCTGTCTACCACCAAGGAAGAGACTTACTGTATCTCATTTTGTTCAGGTCCTTGGTACAAAGAGGCAAAGCAATAGGAGGGAAAGCTTCTTGCTCGGGTGATATCCTAGACTCCAGCATATGGGTGGTGTACAAGTGTGTCTACATGTCTGATTTCTATCACAGTCTGCTATGAAAACTGTCCTTTTTTTTTCTTTTTTTAACTTTTTTCTCTTTAAAGATTGACTAATACGGTTGGTTGGAGATGAACTTGGGTGGGAGAGGACAATAAAATAAGCAAAAAATACCTTTTTAATCTCAGCAGCAATAGATTGATCTGTGTATAACATGAGAAGAAAGTCTGTGGCATTAAGACTTACATTCCTTGGACAGCACTATTAGAACATGGGTATTTTTTACTATATTGGGATATAATGTCTTATAATCCAAGTAATTCATATAACATCACTCCACTGGTTTAGACGGAACTAGTTTCAGGTTGTACGGCCTGGGATGTTTTTTTTTTGTCTTTAGAGTTTCTTGATTTTGGAACACTTTGAACATTAAAAAACCCTGAACTTCTTGGGTTTTTTCATTACTGTATATATGGTCTGATAATTCTACATGCTTTCTGTCTATAAAGTTAGTCCTTGGTTTTGCACTAATATGGTGATTTATATTATTTTGAATTGCATAGGGATCCTTACATTAATTTCCTTATTCCTCAATAAACTATTTTACCTATATTCAACTTTATGCTTTGAAATGTATGCCGTAAATATCAAACAGTACCTTATATGCCATTTATACTTAAAATAAAATGGAAGAATGTTTTATCCTTAATAAGTAATTCTAACATGTGGGATACTATAGTTTATATAAGCCTAAAAAAGACTTGAATTGATATTTTTAAAGATAAGCACCTTGCTATTAGGATCATGAGTCTTTATTTAGATACCTGCATATGTGGTTCTTGGATGCATTGGTTTAAGACTTGAATTGTGAAATTATGAGCTTAATTTTAGGCATCTACATATTTTTAATTTTAACTGAAAGCTTTAAATATGCCTAGTAATTCTGTTACACAAAGTAAAAATATTTGACTAAAACTAATTTCCTCTTTTGTGTGGCTTCTACTAAGGTCTGCTGTTTCTCTCTAAACGTTTATATTTTGTAACATTTATCTTTTGCAGGCCATTAGGATCTGAAAATCTGCTTCTTAGAGGAGCCACTTTAAAGAATACAGAAAAAATCTTTGGTAAAACTTTCTATTGATTATTTAAATGGACTGTGAAGTAGCAAGCAAACAGTAAACAAGGCTACAACCCTACAGTTACTCCTGACCATATGGTTTCTATTGAGTCACTTGATTTACAACTTGTTAATAAGGTTTACTGTTGTTATTGCAGTGAAGTAACTATTAATGATGTATATGACTATAGAGGGGTTTTGGGAGGAGGATTTTATTGTTTGTCTTTAAGGATTACTTAAGGTGACTCAAGAAGACTCAACTTCATGTAAATATATGGCTTTTGAACAGGCACTGGAAATTGATGTTATCCCAAAACAGTTAACGAGCCTGTTGAAAAATCTTTATAATCTGTTTTGCTCGTTTGTTGAAACAGACACCCCAACCAGATATAAATATGATTGATCAAAGAAACATCAATCCACTTAAACAGTTCCTGATCAAAATTAGACTTTCTGTTAGCAAGTATACTTTATGTGTACAAATTGTCCTCATTCTATAGAAAATGTTGCATGTTTTAGCAGAAATTGGAAGCACAAACCGAGATTTATTTTTTTTTCTTTTTAATTCTTCAAGAAAGCCTAGTAGGAGTAGTAGTTCTGTTATAACAAGCCAGTCTTTATCAATGACTAAAGGAACAAGGATCCAAATCATCCTTTATCATTTACAACTTCCGTACTCTCAAAAAGATCAGTGATAGCCATGAACTTAGCCTAAACTACCAAAATCTAGCAACTTTTTCTCAAAAGAGAGTGCAAAAAGTATGTATTAGTTTAAACTTCCTCTTTCTGCTTTTAGTTGTAGTCTAAAATAGATGAACTAATATAATCAGTTTGTAGAAAGTATTTCTGTAAATTTCAGGAGATGGTTTTAATATTTCTGTTATCTTGAGTATTGGGCAGAAATGTTCCTAATGAGTGGTTGTTTCTGGTCTGCCTTACATATGCAGCGTTTGCCATTACCCCAGCACAATCCATATCCTGAATTATTTTATTTAGCAATGTACAGGTGTGCTTGCTTAAGTACTTCAAGTCCATCATCTTGTTTACAGCTCCTTTTAGTTGCTGTGCTCAATCTTCTGAGGTTTAGTCTTTTGATCTGTATTCTCAACAGGAAATTTGTAATGTCAAACGATCACTCTTTTCATGAATTATAAAATTTGACTGAAACAAGCAAAATTGATGGTTGCCTTTTATTCTTCTTGGATGTATCCTGTAGTTTAGCCCTATCTGGATTTTCTTTGACAATGTATGACTTAGATTCTAAAATTATAGCCACAAAAGAGAACATAAAAATGCAAGGCAATTTATGCAAACACCGATTTGGATTGGCTTTGATACATAGCAACATGTTAGCAATTGGGAGCTGTGACTCTGGAATGGGATGTAAATGCTGCTTAATATTTCCCTTTAAGAACTTTATTAAAGTTATTCTTTATTAAAACTATTTCTGTTTTCTGAGTATCATCCAAATCTGTGTTCTTTTTCTTCGAACTATAGAGAATTAAAGAAATAATGGAGTATAATAGCAAAGTGAATTGTGCTTTTATGAAGTTCTTCTACTGTGTAATCGTTAGTAAAACAAGTTGTCTAATTTCAGGTGTTGCTATCTACACTGGCATGGAAACTAAGATGGCATTAAATTATCAGGCAAAATCACAGAAACGATCTGCTGTAGAAAAGTAAAATTTCTAATATTCATTTTGGGGGGTGGAAAACTGCATATTCAGATGGTGAATAAAAGGGGATTTTTTAATATTTTTTTTTTTATTTTACTAAATGTATGTGTTTCATTAAAGGTAGAGGGACTTAACGGTTTGTCTTCAGTAAAAACAATTTTTTTGATGCACTTTACTGTGGATCAACTGCAGTAACACAAAGCCGGTCTGTGGCAGGTTTTCCATGGTTTAGCTAAAATTAAAAGTTCCATGCAGGGCATATATGATGGGACAGGAAGACACTGCTATCCTCAAGGAACGAGCTGACATTGGTTGCTTACTTTTTTAAAGAGAGATAAGTATTCTTTAGTCCTACTCTGCTATCTGAAATCATCAGCTCTGAATAAGGTGTCCAAGCCTTGTGGAAAAAAAAAGGTGTTGATTAAGGCAAGATGTACTGACCAGCTCTTCTCTTACACAGTGACCGAGCACTGGTGATGTGTGTTTTTCAGTTCTTATTGATGTATAACCTGTGGCTTCTAGTTCATGCCCATCATCAATGAAAATATAATTTTAAATGTGAAGTGTTCTTGCTCTTTTTTTAGATCTGTCTAGAAAGAGTTATATCATTACAGCTACATAGCAAAATGTTCTCAATAGATTCATATTCCATGAAAGTATGTATGTGTTTTATTATTAGTTCAGAGAAATTGCATAAAAAGGCCTGCAGATACATGTCTGGTTATTCTGATTCCGTCTATGCTATTGTTTTCACTCGTACTTGGTTTGGTAAGGTGTCACACACATTTTGGAAAACAATTACAGCAGTTTACATTTTAAATAGAAAATCGTCCTCAATAATATTTTTCTGTATTGGGAAAATGCTGTAAAAAAGTCATAGCGTTAGGCTTGCAGCAAGTGTTAAGCTGAAGCACAAATGTAACATTTTTCAATAAACTATAGTTTATGTGCTAATGGAGTTCTCACTTTGCCTTTATTTTTTTTTTTTTTTAGATCAATGAATGTATTCCTTATTGTATACCTCTGTATTCTCATCAGTAAAGCACTAATAAATACTGTCCTGAAGTATGTCTGGCAGAGTGAACCATTTCGTGATGAGCCATGGTATAATCAGAAAACAGAGCCAGAAAGGAAAAGAAATTTGGTATGGAAATAAATTTAAAAACCAAAGAAGTTTTACTAAACCTGTAATGTGTAAGAATCCTACTGAAAAGTGTATACAGCCTGCTTACTTACTGATCATAAAATGTTGCTTCTGTTTGCTAATAGTGGTGACATTTGCAGAAAGCTTGTGTATTAAATTTTTGCACTCAAGTTATACATATGAATTTAACTGATGAGAAAATGTCATGTTTAATATAAGAATTGCCCTCTTGCAGAGAAATATAGGACTGAAAGGTATCTGACAGCTGTTGGCAGTCATATAACAGATGTGTTCAAAAGAATCCGCTGTGGGAATCTGTGTAACAATACCCCTTAAAAGCTTAGTTTGATATAGCTCTGTAACTCTGTCATGAGCACTGGAGACCCACAAGAGTGTTGCCAGTGTCTGATGACCCTACCAGAGAAAGAACATAGTCCAGAATGGATACCCACATGATCCAAAGTAACAAACTGAGCCCAGCACTACAGAAAACACAATATGATGACACTAAATCCTTCCAGTGAGACTAGGGGAAAATTTTCTTGGTTACCCTAAATGCATGATGGGCACACACTAGCCAGGGATGTTCTAGATTTCTCATTACCACCAGCAGCACCATCTCAGCCTGCTTAGCAGGTTGACTATGGTTCCACAAGTCTCCACCACTGAAACAATTGAGCTAGGTTATATGCACACATTTTACTTGTTGAGAGAAGAAAGGGAAACCCTTTATTCATTAATGAAGTGCTGCCTGAAAGTTATGTAATTGATAATCCTTGAATGAGTTGCTGCAGGTTTATGTTGCTTTTCTGGTAATTTGTGAACGTACATGTTACCATTTTCCTTGTTCTCATACAGGTGTTCACCACTCTCATGAGTTGCTCTAGAATTTACAACTATGATGCGTGACTATACACCTGTAAAGAAAAATACAAATTTTAAGAAGTTTTTTTCTTTATGCCAAATCAGTTGTGATGTTATATATCATGAACACACGCGCACACACACACACACACACTTATGTTGAACTGTGAGCTTTGAAAAGTGTTGCTTACTGTTTGAAAGTTATTAGAAAAAAAATAATCTGCAAATGTATGTATTCATCTTTTGGTTTTTGATGGTACCTGAAAAATCAATATTTTTGTCTTGTTTCTTTGGCAGTTTCTTCGAGCTTTTACAGATTTCCTTGCATTCATGGTTCTTTTCAACTACATTATTCCTGTATCCATGTACGTCACTGTGGAAATGCAGAAATTTCTTGGTTCTTACTTCCTTACATGGGATGAGGAAATGTTTGATGAGGACACAGGTGAAGGACCACTGGTGAATACTTCTGACCTCAATGAAGAGTTGGGACAGGTAAATTTTAACAAATGGTAATTTTTTTTCAGCCTTCTCTACCATAAGTTTTTATTTTAAAATTGTTAGGGTTTTCTTTTCAGCTTGAAATATTGAAAAATTCAGTATTGAGACAAAAGGAGTGTTTCCAGGGCAGTAACAGTGCCCAGGTGTATAACTGTATATGACCATTAGTCCAGAATCATCACTTCAACTAATGTAATTGTAGTGGGGAATTCTGATACCACCCTAAGGACCCTTCTGACAGAAACCGATCTAAATCCAGGCATGTACATTAAATAATGATCCTTGGGAAATTGAGTTCATGTGCATTTCGTTTCCGTAAGTATCTGTCTTGCAGCAAGAAAGCAATTAACAAAAAGGAGATTGGGAGAAGAGAGAAAATAGATTAAACACATTATTTATATGTGTTATGAGGCAAAAGATAGCTTTGCTGAGAGTCTTGTGTGCTAAAATCTTTCCAGGCCCAATTTCTGTGAAAGATGACTCCCAAAAGAAATTGTTGTCGTCTTTTTCTGAAAGAGGATGCACAAGGATCTTTAAAGGAAGATGTAACCCAGTAATAATCTCAGTTTTGTTAAGAGACCTTGGAAAATCTCTGTTCATGTTCCTGCTGTTTTTAATTTGTTCTTATTTGCAGATTGAGTATGTCTTCACAGATAAAACAGGAACGTTAACTGAGAACAACATGGAATTTGTAGAATGTTGCATTGAAGGGCACGTTTATGTGCCACATGTTATCTGCAATGGCCAAATTCTCCATGATTGTACAGGCATTGATATGATTGATTCTTCTCCAGGAGGAAGTGGAAAGGTATTATGACTTGTTCCTGGTTTTTATAATGAAACATGAAAATTGAACTGTGCTGATGTGAAGGGAATGTTAGAAATATAACATTCTTGAATTTCGCTAATCATAGTAGATAACTGCAGGAAATTCATCACAGCACAGACATTTTCCTTTCCTAGTTTAAACTAAGATTTAAAGACTTAATGGGAAGTTTCCCAACTTACTGCAGACGTAAAAATGAATTAAATAAAACCCAAAAATACAGAACTTTCTTTGGTTAGTAGCTAAAGAAATGTAATAGCTGGTTTCCATTTAACGTTAGTTGTAATAGGGAAAGCAAGGCAGGAAAACTCCTCAAGGGTGAAGATGAGTGTTCAAGGCAAACAGTCATCACTGAGTGAATATGTGGCCAGAGAATGGTTTATGATTAAATTACTTTTAAATGTGACTTAATATAGCCACATCTGAAATGTGTTATACACAGCATGTATGTGCTGCTGCTTTTTTGCTGTGTAAAGCAAAGTTAGGTGAAAGTTAAGGAGTTTTCATATGTCAACTAATGAGAAGGTTGTAAATGGGCAGGATAATCATAGCCAAAGGACAATGGATATATTTTTAAATATATCAGTACATTCTCAAATCATAGTTTGGCCGTAGTCTTCACTATGCCAAAACAAGGCCTCTTAAAATACATTGATGTAATTCAGCAGCCTTATGTCTGTCACCCACAGCCCTCAGAATGGGGTCCTAAGGTGTTTTTATCTTGGAATTATAATGGCAGAGTCAATTTGTACTGAACAGCACAGAAGAATAAGATTCGGACACAAAGTGACAGGTAGAATACAGTCAGGTATCCATGAAATAGAAATATTTTTCTGTTGTCAGAAGCTGTCACTACCAAACCATCTGAAATTTCATAGAAGTTGTTGTCTCCAGCTGCCAAAATGTCCACACTGCTACATTTTATATAGCTCTTAAAGATACTCAAGCTGCCTAAGGAACTGAAATCTCTAAACCCTGTTAAGACTTGTGCTTCAGGTGCTGCGACCCTCTGTCTGGACTCAGGACTCTAAAATTGTACCTCGACTAGTATATGATACAATTTGTTCAAAGTTTAAGTAAAAGTAAAGTTAAAAAACCTTTAGCCACATCTAGGACTCAGGAAGCAAGAGATGTACACTCTTTTGGGCATCAGGAGCTTGGCTTTCATGGCAATGCTAGTAGCAATAGCAGCTGTTGAGTAGTTGTGTGTACCACTGGGAAAGACTTGGCTCCCCCTAAAGGGCAAGTGACCTGTGACATTGCCTTTATCTGATAGAAACAGTAGTAATTAGTGACATGGAAAACTTTTCCTTCAGAAGGTTATCAAAGCAGTGCATGAAAGTGGTAACACATAATGGCAACTATTTCTTTTATGTTTTAGGAGAGAGAGGAGCTATTTTTCCGAGCTCTTTGTCTTTGCCACACCGTTCAGGTAAAAGATGATGACAGTGTAGATGGATTGAAGAAAAGCCAGCTCTCAAGAAGATCTTGCATATACATATCATCATCACCAGATGAAGTTGCTCTAGTTGAGGGAATACAGAGGTATGTGTATAATTAGATATTACAATTTTTTAATTTGTGGATCTAATCACTGAAGTTCAAAATTGTTTTAAGCACAAAAATTGTAATAAGAAACACCAGATCGGCACAGCTGATGATTTTCTCAACATACAGTCATGACTGCTCATATTCATAAATCAAATGAAACAGTTTGTGGGTTGGGTTTTGTGGTTTGGTGGGGATGTGTTTTGGTCACCAGTTCCCCCTTCCTACCCTCAAAAGAAGCTCAGTCTTAAATCCTTATGGCATGCTTAAACTGGATAATTATGTATTTGTTGTATTCATTCTCTTGATGTGTGTTTCATTTCACAGACTTGGTTACACTTATCTAAGGCTGAAGGACAATTTTATGGAGATCGTAAATCGGGAAAATAACATAGAGAAGTGAGTGGTTAAAAATACAACAAAATAGACAAATGAGGATATTTGTGACCTAATCTAATAGTTACTGATAGTTTTAGGAACTATGGTTAGGTTATTTTTCCTTTGTTATATGGTGAGTAGTAATTTTTAATAGAAAATGGTGTGTACCGAGTTTGTCATTAGCAAATAATCTGTATTTACAGGAGGGTAATATCTGTAGAATAAATTTTTATAGCTGGTTCAAAGAAAAATTAAAACAGGTACTGTTCTTGTTATTTTCCTTTGACAGAATAGGTTTTGTTGTCCATGATATGAGTAAAATTTTCAGTAACATTTTAGTAGTAGAGCTGTTCAGTGGGGTGCGCGTACTTTCAAACTTTCTACTTTCCACTTCTGTAGAAGTTTACTGGTGAAGTCTGTCATATATCTGAGTCTTCCTACGTGTGCACTCTGCTAACTACACAGGGATTCTTGGACACAAATATAGGAACCCTGCTGGCATTTTTCCCCCTTTTAGGGGAATATGGAGGATTTTTCCTGAAAGTTACTTCAGACTTTTGTGGCTCAGCTCATAAGAACTGCATTCAGTATCATTTGGTAGTTTATGAAAGTACTGTAATTACTAGGAATTTTCTCCAAAATGCATCATGGTTTGTAGATACAGGTCTGATCCAACTCCTTGTTAGAATCTGTTGTAACTTCTTAATGAACAAAGCGCTGTGGCCTTGTACAGGTTTGAATCTCAGACTGTTGTAAGGACTTAGAAATCAATGCCCTAATTAAACAAGTAGACCTATTTTATGAACAAAGTATTAACAGAGATGAATCCTGAAGAGTTTGGGATTAATGACTGAGATGCTTATATTTGTGCTGAAAAAGGGAGAATTTTAGATAAAAGGAAATAGGTAAGGTAGTAAATCATAAAAGTATGTTAACTGATGAATGATACAGAAACAGTACAATAAGAGCTTGTGTTTATTTTTCCGCCTAGAAGGGAAAAGAACATGGGATAAAATGAAATTGTAAAAAGCAATGGCAAATATAAAACCAGTAAAAAGAAATGTTTTTACACTTTAATAACTTGTCAGCCAACACTTGAGCAAGATTTATGAAATAATGTGGGCTCTTTGGGGAAATAGGAATAGTCAAAATTAGAAAAATATTAAAAAAAGACTTCTTGTAAACGCCGATGCATTTCAACTTCTAAGGCTATCCCTAGGTATTATACATAGGAATTTACTTTATAAGCAGTATAGTGCTCTACTGCAAGGTTTCTAGTCATATAAATAACTTATATTGACTATATACTAAAGAAGCTTATGAACATGATGCAGACAAATTCTGTTTGAAGTAATTAGGAGCTAAGGGCCTCCCCTATTTCTTATTTGTAACCTGCTATTTAACACTGTGGAACTTCACATTGCATAGTACTCAATATAATTTTCCATGTTAGAATTCATGTTTTAATTGATATGCTTGAAATTGTAACAACCAATTTAGGGATCTGGAAAAGCAGAGCTGTTTAAGAAATAATTCTGTTTCTGTTCCAGGTTTGAATTATTAGAGGTTTTGAGTTTTGATTCTGTGAGACGGCGAATGAGTGTAATTGTTAGATCTTCAACAGGTAGGGCTGTCACATCCTGTTTCCTCTTAGATGTTTTTGTTTCACTTGAATTTATCGAGGTTTATCAAAGATTTAAGCATTAATCACAGTCTGTGTGTCTGTCTTTATAAAAAAGGGGACTAGGTACCAGCATGACTGCAAATGCTATAAAATTTGGAAGAAATGCTTTTGAAGACTTAGTAATTTGCATGATTTTTTGAAGAAGGATATATTTGCCGTTTTGAATTCCATATGCTGTCTCTTTCAGGTCATATATTTCTGTTTTGTAAGGGAGCAGATTCTTCCATATTTCCTAGAGTTAAAGAAGGCAAAATTGACCAAATACGATCCAGAGTTGAACGCAATGCAGTGGTAAGATTCCATCTTATTGATCTGTTCATATGATATCAGTGAAAAAAAAAAAAAAAAAACCAAAAAAGAAATCAAGTGTTCTGATTTCCTGCTTGATCAAGTAACAGATTTGTCTTCCCAGGCACTGAGATTTTTCTGTGCCGAAGTGCACGTAGGCTGTATGGGTAGCAGTCTGTGTTACCCTTTTATTTGAATCTCTCCTCCATCTCATCTTCCAAAAGGCAGTTGTAGTCAGATATGAATGCATAGATACGCACAACGGTGTGTTATGTCAGAAGTCATCAATTAGCTTTTTAGTATGGCATTTTCGCAACTCGAGTGGTTTGAATTAACATTTGAGTGAAAGAAAAGTGAAAAACTTCACTGAAAATCTGATTTCTCCTTTCAGTTCCGAGCCTTAACAATTGTAATTTGCTACCTTTTATTGTTTTACAAGCTCTTAAAAGGGAAAATCTATTGGAGCACAGTGTAGCAACAAACGTGTTGCTTATGGGGAAACAGTGTAGTGATCATCCTTATATTTTTGATTGCTAAAAATGAGCTATGAATGGCCTCATCACCTTTAAAAGAAATGCAGACTTGGTTTTACCTAAAAGTAGTATTTGGAGTTGAAAAATACTGAATTTTTCTGTGTTCAAAAATATGCAGAACCCACTGCTGTGTAATATGACTGATAGTCTTATAAATAGGGTAAAATTTTCTGGCAGCTAGTACTTGAACTGAAAACAAAGTATTATTACAGGTACGTGAAAAAATACGTACAGTGTTAGCTGCCATTTTGGACAGGAAATGCCAAAACTCTTTTGTCAAAGTGCTTTGGTAAGCTTTACTATAAAAAACACCTGTCTGATAATTAAAACTGAAGGATGCTAAAGGGAATATTTTATGGATCATATCCATTCAGTGTCTATCAGGAAAAAAAATCCAGACCAGCAGGCATTTCTTCATCCTGGATAATTGGAAATAGGGTTGGCTTCTACATACAGGGGCCTCTGAAAGAAGATACAGGCAACCACCTGGCACCTACCCTTATGAATAGCAAGAGTCAGGGAGCTATTTTAATACTTCTCCTTTTTGGATTGGTAATAAGTAACTGTACAAAGACCTACTGGTAAAGTGCCATGGTGTGAGAGACAATATATTTGAGGTGGCAAAACTTGTGTTATAGCTGCTTTTTTTTTCTTAACACAGTCTGTAGAATTTTTCTTACTCATTACACAGTCCAAAACTCTGATCCAGTCTGAAACACCCACAGCTAAATTCTGTTTTCATTTGACTGAAATGGCATAGTTGAATTTTCACTTTCAGCACTCTGGTGTTTTGTCCCTGCCTCAAAATCACTCTGCAGAGCTACTATTTCTATTACTGTTATTTATTCTGATTCATCCTGCTAAATTACACATGTAAGGAGGGAAACCTTCACCCTGACTCTCATTTCCCTACTAATCTCATACATCCAGTTCGGTTGCTATTTCTCTTCTGGAAAATTGAGTTTTGTCCCTCAGGTTTTAACTAAGTCTCGGGCAGCACAGAATCAAGTTGACTCATGTTCTAAGCTATAGTATATTAGTATATAATATACTCACTTCACTATAGAATCATAGAGTGGTTAGGGTTGAAAAGGACCTTAAGATCATCTAGTTCCAACCCCCCTGCCATGGGCAGGGACGCCTTAGCCTAGACCATACTGCCCAAGGCACTGTCCAGCTTGGCCTTGAGCACCACCAGGGATGGAGCACCCTGTTCCAGTGCCTCACCACCCTCACAGTAAAGAACTTCTTCCTTATATCTAACCTGAACTTCCCCTGTTCAGACTAAAAAGTCTGAACCCATTGCCTCTTGTACTGCAGCAGTCCCTGATGAAGTGAGTAGTGAGACTTTTCATGTTAATAGTAAAATCATTGAGTTTTTTTCAAATATTCCAGCATAAACACCAGCAAGAAGTCTAAAAAGAATTTTCTAAGATGCACTTTGTTTCTTTTGATTACATTCTTTAGGAGGGACTGCGAACATTGTGTGTTGCATATAAAGAACTCACAGCAGAAGAATATAGCAAAGTACAGAAGCTGCTTCAGAATGCAAAGTTGGCCCTCCAGGATCGAGAAAAGAAGTTGGCAGAAGTGTATGAGAAGATAGAAAGAGATTTTATTTTACTTGGTGCTACAGCTGTTGAAGATCGGTTAGTGCATTTCTTAGTTTCTTTTATGTTTAGTAATTGTACCAAAGTAGTTGGAGACTTTTTTGTAACTTTTTTTTTTTATTAGAGATTTATTTGAAAAAAAAAACCAAACCCCAACCCTTTATTTGAGTCATACCCTTAGCTTACAAAAGTTACACATGGTAACTTTATAATTTAGTAACCTAGTAACAAAAGTTAAGTGTACAAATATCAGTATATTCAAGCCATTTACATGCAGTTCATGCAATACCTTATTAAACAAATTGTAGTGAAAAGTTTTGGAGGAAGAAACTACAAAACGGGTATTGAAGAAATGAAGAAAGAACCTTTAGGTTATAAAAAAAAAAAGAAAGTAAAGCTGTTAAAACTAGGAGGTCACTTTAATAACTCAACAATACCGTCATTGTTTGATGTCATTAGCTGAAAGTGCTGAAAATATTTAATCGAAGTACTAGTCTGAAGAAGCATCTTTTAGGCTGTATGAATGAAAGGTATAACCTTGAGAGCTTTGAAAGTGTCAAAGCTAGTTAGTTATAATGTACTACTCTGCCAAACATTTTTAGATTCACACCTTGGGGAAAAATCTTAGATCTGATAACTTTTTTTTTTTTCTTTTTTTGTTTAATTTGGTTATGGAAGCCATTCAGTAAGGATCTCTAAAATTTCTCATTTCCAAGCAATCTATCAATGTGTGTTGTCAATTGGCTTTCACAGACTACAGGAAAAAGCTGCTGACACTATTGAAGCGCTCCAGAAAGCTGGAATTAAAGTTTGGGTTCTGACAGGAGACAAAATGGAGACTGCTGCAGCTACTTGCTATGCTTGCAAACTTTTCCGGAGAAATACACAAATACTTGAGCTAACCACAAAGAAAATTGAGGAACAGAGTTTACACGATGTGCTTTTTGACCTAAGCAAAACTGTCCTAAGACACAGTGGCAGCTTAACCAGGGATACTTTCTCAGGGTAAGGAAAAAGTTGAATTTTCAAGCCAGTAATGGTCTTCTGTGCATTTCATAAACAATTAAATGATTGATTGATTGATCGATTGCCTTAAGAGCAGCAACATGCTATGTTTCAGTTTTTTGTTGTTAAAAGTGTGAATTACTGCATGGCAATTAAGTATGTTTGTTCCACATGAGCTTAAGTTTTCACCAGCATGGTACTTTTATCTCATTTCCGGTACTGCTTTAAGTGTTAAAAGAAAAAAGTCACAACTGACATTGTAATTACTTAGTTTACCACTGCAAAAATATTCATTCTTGGAAAAAGATGATTGTAAAGCAAAATACTGTTTCTAATTTTTAAAAGGGAAGCACGTATGATATATTCCTGTAATTAGAGTCAGTATGAGATGTGACTTTCTTAAGACGAAGATCACAGAGAGCAACAATATATGGCTCTCTTTCTAGGGAAGGTTATGCTACATTTACAGAGAGGTGACAGGCAACAGTGTAGAACCAAATCTTGTGATGTGCATAAAAATACTTTAAGTGCCCTAAACTGTAAAGAAATCACTGACTTCTGTGTATTTGAATATCTGTGGAAGGATAGGTATCATGTATATGGAATAAGTTAGGAAATGGCATTAAAAAGCAAAAAACAGGTATAATGTAAAAATGCCTTATATAGGTAGTTAATTAGGCTACTTACTTGAAATGTTGTAGCTGGTATATATTACTTGCTCTTTTTTCCACTGTAAAACCCTAAAAATTGGATTCCAAAACATTTTTACATACTAAGATGTTAAGAAAAGAAGTTGCTGGTTCTTCTGGGCATAATGGTACATGTTTGATTCATTTTTCTTTTTAATATAGAATCCTCTAGTAATACATTTTATATGCATTTTTAGTACGTCTGTAGTAAAGGAACAACAAATTAACAAGCATTTCTGATATTATTTTAGCAGTATTTCTATAACTCTTATCCTTAAGCTTGAAAGTCTGGGCCAGAGCATTTTTCTTAGCTATCCTTACATTTTAAACTCCATTGGTCTAATCAAGAGCACCTTTATATTCAGTTAAATCGTATTTCACTGTTGCCTGTACTATATTTAGGTTAAATCCCACTGGTCTTACAAGGTATGTTTAATGTATTTGTTTAACTTTTTTGTGCAATGCCCATTTTCTAGACACTGAGACTCCAGAATTTATTGTCTTTGACTCCAGAGTTGGAAAATTTGCTATCTGTAATAGCAAACTACAACTATATATAAAATAGCTATCTGTAATTGCAAATAGTACCTGTAATGGCAGGATTCTGCCTGGATGTTCAAATTCAGACTGAAAATCTTTCACTAGAATGTGTCAAATATTCAATATATTGCCTGAACTTCATAATAATACATTTTGGTTGATGTCATTATATACTAACAGCGTAACCGTATTCGTGCAATGATAACAAAGTGCTGAAAATACCTGTGAACTGCTAATAAATATAGTACTTTATATTATTTGTCAAAAATTGCTTGTGTTGTAGTAGTGAAGATGGAGATGCTTAAAATACACTAATATTAATAAATGTGGTGTTCTCCTCACAAACACTGTTCCTGGTGAAACTGTGTTTGTTGAAAACCCACACACAGTAGTATAATCTTGGAGCACTGAAACTAGAGCACAAATAAACCTCAGTGTCTGTTTACATAACACTCACTGCTGAGCTGGAGCCTGGGGCTGCTCTGTAATGCAGGCAAATGCAAGGGTGCTGTGGAATAACTAGTTTGGATGCCTCAAAAAACTGCTCTCATAGCATGGACCATCTTCCCTCATTGTTTGGCATATGTTATTGTGATAGACTGTGCTTCATGCCACCATGGTTACGCTTCTAGGAATGCCCAAACTATTACAGGTATACCAGTTATAGATTAATATAGATAATAATATATTGTAATAGGTAACGTATGTAATTACTGTATTTTAAGAATATAATTACAGGTATACCTGCATCAGACTTAGCCACCACACTAAACACGAAAGATAGGTACTCTAAAGATAGACTTGTTGGCCTTGGTTCTTCAGGCCAACAAGTCTCTTTTGGGCATTTCCTTCAGAGCATGGTTTACTTCCTTTTCCCTTGGAAAAAAAAAAAAAGAAGAAAAAGAAGAATTATTTTCCTCATCAAAGCAGATTTTGGAGTGTCAAAGGGCTTTTCCTTTGATTTTTTTTGTCTTTGTTATGGAATATGCCATAAAATAAACTTTATTCCTGCAACTCAGTTTACCTCACTGTAGTTCTCAGAGTCTTTTCAAATAGAACTTGAAAGGTTAATAATTATACACTCATACTCACTAATGAAGTCACTGATGTATCAGGTTGCTGTCTTCAAACTGGTGAAGCACTGAATATTTTCAACATAATCTAGAATTTTAATATGTCATAAATAGCATTTATGCTATATATATTATAAGCATAGAATTTCCTTTAGAAGTATATTAATTTCGCAGTATTCCGTAGTCATTATTTTTCATTAATTAATTTTAACGAAAGCACTATTGCCGGATTTTAAATATGTCTGAGAATTTTACAGTGACTCTTGGTTATATTTTATCCCTGAACAGACTTTCAACTGATATGCAAGATTATGGTTTAATTATTGATGGAGCAGCATTATCATTAATAATGAAACCACGACAAGATGGGAGCTCTGGTAACTACAGAGAGCTCTTTCTTGAAATTTGCAGGAACTGCAGTGCAGTGTTATGCTGTCGAATGGCACCTTTGCAAAAAGCACAGGTTTGTATTTCATTTTGCAGTTGCTTGTTAGCTGTGCACATGTGTAAATATTGGAAGTTAATACTGTCTATAACTTACACTGATAACTTAAAATGTTACCATTCACTTTTATATTTTCTAAAATGGAAAAGGCAAAAAGAAGCCAGGAGAGGGAAGAATTTCTCCTGTCAAGCAGTTTCGATAATGGTATGCTAAAATGGCAGCCAGCTGTGCACCTGTATTTGATATATGTACATATTGTGCCAATTTTATGGTTGGTACATGCTGATAATGAACATATTTAATGAACTGAATTAATTGCTTCCTTTTTAACCTAACAAGCTTTGAATAGTCTGCTACCTGTTGGTACTACAAGAACGTGCATTGTTACTGTAGAGTGATACCTCTTTATTTTTAAGTGGTAAGCCAAGAAAAAAGAATCCAGGCAGAAAAATGTGTGCATTATCATTTTTAAGTACTTCTTAATTGTTGTGTGTTAGTTTGTATCAAGTAAAAACATATGCTTCCATTGCTGAAACATCTCAATATAAGTGAAGAACTTTTAAAGGAAAGAGACACTTATCTCTCTTATATACGCTTTTTTATATATACACTTTTTATCTTTCAAACTGTCATGTCTCTTTCTCAGTGCTCAGGTACAGCATATGTAGCCCTTTATTCATTTTAACAGGTGTATTTATCCAGCACATTTAACTGTCTGGAAGTCTGTAGTTTTTAGTTGGAGCTGATTCAGTACCAATAGGTGAACATTTACAGTGGAGGGATTTGAGGTCAAATTTTTGGACAGTTTCTGTGTCAACAATATTTAGATATATAGACAGTCTTATTATCTTTTCGTAAATAATAAGAAAAAACCCATCAGCACAGTTAAGAAAGCAGAATCTTTCAGTCTTTATTTCAGGATTTCTTTGAAATCGTATTCTTTATCTCTGGAACCCTCTTAATTTATTAATGTGCTTACACTGCATTAAGCAACCTCAAAACCTTCAGTTCTTCTGCCCTTCCTTCCTACTATCTGTATCAGTAGTTTGAAGGTATTTGAAAAATGTTATTTTGTATTTGGAACAAATACTTCTAATATGAAGAAACTACTGTGATCTTCATAGTAGTTGCATTGGGTAAGATTGGTTTTATTCACGGAATTTCTTATGTAACTGTGTTGGACATTTTTTATTACTTGTAAGCTCATGCAAAACAAGCAAACCATAACAGAGAAGACTTTTTAACACTATTTTTTTCCAGATTGTGAAATTGATTAAGTTATCAAAGGAGCATCCTATCACATTAGCGATTGGTGATGGAGCAAATGATGTCAGTATGATTCTAGAAGCACATGTTGGCATAGGTAAGTGTGCTTTTTAGAGTATTAATTCAAGTGAGATGACAAAAAGCATTTACTTCTTAAAAACAGGCAGTCTCAAAGAATCAGCTTACACATTTTGTAGACAACTTTTAGTGAATTTACCCCAGATAACTACCATGGTGATTTCTTATTAGATGAGTGTCACAGCATTAATATATAATTTTTCAAATAATTGTGTCTTTGAAATAGTTCTTCAGTTATTAAACAGCTTCATCACTTTCTTTTTTAAAGGAATCATTGGCAAAGAAGGTCGTCAAGCAGCAAGAAACAGTGACTATGCAATACCTAAATTTAAACATTTGAAAAAAATGTTGCTTGTTCATGGGCATTTTTATTATGTTAGGATATCTGAACTTGTGCAATACTTCTTTTATAAGGTAGGAGAATGCTTGTTCTTATTACATTAATCTCAAACTTATGTGGTAATATCTATCTATACTTTGCACGGTCAATTGTACAAAAAGCATTAATGGCATAAAAAAAAAAAAATTCTTACAAATTCCATCACAGACTGTTCTGCTTTTTTTCAGTACCTTCTGGGTTCTCTCTACAGTGGCCTTTTAAATTAAGTTGGAAATAGTATTTGAGAACTTGGCTTAGCTCAATGTACGTTAGTTTCTGTTTTCATTAGGGTAGTTTATCATGTGCATCCTCCTGTTCAGACAATTTGTTGTGTCTAAATCATGTGAAATGATGGAATATTATAGAAAGGACCCTTCAGAAGATAATTCAAGGTGTTGGTGTTTGACCATATGTATAGTTAGGAGACAATGACGTAGTTAGAAGCATCTTAAAGTTACTTTGCTGGGAAGCATGTTAACCGGGGTGGCCATGCTTGCTTACCACAGTTTGTGTCCTACCACGTTTTGTCCCTTATTTGCCTTGCCTTGACTGAGCTGTGCTCCTCAGTTGCAAAATACATTGCCCTTGAATTTTGAAACTGTAGCCTTAAGTTTGCTTTCAAAATACTTTAAGTATTTTTCTTAATAGTGCTACTGGAAGATGAGCATGTTGATATTTGATGTATGCAGCTCTTCCTACTGTTTCTGCAATATTTACTATTACTAGTGTTATACTACTATGCTATACACAGCTATATAGCGTTATTCAGTATATAAATTACTGTTGTATTCCACTTGACGACTGTGTCACTTTGTCTTTCAGAATGTCTGCTTCATTTTTCCTCAGTTTTTATATCAGTTCTTCTGTGGGTTTTCACAACAGGTTAGTTGCGTTTCCCCTCACTGCCATATTTTCTCTTTGGCTTCTTTTTTTTTTTTTTCCCCCCCCCCCCATCAAAAGGGTTGATTATTTAACACCGTGCCTGTTCATCTGCCAAAATTTCTAGGTCAGTTTACACATTGTCAAAAGAGCAGCATCTCTTTTGGTTCATGTAATTTTCAGTGGCAATTGCAGTTACGTTTCAGAAATCAATCTTACGAATTGTCGTTAAAGCAGTGTTATTTTCAAAGTCAAAGAATACAGGAAACCAAAATTTGGAGCTGCAGTGCAAAGTGAAGTGTCTGTGGGAAATGTAGTCTTTCAGGTTTAAGCTTATTGGACACAGATAGAAGGAATCCTGAAAGATAAGTAATTGAACTAGTTGTTAATTTTTAGAATTCAGAATGAAAATGGAATAAACTAGTCTTTTCTGGCATGTACAGGTTTGCGTGGCAAAATTCAGACAAATAGTGGCATTCAATTAGTTGAAAAGAAAAGAAAAAAAACTAGCACATAGAAGGACAGAGGAAAAGTGAACTGCTGCTCACCAGAAACGTGCCATCATTCAGAACAGGATCCAGTATTCTGCTTTCTAAATTTTTTATTTACTTTTCAACCCCTTGCTCTCATCTAATTTGTGGGGGAAAAAATCTATCTTTTCCTTCTGAATGATGGAGCAAAACCCGAAGGAATGAATGACCAGACTTAGACAAGAGGGTTGTTTTCGGGTTTAAATTGTACAAGAGGAGGATTTAATTGGGAGAAAATAGTATTGTTGCTTTAAATTTGTGGGGTGTCTTACAGTTGAAACAACAGGAGGGGCTGATACATGGACGAGACTATTAAATCCATCTTTTAGTTGACCTTTTGTCCTCCAGATGAATGGGGCACAAGTGCATAGTTTTATCTTGGCTGTTTTAGCTGTTCAAGAATATTTGCCTCCATTCTGAAGGGATACATTTTATTTTTTAAAAACAGTTGACTCATTTCAAATCAAGTGCCATGCATCGGATTGTGTTTTAAAATTAAAACTAGCAGATTTAATTCTTTTCCATCTACAGACTTTATACGATACTGCGTATCTAACACTGTACAATATCAGCTTCACTTCCCTTCCTATCCTCTTTTACGGTCTAATGGAACAACATGTCAGTGCAGACACACTCAAGAGAGAGCCTTCACTATACAGGTAAAATTCATACATTGTGCCCCAGAGTTGTTTGTTCAATTGTGAGATCTGTCTCTGTTATAATGGAAGTCCTCAGGATTTCTGTACCACAGAGTTGGAGTAGAACATCAGATAAAGTGCAACAGAAGGGTTGAAGACCACATGTACAGCCTATAAACTACAATAGACACATGTATTTTAGTGCTCTATTTTTCTTCTGGCTATGGGGAACAGTATTTTAAAAAGAGAAAGCATACCATTTCTTCTATATACATGCTTTATTCTGAAAGAAAAGAGGACAGAGTGGTAGAGTGTTGTATCATAGAATTGTACGTGGTGTCCAACATTGTCTCTGCGTATTGTTGACACGCTTCTGGGCATTGAAGTTGCGACTGATTTAGATTCTTAGCCGCTTGAAATATAGTTCTTGCCATATAACTGCATGTGGCCACTTAAATTAGGAGCAATGCCCAGTTGCAAAACCAGTACCTTTCAGATAAGGGCAGCAGTAGATAATCAAAGGGAAAAAAACATTTTTTGAGAGAGATAATACTAGATGCTTAAAGGTTAATTTAATCAATGCAATTATAAGTTTTTAACTGTGAAATTGAAGAGGAATACAGGATGTTACTGTTAACCCCTTTTTATTTTCTCTTCTATATTTTAAATGTTTTCAGTTTAGAAATTGTCATTCATAAGACTTTTCTGATTTTTGAAAGCTAGCGGAGGTTATTTGGTCATAAACATTTTGGTTTTGTTATTATAGCAGTTTGTTGCTAAACTGTTTTGGGCAATACTGCAGTTGTTCTGGCTAGATGAGGTTATTGTGGCCAGATACAGTTTTGTGCAGTTTATTGGTAATCTGCGGGGAGAACTGACTTCATGTGATCATCAGACAGTCTTTAAAGTATCTGCGGTGAAAGTAGTTGTTGGTAGTAAATGTATCCGTAATTCAGGATTTTCACTTAACTGTGTTCTGATTTACTCTGGTGTGTTTTATGATATATGCCAAGTTGATATAGACTTACTGTGTGTGCAGGAGGTAAGGTTGTAATATTAAAATTCTTTTGTGATAAGAAAATGCAGGCTAGTGTACAGTTCTATTGCTGCGCAATCCCTGTATTTTTTGTGGGAAAACAGTCAGGAAGTACCATTTGACCTGAAGCTTCAACTGAACTGCAAAATCCTTGTTTTGCATGTTCCACATAAAATGAGTATTTCATTTTGTTACAATATTCTCTATAAAAGGACCCCATGGGAAACAAAGCAAAGTCTCCAGAGACCTCTAGTGTTTCCATTTAAAATCTACAGTGGATCATCACATGTACAGCAAGTACTGGAAAACAGAAACCTTCTGTAAAAAGATTGAAAAATAAATGGGAGCAGCACAGGGGAATTCACCATTCACCACACAATTGAACTAAGAAGAATTACAGGCACCAATTAAAAGGGCTTAGAAAAATTAAAAATACTAAAGAGGAGACATTCAGAAAGGATTTGGATGTGAACTGGGAGGCACTTGTCATGTGGAAATTTTGTGGGTTTACATGCAATTCTTAATTGGTTTTCCTTCAAAAAACAGTGAGTGACATCATTTGTTTGGGATTTTTGAACATGCTGATAATGAATGTGTATATCTTATTTTACACAGAGATATTGCCAAGAATGCTTTGCTGCGCTGGCGTGCATTTATTTATTGGACATTCCTAGGAGTGTTTGATGCTGTGGTATTTTTCTTTGGTGCCTATTTATTGTATGACAACACAGTTGTGACCAGCAATGGACAGGTTAGTGTTGGGTTTGATCAGTCAATCAAAGGCAATTTTTTTAATGTTGATGGTGTTATGAACATAGATTTGTTTTCTTCAATATTTCCAGCACAGATAACTTTTATGAGTTATGGCGAGATAGATGGGTCATCTGTTTGGCAAAGTCTGAAGTATGCAATAGGATATGCTGTGTATCAGTAAATAGGCATAAGACTATATGCAACAGAGATATATATCATAAATTCCAACTATTCCTTCAGAATTCACATAGTAACTTTTAAGTTTTGTGCTTAACATGCATTTGCTGAATATCTGATTAACATATCAAAAGTCTTGTAGAGTAGTTATAAATGATCATAAAAGAGATTAAATATAACAAGCTTTTTAATATTTCAATGATTTTTGACATATGGCAGCTTAAAATAATCTTATCTCTACTTGCTTTGCAGTCACATGAATGCAAATTTTAAGAACTTTTGCATTTTATTTATTTTACCCATTGATATTTTGGTCTATTTTATTTGTGTGCTTTTTTTTTCTTTTTGCTACTTGCTTCTCTTCCTATCCTCAGCTAATGACAACCAGCACTCACATGGTAAGACTATTGTGGATTTGTCATGATATCCATTTCATCTTTCACTGTTCTTTAATTAAACTGTTAAAGAGCAGTTAAATATTTCCTAGAATTATTTCAAAATATCACTTAAATTTATAGATAGAAATGTTCTTTATTGCTACTTTATAAATACTTCGTTTCTATAGAGTATAATGTATATTGAGGTATATGAGGTGCGGTAAAGAACCATAAACTTTAAAAAATAAGTAGGCTTTCTGCTTCCTTGCATTTTCTTATTTTGTTCTGTGTTTTTCTATGGCCTACATTTTGTTGCTGACTCTGCTACAGAAAATTTATTACAGTTTATGCTATAAAGTGCTTGAATAGCTTTAGCAAAGACCTTCAAAGTGAGAGAAAATAAATCGTGCACAATTTTGTTGCCTGGATGTAGTGTACATGTTTGTTAGAAATGCAATATTCAAATATCAGTGAAGTACTGTGAGGATGGTGAGGCACTGGCACAGTTTGCCCAGAGAAGTTGTGGCTGCCCCATGCCTGGCAGTGTTCAAGGCCAGGTTGGGCAGGGCTTGGAGCAACCTGGTCTAAGTGGAAGGTGTTCCTGCCCATAGCAGAGGAGTTGGAACTAGATGGTCTTTAAGGTCTCTTCCAACCCTAACCTATGATACTATGAAACAAACCTCTGGTGTGAGAGAGAACACATATTAGAAAGAGCTTTTACAAGGACAGAGTGAATTTCCATTAGACATAACTGTGCACTGGAGCACTTTTTTCCTGGTACCATTATGCGCTATGTTAGGTATTCAAAATTCTGCATCAGCTTATATTTACAGTCCTGAAAACTAGACAACTTATACCTATACACAGTTTGTATTGCAAATATTCTGAATTCCTTTTTGAATTTTATTCTTCTCCTATAGCACACATTCAGTCAAATTCTTGGGAAAAGCTCTAAAGCCAGACTAGTACCTAATTTGCAAATTGTGAATGTTTATATTTACAACTGGATACCCATGTTAATATTTGATGATAAAATGTGTTGTTTGAGATACTCTGACTCTTGAGTGTCACAGTAGATAAAAAAAATTCATTACTCAGCATGCATGCTTATGTGTGTGTATAAAACTTGAGAGTTGCGATTTTAGGCTTGAAAATGTTAGTGTTCAGGAATAGCCAGAGATACATAGATGAGTTCATACATGCATGAATGCTAGTTGTTGTTGATGGTTATTTCCAAGTATTTAAATTATGTTCACATCTGGAAAAATTCAATGAAAGATTTGAAAGGTTTATTGCAACAATATGTTACTGTAGAACAGGGCACAGGTTAAAGGGGCTGAAGGTAGCACTAATATCATAAATGATATTAGATGATTCAAGCCAAGTTCCAAATTGTTAAAATGGCTGCTGAAGCAAAAATTTTTAGTTCCTTTTTCCCTCCAAGAAGAAACTAATTGTCATTGTGGCAAAATCAGTAAAAAGTGAAGTCAGTATTTAAATTAATTAAGTTAATACCTGTGTCAGACTGCATACCATTAAATTTGCTTCCAAACATACTCCCCAACCAGGATGTTTCTCAGTATTCAGAAATTTATTTGAAACTGTTTTCATGCTGTAGAATGATATTACTACAATAATGAAGATATGTACTTTTAATCACTGAGATTTACTTCATAAATGCCTGTCTTGGGCATTTCCTGGTAAATAAACCTAAGATACCAAAGATTTATCTTATATTAATTGTTATTAATTTGTGGTACTGCTTTGTGTGAATGGTGTTCCACTTTGAGTATGACATCATTGTTGGTGTTATTAAAACATAGAGACCTACTACATAAGGAAGGAAAGAAGAGAAGGGACTGTAGATGTATTTGCAGATTGTAAATGTCATCTTAGTTTACCCATGTAACAAAATGTATTCCTCATGTGTGGGGTTTTTTTTTATATATGTTTAGTGCAGAGTGGATTAAATACAATTAAGCTGGGTTCAGAGGTAGGTAGGAGAAACTAAGTTGAAAGCAATAACAGAGTGAGAAATACGAAACAGTAGGAAGGGAGAGAGTTAAATAGAATAATGGATTGGAACATGCAGGATCAACAAATACAGTCACAGGAGGAGGGGAAGAATTGGATAGGCTGGGAGCAGAGCATGGAAAAATATTTCATAAACTAGATGTTAACAGACATACAAAAGAATGATTCACAGCCTGAAGACAAGTAGCATCTTGAGATATTCAATGCTGAAAAGTGAGTTTTTGTAACTCACATTATCCCATATTGCTCTGCTTGCCTCTCTCTGTGCCAAATTAGCAGCCTTATGGAGCCTTGTGTGCCTTTGCTGTGACCTAATTTTTAAACTAAAAAGGTGGGTAGGTGAAGGGTTAGTTGCAGCCCGATGCTTTCTGTCTAGGCTGACAAACAGAGGCAGAGGAAGGCTGTTTCAGGTTTTTTTTATTTAATCTAGCAGCTTTTATTGGAAATCCAGACTTGTCTGTTCAGTGTGCAGAAAGCTAGACTGACACTGGGCTGTCTGAGAGATGCCAGGTATGACATGAGAGTATTGTAAAATTTAACTGCAAACAGACAGTCGGTAGGTGCCCTAATTTGAAGTTCCTGAACTAGATTCCTGTTCATGCACTGATATTTTTTTAGGGCACATAAAATATTGTAGCAATGTCATGACCTATGAAATTATCACATTACCCATCGAAGTAAAAGGTCAAAATGCTGAAGGTTTTCTGCATTTCGTCTTACGTTCTATACACTTGGTTGCACATTGTGTAATTTTAGAATAATGAAATGGATACTCAGAAAAATTAATCTTTCAGCCAGTCATATATTTATTTTTAAAATTATTTTTAATATTTTTAAACTACTTTCCATTCCAAACTGATTGGATTCTCAGCCTAGTTTCCTACAGATTTCTGCCTCATGGCTGACTCTGGTCTCCATTCGGATTTTCCTGCAGCAACACTTTTGTGTGATCACTTGCTCATGTGAATCCCCTGTCTTCTAATACTGGACGAGCTCATACAGAATAATGTAGATGGGAAGGGACCCTGGAGGTGATCCAGTTCAACTTTATGCTTTGGGCAGGACTAATTAAAATCAGGTTGCTCAAGGCATTGTTTAGTCTTTTTCAAGTTTTGAATATCTCTGAGGATAGAGATTCCATACCTTCCTGGGCAACCTCTTCCAATGTTTTGCTTCATAATGAAAAAAAAAATCTCCTAAATCCTAGGCAGAATTTTTCTTGTTGCTGAAGAGGTTTGTTCCAGTTCTTCATCTCCGTAGTTGTTCTTCAGACATTTGTGGGCAGCTACTAGGTTGTTCCTTAACCTCTACCAGACACAAGTCCTTTGGCCTCTTCACAGGAGAGCTGTATACTGCTAACCACCTTGGCTACCTGCCAGTTGATCCCATCCATTTATTTTTTTTCACATCGCTCCTGAACTGAGGTGCCCCAAACTGGGTATGGTGTTCGAGGTTCAATCTCACTATAGTCAAGTAGATAGGAATAATAACCTTTCTTCAGTGGTCATGTTCCTCCCAGTACAGGTCAGTTTGCAGCTTTTCTCATGTATAGAGCACCGTATAGTCTTGTATTCAACCTGGCATGCACTGTAACCCCACTACAACTTCCTTTTCAGCAGGGTCAGCCCGTCAGTTACAATAAATGGCATTACTCCTCCATTGACACAAAACTTTGCACTTTTCTTGTATGCTCCCATTTTGCCTTTTTGTTCATTGAGAAACATCCTGATCACCCACCTAGGTGGTCTTCTGAAATTCCGTATCTTCCTGCAAAAGGGAGCTCATGAGATCACAGCAGCTGTCTCTTTCACAGTCATTCAGCTCTCTTGGGCACCCTTCTCTCTCAGGAGTGCAATGCCCTGATTCAAAGTCTCTTCTCCTAAAACACACTGTCTGAACACTGTTGCTTACTTTCATAACATTTCTCTAGATCCTAAACCTGATTGTCTCTTAGCTGCTGCAGTCCAAGCAACCCACTGTGACCATTTTCACAGACAGTTCTTCCTTCCATCAGTATTAATGATAATTTCTTGAAAAGCTTGCAAATTAATGATAATTTCACTTGAAAAGCTAAAGTGTTTTTATTTCATTATGCAGGTATAGAGAAAATAAACAACAATTCAAAAGTGTTTAATCTTAAAACTTATGTAGAACATATATATACTTACGTGGCTTTAATGGTTAGCACATTCTTTTTGTTCTGTTACTCATGCTGTTGAACTTCCAAGAAATTCTGGGGTACCAAGGACAGAGAGAAGGGAGATCAGAGAAAAGGTATCAAAGAAGATTGATGAAATTACTTCAGTTCATTTGTAAATCTCAGTGATTTGTTAACTGTGCTACACTTGATTTTAATTAGGAAACATAACCGAACTTCAGGTTAATTGCACCAGTTGTGGGTTTTTTTCCCTGTCTGTATGAAATCTGAGGTGTGTACACATAACAGCAAGAAACTAAAACGTTTTGCACAGGATAGATCATGTAGGATTTCAGTGGTTTTGCCTAACTGTGAGTTCCTGATACAAAGCAATACATAGCTTTAGGAGCTTTATTTTAGACAATTCATGTAGTGGACAATATTACCTATAACTGCTTTGGACTATTTTTTATAGATGTTTGGAAACTGGACCTTTGGAACACTGGTGTTCACTGTGCTTGTATTCACGGTTACATTGAAGGTAAGGTATCCACTGACATTTTCATAAGGCTTGTTTTCCAGTTGCTGCTAACTTATATCGGTTTCTCTCTATAACATACATTGTCATATTAGTTTAAATACAGATTTTGCTATCTGTGCTTTCTTAACTGTGCTCAAAACTGAAAAAAGTCTTTAGCTGATTCTATGTAGAATCATTCTCTTTTTTTCAAAGGGTGTAATTTTATTTCAGCATATTTCCTGCATATTCTGTTGCTTCTAGATAGTAACAGCACCATATGATCTCACTTGTTTTTTGTCAGCTTGCACTAGATACGCACTATTGGACGTGGATAAATCACTTCATGATCTGGGGATCACTGGTATTCTACGTTGTCTTTTCTTTGCTCTGGGGAGGAATTATTTGGTATGAACCCTAATATAAATTGCATTGCGAAAGTTGTGCCAGAAACATAAAAGTTGTTATGTATTTCACCTTTTTGTCCCAAACAGAATTAAATTTAGTGCTTATATACAGCAGAGCTCCCAACAACAATCACATTTTAAGCACACCTGTAATGATAATTGGAGAATGCTCAGCTCTTCTTTCACTGAGTGTCTGCTAGAATATTCTTAGAGAAGAATATAAGGATACCAGATGTCAAACTGCCACTGGAGCAGTCAGAAGCAGTCCAAGGGTTGGTTCAAGGAGCTGAGGCAAAATCTCACTTGGGTAGGTCATGTCCATGCAGCTTGGTGCTAGCCACCTACCTTCTGGGCTTGTCTTGGAGGGATCTAACTTTAGCAGTCTCAACTAGAGCCAGGGAGTAGTACTCATGCTGAAGTTGTGTGGATGACCAGGAGTCCTGTGTTTGTGCTTACTATTTGTGCCCTTTTTTAGCAAAGTAGACCTACCATAGATATCTGAGCACCTGCTTCTTTTATTGTTGGTCAGAAGCTTTTTAAGAATTAGTTGAATTAGTTTAGACAGTTGAAGGTGTTGGGGATTTTGGTGTGTGTGTTTTTGCAAGGGAGAGGCATCATGGGAGGGAGGACAGATCGTGGTATTTCCTGCAGCCTGGAGGACAAGAGGAAGATAGTTACCTCTTTTAGATTGCTTTTTGAGAAAACAGGGTTGAATGAACTCCCTCAGACTGGGAAGTTGAAGTGTTTAATCGATGTCATAGTTCTTACATTTAACATGGCCAGTCTTTGTGTACTGAAATGTAATATCTATTTAATTTTTTTCCTACTAGGCCTTTTCTCAATTATCAGAGGATGTATTATGTGTTCATACAAATGCTGTCTAGTGGTCCTGCGTGGCTGGGTATAATTCTGCTCATAACTGTCAGCCTTCTTCCAGATGTTCTCAAGAAGGTCTTATGCAGACAGTTGTGGCCTACAGCAACAGAAAGAATCCAGGTAAAAATATTTTTCATTGTGAAGTTAGTTTTCTGTATCACAAGTCTCCAACAATTAGTCCTAGTTCAAGGTTAGAGACAAGATTAGAGGAGAGGTTCCCCATCTGTGGTATGTACCACCAGTTCCACACCAGCCACTTCTAAGCAGTATGGTGAAAATCACTGCCTGTTACTTCCATGGTGGTATTTACCTGAATCCCGGGGCAGCCCCCGTGCCTCTGTACCAGCAACCACAGGGAAATAGCTGATGCAGATGGAGGGAGACATGTAAATGATTCAGCACTATTATTATTGAACACATCTAGAGTTTATACACTTAAAATACATATGATGAGTATATAGAAAGTTGGTAAGGAATATGTAGTAAACTCATGCCAACATTCATATTGCATGATCTGTGCGTACTTTTGTAGCAAATTATTCTATACTTACACTATACCTGATAAAACCACACATGTATTAAAACTTACTCATATTTATTAATATTTTTTCCTCTTTTATATTTCAACTTACACTTTACCCCTTCTGATACGTTATTTCTACATAAATGTGCCTTACTGTGCCAATGGAAAGAGTATTTTAAAATCTGTTGCCTCCTTTCTTCTGATCAGCCCAAAAGGAGGAACTACTGTGCAAATACAGGCCTGCTCTGCTGAGGCTGAAAAGGAAGCCAGGTTCTGTGGGAAGCATGAATAAATATGCTGGGGCCATCAAACCAAATGCAATAGAACATGTTATCTGTATTTTTGGCCCCAGCAAATTTTCATATATATATTGTATATGCTTAGAAGGTGAAGGACAGTATAGGTATTGAACTTCATGTTACTTCCCTTGCCTTTTTCAGCCCATCGATTGCAGCTTGTAGGTTAAAATAATGGGTTACCAGCAACTCTGTCTGTAGGGATTAGTTAGCATTTTGATGTTTATTCGAGAAGATACTTCGTATTAAGAGGAAAGGAATAAAGGAACTTTACTTCTAAGGAAAGTAAAATTTTTCCTTTGGCAAAGGTAAAAAATTATTGTCTCGTATCTGAAAAAGTAAAACCCCTTGCCATTGTTCTGTATTCCTTGAATGCACGGTTGTGAAAATGCCACACTTTAAGGAAGACAGGAAAGAATAAATAGCAGAAGAGCATTCACAGCATTTAGTGTTTTTCTATTTTGCCATACATTTTGTTCTCTTTGCCATGTATGTTATTTGTGGAAAAAGTTGATCTTAGTATAGGTTCTGCATGCTTAAAAGTGTAATGAGAGAAAATGAGAATGGGTTAATACAAAGCAACAAGCTAGCAAACAAAAGCCCAAGCAAAGGTATTACAGCATTTCTTACAGGTATTGTATATTAATGATGGAAAATGAATTGATTGTAAAGCAGACTTTGGGCTTAACACTGGCAGTATTCATTTTTTAATATTTAGTAGAAAATCAATGGCTTTTAACCAGATATATCCCTTGTGTTTCTTCTTCCCTCTCTGTTTCTTTCTGTCTTCCAATCTGCTTTGTCTAAATAACTGCTACCTTGCTTTAAACATAAATGATGTGCATGGTTACTTCCTACAATCTCCTGGGAAAATCAGACTAAGCATCAGTGCCTTTCTGTTGAGCAGTCCACCATCTTTATGCTTTCTCAGACTTCAAGCAGTCTAAGTTTCTAATGGAACAAAAGGTGACGTTTTTCTGCCTTTCTGCATGCTTGGCCATTTCATTTAAAGGACAGTGAAAAGTTTATCATCAGAAGTTATTTACCATACTCATGTCCATTTCTGACTCACATCAACTATATTTTGAAAAAGAATACTTTTCAGTATAGTTGTTTTCTTCTTCTGTTTAACTCAAAGACTCTATGAATCATTGTCACAGTCTGTCACTATCACTATCATTTTTGTCACTGTATTTTACATAATGTTTGTGCCTCAAGAATCTAGAATTCTTAGATCCCCATTTTAATCATTGGTCTGTCTGTAGGTGAACGCATGTCACATTTGCACTGTGCCTCAGTACATGGAATAGTTGCCACACAAAGAAGTGATAATTCTGATTATGCTGATGTTACTAGCGTCATACAGAAAATGTGGTACTAGAAGCCATTTCAGCCATCTTTGGAATATATTAATATACCTGCTGTGCTGCGATAAAAGGAAATGCAACTTTTTTATTAATAAGCTATGTCCAGCATGTATTCCATTTTATGAAATTTTGTACTTTTTCTAGAAAGAAAGCAGCTCAAGATTCAGAAGTATGTGACAAGTAATATAACGTAAAAGTAGAATAAATGGTAGTAAATATTGGCTTCTCTCTGGTCTGCAAGAAAATTAGTTTTTACTTAATACTAGGAGACTGATAGTTTCCATTGCAGATTTTATATCTTTATTTTTTAACTGGTTAAGATAAAGTAGACATTTCCTCCTTCTTTCCCCCTTTAAAAACACATAGCCAATAAAAGTGACTGTAATTATGTAACTCATGGGGAAAGTTCACAAAGTTTTTTCAATATTGAAAATTCTGGCTAAAATTGGCTTTTAAGTGCCTTCAGATTGGTTTGAACCGAGCTTTTAAGTAATTCATATGCTTCTAAGTTTTTCTCCTTTTTTGAGTACTTCAGTGTGTGGTGGGTAATAGATAGTTAACCACTGTTATCATTCAGAGGGTTTTAAACACTCCAGTTACCGTTCTAGGTTTTTTGAGAGAGCTTTTCAGTTATATGCATATGTATACACACACACAAAGACACGTATGTGTGTGTATGCATGTACATATAGGTACACACAGGTATACGTGTATATGTATGTGCATGTATATTTTTATATATATACACACATGTGTGAACTGTTGTATTTCTTGGGCTAAAGCATTAATTCTGCAAAAGCTTTGGAGGAATCTGTTGCCTTCTGGTAATTCTGGAAATTCTGTAATTTCTAATACATGTAGTCCCAGCGACTCTTTGGCTCAGTGAAACAAGCTGAATTTTGTTGCTTTAACTGGAAACTCTGCAGCTGTGAGGTTTCTTTCAGCCTTTACTTTTAAAAAGCAATAGGGTGTTCTTTAATATATCCAGTCTATATTAATTGATTATATTTCCTTTTTCTTTATTCCTCTTTCATTAATAGAAGCAGCTCAGCAGCTCTGTTAGGGAAAACATGAATTCACTTTAAATTTTCCTCTTTTTGTAATTGTCACATCAGCTGACAGTGTTTCAGCAGTCCCAAATATTTTGTAGCTGCAATACCAGGTGCTTAGATTCTGAGCAGTAAATAACTTCTGTGCTTTCATCCCTTTTTAAGAAATATTTTTCTTTTTCTCTTCGCTTCTCACTGATTGTTTTTTCACTTCACTTTCACTTCAGCCACAAGATCTGCCCATTAGCCTCCTTATGAGATCTCTACCCTTTGCTGCACTTGCGGAAACCCGAAGTGGTCCTTCTGCCTGGGGAAGCCTCTCTGGGGATTCATTATTCTTCTGTTCCTCTTAGAAAACTGGTCACCAGCAAACTGTTGCCTTTGTCATGTGTCGGGCTCCTCTTCTATGGAAAACAAAGAAATAGATCTTGCCATTGCAATATTTGAATACCATGGGAGAAGTAACTCCGTGCCCTCTCCCCATGGTGAAATAACAAAGCTGTCAGTCAGCCTTCATTGGCACTGGCCCCATCACCTCCCCAGCCAGTTGTACTGGGGAGTAGCAGAGGCAGACATCTGATCCTTAATTTGGAATCTGCTTGGTTCAGGACAAGGGGTAACAGGTTAAAACTTGAACAGGGGAAGTTTAGATTGGATATAAGGAAGAAATTCTTTACTGTGAGGGTGGTGAGGCACTAGAATGGGTTGCCCAAGGAAGTTGTGAATGCTCCATCCCTGGTGGTGTTCAAGGCCAGGTTGGACAGAGCCTTGGGTGGCATGGTTTAGTGTGGGGTGTCCCTGCCCATGGCAGGTGGGTTGGAACTAGATGATCTTAAGGTCCTTTCCAACCCTAACTATTCTATGATTCTCTATCACAAGGACAGGTTATTGTCAAAGGGGCAGGAGAGCCTGTGGTACTTAGTCATGGTACAGTTAAGTGCTTTTGAGAGTAATTAAGTATTTTTAACGGAGTTTGAAATGAACTAGAAACATCTTCAGAGAGGCTCAGATGGTAACCTCAGCATCAAGAATCAGAAACCTTGTTTTAATTTTAAATGTCAGAAAATCCATCACTTCTACAGGATTTTGCTAAAACAGTAACATTTGTACCAAACGGTACAGTTCATTCACATTTCTCTCTTGTATTCAGCAAGAGTCTCACTGTTTTTCCTCATCCTTGCAGAAGAGTATGAGACATAAAACAGCCCTAAATGCACTGGCGAACAGCGATGGGCCACTTCTTGAAGGAAATCTTTCAGCTTCCGAGCCATATTTAGATCAAAACTAGGTAACAGCACTGTACGTGTTGCCAGTTTGGATTAATTTCTATTGGTGAAGTGTGCTATTTACAAATCAACTGTTTCCTCCAGAGTTTTTGATGTACTTTATCAATACTGACACAAAATCATTATGTTTTACTTGGAGAGCCTAGTTTTTGCAAGAGATGTTCCATGCCACAGGTAAGATCTTTTTATCTCGGACACTTACTCGTGTAAGGAAAAGCAATGAATCAATATACCCATATTAAAGTCTTACAAATACCTTATGTTATGTGTGTAGGTGTTGTGTGACATTTCTTCTATAAGAACTGTGGTCGTCATTGCAAACTGTACTCACATTACATAGTGTAGAATACATAAAGTCAGAAATCTCATGCATAAGCAGTTTTTCCATCATCTCTCATGCTCTTGAATACATATATAGACCAAATACGGACAGTAAGACAGGAAAATAACCATGCAAAAGGAAGTGATTTGTGAACAGGACTTTGGCTCAGTTACAGAGACTGGGGCTCTGTATAGAGCAGTGCATTGTTGTATCACTGCCTCGAATCAAGAGAGATGGGTGGTCATCTTGCCAAATACTTGAGACACCAGCACAAGTGATGAGCTCCTAAATACTCCAAACATTAGGGCAGCAGAATGAAGTTCTCTGCTTTACCTCATCTCCTTGCCACACCATTGATTACCCCAGTGAATATAGGTAAGAAGGTACACTTTTTTATGCAAATACGTTCCTACTTGGATGCTGTATCTGCTCCAGTCACTTCATGCTCTCCTGACCCCAGAAGCAGCACACAAGGAATGAAGTGAAGGTATAAAGTTCCAGCATTTGGAGAAGACAGATGCAGTGTAATGTGCTGCTGTGGGCTGTGATGCTTTACAGTAGTTGAGGGGTGCTTTTGATTTACTTTTAATGACTGCTAGATAAATAGTGGTAGAAAACCCCAGCTTTCCTGAGCAGCTTCAGGTATGGCAGATTGAAAGTGCTTGCCTTGGAGCTATGTGTAGAAAAAACATTATTTTCTTTGAGGAAATACACATCTTACCTAAAATGCCTCACTTTCTAACTGGAAGAATAAGAAAAATAGTTCCCATACAGCGTATGAATACTCCTTCCAGCATTTCCAAAACAAAGTCTGCTAATCTGTTACCTGATTATTAAGGAAGAAATTCTTTACTGAGAGGGTGGTGATGCACTGGAATGGGTTGCCCAGGGAGGTTGTGAATGCTGCATCCCTGGCGGTGTTCAAGGCCAGGTTGGATGAGGCCTTGGGTGGCATGGTTTAGTGTGAGGTGTCCCTGCCCATGGCAGGGGGGTTGGAACTAGATGATCTTAAGGCCCTTTCCAACTTTAACTATTCTATGATTCTATTATCTACATTTTTCTGTATTGGTGGCATTTGGTCTATATGTGTGTTTAAAAGAACCCAGGCCTTACTGTTAGTGAGCAGTTTGGTATAGTTTACTGACTTTTCCAAGAGTACCTGTTGTAAGAGAGTTTTCTGATTGCTCTTGGCTATGCAAAAGTATTGTTTCAAGCTTGTGATTGGTTTTAAAAGTGTAATATTAAATCTCATTCAAACTTCTATAAGCTACATCATTAATCTTTTCTTTGTGATTTTGTTCCTTTTGCTCCTGTGTTGCTGTTGACAGGAAAGAAGGAAGGGGATGATCAAGAATAGAGGATTGACTGGCTTACATAGCATTTGTGGAGAGAGTGATTGATAACATTGACTTAAATGATTCTATGAAATCATGCTTATAATGCATTTATAGCTTAAATACCAACACATAACCTCTGTGCCTCTATACCTGGAAACTATTTGTGCATTCAGTGTGAAGAGTTAGATAAAGTCGTTGGGGGAAGTGCTGTGCTAATTTTCTTTTAGTTCGTGCATGTGTTCTAAGGTGTTGTCATGCAGCTGTGGTGGTACTGTAATCCCAAATATTTCCTGGCGGATTCTGCCAGAGTGTGGAGTGATTATGTGGTACCGATAAATTTTAATGGACAATTAGGCCAAGATAGCATAAATTGGCTGTATAGATGCTACATGTAACCGAAGCAAGTCGCAAATCAGATACTGCTTAGAAGTACAAAGCAAGTGCATTAAACCTCTTGAAGTTTTAGCTATTGACACTAACTGATTGTAAAGAATTCCATCTCTTTGGAAGTGCAGGGCAAAGTACTTGAATCTGTTCTGTCTTAAGATTCCCTGTAAGAAGTCCTGACTAAAGACATTCAGAGATAAAAAAAGATGCACTAGGAGGGATTGTGAAGTGAAATATAAACCTGATTTAAACCAATTCAACTTGAAAGCAATCCTCTGTGTCTTCATCTGTCCTCTAAAGTGCCCATTATCAGGTTCAGAGATTATGTGTACAATTACACCTGCTTCTGTAGATCTTAATATAAAACTAATCATGTTGAAAATGGTTGGTTGCTCAACAGCATGAGGGGTTATAGCTTTACATGAAACAAATAGCCACAGTGGCGATTTAGTGAAAGGCATTGTTATACCAAGGGCACAGTGGCCCTAAGAAAGAACACAATTGTAGACTTTTAGCTCCAAAATCATTTGTTTACTGTGTATATGTTTTTTTCCCTTCAACAGGATGCATCGAGGCACTGTCAGGAGCACATCTCGGAGTTCACACCTCTTGCCTGTCTGAAAAGCCCAAGATACAGGAGCAGTGACTGCAGCAGTTCCCCAGCAAGAAGGTCTAATTCTCATTCTAAAAAAATGATGTTTGCGCACTGGAGAGGCATTGATTATTCAGTACTTCCATCTGTCTTTGGCTATTCAAATAGGCATTGCCGTCCCAGTGCAGGCTACCGCTACAGTGGGTCAGGTTTGGAAACGTCCGTATGACAGAACACCAAGTCAAGCCTTTAAAAACTATTTATTTCTTTTTTCAGGAAACAAACGCGTCACAGAAATATATTAAACTATACATGGCTTTTGCAGTCTGAGGTAGTGTTCAGACAAACAGGATCAAGAGCTAGAAGTATGAACCCTTCCAGGCTAATAGGCCTCTTTTTATGTTTTGAACTACTGGAGCAATGAACAATCTGCACAGTCTGGTACTGTGAGACTGGTAGCACTAAAAATTCTCTTCATCCTGTGTCAAGAATTTTGTGCATTTACTGCTTCTGTCATCTTTAGTCATTTTCTTTGTTACTTGAAGTGTATAGTTTCAGTCAGTGACCTACATTTTGAGTTCAACAGGTTTAATTTTCAGCCAGAAGCAATGACCTCAGTTATCTCCAGTGAAAGTCTCCTAAGTCATATTTAACAAGTACTGTTTCTGATTGTCCTCTGTCCTTTTTCTTTCTTTGCTCTTTCTGTAGAACAAACTGGTGTTTCCTCTGTGCAAATCTGCTTTCAAGAAACACTCTCTAATGCTCACTTCCTTGTAAGTGGCCAAATCAGGGCTATGTCTGGTTTTCTGTTAGCTTTCCCCCGTAGAAAGATAGGCGCAACAATCCTTGTGTGGATTATGTACATGCTCTAGGAAGTCAAGTTGGCTGTTAGGTAGGCAAATATCAATGTTAGTATCCGCTTAAAACCTGAACGTAAGCATTTGGCCTAAAATGTCTTTCCAAATTTGTCAGAGGTGCAGGTTACCCAGAGTTCCCACTTCCTCTGCCTGTAATTATAAAATAGGCATAGTCAAAAGCATTATATATTTAATCCTTTTTGACACGTTTATTTCTTTAAAGGAAGAAACGCTTTTTTTCCACATAAGCGACTCTTACTACCTGGAATCATCCTCTTAATTGTAAGTTTTTGTGTGTGTATGGTTAAATACTGGCTAATCAGCTTGGTTCGATGTATTACAAAGCACGCAACTGTTAACTTTTTCAAGCAAACCACGAGGTGGCACACGGCTGTTTGCGAACAGTTGAACCGTAGTTGTGATACAGCAACTTGTTTGACTGCAAGGAGGATTCTGTCTAAGTGACTTTAAGAATAACAGCCAACTTGCACTTCTGTTTGCTACATTTATGTTACCTGGTACTAATTCAACTATTAGCTGTGTCCTTGTCTTGTTTCATTAGTCCAGTGTTTTATTTTGGGGTGCAAAAATATCTGAAGGAGTAATCTGTTTTCAGTTAATTTCAGCATGGTGGTTAGAACTGGTTCATGACTATAGTCATTATTAGATACCTCTGGGAGGACATTAGCTAGAAATATTTGGAGTCAGAGCTGCAGCCTTTATTGGAAGACCTAGCCAAGACATTGTTAGTTGTATTTTGAATGGACCAGAGAGGCAGAGAAAAATTTTCCCTTTTGTGTTCTAAAAAAGAAAACCCGAAGCACCAAAACAAATAGTTTACTTACTAATTTACTTTTCAATAAAAGAAAAATCAACTTACTAGGAAATGTTGTTCACAATATTCTGGGCGATTTTCACATTGAGCAGTGAAGTATTATTAAAATGGCCTGAGACAAGCAGAGATTGTAGAGTGAGTCGTGAAATTTTCTGTATACCAAAGAGAAGAGAATTTTAAGACGTGTAACGGGGAGCACCACAGCTGAAGGTATTTTTACCATTTAACATGTAGCACTTTTAAGTTTCAAAGAATATCCTCATAGTAGTATCACTTTGAAATACATACGTGTGTGGGTGCGGGTGTACATGTACTTGCCATTGGAGACTTGAATGTGGGTCAGTTAGAACCGTCCCCTACATAAAACACTGGTGTATATATTTTTAAAGAGTTAATATGGCTATAAATTTTATACCGGTAGCAGTGACAAATTTCTTGTGTGTAGTTATCAAATTATTTGTAATGTATTTTTTAGAAATCTTAAAATTGCCTTTGCACTGAAATATTTTTCATACTGTAGCTATTTATAAATCTGTTTTACGCATACATTTGTTAACACACCATTTCTATTTTTTTTTTTGAAGTATATGTTTTGAAGGCTTTTTTTATACCTATGAGTTTTTTGGCCACTTCAATTTAGCTTAGCGTGGAGTTGTGGCTGAATGTTAAAATGCTGATGAACGTCATACTAGAAATGCAGGTCTGCTGCTCTGCCAGTCTCACCCAAGCTATTGATGTTCCGTTGGGTTTGCAGTAGTGGAGAGGAAAGCGCTGTACTTCCAGCACTGTGCTATTACTGCTGGCTTTTTTACTCTCTGAAGCCTCCTGCTTTTTTACTTGCCTGAATTCCATCTTTTAGCCTTAAATGAGATTTTTTGCTTGATGTTTCTGAAAATGCTGCATTCCTGTTCTGCCTACTAAGAAAGCAGTTCATTGCAAACTTCATGTAGCCCTGCATTTCAAAACTACTGACATTAGTCAGGCTGAAACACCTCTATAAGTGCTTGGAAAATTTCACTTAAGCATGTCATTTTTGGGAGGGGAAAGAATGCTTGAATTTAAGTGGAAGTTTCTGCTTTGATTTAGCAATACTTTTACCTTGAAGAGTTGGTACAGTTTGCTTGTTAAAGTAGCCCATTCAGTGAAAAAAAACCCCATGCAACATTGACTGGGTTTCACTTGATGTGCTTTTGCTTCAGTCCCTGTTACTATTGCCATGCAAAGAGTCCACTGCAGCAGCAGGTGTTACCTGGGAGTTTCTTTGTAAATGGATCAGACGATACAAAGATGAAAAAATAGAAGTTAGCTTGAACTGCGCTAGAATGTTTTATTATGGCTGAGACCCTGAAAAGAGACAGATTTTTATGTATTAAAATTAATTAAAAAATTAAAGGGGAAAAGTATAAAAACATATATAACTTCCTAACTTGCCTTGTTTAAACTGTTGCAGCTTTAACAGCATAGTGTCTCCATAACTACTTCTGTAAATGTCTTGAAGCTGGTAAGCGCTAACCAAATGTACGTGATGACTTAGTATTTCAAGCTTTTTGGCCACTGAAGTTCATGTATTCCTACAGTGGCTTGTGGCAAAAGACCTTTTTTGTTTTACCATGAATGAAATTGTTTAGCCAGCCACTTAATGTAAAAGCTTCCAGTTTACTTTCTCGCTTGCATTAGCCTGTTTGTCTTGACCCAACTGGCTTGCAAATGTGAAAGGAAACAAAAAATCTCTTAGTGGAGCAACTGCACTACTTTTCTTTTGGAAGCCAGTGGGATCATTGTGCTCATGCTACTGTCTGATAAAAAAGCTTTAATGGAAATTTGTGAAAGTATTATGAAAGTGAAAAGTTTGTGATTCTACTTTGCAGACTAATCTAAAAATCCATTTATACAGCTTTAATTTTTTACCTTCTGAAAATTCAGTTTTAACCTGTGTTGTCTCCAACACACATTCTGTGCTGTGTACACGCTGCATTTTAGATGTCCTTTCATGACCTAATGTAAAGTAGAATCTGCTGTATGGGAGCTGGAGGGTAGTTCTCTGTGCATTAAACATTACTGTAGTTGTCAGCACCAAATACTGACACTCATTTTTAATTGTACAATTATAGGTGCATTTATTTGAAAATAAATCAGTCTTCAAATCAAATGTTTAGATTATCCTGTACCACTTGGTTTATTTGATTTGAAGAGTCAGTGTGTGAAGACATTACTGTAAAGTTTCTTTTCAGTGCTATTTTTAACATTTATTTCTGTAGATAACCAAATATAACTTTGTTTATACTCAGTCACATTTTGGATCCTTATGTAGAATATATGAGCAGGAGACATGAATCTGCTTGCAATAAATACAAACATTCAAGACTGGTTTAAGTTTGCTCTTGAGTAATTAAAATCTAGTATAAATATGAGATGGTTTCATATTAGTCTGTAATAAAATGTAAGTACATAACAGAAAATGGAATGAGTGTTTGATTCTGTTACTTACTATGCTTGCAGTCACATTTATTATCTGTAATCATCTGATAAAACAAGCTAACAAGAAAGGAAATTTGGAGAAAGCTGGAATGTGAGCAGTGTAGGGGGGTTATGGCAGAGGAATTGGTGCGAGTCTGGGAGAGCTTTATTCCTCCTGCACAGACTGGGTAAGTACAAAAGTTATTTCCAGACTAAACCTGTGAGCTACACATGGGAAGATCTGTGTTTCCTGATGGTTCTGCTGTGCAGGGAACCCAGAGCTATCTTTCCTTTGTGCTTTGCCATCTGAATTGGTAGTGGTGCTCACAGAAGAGGATGAGTGCACAGAAATGCCATCACTTACTTTCATTTGGTATTACAGTACTGTGGGATTTTCAGTTGTGTCAGAACCGTTACAGACCTCACTGTGCACTGACATGGTCAGGCTGAAGGTACCCTCAGCAGCTTCTACAAAGCCACTCAGAACCGTAGGTGCCTTCCACTTTGAGGCTGTGTAGAATCCTTGGGCACTTTGTGTGTTGATCTCGCACTTCTCGTAATGAAGATTTCGGAGGAATGGGTTTGTATGTATTATGAACTCTTTTATCCAGACAATAGAAGCATACCAGACCCATCTCCCTTTTGTACATCAAGAAATCTTGTGTTTGTACTGAATGAGCTTCTGGAGAAGGTAGTTTGAGGGGAAAAGGTAAATATGGAAGATGTTTTTCTTTTTGTTCATGCAATTAAGAAAAAAAAATTGCATAAATCACAATTAGAAAGAAATATTGAAACTGTTTTTGAAAAGAAAATTTGATGGTGCATCTGGATTCAGGAAGAACACAGTAGCAAGAGGAACAGATGACTTTATGAGTAGACAAATATTTTATGTACAAATATGTGTGTTTAAAGGAAAAAAGGATAGCAAGTCAGTGGTTTCTGAACAGTCTTCTAAATTGAATACCTTATGTTTTCCTTCAGCTCTTTAAATTATGCTCTTTTAGTAAGTTATGTTGTAAAAATAGTTGAAAACTTTATTACATTACATACATTAAGACCCCATTTTTTCCTGCACTATGGGCAATACTGCTGTATAAAATCTCTCCTGAAAGTTATTTCTATATGAAGTAAGATAGGTTGGGAAGTTTCCTGGGTTTGTTTTCTGCATATACCAGTTACTTCAGGTGATACTCTACAGGGATTTAAAAACAGTATTCAACCAAGTTGTTCAAAGCTCCATCCAACCTGGCCTTCAGCTTCCAGGCCAGGTTGGACTTGGAGCAACCTGGTCTAGTGCAAGGTGTCCCTCCCCATGGCAGGGCTGGTGGAGCTAGGTGATCTTTAAGGTCCCTTCCAACCCAAACTGTTCTGTGATTCTAATGAAGAATGGTGTGTCTGTTTCCATTACACATACTTACAGATCTTTTCATTTTAATTCTAATTTCATTCAAATGCTAAAGCATAAATTGTAGCCATTCAGAAGCTTCACTTACATGGGGAAGTGATAAGCATGAAGTGATAGGACAGGGATAAAACCAAATACAGGCATTAACTCATCTCATTATGTAGACCAGTTTATCAGATGCCTAATGTCCCCATCGAGGTTGAGATGTGTTTAACAGAGAACAGTTTGTGATCAGTTCTACAGTAAATTAATACCAGCCACTCTTACTGCTTTAAGTGTTCATTTTCCATTTAAAGGAGACAAATAGGAGTAATATTCGATTTTAAATCACCAAAAGGTTTGTTGTTGTTTTCCATTATTCATTTTGGTTAAGAAATCTCGTGATGCATTAAGCCTTTAAAAATTACATAGGACGCATTGTCCTTCTAGGCTCCAAGGCTCCCTGATCAGATTGTATCAGAAGAACTGTTAACATCCATTCTCCTTATTTAATGTTGGAAAACCCAATGTGCCGCTTGCTCCTGACAAGGAAAGAAGTGTTAACAGTTGTTCAACAAGCACGTCAACACTTCCTTACATACAGATTTTAAACATATCTTGTGAAGATACCTCACACTGAAACATTAACTTAATTTGAAAGATAGATCTTAATAAACACTTGAGTTTTAGAAAGGAAGGAAAACAAGTCCAGGTCCAAAGTTGTTGAAGACCATCAAGTGGTATGCTGACTTTATTTCAGAAAGTACTTCCAACCATATGTAAAACATAAGGTAAACCTCTAGAGAACATTTTCTTAACATGAGATTTTACTCCTAAAGCTGATAAATTTAGTTAAAATCTTTGTGATTGTACACAGTTTACAGGCTTTTGCTGCCATCTGCACAGAAAAGTTGAATTCATGGTATTGCAGCAAAGAGCTTTTAATATGCAGCAATCAAAAAGATTCTGTAAATCATAGTACCGGTGCCGGCTAAGTCAGTTGGCCTAAATATAATAATTCATACTACAGGCGTTTCAAGAGTATGGGGGGAAGTGGGGGGGAGGGTGTTGAGGTCTCTGATCTTGTTTGCTTGTCTTAAAACTAAGCAAAAGGTGACTCCCAGTGTCTCTCATGCAAAACTGACTATCCTGAGTTGGAAGGGACCCACGAGAACCACAGAGTGCAACTCCAGCTGGGGCAACCTAAAAGTTAAGCCATAGATCTAAGAGTTGTCTGAATGCTTCTTGAATGCCAAGAAGCTCGGGGCTGAGACTGCTTCTCTGGCGAGTTTGTTCCACTGCTTGACCACTCTCTTCACGAAGAACTTTTCCTGATGTCCAGTCTGAACAGCTTTAAGCTGTTCTCTTGCACCCTATCATGAGACACCAGAGAGAAGAACCAGCACCTTACTCTCTGCTCCCCTTATGAGGCAGTTGTAGGCAGCAATGAGGTCACCCTTCAGGCTCCTCTAAGCTAACAAACAATCCTCAGGCACTCCTCAGACGTCATCTCCTCCCGTCCTCTCAGCATCTTTGTTCCCCTCCTTTGGACACATTATCATATTTTCACAACCTTTATATATTGCAAGGCCCAAAATTGCAGCCAGGACATGAAGGGAGGCCGCACCAGTGCTGTGCTGTATGCAGTCTGATCTGTAATACAGGGTTTGAGGGGATTTGGAGAACAGCAACTGCTTCAACCAGCCAGCAGGGAGAACTTCAGAAAAAGCAAGCATACAGAGTTAAGGGATGGGGTTAGTTGAGCCACACCTTTGGGTAAGTAAAAAATGTGCACGTGGAGGGAAAAGAAGAAAAAGCTGGATGAAACAGAATTGTCTACCTAGAGAGTAAGACCAGGGTTTCAAAATTTAATGCCTGCTCAACTCTTGTTCTCCCTGTAGGTCAGAAATGGGATACATATATTTATTTACATTTCCCCTTTCTTGCCCCCTGCCTAGTACCCAACATGCTGGGGTACCTCCTTTCCCCCAGAAGTCTATTTTAGCACTCCATGCTTCATTATGAAAGGAAGAAACCATTCTTGCCGTGTTTGAGCAAAGCATAGTCCCATATGTGGTAACGAGATCTCTGTCTCTTTCATATTGTCCCAGAGGAGCATTTAGCAGGCAAGCCTAGCAGGTCTGAAGCCTTATGATCACCACCACAATGGTTACTTCCTTGGTTGTTTCTGTGCAAGAAATACTCAAACGTGCACACAAATACCACAAAACACACACACTGTGAATGTCACATGGGAGATAATGTCTCATCTTCCTTAAGACTCAAAATAAGCTCGTCTGTCCTTTAATGTACTAAAATTCAACATGTTTTGGAAATAAACCCTCTCTCTACTGAGTCCATATAAATGGATCTGGTTGCTCCAAACAGATACATGGTCTCATGGATTTATTTTTGTTTGTTTTCTTAATGAGAAGTTGTGATTTGAAAGTGGAGGTGAAAAAAAGAATTTTTAACCCACTGAGTTTATTGCAAACTACCTGTATCTTATGATTTTGGGTTGAGTGACGCATTACCTGACCACTCACATGTTGAGGGTCTCCAGGAAGAATCTTTTGTAAGAGTGATAGTATTTTTAAGACAAAGATTTGAAGGTACTGTAGACAGGGAATGGCTATTTAAATTCTAACACCATCCCCTTCAAATAAATTCTTAGATCTGAAAGATACATTTCCCTCGTATTGATCTGGTTCTGCATCCACCATGATATATGGGCAATATGCCACCATCCTGAGCCCACACATCTTTCCGTCATAACCTATCTGAATAATACTCATGCACTCCACTTTGGCATCTTGTATTTCCCGATGCAGATCATGAGAACCATCTGCCAAACCTTTATTTCCAAATACGCATGAACAGTGAAATACAGAAAGTTGAGAGATTATCTTAATTTCAGTGGCAACTAATTTTCTCATTCAAGAAGTCTCCACCCTTACTCATTGTTTAAGAGCCGCTGCTATTTCAGAACAGTAAATAACTGGTTTCTAGACGGTACTCATGTTTTTCATGAGGTTAATATTCAACCACTTGATTAACTTTTAACCACTTCATTTTATGAAGGTTTACATTCCCTTTACATTTCCATGAGATGCATGCTTACCAATTCTGATTTGTCATAATTAATTTTATATCCAGGTATTGAACCAAGATGGTATGTTTGGAATTCTACTGATTTAGGGAGGAAAGTGGATATTGTGCAAAAAGTGCAGAGTACAGCTACCAGGCAGTATAGATCCTGCTATACCTTGTTACTGCTCTGTCTTCTCATCCATAGGTGGACATTACAGTTGTTATATTAAAGCATGTTGACTTGGGAATTAGGGAAGTAATAGACTAACTAAAACTAAGTTTCACTGATCCACAGTATAGTTCAGGCATCCTCACATGGAACTTCCATTTTGAACATTTGCCTGCAACTCATCTCTTACATTACTGTTTCATAGATATTTCATCTTCTGCCATGTTACATCACTCTTTTCACAGGGTTCATGGGCTGTGAATCCGTTTATTCTCTACCACCACGGGATGTAGTCAAAACTAACATGCTCTTCCTTGCAAATATTTTTAAAGACAGTCCATGGTTTTGTCCAGTCCCAAACAATTTCTTTCCTTAACTGTTAGTCTTCACCGTTATGTTTCAGCTGTTTCACAGTTACAGCCCAAAACTCTGATCTGCAGTTTGTGTTTCAAACAGAAGACACAAGCAAGCAGAACTTTGAAATCCCTTCCTTACGTACTGCAGACCAAAGCACACCTTCTTTCTAGTCCCAGCAACTTTTCCACTCTCTTCCTCCCTCTCTGCCTCTTCTCTGCATAAGCCAAGGCAGGAGTTAAGTGAGAGCTGTGTATTTGAACAAGTAAACACCAAAATACAATCCAAGAAACTAGGCAGGAGGTTCAGGTTCAGATACTTAGAGCTGTGTGTGTACAGTGCAGGTGTCTAAGCTCCCACATCAGCCAGCCGCAGATTCCCTTTGAGATGATACACTGAGAATAAGAACAAATAGTACCTACAGCATATTTTTAATCATGACATTCAGCCTAAGCCCTTTAGTGTGTATTATATTTGCTTGTCAGACATTAAAAATGTATTCACTAACAATACCAAATATAAGCACAGTGAACTCCTTTCAAGGTTTCAGTTCTTTTTCAAACTCTTAGGAAGGGCTACAAAAAATCAGTTGGGAGGGAATGAAAACATACATGTCAAAGGATGTTTTGCATCCATGTCTAAAGAAAAAAGATAAAATACTCTCAGTGCCTTCTGTCACTATGACAACATAGACACAAAGACACACTGAATTAAATGTGAACAGTGAAGGATAGAATTTGGGCTTTTGCACAAGCCATTAGCAGGACGGAATTACAGCTTCATCCTCCCACATGATTTTTGTGGCCCATGGCCATGTCCCCAGTACGCAGATTAGATACTAATCTTATTTACCTGTCAAGGTCTGGTGTTTGCAGCCTGAGGCTGTGGGGTTTTGTAGGACCTAAGCATCTTTACAGTCCCAGGTCAGCCAGGGCATCTTCCTCCTTCCATTTAGATGTATTCCCCACTCTGGCTTACAGGCAGATCTCCCAGTCCTCCCCCAACACCTTTAATGGCTGTGGGACTGCTACTAAGAGGCCTGGTCTGACTCTTATAACCCTGAAAGGAAGGAAGGGAAGAGAGGAAAGAGAATCATATGCTTCACACATCGGATATGCTTTAACAGGCACCAGAAGTTGCAAGAGTCTGATTCTGTGCCAGCCACCAATGTAAACAACGGGACAGATTTTCCATAGGCACTTCCAGCATGAATTTGCTGGAAATCTCACATATTTGCCAAATCAGTATACAGGGAGATGCTGCCCTGTAGATTTCCCCATGCCTGTAGGAAACCACCTTTTGTCTTGTGACAAGCGGTTGAGATTGAGTTGCTGAGAAAGAGCCATACGCAGCTCTTCATGCCCCTTCTGGAACCTCTCCTAGGCAGTGTAGCTATAGTAAGGAACAACTGCACAGACACTGCTACTTTGCCACTAGTGCTTTCCACACAATGTTGGTTTGAGTAGGATGAAAAATTCTGAAAGAAAAACTCTGAAACTCTGATTAGAATTGAAACCCCTGAAATCCCAGAAAACCCTTGTGGGTTTTTAATTTGCCTTTTTAGAGCAATATAAATGAAGAGTCTTCCTCCACATTAACTATAGTTTCCCTTAGTCCCTGCTCCTAGCACTACAGATTTCCTACCACCTTTCAATAGGGAGGTCCCACACGAAAGGATTCCCCCTTATCAGCCCTGGAGATTACGTTCTTCCTGGCTTATTCATTCCTCTTACAAGGCTGGAGAGCATCCTTACTTTTGTTCCAGTGACTGCTGGCTCAGGGGATCATGACAATGAATGGTAGAAGACTTGCAATGAATGACTTCATTTCCAGACCCCTGTGTGTCTTCCCACAGGTTGTAACAGTGCTGAAAAAGTCTCCCATGCTACCACCTGTTTTTTACAGCCCAGTGCTTTACAGTACAACGCTTTTTGATCAAAATGAGCTCAGGAAGGGCATTGAGGAGCAGCTGGTGCTCACATTTCTTTTTCCCTGTAGCTTTCCTCCTATTCAATGCACAGATTTGAGTTTCTTGTCCATCCAATTCCTCCCCAAGCCAGTTCTTTTTGAGCTGCAATCCCATTTGTTACGGCAATCATCCTGTGCTTCGTTAAGAATTCTGGTGGGTTCAAAATCATCATCCAGCCGCAGCAAGCTGAATCTTCAGCAGTGCCCTTTTGATAAAATCTGACTCGCTATAGGCTGAAAGGACAACTATGGGCTATGCTGGTATTTGTAGCACATTCCACTTCAGCTATAGAGTAACTCTAAAATCAAAAGTCTTTCTATTATTTATGGAGAGTCTGCTGCTATTTTTAGTGAGTTCTTAGGATTTGTTTTAAGGTAAATATTTCATACCAGAGGGGAAGAATTTCTGGAGCTGCTTTACCCCATCAGAAAGCAGAGTGTGATTGCATCGTGTCCCCTGAGCCTATGAGTCATGTTTGTTAATGTTCATGGTTTAATAAGAAGACAGGCTAGGTTTTCTGGTAACATGGTTTGCTCACATCTTGCAAAAACATGGAACTGTGCAGCCTGCCAATGGGATTCTTGAAAGTCTGGGCTCTTCTTTTTCCCAGTTTATCATATTTCCGTTACACTTGCCACTAATAAATCTTTCAGCCCAGTGCTTTATTACAGTTGCTCTATTATTTTTCAGATTGCCTTTGTTATAATTTTGTTTTACATCATCCACTAATTATTGCCACAGTTATAAAGAAGTTAATCATTGCCAGCCTATGTAAAAACCCATAAAAGTGTAACTTCGAATTTCTTGTTCTTCCCTGTGGACAATCATTACTAGTTTTTCTCATCATGTTTCAAAAATGTTCCTAGCATACCCTGGAGAACTTCTCCAAGCAACTTTAATTTTCTGTGTATTTTTTCTCAGCAGAATACTATGACTTTACAGACAATATCTGATTCTGTATTAGATGTGGCTTAGACCAGTTGCTCAATAAAGAAAGATCTCAGATATTTGAGAGACATACTTCATGTAATCTCACCCTGAAAGCCAACCTGTTGCCATTTTGGAGCCCCTCCAGACCTCATAACTGGCAGAAAGGGGTACAGCTTACAGTAACATTACTTCTTCCTACAGCACTATGGTTAGTTCTGCTCTTGCTTAAAATACATGCATGTAGAATCACACCAGACCACACAGCACATACAAGAATGATGCCCCATTCAGAGTCACAGAATGATTAGGGTTGTAAGGAACCTCTGGAGATCATCTAGTCCACCCTCTCTGCCAAGGCAGGGCCACCTAGAGCAGGTTACATAGGAACGCATCCATGCGGGTGTTGAATGTCCCCAGAGGGAGACTCCACAACCTCCTGGGCAGCCTGCTCCAGTGCTCTGCCACCCTCAATGTAAAGAAGTTCTTCCTCATGTTGAGGTGAAACTTCTTGTATTTTAGTTTATGGCCATTGCTCCTCATCCTCTCACTGGGCACCACTGGAAAGAGTCTGGCACCACCCTCTGCCATCTGCCTTTGAGATATTTATATGCATTAATGAGATCCCCTCTCAGTCTTCTTTAGAATAAACAGAGATATTATCTAGATACCTTTGTACACCTCTTCTTACTCCTTACAATTTAAATGCATTCAAATTTCTTGTTCTTCCCTGTGGACAATCATTACTAGTTCTTCAGAAGAAAGAAGAAAATTTCTCTTCAGAGAAATCTGGCAACAGACCTGGGGCACTAGACAGGGAAAAGTGAACTCCTGAACTAAAGGCCCTTCACTGCAAGTACTCAACCTGACTCCCAAAGCACAGCTATGCCAGCGAGTGCAGTTTGTCCATTCACAGTCTGCAACATCTGTGCAATAGATGAGCACATCCAGCACCTCAGCATTTGTTAGATCCTTCTGGGATTTCTCTTCCCAGCTTTGGTTTGAGCTGGTTTAAAATAAATAAATAAATAAATAAATCAGCAAAACTACCCCCATATTTATTTATAGCACTTGCACACTGTCAGGGCACCAGAAAAAGAAGGTACATGCATTTGAAGGAGGTGCTCAATATAAAATTTTTGTAAAAGCCATAATATTTCATTGGTTTACAATTCCTAGGAATCCCATCCAACTCCTATTTAGGATGTATACCTTAAGTTATCTCAACCTCATTCCAACCCAGTTTTACCTTCAGCTGTTGTAATGTGAAAGCACACATTTGCTCTAGTGGCTTACTTACTTTAGTTATTAATTTCTTCAGAACTTCTAAATGCCATCTGTGCTTGACATTTGCTTCAAACTTAACTGCTTCTTTGCTGAAATTCACTCCTGCTTCTTGGCAAGGCCAGAAACAAAAGAGTATTTTCCATGGAATACAGCATTCGAAAGCCGATGTCATATTTCATTTAATGCATAAGAAATAACATTTCTGAGGAAACAAAAGAAAGCTTATTCATAATGAGATAGATTTTTCCATCAATTCTGACACTACTAGCCAAAGGAACTGTGCCGCCTTTTGCGCAGAGATTTCTGCAGAAATCCTGCTTGATCGAAGAAGGCTCAGATCTTCCTGCCTGACCTCTCATTGCTTGAAATCAGCCAGTGGTGAGGCTCTGGTTTGACACAGAACACAGGGGGATCACACAAGTCAAAACCCTCATGTTTCTACTTGCAGATAAAGCAGGTCAGGCATTGTCCTTTGGCACGGGAACCAGCTGGCACAGCATGGCTTGCATATGCACAACTAAACTCCCTTATCTCCTGAAATAGGTCAGCTGCATGCAGATGGTCTGTTGGGAACAGCCCCTGGCCCATCCCAAACCATGAGCTGTACTGGGAATTGCTTCTGAGACTGCTAGTTTGGTAGGACAGAACCACGCTGGGGACACTGCCACCAAGGAAACAGTGTAGCGGATGACCATGTGCCGTGGTTTAAGCCTGAACCCTATCCCTGTTAAGTCTACTGCTATAGGGGTAGCTATAGGGATAGAGATCAAAAAGTGCCTGTAACACTAAACAGAACTGAAATCTAAATTGTAAGTTTTATCAACGTCTCCCCTGTGCTTCACAGGCTCTTCTTCCAAAGCTATTTTTGACGATATCTCCAAATTAAAGCGTCCCGTCTGCTCTTTCATGTCATCATTAATTGGCCCTTTTCTCTGGACAACCAGCCAGATCTTTTCAACTAACACTGAAAACATCCTTGTGAGGTACTGAAAACAAATAATAAAATAAACCGTGACCTATCTGAATCTACACTGTCTCTCCACGGAATCCTCTGTTCTGCAGTGAAGTGTTGTAGGATCAACTTTTCCCATTGCATACTATGGCACAGGGTATCTCGTGGAACATGGTTACTGCTAAGGATACTTGATGACCTCTTTGCATCTCAGGTTCTGTTTGACCCCCATTTTGGGTTAAGCTGCTGTAAGAAGCTGCTGGACACTGAAACCTTGTTTCTTTAAGCCATTTCCTGACTCTACCGTGGGTCACCAGGCTTTAAGAGCATTTCAGGCTAAGACAACAACTGTACACAGCACATCTCTGTCATCTGATGCATTTCTGAAAATCAAACGCCTCTCACTCAAGAAAGTGCAAGAGGTAAATGGTAACCCCCCCCTTTTCCTTAGTCCTGGAATACTCTTCCTGGAAACTTAGTTTCCAAAACCTGTGGCTCGGTTATGAGGAATGTAAACCATCACTGTTGCAGTCACAGAGATGTGGAGAGTAGTGTGGAAGACTGCTGACTGCCTGAGAGTAGGCATTGGGAAGTGTGTGTGTACTCCAAGCTACGCACACATCTGGGGTGCTTCCCCTGAAGCAGTCGCCTTCTCTGCAGCACCCATCCTCCATGTGTTGATATATCATCACTATTTTCCTTACAGGCAAAGTTTTTATTGTTTGGGATACCCAAATAAGAAAACAAATTCATGCTGTTAGTTGGTTTGTAGCTTTGTTTACTTTTTCCTTTCATAACGCAAAACCGAATCCAGTTCCAGCTGCTCAGTTGTCTGATCAACATGCAAACACCAAAAGCGGTTATCTTCACTTGTAGGGATAAAAGCAAAGTAAAATGCTGGAAGCTGAACACTAAAATACCAGAAAACGTCAGAATCGCGGCTGCAAAACTTTGGCCAGGTCGTACATCTGTGCTATTATCGTAGTTCCCAAAAGACACAGCAATACTCCTAGAGGTAGTAACTACTTGCCTTGGAAACAACCGCTTTCCCTAGGAAGAGGCACGTGAAGAGCCCAACTCCGACACTGCGGGTGCCTGTGCAGGACCCAGCACGATTGAGCCCTCAGTTTCAAACCCCTCCCTCCAAAACCAACCGTTAACGGACCGGCTGGGCGCAGCGCTCGGCGACGCGCTGCCGCCGGCCCCGCCTCAGCGGGGTCCCATCAGCCTCGAGGGTCACAACGAGGGGCGCGGGGCGGTGGGAGCCCTCGTACGTGCCTCCTCTTCCCTTTTCGGGTTTGCGGCCGGGAGAGGAGTTACAGGTGCCTGAGGGAAGGGCGGCCGGCGGGCCCAGGAGGAGCGCTGCGCTCCCCGTCACACAAAGAGCCTCCGGCCGCTTCCCCGGGGAGCACGCCCGCGGGTGGGTGTGTGTGTACGCGCGTGTGGGGTGCTGGTGCTGGGGAGAGGAACGGGGCCCTGACAAAAGGCAGCCCCTCACCACCTCCCTCTCCCGGCTGCAGGCGGGGCCCCACGGCACCTCCCCGCCAGCCCCGGAGGGAGGTGCTGCCCCACTCGCTCGGGCGAGCAGAGGAGCGCCGGCGGCAGCGGCCACCTGGTTCTGCAGGCAGGGTGCTGAGGTGAGTGGAGGCGGGCGGGCAGCACCGCACCGCTCGCCCCTGGGGAACGCCACCATCGTGCCGGGGGCAGTGCTCTCCTGCGGGCAGGCGAGCCCCCGGGCAGGAGGTAGGGAGAGTGGGCGGGCTCCCCTCACCGGCCACAGGCGGAGGGACTTCACTGCTGGCCACGGGGACTCCTCGCAGTGTTCGCCGGGGAGGGGTGTGGATGAGTCTTTTTTCTCTCTTTTACCCCCTATCTTTCGGTAGCGATAGGTCCGGGCTAGAGGAGGAAGCGAAACAAAGGCAAGCACGGTAGCCTGCCTGGAAACGGGCGGATAAACAATCAAATGCGGTGGGCGCTCCTGGATGCCCCCTCTTCTCTGGATGGGGGTGGTGGCTGGAGCTGCCCCGCCGCGGCCCGCCCTGCCCTGCGCTGCCCTGCAGCGGAGCGAGCGGGGCTGGTGCTGCCGGTTTTGGAGTAGATCGGTTCACCATCCCCGAACTAGAGAAACAAAGCGGTCCCCTGGTGTGAAGAAGATGCTTCGAGTACGGGGTATTGTTGGCTGGTGTTACCTGCAATGGTTAATCACGCGGACTGTAAAATAGGATGTTTCTGCCGCTTGTGGTGGTTATTTACATTTTGCATTTAGCTGGGGCTGGACTATTAAATTAGCCAGCTGTGTTGTCTGTAGATTTGTTGGCTTGTTTTGTTTTGGAGTTTGTTTGGGTTTTTTTTATTTCTGTTTCCTTTTGTATCTGTAAAGGAAGGAAAAATAAGTGTTTGCCATCTAAAAGCCAGAATTAAATACTGTTTTAAAGATATTTTTAGCTGAAAACGTTGAAAAAGAACGTAAAACTGTATCTTGGTAGACTCGGCAGTAGATTTGCTCTTGCAAACACTTTATTCTTTTTTAAAGCCAGTCTAATATAGTGAATTTAGAATGGTTGAGGATGTGAACAGTAAAGGCTCAGAAAGCAAATAAAAAGAAAACAAGCTTATTTTCTGAAACATCTCCTGTAGGCTGCCTTTTTATGACAAATTTCAAATGCTTTTCAGAGTTTATTAGTACATGTGCAGCCTTTCTGGCTTGGAGAGTGGAAGAGTCAATGTTCAGTAGCAGGATACCCAGTCCAAGTTTGGTTAGTGTATTGAAAAATAAATAATAGAATTCTAAACGAAGTTACATAGCTTGTCGTTTAAGTAGGAAGGGAGAGGAAAAGTCTGATTTGGACCCTAGTTAAGAAGGTACTAGATCACATGCCTAATAAAGGCACAGCTGTAGGGTCGAGAATTGAACATTGTTTTCATACCTGTTATGTTGCATGCTATTTCTTGGGGTTTGAGCCTGGCGGCTGCCGCACAACCCTCCTTTTTGTCCTTGTCCCTTCTGTAGGGAGGTCTGGGCCACATCACATGATTTTTTTTCTGAAGAACTTTGAAATTACTATGTTTCAGATGGCTTCCAGAAGTGATACGCTTCACTGATCCAGGACTGGGCTATACAAAAGTAATTGCAGGAGCTGCGTGGAAGGGCTGTTTTTTAATGACAAAAGATGTCTGTAAAACCAGTCTTGAAGGCAGCCACCTGTGTGCACTGTTGAGGCTTTGCAGGAGCTTCAAAATACATACTAGGTTTAATCATCTTCAAATGTACATCTACTTGAAACTTTTAATACAGTGCTCCTTTCAAGGTGAAAGTTGTCAGTTGCTGTTTCCAACACAATTACCCTGCTAGGTGAATGTATAACGACTTTATTAGGCAATATTCAGCATGGTTATTAACAGAAAATTAATACCAAACAGATCAGAAGAGAACTTACCTCTTCCTTCTTACAGGATCCCCTTCACCTGGCACTTCTGTTGAACAAATTCTGCAGGCACAGGATATTGGCAGCCCTCTCCATCTCTGCAGACAGGCAGTAGGGAAGATTTTCTTGAGCCTTAGGAAACCTCAGCCATATCTTTTTTTTTATCCCCCATGTGTGTTATGGTAAAAGGCTGAACGCGGAAGCTATAGTCTTGAGGGTTTTTTATGGGTTATTGCAAAATGCTTTTGATCTGTGACAAGGGGTTGGAAGGGAGGAGAAAGAGAAGGGACTTGTGGAGTAGATGTTGTATGAGCGCTTTGAAACTGGACACCTATTATATGTTTGTCAGCAAGTCGATGGGATGAAATGACCCAAGTGATCTCTTGGAGACCTGTGTCCTCTAAGCTGAGGAAAGCACGTACTCCTGTTATACGGTCACTGAACAAAGATGCTGCCCTGGGAGCTTTCTCCAGAGAAAGGTCTTTGGCATTGCAAGTTCAGATTTCAAGAGAAACTGCTAATATTCTAATTCTGTGACAAATAAATTAAAAATAAACAGAACATGCCATGTGTTCACTGACTTTCAGGAAGTAGCATATATTTTGCTTCTTTCAGCTGAATTAGTCTAGGAGTCTGGATTTGCATGCCTGGCTATGGGTACCTCCGAGTTACACAAATGGTATTTGCATAGTTACCTCATGCTGGTGGCAATGTCTTGTGTTTCTCACGGCTTTGCATGTGCAATAATAACACATTGGTGAGATGGGAGTTGAGGTTTATCATGAGAGCAATTTGAATAAGGGAAGATTTATCAGCCCCTTGAAATAAGGGGTCAAGCATGTAACCACCTCATTCTCCACAGAATGCTGCATGGCACTATCAGCATCTATTGTGTTTCAGGCTTAATTTAAAAATTAAACTTAGCTTGTCATTCTCCAGGGTCTTGAAAAAAATCTCTGAAATGTAATCTGAGTGGAAACAAATACACACTGTGAACAGTTTTAGAGAGATGTAAACTCTCCTCCATGCCGTTTTAGAGGACACCATGTTCAGACTAGTGTGATTGTTTGATTTCTCATGGATGGTAGGAGAAAAGAGTGGGAAAGGAAACTTTAGTGTATGGGGGCAGTATGTGGGAGCAAGAGGAGAAGAAATGTAGATACCTAATTCTAAAAGCGTAGTTTTCAGAAATGTAGGTGGTTTGGTGGGAGTTTCGAAGACTAAGGAAATTATGCTTTTGCTAATACTGATCTCTAGGCAACTAGAATTCTGTAATATAGTGCTTTTCTCACATTTACACCAATACTCCTCAGACTCCGATTTCTTTTGCTGAAAATAGGGAAGATATTTCACCTAACATTAGACATGAAATTTGTGCAAAATGGGCAGCAAGCCACAGTTTCAATACCATATTAAGGTTGAGAGCCTCTGCTTTTTCCTGTAGTGGATCCAAATTAGACATAAAACGTGTATAAGGTCCAGTTTTCTGAAGGACTTGAGATACAGCTAGTGGGGGAAAAAGAGGATCTTCTGGCTTTGTCCATACCTCATTTCATACCTGCAAAAAGCTGTTCCCATGCCCTTGTGCTCTAATCTGATGGTCTGCAGGCAGCTTGGGACACCCTGGCCTTGTAGATCTGAAAAGAGAGAGAATTTGTCTGAGTACTTGAAGCTACTTTGTGCCTACATGCAGAGTGGTGTAGGCAGGCAGTGGGGAAGGCTGCTGAAGCCTTGGGAGAGCTCGTCTACCCTGTGGTGTGTGTATACCTTTTCATTCTTTTTTTAGATGTCTGAATATATGCATGATTTTGAGTTAATTGACAAAAGATGAACTTTACTCATGTGTCTGCCCCAAAAGGAGGAAGGCAGGCAGCTGAGGGACTTCATCTAAACTTGCAAGGGTTCCTCAGAAGAGAAGTGGCTACCTATAAGATGAAAAGTTGAATAAATAAGAAAGCATTTCTCATAGGAAACACATTTGATATATTTTTCTTCCTTTGAAGAGGCCCCAGCTTAGTTTTTCCTAAATAGTCTTGTTGCAATTTCTTTGAAATTAGTATTTTCTACATAAGTCTGTTGATTTCTAATACTTTGTGAAAGGCTTTTAAATAAAAAATGAGAACATTTATCTTGAAGGACTTAGTGCTCAAGTTAAATGTTGATCACAGTAAAGCTCCAAATGAGAAAAAAATTAGTCTTTAAACTGATTTTGGTTTAAAACATGTAAGGGTGTTTATTCTGTGTGCCTCAGAGAGAGATGAGAGTGTCCGGGGCTTTGTTGCCGCTGCTTTTTCCTTTTTGTCTTTCTGAATGAAATGTGAAAGGACTGGGGGAGGGCAAGAGTAGAAATACAATATCTCCATAGGCAGAACTTGAGTAGTTTAATAGGCTTTACTGAGATCCTAAAATGCTTTATTGTTTTTATTACATGACTCATTCTTTGTGGCACTCTGTCAGTAATGTATACAAAAGTGGGACTTTTCATCATACAAATTCGAGTTCACCCGGCTTGTCTTGGTCTCTCAAGTCAATGTGAGGGGCTGATGGTGATCCTCAGGAGATGCATATCTCTTACATCAGTGAATACTGAAGGCTTATAGGTCAAGTAGGTTCTTAACTTGGCTGTCTTGGTTTTTATGTCTGAATTTAGGTGAGAGGAACCTGGGCTATAATGTATGTGTGTCTTATGTATTTTGTACTTTGTCCGTGTATTGTGCAATGGGAACAATGACTGGTCAGTACTGCAAAGCATAAAAATTGGAATGAATGTTGTTGCTCAGATACATGCACTTAAAATAAAATTCTCATCAGAACAATATTGATGGGTTTAAATACCATTCTGTGTATTTTAATCCATTTTAAAATAGAGCAATGTTAGTGAGTACTGTACAGACACTGGTGTCCAGTTCGGTCCAGTTCTCCTGCAGAGACTTGAGAGGTATAGGGATGAGCTCTTACTTCATCAGATGGACTCCCCTATCTCTATTGATATGGATGTACTGAGCTTGGTGAATTTCAAAGTTTAAGCCTGCCTGTTCATGCTGGGTAACATATTAAACCATTTTTCGTTAAGAGCATTAGAATAAAGTGTCACCATGTATATGGAAAATAAGAGTTTGAAATCCTAGTAAGTGCTAAATTAGGACCAGCTTTCCCCACACAGATGCAGTTTTCCCCAGTGACTTAAATGGAGCAGTAATGAAAGCATGGTAAAACACTCCAGTGGTTAAATGCTTAGGGAGGTAATTCACAGGACAGTATGAAAACTTCAGACAAATGGTCTTATAAGTGAGTTACATTTAAATGTCTGTGTTACACCTGACTAGAAATAATGCCCTACCTAAATAACAAGGGAAATAGCTGAAGAACTTGCACTGTGTGGCAGCAACAGAAATTCAGTAATAATGAATCGGCCCATAGCAACAGGGACCCTCAGAGTCAGGTTAAACTGCCACAGTGAAGTGGTTGGAGAATATGGATTTAAGTTTCTGAGATACCATACTATGTAAGGCATCCAGTTTACATTTGAAGATAATTATTAACTACTCCCTTTGCAGTGCTACTCTTGAATTAAAGGGGGATTTTGGATGGGAAACTGAAGTAAATTCAGTAAAGTGTGTGTGCAAAGTAATGGAAACTGAAGAACTCTTGCTTTCAAAATCTGCTCTATTGTCTGAATTTCATAAGCAATGGTTCAGGAAGCATTTGCATCTTAGTTAAGTAGTGTGGAGTGTTATGTAGTTATGTTACCTATTACTTGTTAATATTGCATATTAATGTATTATTGGCCCCAGAGGTGATTAGTTACAAATATAAGATCTAGTGCATTTAGCATGCTGCCAGAACTTACGGACAAATCATGCAGCATACCTTTATTGATATCAGAATAGCTGGCAATTATTTGTAGTAAATGGGGGCATGGTGACCCTAGTGTTTCCTCTGGAAGTGACTGGCATTGTAGGGGGAGAGTAGAGCTTTTACACTGGGACTGTGAGTTCACAGTGACCTGTTGTACCTACTGTGTTCTTGGGGACTTTCTCTCCTTTCCAACCTTAGAGCATATACCAAAACAGTAATGTATCTGTGCCTGCTTTCATGAAGTGGTAAGGAACTGTCATGGTGGTCAGATGTACTCTGCCAAGCCCCACATATCCATGTGTGCTGTATCCCCATTAGGATTACGTATTTATAAACTTCACTGAGCTGAGAAGCAGGTCTTTATCTGAGTTTGAGTACGTAGTACCTTAACAATTGGTGTCAGAGAGCAGCAAGAGCAGAAGTGCTGCAAAAGGAAGGCTGAGGCAGGAGCTGAGGGCAGTCCCAGCAGAGACTTACCAACCAGGACACTGATCTGACCACCAGAACCAGGCTCTCTACCTGCTGTCCCTGACCCAGTGAGCAAGGAACCTGGTCCCTTCAGGAAGTCCAGTCTGGGATGAAAGGATCCAGAGCCAGGACTCAAAGCAGGGCTGTGATGTAGCTCAAAGCAGGTACAGTCTGCTGTAGGCCTGCTCAGGAGACAGGGCTGTAGACAGGCATGTCAGTGGCATAGCTTAAATAGGGGCTGAAGGCCTTGGGCTGGACTTGCGTGCAGCTCTTGAGCCCATGGTAGAGGTCCTGGCTGAGGCTGGTCAGGGCCAGTGAAGTTTACCAGCGCCTTCAAGCCCTGACAAATGGCTCCAAATTCTGACCTTGCTTTTCCTTTGGTATTTTACCAACTTTGATGTCAACAATCTGTTTTAAAACAAATTAGAAAAACCCAAACCCACAAACAGTATTGGTTTTTGCATGCAAATGTGAGATTCAGGAGCATTTGTTTAGACCTGTAAATATCAAATGGAGGTTTCATTCCTGTTGGTGTTTTTCTTGGTACATCAGCCTAGTCTTTATGCTGATTGAAGGCGTATCTTTGGATGTTTTGAGATAAAAATTAAAGCTACTTGCATCTATTGTTGGACAATATACATATATCTGGACATATATCTGTCAGGGGTGCTCTGACTATTCAGAACATTTCTGGAACAGCCCTTAAGCCAAAAGTTGGGGTTTTGGGGTGGTGCAAGTGGATTTCCCTCCCTTATTTATGTTTTCCTTTTTACAGGCAATCTTGGTCAAGTCAATTTTGCAAATGTCTCTGCCAGCTGCTGTTCTTCATGAAAGTATGAAAAATATAGGTGGTGATTATGTCTTGACCCTCCCATATTTTTTCCCCAACTTCTTTGCCCTCTGAGTCCCTGAGCTTAAAAATTTAGGTTTAAAAACTAAAGGCTTAAAAACTAAGTTCACATTACTGCTGTTAAAAAATCAGATGATGAGTGGGCCAGAAAACTAATTAATTAAAGTAGGATTAAGGTCACAAATGTGTCTCACAAACTGCATGCTTGGATATAATTATTTCTGGTTATCTTCAGGAGTTTCCATTCCTTAAGGAAAAGCAATAAATCAAAAGATTATTCCTCAAGTAGCTTGCTGACTACTGAAGAATAGATCCAGCTGCTTTTCAGTTCACCTTGCACTGAAGAGAGCAGGGGAAGAACTCCTGGAAGTTTCTGGGATTTTTGTCTCCTTCAGAAGAGACTTCCTCATCTGTGCCCTAATTATGGGGGTAAAAAGGAGAGGTTCTGGACAGAAAAACTTTAAACTTTGTCAGGTGGCTTGCAGAAGTAAAATCTATTTAATGTCTCAAGTGTAAAGGTAATTGAAAGACACCCCCTCATGCTACCACAAAACTAAACCAACATTGAAGTGCTAAGAAATTCTTCTTTCATTAAATGCCAGTGCATGTGCTGCATGTGTATGCTTGTGCCCATCATTGCATGTGACATGTCATTTGCAGAGGCAGATGCAGCTTAAAAGTACATACTATGTACCACGTACATTATTTACAAGCAGCATGTGTTTTAGTACAGCTGTAACTGCCAGTACCTGTATGGCAAGGAGATTGTGAGCACTGTACTCGTTGTGTTCATAACCTATATAAAGAGCTGAGTGATTTGCTTTCAACTGCATTACCTGTCCTCTGACAAATGTTGCAAAGCCTAAAAGTCTGGCAACAGGCAAAGGGAGAACTGAGAACACTGGCAGTGTGTTGGCTAAAACGAAACAAAATGACTGTCTTTAAACTGGAAACAAAATGCACTTTGCAGTAGTATTTGAAAGACAGTGTTTTATCTGGAAATCCTCTCTTCTGTTGAAGTAATGTAGTAAGTGACCGAGTACTTAATCCTTCATGGGTGATTCCTGGGAGATCTGGTGCTAAATAATAGGGGAGGAAGAGAGGATGTCCTCTTTTTTGGGTTGTTTCCTTTGAAGCAGATAACCTTTTTATATGAAGAAGGCTTTTTTAAATGGAGTTAGCTATTTTCAGGTCTGTAAAAGTGCAAACTTTAAATGTAATGTAGAGAATCATCATTAATATCCATAGTCTGGATTGATGCTTTTGCTCAAGTTAATCAGCAGCTAGAAAGAGAGAGATGCTGGAAAGACTCAGATTTAGACGCTTGTGGGACAAATGGAGATCATGCCTCTCTTCCTTATCCAAAAACCCGTTAAATTTACCTGGAGAGATGCACATTTCCCTTGCTTGAGATTGGTGTTTTGCAGATAGGCTTGGAAAAGCTTGCTCAGGTCCCTTGAGCTTGAAGGCTTGGGCCATTTTTCTTATTGCCCATATGCCCCTGGGAGGGTGGGAACAAACCCATCTCTGGGTGTGGTATAATTTCCTTAAGAAATGACACCTTGCTAGCTCTTTGCAGAATTCACAAATACCTTTTACCAACTGTAAGTATTTGGAAGGCTCAAGCTGTTTCCTCATGTGGAAGAAATCTTTTGCAGGTTATAGCGGTCTAGTTGTAATTTCAAGAAGGAGGTGATTTTTGTGTAGGTAAAGAGTAAAAATGTAGTTCTAGCATTTGTATGTGTAAATTGAGAAACCTGCAGGTGTCTAAGAACATGCTTGCTCTCTTACGTGTAAGCACAAGTAAGCCTGGGAATTAGCTGGATCTAGGCTAATCCGCTCAGGAAGAAGGCAGCCTTGAAGACTTGGGTGCTGTGTCAAAAACAAAAGCATCTCTTCCTCCTGCCACATTTCCACTGTCAAGGTTAATCTGTTTATGTACCTTTCAAACTCTGTGATTTCAGCATCCCATATCATGGGAATAATAATATCGTATTCTGAAAGCAAAAAAAAATTATTCTTACATTATTTCACTTTTTGACAGTCCATATTCTGGGGTGTTCTTTCACCTAGTTAACTGGGTTTTAGCAGGTGCTTTTAGAATAAATATTGACTTTTTCTGCTGAGAAATGTTTGTTTTTAAATTTCAGAGATCAACTCATAGCATTTTCATGTCTGACTACTGGTATTGGAGGCTGATCCCATGCAAAGAATCTGGAAGCTGCAACTGTTTTTCAACAGCCAACCACTCTAATGAAGAGAAAGAGGAAGATGCAAGCCATCAAGTTGTAGTGTCAGATATCATGCAGCTTGTGCAAGATAAACAGGAGGTGCCAGAAAGCACAGCAGGTGAGAGAAATATAGTATATTTTGACAATTGTCCAGCTGGCTGCCAAACTGTGTGAAGAAGAGGACTGATGGCTTGAATATTACCAGTGGTGTCTCATCACTAGCAGTGAGAGTGAGGCAGGGAGCCCAAATAGAGGAATAGCTGAGAGCTAGTTGGAGGAGGGCGATGTCAGCACAAAACCAAACTTTTAGCAGCAGCCAGTGAAGAGTGAAGACCTTTACTCAGGAGGCCTGATGCTTCTTACAATATATTACAATAATTCCAGAAATTAATTTGTTACCAAAAAAAGTCATCCCAGAGAAACCTGACCTATGTTACTACAGTTTCAAAATCCTACTCAAGAGAAACTGCTGAGAAGCAAGTACAGAATACCTCTGCACCTTATCACCTTGTTTTGTTGTTGTGGTCCATGAGCAGAAAACTGTAGGGAGTGCTAGTTACAGGGATTAAGAATAATTTTTCTCCTGTACCATTTGATCCTGCCTTTACCTATGCAGGAGGTTATTGCATTCATATATGAATTATGTGGCCTTTGTCTTGGTACTAGTACAAATGGACTAGAAGTCTATATTTGATTAGCAGTTGCATCTCATTACAATTGGTCTTTTAACACATCTTCATTTAATTTTGTTAAATACATTTTTAAAAAGCATTCTAAGTAAAATTAAAAAACATCTACACATATTTACTGAAATCTCTCTAAGCTGGAAAGATGATCCAAAAGCAGGAAAGTGAAATTCACTCAAATACAGTTTTGCTTTTAATATACAATTACAAGGCAGGATGTGACTTCTTTGTCGTAAAAGAAAAAAAGCTCATTCTTTTAGACTGGATGAGCTAATGATGTTGGCATAGAATGATTCATATTGTGCTCTGGCTTTTAAGAGAGGAGCTGGAACTAGATGATCTTTATGGTCTCCTTCCAACCCAAACCATTCTATGATTAGAGTAATCATTTTATTTGTGTACTAGTCATGTCTCGGCCAGAATACAAGATTCCTTTTGAAGGCAACAAGGAAAGATGCAATAAAGCCACTTGCAGAAATTCCAGAGGAGTATGTCAGGATTGGTCAGAGGATTACAAAAGACAGCTCCTGTGGAAATAAGGAGGCTGTATCTAGACTGCAAAAGGAAACAGAAGGGAGAGCACACATATTCTGATTTCCCAGGGGAGAACGTAGTAAGTTACAGAAGAAGGTGGACATCTGCTTGTTTTAATTTTCTTTTTGTCTGTATCTAATACAATATGAACAAGGAAATGCAAACTTGATTTCTGCAGAGAAGGTTTAGACTTAATTGTTGAGTTTGTTAAACAGACTATCAAAGAGGTTGTGCAGTCTCTAGCCTGTTCTTAATGGAAACTTTAGTGAAACAAACCACTCTTGGAGAAGAGCTAGTTGTACTTGATTCCATCTCAGTGCTTTAAGCTAGGCTAAGAGATTTCAAGAAGTTTTTTTTAGTATGCTGCTTCTGTAGTGGAAGATGAAGCAAGCAAGCCCTGGGAAGGCAGGCCTACAGTATGAAGTCAGAGGAAAGGTAGTTTCGTCTTTTGCCATCTGGAGGTTTTTAAATGGGAAATTGCTAGTCCTCTCCAGAAATTCAGAGGGAGCTGTGTTAGGTTCAGACTAAGGTGCATGTGTATTCTCTGTTGATGTAACAGTGAATCAACAGTTGACTGGTTGATCTACAAAGGAAGCTTAGTAAGCTGAATCGATCAGAATCAAAGCAGTGAAGGTGGACCAGGAACTGAGTGTATATACATATTGCATGTACTTGACCATGCTAATTTCAGCTTTTAGCTGTGGCTGCTGTCTTGCTGTCTCTGAAGTCCATGTGAAAGGAATATGAGCTTTACTGAAAGAAGTTCTGGACTGAGTTTCCTGGCTTGAGGTGCAGCAGATTTTTCATTGAGGCTTACATCCATGCCTGGCTTGACAGCTGAATTGCAAGCCATTAATCAAAGCTGAAAAGCACCTGATAATACTCTTTAGGCCTGGAAAAAGTGGGATGTAGTTTAAAAAAAAAAAAAGGTATGTTAATTTTCTTTTGACTTGAAGAGAACAGAACTGGGAAAGGAGCTTTCCTGAAGCTAAGCATGAGAAACTTTTTCTCAGATAATATTCTGGTAAAGTTATTAAACGTTAAAACTAAATTCAGTATGAAAGTGCTTTCTGTATCGCAACTAATACTGTTGCTAGTATTTGGGATTGAATGAATTGTTGTATTTGTGGCCATTTTATTGGGTTTTGTTTTTTAACATTGTTCTTAATTGATGCAATGTGCATGTTAGTATTTTCTGACTTTATCAAGGGACTGCTAAAAAGAATATGCTCTGAAAAGAACTACAGCATCATAACATGGTGAATATTTAAAAAGGGCAATTTGTATGTGTGAGATGAGCATTTGTTTTGCTCTAGTTCTAATACTTTTTCAAATACTTATTTTGGGAAAAGAAGCAAGTATTTTTGTGATTGGCAAAGAAAGCCATTGTGCCTTGTTCTGTGAAGTTAAGCCTATAGTCTTCTGGTGGGAAGAGGCAGAAAGATAAGTTCTGCTGTGGAAAATAAACTCCAGCAATGCTGTTGGAATCTTTCCCTTCCCTGTTTTTGTCTTCCGTAAGCAAATGTGAGGGGTCTTAGTCTTTCATGCAGACTAATAATATTGTAAGTTGGAGAGCAATTTGCTGTTCTTAGTTAAACCATATGTTGCTCTTGCTAAAGTTTTAATGCCTCTGTTCCTACTCCCTCCCCAGGAACTAATCTGCTATGCTATTGGTACTACATTAATAGCAATATTTTTACTGCAGTGTCTTCCTGGAAGTTATAATTAAGATCAGATCTTAATTGTGCCTATGAGTTTACACACAGCAAGAATGCGTTGCATCTTGGAAGGCTTAAAAGCTGAGCTTGAAAGGGATAGATAAAGCAGTGTGCAAAATTCAGCTTGAGGCAGAGCACAGCCAAGATGGAGGCATAGTAACATGTGACCAACATGTGTGTGTGCTTTTGCCTCCTTTCAAATTGTATGCATAATGTGTCTTTCCCCCTCTTGTCATCAGAAGAGGCTGGAAAATTGAAAGATTATGGGGAAGGGATGGAGGCATGGCAGGCAGACACTAGTCTTTAAAAGTAAAAAATTAAAAATACAGTATTTCTATAATTTCTCAGTGCCTATTGTCCTACCTGTTTGCCGTTGGACTTTAGGAGTGCTGTGCTTGGAGGCCTGTTTACACAGCGACATGGTTTGGGTTTTTTGGAATGGGGCTTTTCTGCTCTAAAGATGAAGCCCTTCAAATGGTTGACATCTTCTTTGGTTGGTTTTTTCTTCTTTTCAGATCTGTTCTGAATATAGTCTTTTCACACAGGTTCTTTTAGCCTACTGCCATGATGTTAAATCGGGAAACAGAGGAAACCTTTTGTGGCATCTAGATATGTTAGTGTGACATCTTGGGAACTGTAATTGCTGATGTTGTAGCAAAAAGCCATGAGGGTGCTACAGTTGAAGCCTTTACAAAAGTAAGAGAGCTATCATGACTCTGCCCAGGTTTTGAGGAATCCAAGGATACAGGTGACTGCTGTCTTAAGTCTCCCTGGTCCAAATGTACCTGAGAAGAGTACCTTCATGAGTAGATGTACCTTCATGAGTAGATGTACCTTCATGAGTAGATGTACCTTCATGAGTAGATGTACCTTCATGAGCAGATGTACCTTCATGAGCAGAAAAATTTATACCATTTGAAATTATAAATTGGGTGTCTTTTTATCATTTTACATGATTTCTAGGATTTTTGAATGAGAAATTACAAGGCAGCTGAAAAGACATCTGACTGACCAATGTGCCAATTCTAACACTTTTAACAGTGCTGCAAACCACACAGTCAGCTGTTGTACTCACAGGCACTTGAAATGCCTGTTAAACTCATGTAATCTTGGAAAAGAGTATTGTTTGAAAGAAATATGCTTGGTATCATCTCAGAATGTCAAATTGCATTGTTTTCCATACATAAACACCTTTTTTAGGCACTGCTCAATGGCATTACTGAAGCTGACAGCTTTGACTGAATTATGTAGCTGCTGCAGCATCACTGTCTGGAACAGTGCGGTCAGGTTACAATCAAGACCACAAGTTGCTGCATCAAAATTGGGGAAAAACCAACAACCAATGCTGTGTGTTAAACATTTGTACATCCTGGTAACTGCAGTGATACTCTGAACCTAGAGTATCACTGCAGTTATACACATTAGCCCCTTTCTTCCACTGGTTGCAGCTGTGTAAATACAAGATTTCAGTAGTAATGTATGAGGGAAACATTATAGGTGTTCATTGTTGGGAAATATTGTAGATGTTCTCTGTTATAACATTATACTGTTTAAAATAAAATTACTTTTCTGCTTGGTAACAGTGGTTTGTACCAAAAGGACTGGCTGGATTTTACTATGGGAGCTTTGAAATATAGAATCATAGAATAGTTAGAGTTGGAAAGGACCTTAAGATCATCTAGTTCCAACCCCCCTGCCATGGGCAGGGACACCTCACACTAAACCATGCCACCCAAGGCCTCATCCAACCTGGCTTTGAACACTGCCAAGGATGGATCATTCACAACCTCCCTGGGCAACCCATTCCAGTGCCTCACCACCCTAACAGTAAAGAATTTCTTCCTTATATCCAATCTAAACTTCCCCTGTTTAAGTTTTAACCTGTTACCCCTTGTCCTGTCACTACAGTCCTTGATGAATAGTCCATCTCCAGCATCCTTGTAGGCCCCCTTCAGATACTATCCATGCTGAGCTTTCTGTTTGGTACTAGTAGTTCAATTAATGTGAAGTGCATGTCCGAGTAAGATCTAACAGTTATTATGTGTGCACAGTTAGCATTTCTTAGTGTTCATGTCTATTTGCTTACAGTGGAACTCAGTTTTATAAACAAATGTCTTTACAGGCCTGTTCCTTCAGTGGCCACTGTAGGACTGCTATCAGACTCAGCATGTGTTTAAAGGCCAATGTATTAGTTAAAAGAGCTGCTTTTTATAAAACTAAATTTCTACTGGAGGAATTTGGCAAATTCTTGTAAGTTTAACTCCTTAAAGTGAGACACATTCAAAGCTGATTGGAATAATCTATCTAACAACATGGAAAAGAGAACTTACATGGTAAACCTTGTTGCTGCTTTAAGTAATAGAGCAATGAAATCCCAACCTGATTAAAATCAGTAGGAGTCTTGTCAAGATTTTTGTCTTAAGACTTTTAAGCTATGCACATTAACCAGCCTCTTAAATCAATATTAAACATCTTACTCTAATTCCTTCTTTCCTGGGAATTACAGCAAATGTGGAATATATAAAAATAACCTCTTGTTCAGCTAACAGCATTCAATTCCAGAAGTTAGAGGAGAAAAGTTCCATTAATGTAAAAAGGCATTGCCAGCTAAAAATGAGGTACGGAGAGGTATTTTGGTAATGTCAGCAATGATATTCAGAGACCGTGTGTACATGTATATGTGAATACATATATGTCTACACGTGTAGGTAATTCGGTGCCACACTTGAATTTCGCTGTTTGTTTCCTGCATGTGTGGCTGTTTCCTACACCAACTGCCTGAAATTAAACTTAGCCTTTATTAGCTGCTTGGTTGTTTTGTTTCTTTTTTTTTTTTTTTTGGCCAGGCCACTAAGATAAAGTAGAAGAATTTATGGTACCACCTGCAGCTATAGTGAAGGCATGAAAGCATTTATAATTTTTCTTCAAAGTTCCCTGAATGCAACCGGGAGAAGATTTTCAGGACATGTTCCAAGTACTGTGTGCTGCAACGGCTTATACTAATCCATCACAACTTTTAATGGTGTATGAGGTGTACTGGAAATACGTTTGCTGCATTGTTGCATTTCCTTATACTTTTCTTCTTGTTTGCTGTTGTAATAAGCGGCCCAGCCGCAGCATTTGTTATTTTTCGCTTTCTATTCTCCCATTTCCTAGAGAGTCTTTTGCTTTTTTCTGAAAGAGTTTGGCTGGGGTTCCTTGTTAGCTGTGAGATCACATGAACCTGGGAGGTATAGCTGGAGCTCTGCCAGCCTGTCTGCTTGGAGAGCTCCTTGCCAAAGGAAAGGCAAACACCAATAACCTGTACAAAGAAGCAAGGACTTTTTAAGATGATGTTAGGGGGAAGCTATACCTGCTTTGTTCCATGGGGTTCTGAACACTTTCACGGTAAAAATGTGATGTATGTAAACTGAAATTTGGAGTTTCCTCAAATGGTGGCATTATGTTGCATTGAATGTTGGAAATGATTCTCTAGCAACATTAAGCTAGTAAAAGTTAGTACAACTTTATTGGATTTATATATTTCAATACTATGTAGTTATGGATGTCCTTTTGTTTATAACATACTTGAAATATATAGCCATTTAATCAGAAGAGAAAGCAATAACATCTAGTTTATTATGAAAATCAATAGCTTTTGTGATGCCTCTGAATGTAATGGATCTTTCTCTTTTGATTTAAATCATGCTTTGCTTTTCAGATATTCTCCATGTAGGATGAAATATTAGATACTTGCTGAAACTAAAGTAGGAAAGCTTTGTCAATTCTGTTTAGCTCCTGACATGAGTACCTTTGTGCTTTTAGTGCCTTAGGTGGCTCCAGAGAAATTGGAAAAATGTCCAAGCAGCAGTGTAATTGAAATTCAGGAGGGGTTACATGTCCAACCTGTTTAGGCACTCTATAAATCCCATTTTTCTACATCTGGAGGCAGTGGATATATTTTAAAATCTTCTTGATTATAATATCTAAACAGGAATAAACAAACAGTGTTACAGAAACTGGCCTATTTGTCCTCCAGGATAGTGCATGACCTTAGACATCTCATGCTTTCCATGTGCCCTAGTGTAATAGAGCTGTCACATGGCAAGTTTGGAGCTCTTCCTTGCCTTTTGCCTCCTCTGCTTCTGTAGCAGCAGACTGCTTGCTAGATTTGGCACTCAGTCCTTAAGGCCATGAAGATGGAGAAGTAGGGAATGTAAACATTAGGTCTTGCATAGGTGCAGTGGAAGCCATCTGAGCTACAAAGTTTCATGGGCTCCCTTATAATTTCAGTGTCATTTATCTACACATCTGTAGGGGTAAAAAGTGATGGGTTAGATTGACTCACTGGTTTCCAGCTGGACTGTTTGTCATGGAAATGAGTTGCTTTGCCTCTGTTTTAGCCCATAACCAGATTAGATGTTGGGTTCAGTTGTTGCCTCTGGCACTGAGGAATTACTGAGGGCTGTTTCATGGAAATGCACAGATTTGCTCGGGTTACTCAATACACTTTCTTTGAGTGTTTAGAAAGTAAACCATCACTACATAGGAGGAGGGAGCTTAGATAACAGTAATACTGGAAAATAATGAAATAATTTATTTAAGAGTTGTTTTTTTTTTTTTAGGTCTATTTTTGCATTTTGCTATGACAACAACAGGTTTTTATGGCCACAAAGTGCATAGAAATCTTCCTACCACTGAAAATGAAGAGCTGTCTAGAAACCCCTTTTGTTCATTATTCAAAGGTACAAACTGCAGACTAGATGCATACTGATATGGCTGGGTTTCTTTGCTGATGAAAATTGTGCTGTTTAGCATTGACTAGAATTAGTTAAATGGCCAGCTGTCAAAGGAAAACCTTTCCTCCAGCTAAAGATACTGCGTTTGTTTTAATTGCTAGAGGCCAAAGAGAGTTTATTTAATTTGGACATGCAATTTAAGTTACTTAGTGAGCAGTTTTATTTTTCTCAGCTCAGCTTATCAGATCTGTTTAAGCCTATTTGTTGATCATAAGGTACATTAGAAAAATTGTGATTCCTTAAAATTATTTGTTGCACATAATTAGCTTATTGCTTTTAGTCTTAAAATGTCATCTAAACTACTTATTGAACAGATTAATATAGAATCATAGAATCAACTAGGTTGAAAAAGACCTTTAAAATCATCAAGTACAACTGTTACCCCAGGACTGCCCAGCCCACCACTAAACCATGTCACTAAGGGCAAACTGATCTCCGCTTATGGCTGCCCCTCATGATCTCCACTTGCAGTCACCCCTCATCTGCCCTGCATAGTGGCCCACACTGTATAGCTTCCTCCCCTAACCCTCATGGCCACCTAACACACCCTAGCACTCCATGGCTCCCCTTGCTCTCCCCTCATGATCTCCCCTCATGGCTGCTACTCCTTCACCCTCACGATCTTCCCTCATGGCCGCCCCACCTCTGCCCTCATGATCTCCCTTCATGGCTGCCCCCCCCTTTTCCCTCACTATCTCTCCTCATGACTACCCTTCACCTCTCATGGCCACACCTCCTCTCCCCTCATGCTTTCCTCTCATGGTCACTACTACTTTCCCCTCACACAATCCCCTCATGGCTGCTCCTCCTCTCCCCTTACAAAATCCCCTCATGGCCACCCTTCCTTTCCCCTCAAAATCTCCCCTCATGGCCACCCCTCCTCTGCCCTCATGATATACCCTCACAACTGCCTTTCATCCCTCATGGCTGCCCCTCCTCTCCCTTCACAAAATCCCCTCATGGCCACTCCTCCTTTCCCCTCACAAAATTCCTCTCCCCCTCACAATCTTCTCTCATGGCCAGCCCTTCTTTCCCCTCACGATCTCCCATAATGGCCATCCCTTACAACTGCCTTTCATTCCTCATGGCTACCTGTTGTCTCCCCTCATGATCTCCCCTTATGGCCGCTTTTCCTCTCCCCTCATGACCACACTTCACCCCTCATGGCCACCCCTCCTTTCCCCTCACAATCTCCCCTAATGGCTGCCCCTCCTTTCCCCTCACAATCTCCCCTAATGGCTGCCCCTCCTTTCCCCTCACAATCTTCCTTCACAACAGCCCTTCACCCCTCATGATTTTCCGTTATGGCCACCCTTCCTTTCCTTTCAGAATCTTCCTCTTTCACCTCTCACGATCCCCCCTCATGATGGCCCTTCACCCCTCATGGCCACCTGGTGTCTCCCCTTATGATCTTCCCTCATGGCCACCCCTCCTTTCCCCTCACAATCTCCCCTCATGGCCACTTCTCCTGTGTCATCATGATCCCTCTTCATGATCACCCCTCCTATCCCTTCACAATCTCACCTAATGGCTGCCCCTTCTCTTCCCTTGTGATCTGCTCTCATGGTCACCCCTTCTTTTCCCTCATGATCTTCTCTCATGGCCGCCCTTCCTCTCTCCTCATGATAGTCCCTCATGGCCATCCCTCCTCACTCCTCACAGCCACCCCTTCTCTCCTGTCATGGTCTTCCTCCACAAATGCCTTTTACTCCCCTCATGATCTTCCCTTATGTCCTCCCTTTCTCCCCCTTCATGATGGCCCCTCATGGCCATCCCTCCTCTCCCCTCATGATCTGCCCTCATGACCTTCCATTATGGTAGCCTCTCCTTTCCCCCCATGATCTTCACTCATGATCTCCCCTCATGGCTGCCTCTCCTCTCCCTTCACAGTCTCCCCTCACAGCCGCCCCTCCTCTCCCCTCATGATCTTCCTGCCTGGTCACCCTTCTTTCCCTCTCCCTCTGACTGACATTTCTGACGTGCCTCCTGCTCTGTCCTGTGGATCTCTAATGGAAGAGACGAGGATGCACTAGTTCCTATGTTCTCCATCTATATGGGACAAATTTAGACCCAAATTCCTCTGGTCCAAGCCTAGATTCACAGCTGAGCAAGGAAGTTGCCCTAGAATTTCCACACATCAGGGATTTCGTAATATAATATGCCATTAGCGTGGTGCCTGGGAAGAAAAGGGCACATTAATGCTGCAAGACACACAGGTGGCTCCTCTGGAAAGAAATTCCGAATGTTTACTTTGCATTCATTTTTACTTTGTCTTTTTCCTCCCCCCCCCATGTTGTACATTATGGTGCCCTGGTACTCAGACACCTTATTCAGCTAACAGCTAGGTACGTGGTAGACAAAGCTGGAGTCAGACACCCAGCAGCGCTTCCTGCTTAAGGCATGTGACTTCTGGCTGAAGTTCCCCTCAAGCCTGTGTGACTTCCCCTGGAGTCATTCATATTTCCTTGGGGGAAATTTTGACCCCAGTAGCTGAATACGTTGTGCTCAAGAGATGCTGAGGGAACTAAACTGTTGTCTTCTGGAGTCTCCATAATGGCAGACTGGCTGCCAGCTTGTTAAATGGTCACTGAAGTGGCATCAATATTAAAACAAGCTGACCGAACCGGTAGCTTAATTTAGGAGCTTGTCAGGTATATGGTAATGGCCTGGTAAGGCTTGATTAAAGGCGGTGTTTACAAGGCCTCTGTACATTTTTAATCTCTGTATACAATAAAATATTAAACATCAGCTTTTGCTCACAGATTTCTTGTGGGAAGATCTACTCTGGGATTCCAGCAGCACTGAATATGTTGGCCATTTCTACACAAGATTTTTATATAGAGAGAAGGGAATAAATTTGATACTGAATCTGGAGTCTGTCAGTTTAAGCTTTCTGCTGTTGAATTTGTGTGACTTGTTTTGCAGAGGCTTACCTGGGGAAATGTAATCTTGATAATTACTGTGTGGAGGGAGGGAGGAAAGGCTCTGTAGTAGCCGTGTAGCATGTGTGATTTCCATCCAGGAATCTCTTCTTGGGGAAAACCAGCTACACTGAAAATGACAGGTTGAGTGAAAAATAAGCTGCAGGGGATTAACTGCTGCCAAGGAGACCTGTCCAAAAGGTGAAAATTCCGGGGAGACCACATCAGTGTTGTCTCTGCTGCGGTTCCTGTGAGGTGGAGAGCAGGTCCTCAGAAAAAAAAAAGGCAGTCTTGCCAGCAGCTTCTGTTTCCATTAAGGTGTGTGGATAAATGCATGAGATTGTGTATGTGCAGAGAAGGTATTAGAAACCTTTATAATGCTGTCAGGACCTGCAAAAAAAATCTAATTGGAACAAGGCTGCTAGGCCTAGAAGCAGAGCGAGCTCTCTTAATGCTGTCTGAAGTCCTGTTCACTAGCACTCTGTATGCCGAAGGAAGATATTTCCCCAGGAGAAATCCTTGAAGTTTCTTTTTCTGCATGAACAGGGCTTGCAGGCAGAGGAGTGGGGAAATAATACTGCAAAAATGCCCTGTTACGCATGTTAAGGAAGTTGGTTCACTCCCCCCACCCTCCTTATTGCTTGTTTGGACAAACATGTCTCGTTTTTGAACATGTATGTTCTAGAACTGTTCTGCATATTGAAATCTGCTATTCCATCTGTGTGCTGTATAATTTCAGCTCTGAGCCATATTATGATGTGCTGTATCACACACCCAGGCACATTTCATTCTACAGGAATTGTCTAATCCTGCCCTCTTTGCTATTGCAAAGTACATTTACATAGGAAGGCTATAAATGAGATTCTAGAATGTATCAGAATGGCATACATATGTGCAGCCAGGACCAGACCTGAAGGGAGCAGCTGAGTTGTCTTCCTGTTTTACCAGCTGGTGGGGCTCCAGCAGGGCTGTTGCCCTTGTTTTGTTCGCTGCGCTGCAAAGAAAGAGGCTCACTAGAAGCACAGGGGAGAAGTGCCAGTGTTCAGGGCACTTCAGTAGCATTTAGATGTTTTAAGTCCAAGAGGTGTCCCTCATTCTCTTTGTAATTGCTTCAGTATTTTTACTGGTGAGGATTGAGCTACTTGGGGTTGATGGGTCCCCTTGACTTTGCCCAGAGCTGCTGTCTTCTTGAGAAGGCTGCCTGCAGTTTGGTGTGTGCCATGCTCTTAGATTGCTAGGTGGCCTTGCTGAGCTTCTCAAAAGGTTGCATGGTCAGCTTCATGCTGTCTAGATACAGAGAAGTTTGGGTTCCTGACACAGGTCACAGTGAAGTGATTGGAGTACTTGCAGAGAAATAGAGAATGCTCTCTGCTTTCCTCTTCAGCCAAGAGGGCTGGGAGGATGCTCAGCTGACCAATTGCTGGGGTCTTCCTAGGTGAAGTCACTACCTTGAAGGACAAGATTCACTAAAATGAGAGTCTTTGAGTTTTGTTTTCTATTTCCAGTAGCATTTAATCACTTGATATGAGATGCATAAACAGTGTTTGAAGGGATCCTGTTCCCATCTGATTGCATTTTAAGAGAAGAAATTGTGTTGATGTTGAAAGCCAAGTAAGGGCTGTGATTGTGAATCCCGATCATAATTCGTGCCTTTCGGCAAGCAGCTGAAATGCTAGTCTCTGCAGAAAGTCAGAAAGAGGGATGGAGCTGAGCTGCCTCTCTGTTGTTTTCTTTGGCTGGCTTAGATGGAGCTTGCAGAAATGTGGATTGTCCTGTGTCCCACACACAAGACCTCAATTCTTGTGTTCCACTTAGGGAATTTAGACCCCTGTAGCTTCTGTTATGGAAGGAAAATGCTGGGTGTCATTAGGCCAAAGTCCTTTGAGATCCTTGTTCTTAGCATTTTATAGGTCCACATGTCCTCATCTTGTTCTCAATGAAGTTTTGAAGAACGTCTGCTTCATCTGATCTTGCTGGTTATTAGTCATGGCTGTTTGGTTGTCTTTTTTTTGTTGTTTGTTTAGGTTTCTGTTTGGGTTTGGGAGGTGACGAGGGGTGTGTCTGTTTTGGGGTTTTGGTTTTTGATATTTTTTGTTTTAATTTGTGTAATTCTTTAACAAAGAGGGTAAATAGATTTAAAGAACAAAAAGATGTGTAATAAACCTCTTCACTGCATGAACTTGAAGATTGTTTGAATACTTTTATTGGCAGAATTCCTGTCAGCTGGTTCTGTTAGCCTAGTATATCTAATGTTCCTCAAGATGTAACATAAATATTTTCTCAACAAATGGCAAACAGAAGTCAGTGCTATTCTTCTATCCATCTTTTTATTGGGCTTGTTTTCCTTTTGGAGGGGTGAGGAGAGAGCAAATGAATATTTTAAAGTTTTGTTCCTTTCAGTTCTGGTTTTGCATTGACTGGGAAAAGTATCCATAGATAGATAGATGCTGTAAGTATTTCCTACTGCTGTGCCTGGCCCTTTAATGTCTTTTAAGAAGTTGAATCTTGCCCTTTCATGCCCAGTAGATGTTGCTGTTGAATCAATAACACTGAAAGAGGACAGTGGGGAAAAAAGCTTTCAGGGCTCATATGGAATGGTAAATATTCTGGTATCTTATCCAGAGAAAAGGGGTTTAATTTTTCAAAACTAAAATTCAGCTCCCATAATGTTTTTATTTTTATATATTGGCTTGAGAATCTGCGACATAAATGAGAAGTACTCATTGTGTGTGTAATTTTGAGTTATAGCTTTAATGTCCTGTGGGAGAACTGCAGGGAAAGTGGATTTTCCACCTTGCTATCTCTTTTATGGATTTACTAAATATTTATATTTGTGTCAGTCATATATCATGCTACAGAGATATCACCCATTTGGCAAAACTATGTCATATGGTAGGAATAGGCATTCCTGTAGCCTCTTCAAGTCAGCATTGTTCCTTGGAAGCTGGGGCCTTGCTTAGTTGTTGGAGCACCTTTTAGGATGCAACCTCATAATTTAGGGTGAGTTTTGCATGCTCTTATTGAAGGATACAAAACAGGGGAGGCAGTTCACTTTGGCAGTGGAGACTGAAGGAGGATAAGGAGGAAAACACTTAAAGGTGGGATGTTTCCTTTAGCAGCATCTGTCCAGTAAGGTTATATGTAAAGGAAGACTTTTTTAAACTATTTTTAATGTAGTATGGTCTTCTAACAGAGTTTTTGGAATAGTTTGTAATTGTTCAGAAAAAAATATGTGAACAGAACACTGAGTAAACAAGTCCTCTCACTGATGACTTTTCTTTCACTGTTATATGGGAAAACACCTGCAGCTATTGGTTTCCTTGGAAACAAATTTGCTGTGGAAGCTCAATGCACTGCATTGAGCCTCAGTTCTACTGCATTTAAGAAGAATTCAACATGCACACTTGGACCTTTTTACTACATTTGTTGCTCAAATGCTGTGTTATTTATGCTGTTCTCACAAAAAACACCTGATCAAAGGAGATGTGCAGCATGCCTTGGATTTTGGACAGAACAACAGGAAAGGTTGGTATTTACAAGCATAAACAAAGACAGTGTATGTGTGTATGTATTACAGCATCTAGTTTTCTGAACATTTATTTTTAAAGCATTGCCTTTTAAAGCTCAGTGCTATTGTTTGCATATTGTTGCAGTCTTAGCTGTTTTTTTGGAGTTGGAGATCAGAGAGCTGCTGAAAGGAATTGATGGTACATATGCCTCATAATAGGATTTTGGCAGGACATTGGTTTTATTTGTAGTTTACTTAAGTAATTCAATATGGGATACATGTATGTTCTCATAGATTAGTATTTTTGTTCTGGCTGTGAGAGGAGTGTGATTTCATATATTGTGTTAAAAGATTTTAATGATGCTTATGATTAGCTTCCACTGTTTAAGCCAAAACCAAATCTGTGCAACAGTATGGTTGTTTAATTATGTCAGATTTAATTTAAAACTTAGTTGCATTATTATACTTTAAGAAAGAGTAGCTCTTTTAAGCAAGTACTGCATAAGAATTAGGTTGATTTTCAGCAGGTATGTTTAATATGATTTCTTGTGTGTAGCTGGGTCACAAGTACATGAGGTAGAAGTCACATTTGAGACTGTCTTTCATATAGTAAAATAGTTTCCCATATATATTGGAAAAATAACATATAGTACTGGGAAGACTACACTGCATAGAAAAATACTTAACACATGTTGACAAAACATTGTCTGTAGCTTGTCAAATATCGTAAAGACATCTGGCAGTAATTCCATGGTGGGATTGCTTGTGAAAATAGGCTTTTAAATGTTTCATAAACTCCTTTTCCTCTCTAAATGGAGGCAGCTGTTCACATGAAATTATATATGTTTAGTCACAAGGTCCTTTGCATTTGGATTTTATTAATGAGTATTAAGCAACCTTTAAATCCGAGACCTTACTCTGTTCCCCCAAGATAATGTTGCTTGCTGAGATATATCTTTAAAAAGAGTTCTCTCTCTATAAAGGACTTGAAGTTTTCATGGACTCTCTTTTTATCATTATTTGTTTTGGGTGCTCTAAGTTGCAAACTGAGCCTATCTGGGATTGAGAAGGTAGGAAGAGCAGGCAGATTCTGTCTTTTCTGTGAGAAACTAATCTTTAATTTTAAATACTCCTTTGCAAATGTTAGGGGGAGAGGAAGTGAAGGGATAGAAGCAGAGTGAAAGAATTATTTGTATGTCAGCTGCTATTCATAGTCTATCTTCTGAATCCAATCCCACCCCTCCTTGTTGCCTCTACACATTTTAAAACGTAGAAAATGAATACAAATATATTCTACAGTAAAGCAGAGAGTCCAGTTCCTTGAACAGCATGCTGCCTAATCCCATGAAAGCAATAAGATGAAAGTTAAACCATCTAATAACAGCTACTTCTACTTTTTGAGAGCTGTTCGCCTATCATGCATTACCACACCACTGGTAGGTGGTTTATTTTTGTGTTTCTTTGGTTTTATCCAGTAGAGTCTTTCAGACAAAGTTCCTTAGTGATTTTTGCTCTTGTAGCAGGTGCTCCTAGCAGTGGCAGATCCAATCAGACTAATAACCACATGACTTTAATGCTTTACTGCCTCTTTGTTTCTCTAAAGGGTTGGTGAAAATTTTGAAGGAAGCAAATGGCTCTTAGGGGGATGCTAATGCAGATCAGATTCTGCAGATCAGACTGCAGAGAGACTTTTCCTTCTAGGTGCATTGGTGTGGTATAGCTAAAATTTCAAGTCAGGCCTTCCAGTGCATGGTATCTGACATCCTCAAGCCTCCTCTATATGCTGCCATTTGGAATGACAGCTTTTCAATTATATTTCATAATTCTAGCCTCCCTGTTTTCCCTGCTGCTTGTCTGTGCTCTGCTGATGCATTAACAATATTTATCTCTGAAAATGCTCTTCTTGGGTACTCAGCTGGGACGGTGAAGGATATTCTCCTTGAGAGATCCAGGCATTGCCATGAAATATGCAGGAACATGCATAGAGACTGGTCCATTATATAACTTCTGTCTTGGAAAGGGGCATATGGTATGATAATTTTTTCTTTCTTTGAAGTCCTTCCCAGGCCTAACATCCTGACAATAGTCATGCAGAAGCATTGTATGCTATGACAAAAATATGAAGATGTACAAAGAGTTAGTGTGAGATGTTACGGTTTTTTGCCTGACACATTAATGTATTTTTACTTTGTTGAAAATTTTTGTTCTACTTTTGGATTTTTTTATTAAGTAATATTTTTTTTAATGTTGTCACAAATAACACCTGATGAGCTGAACCAAAACTGGCATTGTTGATATGCCCTATGAATCAGCACATCCAAGTTGTACAACTGTGTTTCAGTAGGAATTCTGCTATTGAGCTTTTGAGGGGACTGCTGCAGTTCAGTCTTGGATGTGGTAGTTACCTCTGATGAGTAAACACAAACGGGTAAGTGGATGAAGTGTGGGATAGGATGGCACTAACGTTCTGCTGAGTCTCTGGTGGGGGCTGGCAGCTGAAGGATCAAAGTATTTTCAGCCCATTGAAACTGGTCTCGAGAAGAACTCTGAGAACACAAATTTGCAGAAATTAACTTGAGATTTCAACAAAATTTCAGGTTCTGTACTCTTGCTTCAGACTTTGTTTAGGTCTCATAAAAAATGAAATGAATCAGTGGACAACAGAATGAAGTGCAAGAGTGCATGATTACAAAGCACCTGTTGAGAATATCAATGTTGGAGATATTCTGGTGCACCAGTTGGTGCATCCTGGAGGTTATTAGTTACCAATAACTTTGCAAGCTGACCTGACAGCATTCGATAGGGATAGAAACAATCATGTCTCATGACTTGGAATAAGAAATTATGTACTGTGCTCCACAATTGAGACTCACTGTGAGCCTGTCCTTCTGTGTTAATCTTTGTGGATTTATGGAGCCAGCTCTTAGTTGCAGTTGTGATCCACTCAACTCGAGATACTTTTTAAAAGTATCCAAGTATTACAAAGCTTAAAAAAATACTTGAAATTGAAGCTCATGCAACCTCTTATGTGTAATAGATATTTTGTCAAAAACCACTTCTTTTTACTTAATTTTAAAGGCAAAGAAAGTGAAAATAAACAGCTTTGCATTGAGCTTGTCAATCCCAAAAGAATCCTTGTTATGGATTGGAAATAGCTCTAAGAGTGAAGGAGGGGAAAGAAGAAAAAGCGACAGCAATACATAATCAAAATAACAAGGAAATGTATACAGGCATGCTTACATTTTTTCTTTTAAAAGCAGCAACTACTCAGGACTGTGGTCCTTCAAGAAAACTAACAGCAATACTTTTAGAAGCCAATTAAAGCAAGAATTCAGTCTTTCAAGAAAGCATGAAATGGTGGTTTGGATGTGGCTTTCAATGTGAAGAAGCCTAGATGACATTTTCCTTTCTGACAGCTTTACCATAATGAAGGCAGAGAAACTATAAACTGAAAAGCAGTCATTTTTTCCTTATCTACTGAGTTACTGTGCAGACCAGCTTCCAGGAAAGACCAATTTAATTTGGCTGGTTTGGGAAATAGCATCTTCTGTGAGAAATATTACATGGGAAAAAAAGTAGGGGGTTGGAAAATGTTCACTATTTCATATTCTAATAAAAACAACAACCCTCCCCCCGAAAACTCTTACCATTCTGAACTGGACGTAGTGATTTTTGCTTGTCAAAAATGAAAAGGTTGTGAAAAAGCAAAAGCCTTTTTTTTTTTCTCTCTTTTTTTTTTTTTTCTCCCCTGACTCAAATCTCCTGCCACTTTGGATGAGATCTGACTTGGTCTTTCTCTCCTATAGTAAGCATCCATTAACACAAATAACCAGACTAAGAAAATAATGTTATTTTATTTATTGAGGATTGTATGCAATAAAATAGATGGGGGAATTGGCCTATTAAGGAAACACACACAGCTCTGTTGTGAAAGACACAAAGGAAGGACCTGTGGTGAGGGCAAGAGATCTCAGTCTTGTCGCAGAACACGTTCAGGGTTTGACCTCTTTGGCTGCAGGCTAAATAGCCTTAAGGTTGTTGAAAATGATTTTTCTATTCCTGGTTGGTTTTTGGGATGACTTAAATTTTTACAAAGCCAAGTCCTATAACAGGGTGCAGTCTAGAAGTGAGGCCAGCACCCAGGTGCAGAATAGTAAATAGCCTTGTGGGGCACATCAGCCAGAGGTGGGCAACTCAGCCAGACCCAATCACAAACTGAGTTTTCCCTTGTTCTCGGTTCATTCCCTGAGTGTTCCACTATTTCCTTTTCTGGAAGGGGAAAAGCTTTCTGACACCCTAAAGTTCCAGTGAATGCTACGTTTTTAAAGATGTAGAAGTGGAAAATGACAGTCAAATTTTAAGATATGTCCCGTTTTAAATGAAGGTTCTGAATTAAAGTTGACATATTTCTACCCTTTTATCTGTGATAAAACTTGTCAGCCTGTTCCTCAGGGGTAAGCGCTTCAGTTTTATTCTGTGCAATCAAACTGAATAGTCTGGGAATACCAAACTTACTTTCATTCAGAGTACTTTTTAGATTGCTGATTGTATGTAAAATTTACGATTATAAGTGACAGTTAAATATCACATTGTGTTACAGGGTAATTTCCTGAGAATGTTTTAAATCAGCCCTGACTCTCGAGTGGCAGACCTGCTAAACTTTGAAGTGTATGGCCAGTTCTTTCTTTTCTTGATAATCCGAACACCCACAAAAAGGGACTGATTTAAAGCCTAGTACATAGCAGAAGATGTGTATGTTCTGCATTGTTTTAATTTCCATGTTTAAATACAAAATACTGTGTGTGTAGGGGGGAAATATGACTATGACATCTCTGCATGCAGACTCTACCACCTATTTAATTACCATGGTACCTTTCAATGTCTGATCTTCTAAAACAAGAGCTTCTCAGTTTCAACTTTTTTTCTATCTATTAAGTACTTGTGGTTTCACTTTTATATGGGTTTGAGTAATTTCTCTTGTGTGGCCTTTCCTTTAATTATACATACCCAAGGAAGCGCCTCCAAGAAGAAAATAACTGACATTTTATTTCTTTCCATCTTCTGTTTGCAGTAAGTTCTTTTCCTGCTTATTTGTATGCTTCCTAGTCTTCGGTCTTCCTAACTTCTACGGAAAATGCTTCCTTCATCTATAAAGACATCTCAGTAAACTTAGAAAGGTAGGATCTTACTTGGCATTGCACTGGCAAAAAGGCAACCTTCATTGATTGCCATGCCTGTTTTTAGAGGAGTGCAGCTGCTCACACATCTGGGTAGTTTAGCTCCTCAGACTGGAGGGGAATAAAGGGCTGGAGCAGCCCTCAGCAGAACTGGGGCAGTTGGAGGTGTTACACTAAATAAACTCTTTGAAGGCTCTTGGCTCTGCAGTGATTACTTACACCCATGTGGCAAAAGAGGAGGATGAAGAAATACTGAATGAAGCAGTTATTGGGAAACTTGGCGCTCTTTAGAAGATAAGTGGAAGAGGTTCAAATGACATTTCATTCATTTCATACAAGTAAGGGAGGCTGGGGTAAAAGAAGACTCTGCCTGTTATGCTAGGAAGTATGGAAACCCTTGATCTGGTCAGTCATTCTAAGTTCATTCAGGCTGAAGAGCCTAACTACAAAAACCTTCACAGAAGTATGAGGAATGCTGCTCTATTGTGAAACTGAGATACGACATAAAAAAGAATTTGGAAGAGTTTAGTGGTCAAGATAAGCTTTAAGAACTAATCTTATTTTTTTATTTTTTTAAGGAGAGGCTGGATTGCAATTGATAAGGAGAAGAAAAAGATGTTTAGGGAAGAAAACTGAAAGTACTAGGAGCTGGACTGTAGCAAGATTGGGCTGAGCTGGAGAAGAGGCCACCAAATAGAAATGAGTATGTTGCATTTTTTCCATCTTCTACTACTCAGCCATGGGCCTGAGCAATAACAGAAGGGAAGGGAAGCAGTTACGTAGAAAGAAGTTGAGGGAAGAACCTTTTCTCCTACTGCTGAGTACCTGGTCTGGATGCCACCTCAGCCTGGCTCCAGTGTGTGGCTAAACACACGTCCCAGATGAGGGAGCATGGATAGCAGCTCTAGGCCTTTTTTTCCTGTATAGCACTTACTTCATCAAAGGAAAATATTTTTGAGGTTGATCTGAAACTGAGAACTTGGTAGAGATTTGGTAAATTAATGGATTAGTAGAACAAGGCATAATTTTGGTGAAATACGTCTATTAAATGCTTCTGCACATCTGAAGGCTCTGTGTCTGTGTGTCTCTATGAACCTTGCCCATGCTCTGGATTGGTACGAGTGTTTGAGTGTCAAGTTTTTAAGAGGAAAAGCCTTTTACTTTTTTTTTTCCCTCTTCCTGCATGTATTTGCAGGGTAATGACTTGTTCAATGCTAAGTTCTCTGTATTCCTTGAGATTGTGAATCTAGGAACAATTTTCTCCTTGTGAAAGGGTGAGGTGTTGCCAAAACCAGAATACTGCCATCTCTGCTTATGAATCCGAGTTTCAAATCCCAGATGCTTTACATAATAAAGCCTAACTGGGCTGATTACCAAGAGAACTCAGTCATTCAGAAAAATAAAAGGGAAAAATCCCTTTGCTTCATGAAGGAAGAACTGGTGCCAAGAGGAGGTTGAAATGTTAAAAATGCATTTTCTGTTTGGATCTTTCATATCAACTATCCTGTTTCCTCTTTCTTTCCCCTTTTATTTAAGGCTGGGGATCAGTATTGCTCTTGTGCAGTGGGTATATGTGGAAGTTTTTTGTAGGACCTCTGAGGACACAGGTTATGAAAAGCACATTCAATGAGTCTCTTCCCGCTCTGCAGGAGCCCAGCTTAGGTAAGTCTTTCTGGCTACGTCTGCAGTGTCTTAGGACAGTGGTGGTGATGTGGATGCCTGTGGCTTCATTGCTTACATACTCTATATAGAGTTTTGTGGCATGTGACACTGGGGCCATCCAGAAAAGAGTGTGGCTGACTTGCCTGCCTGTTGCTGACCACATGATATTGCTGGAAAGCAGCATGGGATGTTTGGCAAAGGATTCAGCCGCATAATCATTAACCATCCATATGCTCTGCCCGTTCCTTTCATAACAAGCAATGTGATAGGGCCCATGCAAAGCAGCAGGAAAACCTGTATGTGTTTTAATTTCTTGTAGTCCTACTTTATATTCTATAAATAGTCTTTCTTCCACTGCAGCTGCTCTCAGACTCTTGGAGAAACTAAGCTCCTATGAGTTAAATGGAAGCCCTCTTGTGGGTTAATAATTGATTAAAAAATGAGAGAGTTGCTTTAGGTGGTCAGTTTTCTGTGGAAAATTAGATGGAAATGGAAAGGAAGCATGGAAAGACAAGATTTGCAAACGTGAAGTTATTCAAAATAGTCAAGTTCAGTGCTGAATGCAAACAGTTGGAAGATAAATTGGTGATGCTAAGTAACTGATCCGTAGAAAGGGTGAAATTAGTTGTTTGTACAGAGTGATAAATCTTAGAAAAGACAATGCTGTTCCTTAAGCTAGCTGTTACCCTCAGTAAGAGACCTTGACTGATTGTGGGTAGTTCCCTGAAAACAGCAGTGGCTCAGTCGCTGCTCAGTGTTGGTCCGAAAGGCAAACAGAGCACTACAAACCACTGAGAGAAACCCGAGAACAACAAAATTGTTATGTCACTGCGTAATCTCTGCTGTGCCCACATCTTGAGTACCATGTCCAGTTTTGTTCCCTTTGTTAGAGCAGAATTAGGGTACGTGGAGGCACAGAGAAGGCGGTCAGAGGTATGGGGTTGCTTTTGTACAAATAGGAACTAATTAGTGTAGGAAATTTTATGTCAGGAAAAAAAGGCAATTGGAGGTGACATAATATCACCTACAGTGGAGGTCTGTATAGCCATGAATGGCTTGGGGAAGTGAATGGAGTGTGTTTATTTCCTGGGGTTTTTTTTTTCCACTGCTTCACAAAAGGCAAACTGGGGCACCAGAAAAATTTCAGGAAGGTAGTTTGAACAAAAGCAGTTTTTCACAGGGCACATCATTAAATTTTGGAACTCATTGACTACTGATATTATGGAGATCAAAGTAAACTTAGCAGAGAAATTTATGTAGTTGCAAGTATCTTTTGCTCAGGCAAAACTCATTACATTACATTATTATAATGACTTATGAGTATTGCTTTGGCTGCTCGCATGAGACGTTTTTGTGTATTACTTCTGGAACATTTTTAAAATAGCTACAATTTCTTGAAATGTAATGCTTTTTGGCTGGAGCTGTTTGAAAATAAGAGAGGTGTGATGTTGCTGTGTTTGAAAAGGCTTTGCTGCAGACAACAGCCAAAACCAGAACAAAGTAGAGTACAGAAGGAAAAAAGTAATATTGTTTTGGCACTCAAACCTCATAGACGTTTAGAAAAAAGATACAAACCTGCAGAAATCAGGTGAATTAAACATCCATGTAAGCCCTGGAAGCTGGAGATTAAATTCAGTAATACATTTTGTCGTGGTTTAAGCTCCCTGTTTATTATCTTTGCATTTGCACTGAAAGAAATAGGAATACAGACTATTTGACAAAAATGTTTTCACTGTGTTTTAAACATTTAATACGGAACTGAAAGGCTGTGTGTTCCTCAAATTTCTTTGTGAAAGTGTTTTTACACAAGGGTGTATACTTCCGTATGAATTCCTCTGTTGCAGCAGGGACTTGCCTTAGGACTGCTGAAGATTTTTTTTCCCAGAAGAAGTTAGCAGAAGTTAAAAAATCAGAATTCCAAAAGGAGCTTGAACTTCTTATTTAAAAAAAAAAAAAAAAGAAAAAACAAACCACAAAAAACAAAATGAGATTTTACCTGAAAAGTTTAAACCTTTCCTATTGTGTTTACAGGCTCTCAGTGCTGGAACTGAACATTGTTTTACTCTCAAATTTTAATGAAGCATGAGATCTGTGGGGCTGAAATGCCATGTCTAACTCCCTAATACAATCACTGTGATGACCTGCAGAGGTGTGGGGCATCAGGTACAAACTTTGAGATTAAAATTTCAATAGCTCGTCCCTGAGCTATACTGAGGCTTTCATTTCCAGAATTGTTTTGATTCCTTAGGTAGCACATTGTAAGATACTGGCTGGATTTTTGTTGCAAGGAAGTTCAGCTGACTCCTCTTGTTGAGAGTTGATTTGAATTTGTTTAAGGTCTGTTTCTTTACTCTGACTCAAGTTTATTCATGAAACCACAGATGATCCAGTTTCAAACTAGCAGAGATGCTAATCCCACATTCTGGTTAAGTATCTTGAACATACTGTATCTGTTTCCTTCAGTAGAGAAACTACACCTAAGCTCGTTAATGTATCACTCCAGACAGGGCTGCTTGATTTCTGTGAAGGAACATGATTAAACAACTACATGATTACAAAACTCCCCCTACTTTTAGGTAAACTAACTTTCAGTCCAGCTAACTGAAACCTTTAGCTTTGATGCTCTGCTAGTGCCTTGTGTGTTTTGAATTTGTTTGAAGTTGTAGAAACTACATGTAAAGTGGCGATGTTGGTATAACTGAGGTTTAACTAGCATATGAGAGTTTTCCATTAATTTTGCACAAATATAAATAGATTTTATGTGCATGTGATCCTGAAAGTTGACTGGCTGATGTGATAAAATTCATCAATACATTTATACCTTGCTTTTCATTTGCTATTTCATTGAGAAAACATCATGGAAAGATAGACCTTATGAGATAAGGGATTGGAACTAGATGATCTTTAAGGTCCCTTCCAACCCAAACCATTCTTATTCTATGAAAAATTTCCTACCGTTGTGTTGTATTTCTGTGGTAACATTTGTTATGTAAATGCTTGACTGAAGACTTAATTTTTTAATTTCTATTAATATACAAATGGAAATATATATGACTCTTGTCATATATAATACATGGAGCTGCTGTCAGCCCATCCTACTTCGAGTTAAAATGATGTAGTGCTTCTAATAAATGAATATTTAAGTATGATCTCAATTAATGTTATTGACAGAGGAAGCCCAGATAGATTGATGGGTCCTCTTAATTTATCTTTTTTTTTTTTAGTTCATGCGCTCCCTAATGTTATTTTTGAGAGTTATGAACAGCTTTTTGCCTGCTGTATGTAATCCATAGAAAGGATCTTTATCCTAAATAACACAGTGCAGTTCTTTCAAGCATTGTCCTGGTTTTGGATGGACTGCATACAGGAAAACATCCCTTGTTGGTTTTGCCATAGTTAACAATTTATTTATTTTAATGGCTAAAATATAAGAGGACATAGCTAAAACCAGTAGGATGATTAGAAGACTGGGAGAATTCTGCTGAGATTTAGTAGGCATCAAGATAGTCTTGAAAAAAGGAAGTGTTAAAAGCCTCATGGTTTGAAACTTGTAAAACAGGCTGTATAAAAGCACTGAAAAACAATTGCAAGGAGCAGTTGTACAGAGAGGCATTGTACGGCTTTCAGTCTTGTAAAATTTTCTATATCCCTAAAAGTTTTCCAGTGATAGTGTACCCTCTATAGGAAATAGAAATTTATAGTCTATTAGACTTGCTTTTCCTTGCTACCTTCTACAGCAGTTCTTTTCTATATATTCCATACACCTTGTGAAGTCCACAGATTCTGGCTCTACAAACCCTTTGCCTAAAGGAGGTAATTCAGATTTCATGGAAGTTACACAGAGTTACAGAGACTGTTGTGGCACATTTAGGCAGTCAAGCTCCACCAAATAGTCTGGAAGGTGGCTGTGGTTATTTTGGTGTTTAAAGAAAATGTGAAAGCCTTCAAAAATTACCATTTCAAACCGAACATGAAGGCATTCATGCGGGCTGGGAAGAGCAGAATAGGCTTGGCATTGTCAGTGGAAAGGCATTTTCCTCCACGGCTACTCACCCTGCAGCAACTGACAGGCAGGTAGAAATAGGAGCAGAGCGCTCACATAAGGATGAGAATGGGGCTTTTTCCAAGCTCCAGCTGCTTGCCATTCTCTCGCTGAGCTGTGGATTCAGCGCAGCCCTTCCCAGCACTTGCTGCAGGCTGGGAGAGACTGGTGATAACGTCGGCTAATCACCGCTTCGCATTAATTCTGGCATTTGAGGGCTTCACTGCGGGCAAACCCATACGCAGAGGAGGAGAGAGAAGTTATAAGCGGTCCTGCTGTCATTAACATTCACGGCTCTGGCTTCAAGCAGCGCCCGCCTCACCCAAGCGCTGCCAGGAGGGAACGTGTACTCCTGCCTCCCTTTGTGCTGAAGGGGGATCCGAGTGGAGTAATTGAAATGCAGGGCTGCGAAGCACTGCTGTAGTGGTCTGGTTTGGGGTTCCCCCCACCCTCCTTCCTTTATTCTTGGAGCAGGGGGAGCATGTTTGCTGTGGATTCTTTTTGTTTTATCAAAGAATGAGATGCTGGCTGAAAATTGAAGAAATGGCCCTAGAAGAATTGATGCAAAGATTAAATGCGGTTTCCCAGTGTGCTGGTAGGAGGAGCTGCTAGTCTTAAATAATGTGTTTTGTGGACGCTGTTAGTGATTTTGTAGGATTTACAGGAAATCCTGGTAATCTGACTAGATTCTTTATGCATGCTCGTATTAATAGGCAAGAAAATGTTAAGATATTTTGTCACCAGGTTAAACTTTTGTTTATATTAACACTAATTAACATTTTTAGTGCTTGGGCATTCCTGAGGCAAGCTTTAGAATCTCCTCTTGAATAGTTCTGGGTAACTGCTAGCGCAGTCAAATACTCTAAATGGGTCTTGATTCAGCTGTAGCTGAAAAGTGGGGAGAATTACAGATTTGTTGTATCAGAACAGCTCTAATATGAAGCAGTGAAAAGCTGGGCTAACTGTAAGACACTGCAAGCAGTATTTAGGGTGGGTCTCACTTTCATGAGAATGAAGTTGAATGCATTAATCATGGTAAATGTAGTTTTACATTTGTATGGCTTAAAAATTGCATCAGAAGTACTAAAATGGTTTTAGCACTGTAAAAGATTCTTATGATTCTGAGAGATTGTTCTATTTTCTTGAAAATTTAAATGCTTGTGTGTTAAAAACCAGAACTAAACGGCCGTCTGCAATCAGGTGATCTGTGGTGAGGTCTGGGACTGTTTTCCTGGGTATTGCTCATGCAGAGATATAAACATATTTCAAAATAAAAAGTTCACTGGAAAGAGAAGAGATATGGGTTTTGTGTCCTTTGAAACTGTTTCTTTTGCCCTTTAGTCTGTTGGCAGATGTCAGAAGTCTTGCATCTTGTTATCTGAGGCAAACCGGTGGTTTGCTGATATAGACTATTTAAGATATTATTCATTGTAGTATCAAACATTGGATTTTTTTTTTCTTCCCATTTCCCTGATACTGTTTCCTCAGGGTGACTTCTTCAGCTTTTTCAATTTCTGTGTGTTACAAGGAGATAATCAGCAAGATGGCTGATGCTTTAGTCTGATGAACAGATAGATTAAATGACAAATGTGGAATGGACAGATTAGCTGCATCAGTTTTCCTGGATAGGGGAAGTGGGTATTTTACCTTCTTAGTAACATTGAGGGGGGGAGGAAGCAAGACTTCATCTGACAAGAACAAGCATTAAATTACAACTATAGGTCACCATACATAATCTTTTCTTCTCCCTTGTTCTTCTTATGCACTTTTCCCATGATTATTTTCCTATTTTCAGAACATATCTTTATTAAATGTTTGGATATTTGTTGCATTGCCTGTTCTGATTTTCGTAATGTTTAAAAAGAAAGCTAGCCTGGTATATGCTAGGGCATACTGTCTTCTGCAGTTTATTTTAATAATTTGTACATTACTTTTTCCACTTCCTTAACATTGTTGCTGTAGTTTTTCAGAGAGAAGGTAAATTTTAGTAACATATGGTAGAACTGGTTGGAATTGTGGGAGCCTTTTCTTCCTGTATTGAAGAAGGAGCCTCCAGCCTGGGAGCAGGTTGCCTTGTTTGCCTGTCTCTCAGCTGTGCAGATGTAGGTACACTGTGACCTTCATGTAAGGCGCCTGCAGCTCTGAGTGCTGTTTTCACACTTGCCGGCAGGCTCTGACTGTGTGCTGATACTTAGCTTGTTAAACTTGCATGTTTTTCCAAAAAAAGCAGCTGTTACTCTACTGCCAAATTCATGTTCATGTGCTTTAGCTGGTCCTTCTCCTCCCCTTTTTCTTTCTCTCTGTAAATCCCTGTGTGGGTGTTCCCAAGCCAAAGGCACCTTTTTTTCTACAACCAGTGGTTGTAGTTATAGGTGACTGTTTCCGTTTTATTTATCTTTTTTTCTTTTTCTTTGTTTTTCCCTTGTTCCTTTCAGGTTGTTTAGACCATTTCTCGGTTGCTGACTCCCATTCTTGGGCTATATTCTCTGTCCTTGGGTCAAATTAGCTGCTGTCTGGCTGTCTTTCTGTTGACTCAGAAACCTTTGGTAAGCAGAGATTTCTTTAACAGCCCAAGATCATTTGCAGGATTTTTCCAAGCCCATTTTTCAATAGCTTCCTGCTCTGGAGTAATTGAAATGCAAAGATTTCCCTGGCTGCCCCGTAGTACAGCTCTCCACCTTCAGGCATCAAGGGATTAATTTTCTCCCATTGTAGTACCCGAGGAAAAAGGCTATTCTTCTTCCTTCACTTACTCTTCTGAACGATACCGCAGGTAGGCTGAGATTTATCCCAGGTAGTTTTAAGCATCTAAATCAGAAGAGAAATTCCCCTCAAATCTGTGTGCGCTGAAAAGAGAGAAGGGGGCACATGCAGAAAGGAAGTTCTTTTGCCTTCTGAGGTGCACTCTTTCCCTTGACCAGGAGGGGGAAGCTGGAAGCCTGGAGTATCTCAGCTCCTAACCTAGCATCTCCCTAGCGCCTGAAGTTAGGTATGGTAAATCTGGGTTTATCTGTAGTCTTCTGCTGTTTTACCACAACAGCCTTTTCACCTCTGGAGGCTCTCCAGCTAGCAAGTCCCCTGCGTCAGTCACCACCAGCACTTTCCTCAGTGGTCCTTTTGCTCCCTCTGCTTTGACTAAAGTTCTAGTTTGCTCACACTCTCAGCTCCCATGGTAAATTACTGATCTGTCACTCCTTACTCTCTCTTGAATGTGTGATCCTTTCACTGGATCCCCTGAGTGCCTTACACTGCTACATTTTACAAACCTGGACAGCTTCCTCTGGCAAAGTTTTGATTATTTTATCTTGCTCACCTTCACTTAATCCTCCAACACGTTACAGATATATTATCTTCTGCTTCTGGATATATTTAGCGATTAAGATCATAAAAATAATAGTTTTTTTATTTTAGAATTATTATCCTTTTCTATTATTTCTCTGACTGCTGCTCCACATTTCAAAATAAACTTGTACCCTGCCCCCTTCCAGACTAAAGAAGTTGCTCCCATGACATCTTCCTTTGTTGGTTTTTTTTTTTTGCCACATATATTCTTTAGCCATCACAATCACTTCCCTTCTATCAAAAGAGCTTGCTGGACTTGAATGACCAGCCTATTGCTTTCCCTCTGTTCATATAAATCCTTAAAACAAGGTGGAAGTGATCTAAGGAAATTCCCTATTTCTGCCTAAATTTTGTTGTTGTTGTTGTTTTGGTTTTTGTCTGTGCTCATTTTTTTGATGGTTAATTGCATCATTTCTGTTCATTTGGCCATAGTTTTTACTTTTCTTTTTCTCTTTCAGTTCTTGCTGTATTAAATTAGACCCTCTTCCACAAATTGCTGTTTATGGGTGGAACTTCACCTGGCAGTGGAACAGTAGCTTTGAGGTTAAAACCTCAGCTTATAAATGGTTCTGGTCTGGGACCTCATACCTTGTCCATATTCCTATGTGCCATGGGTTTTCTGCTGAAGACTCCATTTGCTCTGATTGATACAGAAACAGCATTAAGGCACCTGTTCTTTCTGTCAGTCACTACTCAGGTTTGCATCAGCACTGAGCTTGGAAACCTTGCAATGATGGTGGTGTCCAATTCATGCAGGCCATGCAAATCTGACAATCCCAGCCTTAAGGCTGTGGTAGCCTCACAAATGATTACTTTCCACTTTGGAAAGGTGCCACTATTATAGCTACCATCTGTTTCCTCTCTTTGAACAAAATTATAGCACTCTGCAAAAAGAAGAAACATCTGCAAATCAAAGAAGATAAACATGTCAATAGTTCCTTAGTAAATGTGATTGCAGTGCTAGTATTTTATGTACAGGTGGCATTCCTTAGCGATTTCAGCTTCAGTCAGTTTTCAGTAGCTCCAGATTTTCTGTCATTCACAATTTGGGCTGAAACTTTACACTTCGTTTCCTGGCTTTTTTATCTTGACAGGCAGTCTTTTGAGGTTTTGAAGGCTTGCTCACCTGTCTTGACAAATTAGGAACAGATGTAGGGGGAATGGACACACATACCACTTCCAAGTGCCTAACATCAACTGGAAGGAGTTGGCTTACCACAAGTAGTATTGGGGCTACCCTCAGGAACACTGAAGGAACATTACAAAGTTGTGGGCAGCTGGAAGGACCTGTTCTGTGTGTCTTCCCCATTCCTAGTCTCTTGTGAGCTTGTCTGGTCTTTCTTACCCTTGTAGCATCTGTCCTTTGTTCACTTGATTTTCCAGGATCCCTAAAAATCTTTCTGCAGGTGGCAGAATACTTTGTGCCCATGTGTTAATTTGGCAGGCAGGCAGGTCTGAGCGTGAAGGGCATTAAATTACTACTTGGCAGCTTTGTCAACTTTCTATGTAGCTGGTACAGTTGAAAAGAACCGTTGAGAGCTCTGAAATCTGAAGGGTGTTAGGACTTCTGCTGTGCTCAGGTGGCATATAACTGTAACGTGGGATGCCTCTGCCTAGCATTAGCTTGCTGGCCCTTCATTTCAGCTTTCCTGACCCCATTTGAACTTAACCATGAAAGATGCCGCTGATTTCCCGGGCCAGAGGGGATGTTCCTCCTGTCATGAGGTTTAAAATTTGAAGAATAGAGGGTGGGAGCTGCAGTTAACAGACACAATTAAGCAATTAGGAGTGGAATGTGCATGTTTTCTATGCACATGCACTGTTCTGTGTGCACCTGCATGGCTTCCATTTCTTAGTATGTTCTAATATACTAAGGGCTAACTCAAAATATTTTACTACTGAAATAGCTAGATATAATGAAACTGGTGGAAGTAAGGCTCAGCTTTGGCAGCAGTCTTGTTCTTGTTAAAGGGAGCTGCCTTTCTGGTAGTCTGAGGAAAAAAAAAATTGATTGGCATTAAAGTTGATTAGATTTTATTTTTAACCAAACTGTTGTCACCCTAAAATTGCATTCCAGAACATTTCAGCACAGGAGGATTTCTTTCTTCACATACAATGGGGGAAAAAGAAAAGAAATAAATAAAGAAAATACCCACTTCACTTTATAGCCATATGCACTTTGTTTTAGGACTGTCAGTGACCTTTGTTATCATTACATCTACCCCAGTCTCTCACTGATTTTAATGGCAGTTGCTGAACTGCAATAGGAAAGTTGCAGCCGCTGCTGTTGTCTTTCAAGACACAAACAGGAGATCTGGGCAAAATAGGCATTAAACAGTAAATGATGATGCACTAAGAATGGTTTTTCAGAGGACTGCAGGATGCATAAATGTCAGTCTCCCATTCACTCTATGGACCTTGGGTATATTTAAGTATAACTTAAGTCTTGTAGAGCCAGAAAAGCCCTGCCTGGACTCGTACACTTAGTGATATGAAAGAAGACAAAAAGCCTGTTACTTTGATGCATTTTTTATTATGATAGTGACTCAGAATACTTTCTTGGCAAGAGTGCCTGGCACAGCTGCCTGCCACGCTTACACCCGCTGAGAGCCAAGCCTGCAAGATTACCTCTTGCATATCAAGTAACAGGGAACTTCTGCAGAAAAGGAACAGCACAACGCAGGGACAGACGGGTGTGATACGTAACACAGGCTGAGTTGTCTTCAAGGTGTTTAATCTAAGCTGCTGTGTTGAGCAAAGCCAGGGAGCAGGAGGCATTTGGGTCACTCTTCTTTTACTTTAACAAAGGAGATCAAGCAAGCTACTAGGGATTTTGTTCCTGAGTCAGCCAAACAGTTTTGTAAGGTTTTCAGTATCTGAAACATTTCAAATGGAAGTTTAAGCCTGCTGTTTTACAGTATCTGGCAAAGCCACTTTCATTTTCTTTCACTGTTTCTTTGGTCTTGTCCTACCAAATATCAGCCAGACATGCTGTTATTTCAGACAGGTAGAGCATGATCTTTAATGCTTTTATATGGATTAATCATTTGTAGATCTCTCGAGGTAAGCCTGCAATACTATGTTAGCTATTTTGACCTCACTTTAGATTCTCCAGTTATCCCCATAGCTGCATAGCTTGAGCATGAGCCACCTGGCTCAACATGTGGGAATGCAGGCTTTGTGATTGAGGCAAACTGTCTGGTAGTCCACCCTTTAATATTGCCTCTAACAGCACTGTGGGTGCAGCCAACACAAACCTTGTGGAACTGTCAGTGTAAGCACCCAGTGCTGGGCGTAGGTAAAGACAGGATCGGCATCTTGGAGGTTGACTTGCTGCACAGTCTGGGCAGCTTCAGACAATAGATTCCTTCACTTACAGCAGTCTTGGGGGTTAGTTATATCCTCAATTTGTCTCTGCCGGTGTTTTTGTGGCTTTTGAGGTTTTGTACTAATGCTTTGAGTTTCTTGATGACTGACTGGAAGTGCTATTTGAGTTGTGGTGTACCAGCAGTTGGGCTTTCTGCGTGGTTCTCTGAGGCAGAGGGAAGTCAGCCATCCTGTGCTACAGTGGAGACATGTCAAATTTGATCACAAAAGGTGGAACTGGCTGCAAGTTTCAGCGTGAGAATAAGCTGAAACTGAGAAGCCTTGTGATACCCATCCCCAAATGTTTTTATCTTCATGTGAAGACTGATGGTGTTTGAGCTTGGGAGAAGCCAGTGTGATGGGGCCTTAGGCAGTTAAATTCCTTTGAGGACACAGGGGAAGGCAGCTTTGTAACAGAATGTGGTGCTCAAATTGTGGCAAGCTGATACAGCTCAGTGCAGCATGGTACTGCCAGGTTTTGAGGATGTAGGTGTGTAATGCTGCTTGGCAGCAGTCTGTCGCCTTAATTTTGATAATCTGGGCAAATAGCTATTTGGCAAGTTGAGGACCACACTGCTGTGCAGTAGGTAGGCTCTTGTTTTCCACCTGTGCTGTTAGTTTAGAGGTGTAGGTGCTGTCCCCCTTCCTGTGCTTGAGGCATTTGCTAAGTGCTGGTCTTACTAGAAGTCTTTCTGTCTTCAGCACTTTGTACACCAGACTGAAAATTTGCACCAAGAAGTGACTGTCCTAATTCTTTTATAGCCTCAATTCTTGCTGGGCCAGAAATGTATCTTCCTTTTCTTTCAACTCCTGCCTATAGCCTGATGAACTTAAAGGGAGGGTAGCTTTGCATATGAAACGACAGAATAATTGATATAAACAGAAAATAATGAGAATACACTTAGCTGATTTTAAAAATTACTCTTCAGGCTACAACCTTTGTTATTAAATGCATGAAACAATAAGTCACAGCCTTTCTTTAAACAGTCCTGTGTGTGGCTTCTGGGCTGAACAAAGTGCTTTACTTTGGTCGGTATTTTGTCCTGGGCTGCTGGTTGTTGCTCTAAGTTACCCTGTGTGAATTAGTTGGTTGGTCTAACTTACCTCATGTCACACACCTGTGTTTTAACAGTGGCTTTGCCAACCCAGCCTTGCATCAGCCACACTAAATGAACCAGCCTGTTCTATGACTCATCCATTTCCTCTTTCCGTGTTTACCTTGTATGCGTTACTACAGGTATGAGGCCTCCTGAAGCAACTGCTGTGCAAAAGCCCTGCCAAGCTTTAATGTTCCCTATGGCTCTGTATCCTGCTGCCACTGAGTATCTGTAATTGAATTGATTATTCCCTATTTCCATTATTTCAGCATTTTCAATTTTCAGATTTACTACAGTGAAGATTGAGAGCCATTTGATGAATTCATGTGGTGAGATGAAAACTAAGAGTGGGTTTGTCTGATTCCCTACATGCCTCTGAGAAGCACCTGAACTCTCAAGGCAGGCGCCTGCTGTGCAGCAGGGCAAAACTTACCTGTCTAGTCCTCTCTTGCTGCTGTAAAGGATGCACTGGTCTCTCCAAACACTGGGTAATTCTTCTGTTGGGTCTTGTTTTCAGCTTCCAGTCGAGTCTGTAACTTGGTTTTTATTACCCAACAGATTGTTAACAAAGGCAGCTTGATGCTTTCTTTACTTAGTATCTCACTTTTTTGACGTGCTTTAGTCAGATATTCAGCATATTTGTTGTGGTAAAGTACATTTATATAAAATGGTCTATTCTTGTAAAAATACTTCAGAAAAAAACCCAAAGCTCCCACACAAACATTCAGTGAAACGAGGTAGAGAAAAAAGCACATTTGTGTTTGATGAAGAGATTTTTTCACCTTACTTTGAGAACTTTTGGCAGTGGAAGAAAAGAAGGGGAAAGGTGGGGTAAAGAAGCAAAACAGGTATGTTTGGTTGTGCAGCTTGGATGAGAATGGAAAGCTGGCAGAAATGAGGTGGTATAAAAAGATTTTCTGGATGTTTTTCTCACAGTCATTTAGTAGGACGTGAATCTAGTGCCCCCCTAATACAGTGTCTGAGATACAATAGCTTTATGTTTAATAGTTGCAATGGAATATGACCTGCATAAATGGAATTACAAAAGTGATGAAAATTCATCATAATTACTTAATTCATGTTTGAGCAGATGCCAGGCTCATTTATGAAGTAAAGGTAAGAAAAAATGTAACACATAGCAGTCTCAGCTTTCTAGTTGTATACTTTATTAATTTCATTTTGCATAGTCTCTTCAGTGTTTCTTAGCCCCAGTTCATGCTGTACTTGCATTTCAAGGATACTGTAATCTGCTTCTGACTTCAGTGCCATCGTTGTTTCACAGTCAGTTCCTTTGAAAAGAGTATACCTGCATTCCCTTGAGAGCACATTGCCCAGAGCAGAAGAGGGGTATTAATAGAAACAGCTTTTCTCTGTTGTTGTGTCAAGACAGAAGATGAAGTATTTCAATGTGGCAGGTGGAGGTGTTTTTCAAAGCAATTGTTTACATTTTTTAAGATCTAAGAGGGACTTAAAAGGGTCTGGTAACAGCTGGATGGCTCAGAAGTCTGCCACACATTTTGTATCAGGATAGTGAAGATATGCATGAAATACTATGTTGGTAATTTTGCACACTGTGCTTAGCAGTTGTCTAAGTAAAAATAGTACTGACAGTTCCCATTCAGCCTTCAGAAAATAGGGAACAAACTTTTCTGCATCTTACCACCTGCCTTTTAAAACATGGAAACAGAATAATTACTCTGGACTTTATTTGACATTTTTTTTAAACACCCTCTCACTCCCCTGCAATGGTTCTTTTAGGGTAGTGGTTTAGGACTGAATTCAGTAAAGACTCTGCCGGACTTTTATATGATGCTGCAGGGAACCCTTATCAGAGCTGGTGAGAACAGGCGGGATATAAATTTTTATCCCCTGCGGTGGGTGAGAGTTTAGGGAGATCCGAGAGTGGCTTGAAGGGAAATACAGGTATTTGAGACGGTCCTGATGTGCGGCTGCCGAGGCAGGAAGGGATCTGGGTGTTACCATTTGGCACTCACATCATGGAGAAGCCCCTCCTAGTCCCCCATGTGCCCTCAGGAGTTCCTCTCTCATCCTTTCCCACCAAGTAGCTCCTGACCTTTTGCACGTGGGCACCGCCTGAGCTGTGGTGTGGCTGTTGGCTCTCTGGTGTGTGTCCTGTCTGAGAAGGAAAGCAGGAGCAGGCGGTGGTACGAGAGAGAGGAGCTTTCCTACTCAGTATCTCCACCATCCTGGACTGGCAGCCTTGCTGGTTTGACAGCCAGTCTTCAACGTTCTGTGACGTGGGATGTGTGATGCATGGCTGGTATAGTGAGTTAGCCCTATGGCATTAAATAGGATCAAATGCAGGATATAGTATTCAGGTTTAAAGATACACAAGGAAGGAAAAGAAGCAAGATGACTTGTATACCCACTGTCCACTTTTTCCTAACTGTTCTCTCTGTTTCCTGCTCTTGGCAGCAGATCAGCTGCAGATCAGTGGGGCAGTCATGTGGGGATTATTTTTATTCAATAGCCTCTGTGGGGCTGTCCCCTGCAGACCCTGCCCTACTGCCTGTCTGGGGCTGTGTGGGCCACCCTGCCTGTCAGGAACCCTTTGTCCCACTTTGCTCAGAGAGCTCCACACACTGCTGCACTGGCTGTGGTTTACTGGAGTGTGAAGTATTCAGGGAGAAGTTATTAGAAAATCAGGTTTAATTTTATAACATCATTAATACTGAAGATCTCAGCCTTTGAAAATTATTATTGCATTCACAAAATACTTAGGAGGAAAAAAGCTTAGTTTGAGTTATTTATGCCTTTAGAAAGGAATTTTTTGAGGGTCAAAGCTTGTTTATTAAAGCGTGTTGCTGATAACGCATTAGGCAATGAATTAGTAAGTTATTAAGCTATGATTAAATGAAACTGTGCTTGTTTTAAAGGCTGGTCATCTGCTCTGCTCTATTTTTGTTACTGGGTATGGCAGTGCACAGCCTGCCAAGCCCTCTGCAGATGAGCTATACTGCACTCGACAGCTCCCTGCCTCAAGTAACTTGTTATCTGTATTCAACACAGCAAAAAAGGAAACGTCAGACAAGTGTGGTGGAATTGATGAGGGAGGAACATTCCTGGCAAGAAATAAGGTCAGGCGCATCACTGCACAGTGTCATCAGTGGCCTTCAGGCAGTTTTTCTAGCTATGCCTGCTCTTTGGAAGAATAAGGGGTGCATGCCCTCTGTATCGTTTGGCAAGTCTGGTCCTCTGCTTGTTGAGGAGGGAGTCCTGTTGTGGTTCCTGCCCAGCTCAGTCCCCTGGGTTTCCTTTCCTAGGGATGGGGTGGGATGGGAGGGAACAGGGCAAAGGGAGGGTTTGACACTTGTGTGTCTCCCCCTCCAACAAAATCAGGGCATGTCTAAGGTGAGAGCCTGGGGAAACAGCAATCACCCTTGTGTTGTCTTGTCCAGAGGTAGCCTGTGAGGCCTCTGTTTGATGATGACTGTAGGTAAACCAGGATATCCAGGGCTGTTACCTAGTCTTGTTCTTCATATTCTTCACCTCAGTTGCTTCTGTCAGTAAGCAACTGAAGTTATGTTATGAACACTGAGATACGAAATAACAATTTTGCTCAATGTTTCAGTTTTCATCTTTGTAAGGATTGGGTTTTGTTTTTGTTGGGGTTGGGGTTTTTTTTTTAGAAATTGTTTGGAAATGGCATAAAACATCACATTTCACAATGCTTAATGCAGAATTGTGGCTTTGTACATTGTAGAGTCAACACTTGGTTAGCGTGATAGGCTCTGACAGACGTTAGATGGTTGGTCAACAAAACTGCAGTATCCCAAAACAAAAGTTCCTAATGTCAAGCAGTAGTTTGACTGCTAGCAATAAACCACGTTATTGCTACCTAATAAAATAGGCCAGTCGAAACCAAAATAAAACCCAAACCCCAAACCAACCATTTTTAGTGAAGTTTTTGATTTTTGAAGCTTCTTGAAGAGTTGATTCAACAGCATTTTTCAAGAACCTCCATTGCCCTGTTTGCCCTCAGTATGTGGATTAGAATGCTTTCTTTATTAGAGCTTTAGCCACGTTTGTAATGAGAAGGCAGTTTTCTGCCAAAGCTAACAGCAAAAAAGAAGAAAGCAAATGTCAATGATTTTTTTTTCAAACTGGAATTGATTGTAATACGGTTTATGACTAAAAGCAAAATTCCAACCAACGAATGAGAAATGTTAGTTGGAAAAAAACTTTTTTTTTTTTTCTGTGTAGCAAAAATAAAATCTGTTAAAAATGCTGGAAATTTATGATTAGTAGTATTTAGCAAAATGGTATTGTTGAAGTAAAGGAGACTTTAATATTCTTGTGACTGCAAATATAATGTGTATTTTATCTCTAGATGCCATATTCAGAATCATGTAAGCCTGTGAAAAAGAGGCTATCTTTTACTGTAAAGATAGCATAAAATACGTCTGAATAATCAAATTATTATCTAAAATTGTTCTTTCTTTAAATTCTGAAAACAGGCTAGACACACTAGACTTTGCTGCAAAAAGAAATAAGTCATGATCCTTTCAGAAGGCATCTGACAGAGACAGCATAATAAGTTATGGAAAGAACCTAATTTTCTTTTATAAAACTGTCAGGATTCATGATTGAAAAACTATAGCATACTTGAAGAAGTAATGGAAGTGCTTGCATGCTGAAATAATTGCCCAACACTGTTCAATTCAAAAGTTGTTCAGTTGGGAAGATTATCCTGTATGAAAAATCAGCTGCATTTTGTAGGTAGAGGCGATATATTCTTTTTGGCCTGTTGTCATGTAATTTTCACTTGCATTATCTGGCTATCAGTTGTCTCAGTGAGAACAATTAATAACTTAAATCCAACCTTGTGCTTTCTTAAAAAATTGGACATACCTTTTCGTGAGTGTGAGTGTATCACACTGCTTGATTATGAATATTTGGAATATTGGAAAATAATGGCCTCATTTGGCTTTTTGCAGATGAAGTTTGCTCTTTTGGAACTCTTGGCCTTATGACCTGTTTACATTTATTGTGAAATACCTTCCCAGCCTACCCCTAGATAACATGACAGAGGTGTGGAAGGAGCTCTACTAGTGCCAAAACACTAGTAAATACTCTGACTGATTGCAGTGTAGAGAAAAGATGCTTCCATAAGCACATCACTTCTCTTAGCCCTGATTCCATTTAATTGAGGTATTCGTAGAATCATGGAGAGAAGTGTGCTTACTGTCATATTTGTAAGCAGACCTGCCTCACCCTATGGTTGTTTGAGCTGATATTGGGGCAGCAGTGGGAACACGTGGCTGTGACACTGGAGGATCAGGGATGGGGTAGGACTTCCCTTCACTAGTGCTCTGCAGTTGATTCAGTGGAGAATGGTGAAGCTCTGTGACCATCTCCCGTAATCTCTTGTTTCCTGAGTGACTGAGTCAAGTGCAGTCATCTCGTTAGAAGTTTACTTGTCTTAGTTAACCTCAAATCTGAAATGGGTATTTCATGGTAGAATATTATGGATGTTGGTTCATTGGCTGGCAAAGCTGAGATATGTTTCTTGATCTGTTTGTTACAGCACTGTGGGTACTTGATTTCTGCAGAAATCTGCATGGATCCACTGCCCACTGAAACCAGTTTCTGGACTGAGACGTTTGACGTAATGCATGCTTCTGTCAGGGTTCAAATTAATTAATTTTGAGCTTACCAAATATCTTGATGCTCATTTCAGTGGGTATAGTGTCAGGTGTAGTCTTCCATGCTGCTTGAATTAGAAAGATGTGACACTTCTGCTCATTCTCTCACCTGCCTGTAACTGAAGACTACTGCACTTTACGATGTGATATCTGTACTCTGTTTTTACACAAAATATAATTTCATGGCTGTAAAAAGTAGCAATAATTACATTTTATATGGCACCACTTATCCTAACTCTTTTGAAAAATTCTTCACACCTTTTAAACAAGTATGTTTAAGACACCTGGTGTTCTTTCTACTGGTGAGAGGAGGCAGAGGTTTGCATGAGGGGAAGGAGTGAGTTCCTGGGTTTCTGTGGAAATATGGCAAGCCCTGAGGCTGGGCATGCTTTCCTCTCACTGTTGTTACAACACAGCTTATGACCTTTACACATGTTATTGGTAGAAAGCTACCTTATGGGTATGGTGGAGCTCGTATCAGGTGCTCCGAGGAGTTCCTGCCGAACTTAAACCCAATGACAAGCCATAACAGTTTGTGAAAACCAGAGGGTAGAAGGATACTAATACAGTGGGCGTAAGAATTGTGGCTGTCAGGACATAGAGGAAGCAGATCCTGAATCTTGACTGCTGTAACGAATTGCATCACCCGGTGCCTAACAATAATGACTACTTTTCGAAGTCCTTTGTTAGAGGGGGCCCCCATCAGAAAAGAAAGGAGATCTTGTTCAGCCAATCCTTTAATGACTATGTCTGTCTGTATGCATTTGGGGGAAAGAGAGGGTCATATAGCCAGATGAATTTTAACAGAAGGTCTTTGTGTTAAGTATGTGGGCATTAAGAAATAAATATCTTTTAAATCAGTTCTCAAGAAAAAAGTGAAGTTACAGGGAAAAAAAAACTAGAGCGATATTTTGTTCTGTATCGTGGTTACTTTGTAGTAAATATTCAGAGGATGGTACTTCAAACTTATCTCCATCTTTTCAAACCTATTTCTGGTTAAATTTTAATCAAAAGAGGTTGTTCAGCTGCATGTGTAAGACAGTAAATACATTTAGAAAGGCTGAATTATGAGGAATTCTGTTCACTGACTTGTCTTCATCATGTGTAGAGGTTATTTGGAGTTGTATAAAAATTCAACAGTTTAATATTTCTTAGTTCTTTATTTCTCAGAGCACCAAAATGAGAAGACATAGTCCTTCATTTATGCAAACTGAATAGCATTGGTAATTGGATACTTGAGGATTTAGGATCTGTTTGCTGTTTTATAGCACTGTCATATAAATGAACTCGTATAGTCATATAAAATCTAAAATTCATATAAATCCATATAAACTAATTTATAATTTATTCTCCTAGTCTGTGATGACCTGATCAGCTGCAGCATTTGAAAGTTCTGCACATTTGTGATTTATACAATTCCATCCTGCTGAAAAAGCAGGGCTTTAATTGCCTTTTGTGAAGAATTCTGCCAACAGGGAAATATAGCCTCGTTCCTTCATTTGCAGCCAGAAACTGCTTACTTTCGTAGCTCTGAAGTTTCTACAGACTTCATATTTACCTAAAATACATTTGCTTTAGTTCTTTTTAATGTCTAAAAAAATTAACACAGACTTGAAGACTAGTTTTCGCCCCTTTGACAAAGGAGTTTGGCTGTTATGCTTATAGTTTCTGTACTTTTTAAGAACTGTTAAATATATAATGCTACAACATTTATCTGCCTGCATGTGTGTACAACTTGTAAATAATTTAATGTTTTATTTTACCACTTGGCCTCTTCACATAACTCTAAACTGAGGAAGATAAATTCTGCTAAATTATTAATTCACTGGGAAATTGAAACAACCGATATAAAACTAAGCACTGAAAATGGTTCACTTTTTCTCTGTGGGAATCAAAGCAGTGAACTCAATGGATAAAAGTGAGGGAGCTAAATGGACAAGATGGTCATAGAATAACTTAGATTGGAAAGGACTTCTGTGATGTCATCAAGTCCAACCACCAGCTCAAAGCCGAACTGTTTATTATGGATATGCTTAGTTGACTCTCAAATGCCTCCAAGGATGGAGATGTTCTAGAAGGAGACGTTTCAGGAGCCTCCTGCATCTTTGGGTACATGGGCAGGGTACATGGGACCTGTTGCCTAGCTGGCTGCTGGAATTTGGTGACAGCCTGCAGTGTTAAAAATTTCCCCCTAGCTAAAACCTTTGCAGCAAAGCATACATGCACTTCAGTGCCATTGTGGCAGAGCAAAAAATTTTGCTGTTCTCTATAAATGTATCTTTAATAGATCAAAACTGAGTGATCTTATGAAGGCTTCTAGGTCTTACTTCTTAAAATGATCTGGATTTGTTAATATTTCTATTCAGATATAAACTATGATTTTATTTTTTTTTAGTATGTCTAGCCTTTTTCTTAATAACTTCCATACTAACAATGTTATTTCCCACAGTGTTTTCATGCTGTATGGCTATGTCAAGAGGAGCCATGATTTAATCACTGACTATACTTCATATATTTAATTCACTAAATCTTCACTGACTTTCAACACATTTTTATGTAATAATTTATTTGGAGATTGTAACTCCAATGACACGTTTACCCATTGTGCATTTATTTGGGTTCTAAGAGTATAGCCATAAATAGTAATCAGTAGTACTGCTTTATTAAATCATGTGAAGATCTCTGCTGAAGAATCCAAAAGAGACAAGCACAGCTTGCAGTACTCATTTTAGGACATGATCATTAAACAGTATGCCCAACCTGGAAATCAATAGATATTTATAATTTCAGCAGCTTCCCACATGCCTCATTGCTTGTCAGGGTTGTTGACTTCTTCACACAGGAGCCACATCGTGTGTCCATGTCCTGCTTATCCTACCTGGAGCATATCCATGTATAATTCACCATGTGTGCACAAGTGCAAATGACCCAAGGAAGCAAGATGAAGAAGTTACTGGAAGAGTTACTGGAATCCTTGCTTTGGCAGCAGTACGGAGTCAGGTCAAACAAAGTGCCTGTGTGATTGTGGCTGTATTCAGTGTTAGTTCTTGCTGATAAAACACTATAGATGGAATGAGTTTTTCAGTCTTTCCAAGAATTACAGCCACAGTAACCATGCATCGTACAGGGTTTTTTTGTTTTGGTTTGTGGTTTGGTTTTTTTTAAGTTTTCAGAAGGAAATTGTCTATCCATTCTTAGTTGTCAAAGAGCTTTTCATTTTTAAACTTAAACACAAACTTATCCTAATCCTTTGCAGTTTCAAATGGTGTAAAGACCCTTGGTCTCTCTCTCACTATCTGTATAGATCTATTTTCTCAAATGTCTTCAATTATGATTGTGTAATTGAAATATGCCTATTAGAACTGTCTAGCTGATAAGCAGAATGAGGCAAACTATGAGCAGACTAAAACTTTGACTGTCTAGTAAACTGGCGGGTGTCCCACCAAGTAACTCGCTTCATCCCTGTTCAATTAAGTATGCTTATCTGTATATGGGGAAAATCTCATTTTGCTGGAGGCCTACATGAGCAATCATCAAAATGAGCAGTTTGTAAATTTTTTGTGTTCATTAATATTATGAAAATCTCATTCCTTCTCCAAACACTTAATGTGATTTATCACTCCTTTACCCCTATGGCCATGTCAGAGAGTTGCAGTAGAAAACCTACTGTGCTGCATCATAACAATACCCAGAGAAAAATTGTATTAGATTCTTACAGCCTATAGATTTTTACAGCATTTCTGAAAGGTCCCTTAGAGGTATTACTTATAGCAGCATACCAGCTTTGTGAAGTATTAATAGCACTGTTTCTTTTGTGCCGAGTGGATTACTGCCATCTAAGTTTGTAATTGGTGTTAACAGTGCATGCAGAAGGATTTCAAAGCAGCTACTCAACTGAAAACTCTTTTGCTTTATTAATACCCCATTCATGGAGGACTAAAGAAGGAGGATTGTGAAATGCGGAAAAGAATTAAAGTCTGACAGAGAAGACGTGAGAGCTGAGCACAGGATCCCTTGGGTCCAAAGCACATGGCAACAGAGAATAGTTTTCAGAGGAAGGAAATTATGACAGCAGAGACCAAAGCCTGAAAGTGTGTTTCTGGCCTGCAGTAGCACAGAAAGATTTTGTCACCTATTTATGTAGGTGCAGAACAGTCATTTTCTACTGCATGCATCAGATTATTGAGAATACAAGTTATTCCCAGGCCCCTCCCTGCTGGGAGCAGTCTAGATGCATGTATCTAGCAGCAGACTCTTCCATATTCCACATTCTGTAATTGCCGAAGGTGTTGTCTTCAGGAAAAGACCTGAAAATTACCTGTGTAATCATGGAGTTTGCAATGTCCTCAACCTCAGCAAAATCGGCCTTTGTGGACAATTGAGAAACATGTTCCTAAGGGGTGCAAAAGGTCGCTCTATCTTCTGTAGAGAAATTGGGGAAGCGCAGATTTCATTAGTGAGCTGATCACTAGTCTCAAATGTGGCAGACCGAGCTGAGGAAAGTGTCGTCGTTTAAGCCCAGGCCGTAAATTAGAACCACGCAGTCTACTTCCCTCCCCCACCCTTTCTTCCCCCTCCTGGAGGGACGGGGAGGAGAATCAAAAGAATGCAACTCCCACGGGTTGAGATAAGAACAGTCCAGTAACTAAGGTATAACACAAATCACTGCTGCTACCACCAGTAATAATAATGATAAGGGAAATAACAAGGGAAGAGAATACAACCGCTCACCGACCGGTACCTCGCCTCCACCTCGCAGTGATTCAGCCCTTCCGGGAACTCTCAGTTACATCCTGGGCATGACGTGCTGTGATATGGAATACCTCTTTGGCTAGTTTGGGTCAGGTGTCCTGTCCCTGCTTCCTCCCGGCTTCCCCTCCTCTCTGGCAGAGCATGAGGCTCAGAAAGTCCTTGGTCAGAGTAAACATTCTGACCAGCAACTGGAAACATCGGTTTTATCAGTACTGTCCCAGGCCAAAAGTCAAAAACACAGCGCTGCACCAGCTACTAAGAAGGAAAAAAAGTGACTACTACTGCTAAACCAGGACAGAAAGCAGTAGAATCTGGCCATAGTGTAAATGCATACAAACATCTTTTTCCTCTCTGGCTGCTTCTGCCAGAAGTCAGTTTGATGAGAAAGTACTGTGTACCTGCTGTAGTAGTTAAAAGATACAACATTTGAACTATAACTCTCTTTTGAGGATAATTCAAGTATTCGTAAATCCTACAAGAGTTCTTTCAGCATCAAATTTTGTCTTTCTCTTCCCCAGCTAATTCTGCCCAGAGTTGTTTGCTGGCAAGTCAGTTGCTGTTGCTGACTGCATGTATTACTAATTTTTGTATGTTTATATGTATTTATGTAGATCTGTATAGATATATGTATACACACACAGATGCAGGTGATTTTTTGAGCAGAGCTTCCACTAGCATAACTTAAAGTGTAAAGGAAAGTACTTACCACAGCCCTTTAATTTGATTATTATTTATATAGATGTATCTGGAGTGTGATGGGAATGACCACTATGACCCAGGGTGTTCATGCGGGGAATGGCCAATGTGCTTGAAACTGTAGTATCTTTATGGGACATTGCAAACTAAAACTATTTGATAAACCAAATTAAGCCACTTCTTTTGCTGCCAATTGTTTTATCTGGTTTACATCAGTAGCTTCTCCTGGCAGTGACTCACATGGTGCAGTCGCAGGTATGCAGTGACATTGAAGGTCTCTCATCGCTTTCGTTCTCCTTCTCTTGCTGCAAAAATCCCTTCTACAGGCCCACCACCTACCATGGTCATCCTCCTCCCTTGCGTTGTGCTCACAGCAGCAGCAGTCGGGTGCTGAACACAGAGCTGAGATTGTGTGGTTGGGCAAAAGCTTGGAGCTATAGCAAGCATAGGACTGAAATAATTCCCAGGAGCTTCCTAATCTGAACAGATTCGTGTTCTTACATGCTTCCACTTCTGTCCAAAAAGGTAGGCATCAGTCCTCGGACAAACCTGCTCAATCCCAACCGGCACTTGTCATCTCTCATTTCATTTTACCTAACAGAATTTAAGTAAAGGAGTGAACCGGTGGTGGCAGATGCTTAATTAGCTCCAATGTCATAGTAGCTTTTACCTGCAGCTTTGGATTGGCACTAGGTGCTAATCAGGCTTTTCCCATGTTCTGGCCTCCTGGTCTTTACCAGCATCAGTGCAGTTTCCTTACTTTTTCCCCCAACATCTCTGAAGTTTTGAAATCGATTGCTAGTTGCCTTCAGAAGTTAAAGGACCTACATTAAAGGACAAAGTAGAAGTGCTGTCTTGTTAGATGTTAACCTTACTTTGCCTGGCTGGTCATAAAGAGCTGTTCTCCTCTAGTTATTCCTTTGATCCATTGTGACTTTCTAAGTATTTTCTAACACTGATGGTGGAGGAACTTGTTCTCTTGGAGATAGGTCAAATTTATTGCTGAGCCTCAGGAAATTCAGACATGGAATATAAGATTACTTAAATTAGAGGGATAGATGTTAGGCTTTAAAAGCTTTTTGTTATCTTGACAATTAAATATTAACTCTTGCAGAATATTGAAACTCTAATGTCTTGCAATTCTTGTTTCTTATTGTACATTTAAATTATTAAATGCTCTGTATTGATTTTTAGGCTTTAAATTTTTTTTTTTTTTGAGATTGGTTTAAAAAAGACTAGCAGCTGTGGTTCTGCAGCATAATGTGCAAGTATAAATAGAATGCAAGCTGTCCATTTATCTCAGTCCTAATCTACTTATATTCAGCTGATGCTTATTACAATCATGGTTTGTCTCTCAGCAGACATATTCAGTTAGGATTAAACTTGGACAACTAACCTAATTCACTCTTGTAACTTAATTCAGGTCTTCTGTGTAGATTTCTCGTGAAACTAAATTAATCTTTTAGCTCCTAATCTTTCAGTATCAAAATATTGAGAATGTTTGTCACTGTCTATGTTTTGGGGAACTACTGAGTTTGTTTTAATAGCTTTTAGATTTACCAGGATATATATTCATTCATATCTATTTCTGAGATTTCTCTCCAATCCAGCTTCTCCTTATATGTTATGGTACTTTATGAAATGTTATTTCAGTTCACAAATTCTCTAAATTGCACTATGGAAGACCCTTCTAAACTTTTTGTTAGAGAGAATGTTCTGATAAAATAGCCTGAAAGTGAAATATAAGCACACCTAGCCAATTCTAAAAAGTATATTTATATTTATCTCATATATTATATGAGATTTTATATTATATATTATATGAGATCTTATATTTATATTTATCTCATCTGTATTGAAAAAGGAAGATTTGTTCTTTTATTTAAAGAATACCAGAACATTCATGGAATAATTATTTATTTCTCAGGTTTTCAGACAGGTTTTCTCTCAACATTATCTCTCCACAAGAGCCCTGTGGAATTTGTGGATGTAAAAATATGAAGTTCTGTGTCTTTAACATATCAGCTACACTTTCTTTTTTGTTTAAAGCCTCTAGCTGACTCTTTGCTGTTTTAGCCTAGTGACTAGCCTCTGGCATGGATTAATCTTTATTAACTAATTTTTAATTTTAAAAATCAACACAAGTAACTTGCCATAATTAAATATCTATGTAGGGTTATAAGAAAGTTCAGGACTAGCCATAAACAACAATCAGTGCTACCTTGTTATAGTGTATGGGTGTTAAACTCTATAAAACACATTACATTTCAGATTAGAAGTAGCTTGTGTGTTATATTTCCATGTGTGCAAGAGGATCGTTTTGTTCAATAACATACCATAGTCCAATTTAGCTTTCTGCTCTGAACAACATAATTGTGTGCAGAGAAAATAGGTGAAGTATGCTTTAAACTGCAACATCTAAACAACATTTTGCTTTTCTTCCTCCTCATTTAATTTCCACTGTTATTGTGATTGTGCTGATGTTGAAAGATACACAGGCAACTTGTACCTTTTTGAAAAGACCATGAGATTTACCTTGTTTATACCCTTATATATTTGTTGTTTAGAATCTGGTCCAAGAAATAGTATTTTCTATGCTCAGCATATGTTCATATTATATGCAATTCCCCATATAGTTTTCATAACCTTTTATATTCTTCATGCAAAACCTGTCCTGCAGTCCTCTAGGTTTTTATCAGGGATGTAATGGCACTTCTGATACTGAAGAGCAGGAGCTCCTCCCTGCTGGAACTCCAGGGGAAAAGACCAGATGAGTGGTAGATACAGATCTCATAGGTGGATTACTGAGTGGTGTGTGCATGGTGGGATCTTGAAGTGCCAGGCATGAGAAGTGCCATGTTTTCTGATCTGAGAAATGCACTCTTTTCTCTAAAAAAATGGAGTTTACAATTAGGGAGAAACAGCAGCACCAGTGGCAGTAGCAGATCAGCAGATACAAAGAGTAACTTGTGTTGAGGAGTGAAGAAACACAGAAGAAACACAAAAGGACTGTACAGTTAGGAGGGATATGTGGTCCTTGTCATGGTTTAAGCCCAGGCCGTAAATTAGAACCACGCAGTCTACTTCCCTCCCCCACCCTTTCTTCCACCCGCTCCTGGAGGGACGGGGAAGAGAATCAAAACAGTGTAACTCCCACAAGCTGAGATAAGAACAGTCCAGTAACTAAGGTATAACACAAATCACTACTGCTACCACCAATAATAATAATGATAAGGGAAATAACAAGGGAAGAGAATACAACACCTCACCGACCGATACCTCGCCCCCACCCAGCAGTGATCCAGCCCTTCCAGGAACTCTCAGTTCTACATCCCAGGCATGACGTGCTATGGTATGGAATACCTCTTTGGCTAGTTTGGGTCAGGTGTCCTGTCCCTGCTTCCTCCCGGCTTCCCCTCCTCCCTGGCAGAGCATGAGACTCACAAAGTCCTTGGTTAGACTAAACATTCTGACCAGCAACTGGAAACATCGGTTTTATCAGTACTGTCCCAGGCCAAAAGTCAAAAACACAGCGCTGCACCAGCTGCTAAGAAGTAGAAAAAATGACTGCTGCTAAACCAGGGGAGTATCCACCCCTTATTCCATACCATTCACATCATGCTCAGATCCCACATTTTCAATATACCCTCACTCTCATCTCAGTGCACTGTTATCTTAGTGCACGGACCAATCCCTACAAAGCTGCTGAGTCCATTCGGTTCATGATGTTGGGCTTCATCTCTTGTAACAGTCTTTCAGAGCAAGAGAGGCTGTGTGCAGTGTTCACACTTGTGAATAACCTGGGCAATAGTGTCCATTGCTAAGTCCACCCCTCAATCATGAGTCCATTTCTATGTTGCATCTCTGCCCTGACGGCCTGAAGTGTCATGGGCCCATCAGGCTCAAAATAATTCACCCTCCCCTTCAGCAGTTTCTGCAACTTGTCGTCGGGGACTCCACACAGCTGCCTTCCATCTCCAACGCTTCCAAAGCACTGGAGGGGCCCAGTGGACCAGATACTTGCCCATAGTGTCCCACACACCCTGCCACTCATGACTGTCCAGCCTTGGGGAAAACCTCTTGGTCCTCCTATATCATCATCTAATCCTAGACAAGGCCCAAACCTGACTCTGCTTAACTCTCGGGATCCGACAAAATGGTCGAGGGTAGAACACACTCTGTGTGTGTGCCAACATGGTGATCCCCATCACAGTCAGCAGGCACGTCCCAAGGGTACCCAAAAGCCATTCAAAACCTTCAGAACTCTCAAATGATGCTGCTGTACTTGTCACTGGGGCTGGTGCAGCTGCTGTGCTTGCAGGCTCTCTCACCACCAGCTTCTCTTTTTCTGAGTCCAGCTCTTCCTCCTCTGCCTTGCTTCTTAAATGCTGCGTGGTCTCCTGCATCCTCCACTTGTCCCGGATGCTCGAGCCTGGACCCAGCCAGGGCTCCCAAAGGTGGTATCTTGCTCTCTGCATCCTCCTGGGGCTCATGGGGCTCGGCGGGTGACTGCTGGGGGATGTTCTTGGCCGCCGCGGGACTCGGCTCCTCCTCCGCCTCCTCCCGCTGCTCTGCAGCCGCCTCCTTCCTGGCCTCCAGCCCCGCTCCCGCCACCGCTTGGTCCCCAGGGCCGCTCTCCCGGGCCGCTTCAGCCGCCACCGGCTCCCAGGGCCGCTCCCGGGAAATGAAGCATGGATAAAATAAAACCTATTTCATTGCCACAATTTTATTGATTCTATCAGGCTGTCTGCAGTCATTTAAAGATAATTGTGGAGGTGTTACCCATTGAATGTGATGTGAAAGAAGAGATAGGTACAGTCTAGTTTATTCTGGCAACCAATACTCAAAGAATATTACTGTCTTTAAACTGCTATGTAATTTGCTGATACATACAGAGCAGAGAAAAAATCCTTCTAATAGGAGCTTTTCTTATAGTAATGCCAACGGCAAAGGAAAATATTCAGATTATTTTCCTAGAGATAGAGGCTGCTTCTGTTTGGAAAACACTGCATTAGACCATCTGTTTCCTCTGATTGCACACCACCATAGCCATTGTTGTGATTAATTTCTTTGCTTCTAGGCACAAATTTGAGTACTCGAAAGAAGATTAAAAGCTTGTTTTGCGGACAGGGATGTAGCTAATGGCTGGCTTTCAGTAGGATTGTGTGTACTTAACAACTTTACAACTCAAGTCATCAATCTTCTGCTTGTAGCTGATATATGAAGAAAGCAAGGAGAACGTCCTTTGCTTTATTGTAATAATCCTTGGCACAAATTGTTGGTGAGGTTTCCACAGTGTGCCACAAGCATCACCACACTTTCAAAACACCACTGGGACAAAGAGTCACTTTTCATAGAATCATAGAATCATTTGGGTTGGAAAAGACCTTAAAGATCAAGTCCCGCTGTTAACCTACCACTGGCAAGTCCACCACTAAAACATGGCCTCAAGTGCCACATCTACACATCTTTTAAATACCTCCAGGGATGGTGACTCCACCTTCCCTGGGCAGCCTGTTCCAATGTTTGACAACCCTTTCAGTGAAGTTTTTCCGAATATCCAGTCTAAACCTCCCGTAGCACAAATTGAGGTCATTTCCTCTTGTCTAGTCTACCTCAAGCTGGTGGCTTGGCTGCTGGAAGATGTGTGGTTTCATCAGCATCCCACCCATTTGTCAGACGGGATCCTTTGGTCATGAGGCTGGTGTGGCTTAAAAGCCCCAAACAAGTAGTAGCTTGCTAGGCAGGAGGAAAGCCCTGATGGTTGGCAATCTGCCACAGGTCAGCAGCAAGGAACAGGCTGCAGTGTTGTCTCTGTGGATGCTACTGTTGTCCTGTTTCAAACCAGAACTGCTGCTTTGAGTCCCCCAGTGATGAGCAGCACAAACAAAATGTGGATTTTTGTCTAATATGGACACTACGTGTTACTTCAGTTCCTCTTTCGTTTAAATCCTGAGTATACAGTACAGTGGCAATGTGTACCATGGTGGTTTTCCACCACTAGGCTGTTCCCTACCTTCCTTCCTTCCTTTTAATTCCTGTATCACTTAAATAAACTTGGTAGGCCTTTGATTCAGGATGAATCAGTATGCAGTGGCCCATCTCCATAGTACAATGATTTTGGAAAACAAGTGGTATTTGTATGAAATACATCAATTCTTATTTATTTTGATACTTTCCTTGATCATCACATTTCAAGATTGTCACATTTGCCTGTGATTACATGTTTTAAGTTGAGCATTTTCCAGCTAAAATTGTAATGATTCTCCTCTGTTAACAAGGTATATTCAAACTAGTATTTGGTAATAAGTTATTTAATATTTACATCAGTGTGACTTACCTGCTTTCAGTGTAATAATTGGTACACCATATTTCAAAACATTTCTTCATTTTGATGTCTGTAATGGTGTATATTGGGGTTGTGGCTTATCTGTGGCCATACAGGACATAGTTAAACAGAATCGAGAGGAAAATGTTGACTGCCAAGTAAAGCAGCATTATCAGTTTCCTCTCTCCTGCATTGAAAGAGACAGGGGGAACAGACAGTGTAGGGTTTCCTGATATGTTTTAAGAAAGCCTGGGATTCATTTCCCCTCCCTTCCTTCCTATTAGCAGTTTGTTAACTCCCAGGAAGATTCAGGTTTTTCTTTATGAGACCTTTCTGCTTGCATGGTCTGGAAACTGGCTTTGCCTTTGAGAGGCTCGGTCCTCACTTCTGTGCAAGTGCAGGGGGAAGAAGAGAAGGTGAATTGATGGTGAGAGTCTGACTTAGCACAAACTGTAGAGGAGTTTCTAATGGAAAACACTGGCTACCAAAACAGTATTTTCTTCTAATTTGCTGGCATCAGCATAGCACTGGCCCCTGAGGAATACAGGATCCTTTATACCCAGAAGTACGAAATGCAGCAAGTGAGATTCTGCCTTCGGAGCACCGAGCTGTGAACTCCGTAAAGTTATAAGACAGACATTCGACTTGCCCTTCTTCAGGAGAAACCTCAGAACCTGAGAAACCTCAGAACCTGAGAAACCTCTCTTTGCAACAACTGATCATCCCTCACATTAAGGAGAAGAATGCGAACATGGAGGTGATAGTAACCAGCTGCTTGGGATGAGCAGTGGCTTTGTATCACTGTGCATGGCTGGAGTGCACTAACAAACTGGATGTTTTGTGGGGGCTTTTTTTTCTTCACCAGGATCAGCACAGGGCTGCCAGTTTGGCTACACTAATTCTGGATGAAACATTGAAAACCAGATGGTTTCATGCTTGCTTTTTTTTTTTTTTAAACTTCATCTGCTAAGTCTGATCTGCCTACGTGAGAAGCCGTGCCTCATTTATTCGTACTGGTCACACTGAAAGCAGGCTGAAAGCTGTGGCAAGATGTCCCGTCATCTGCTGAGTGCAGAATGCTAGAAACTAAAAGGGTCTCGCAGCTTCCTGTAGAAACTATTTCAGCATTTTCAGTCCATTAACTACCACTGATTTTTTTCTGTCTAGTAAAACCTAGGTATTGGTTTCTGAGGGAAAGCACATACAGTACAAATAACCTCACTGAACCCATTTCCAACTCTTTAAATCTGCACCCTATTTTTATCTCTTTTGGTAGCATTTGAATTTCACAATTTTATGTTCCATTGACTTTTAAAAACCAAAATCAGAGTATCTTTCAGTGTGTTGGAAGAGTGTAATTCTGAAGAGCTGATTTTTTTGTTTCTTTTGGTGAAGATACAGGGATACGCATCCATGTCTCAACGTCGCCTTTTAAGGGAAGGACATGAAAGTCATTTTAGGACCCTACCAAGATTCATCCAAATCTTTCATGGCAGACGACACTTACGAAATAACCCACGACAAATATGCTCTGGTGAGGTTAATGGATAGGTGATCCTATAGTGTGATTTATATCTACATAGTATGCTGCACTTAAATTTAAGCATTGTGTGAGGTGAAAATAATCCGTAAGTAGCCTAGTATTTGTGTTACTGATTTTCTCAGCTGATGTAAATTGCAGGAATGAGTATTTTTTCTCAAAGCATACTCATGTAGGGATTGGCAAGTGTTACAGTTAAAAAAATATATATCTTTGTCCTTATTAGATATTATTTGTGGATAATGATTACCTTCTGTCACTAGTACTAACTGGAGAAAACCATAATATCTTGGTTTTCCTCACACTTCAGGTGTATGGTCTAACACAGATTTGAATGCTTTACAGCAACCATCCCTTGAAACTCTAGAAAAACTTCACTGAGTGCTCAGCTCTTAAAAAAATTTAACTAATTACACAAAAAATATTTTAAACAGTACTCAAAAAATCAAGGAGCCTCTGTAAGTGTAATGTACTAAATTTACTTTTCAATCTCAAAGTTTGTTTCATAGGGTGTGTGGTGTAATTATATGTTAGTATGACTGATAATTATATGATTTTTGTGTTTAGTAAAGCTACTAAATTTTAGGATTTTTTTCTGAAATAGGTTAACCCTAACTGGCTGATACAAGTTTAGATTTTTCAATAATTAATTAGTCCTTTTTTAGCTATATGCACAATGACTTAGTATGGTTTTTCTAAAAAGAAAAAAAAATAGGAAGAAAAAAAATGCCTCTCTGGTGGTCGCTTTCGTTCATGCCTTCTTTGGTACTGTGCTCACTGAGTCTTTTGCCATCTATTTTGCTTGAAATGAAAATTGCAAGGGGTTTTTTTAGAACCTTTTTTTTTTTCATAACCTCTAAAATGTAAAGTTTTCATGTAAAATGTAAAGTGCCTGACTTACCAGTTCTGAGCATGCATGAGGTCAAGGTCTGGTACCTTGAGGAATGCTAACTAATAAATTATCAAAAATTAACAATGAATTCTATTCAGCTCAAATGAGAGAAAGTTTTTATGTTAATTACTGTTAACCACTGTAAAGAAAAATCAGGAAAAAATTAGTAATATTTTAAACACATGGGATGCAGTCTTACAAAGCGAAGCAAAACAAGGCCTCCTCAAATTTCAGTCTTACCTTCTTGTAGGATTCAACCATCACTTGGTAGTAATCACAGTGCAGTCAGGTTCAAGGTGCAACCATAAAAGTTAACCACTTGCACCAGTTATTTTATAACATATATATACTTAAAAGTTTTGGGTGCCTTCTGGCCATTCATGAATGGATTAGAGCTAATTCCAAGTATAGACAAAGCCCTGACTGCATGAGTGAACACCACAGATTTAATATATTGAACACATTCCAACATAGATAGTTTTCCTCATTTTAGCCTTATTTCCTTCAAACTCGGATCCTTAATATAAATCTTATAATTCTGTTCAGCCATCTCTTACTTACAGGTTCCTTTCACTATATATAGGTGTGTATAGTCAGAAAACTGTGTGTTTCTGTCGGAAGCTGTCTGTCTTCTCTCCCACCCATCTTTATTATTCCTAAACTCCTTTTGATTGTGTTGCAGCCTTTTCTGTTTGAAGTCTTCAAGTATGCAAAAATTCTGTTTCCTTTTCTTCCTGTTACCCGTTTTATGTTGACAGTAGGAAAGCAATTATATGCTTCTAATGTTAACCTTATATATCCAGTAAGAATTATTCCATTGTTTCAGTCAAAGGCGTTTTCTGGCCTTTTGGACTGATAAGAGTTTTCCCACCTTCCTGGTAGCAGACCTCAGTTAACATTCAGTGGCACTTCCAGACCATGTATTACACAAAAGGTGGATCAAGGGTTTGCATTGTGGAAGGGGAAAGGTACTGCAGCCTGGGAACATTTCTGTCCTGTAGCTATGCTGAGTAAAATTACAATTTTGGCAAGTATGTATCTCTAAAGTAAATGCGTTTGTGATTCTGTAAATCCCATGATGCATGCATCTCTCTTCTTGTGGCAAACTTAAGCGACTCTGTCCTGTTGTCCCAGGTCTTACAGAGCTTTGTTCTCTCTTCATTAGCATCTCTGGAAATTGCCAAGAGGAAGTTTGCACACTGTCATGTCACCCTTTCCCTGCATGTGAAGATCTTTAATGTGGACTATAGAAATCTTTACATGAGCAGGTACCAGGTGCTGTGTGGTCCTTCCTGCCTGGGCAGGCAGGGCTCAGGCTGATACCCAAGGCTTATGTGAGGCAGCATCATGGTTTATGCATCCATTCCTGACCGTACTACTTCTGTGTGCTTCTGCATCTTCAACTGCAGGCACATGGGACAGCAGTTGTACAGTTTGTGGCAGATTTTAGCCCTTGAAAGCCGTGGCTTAAGCCGTCTTCTGTGAGGGCACCTATCCTCCCATCAGCAGGGGAGATTTCCCAGGCTCCTGACCTGCTTTGGCCCTTTGTGATGGGCTTCCTGGCATGGTGCTCACAGACCGTCCTTTGAGATTCTCCCTCTTCTCCCTTTTGCCTAAGCAAACAGGAACACTAGGTCAGCTTGAACCCAAAGCTGCAAAACAAGTCTGGCAAGTGGAGACTTCAGAGAAATCCGTCTTCAGTCTGTGCTGCACTTAGTATGGACAGGGAGTATCTTTGGAGGCATCCTATAGTCTTCATCTTCACACGGGATTCAGGGTGCTTTTCCGATGAAGATGACTGAAGGTCTGTAGTGGTTTGCTTTTGCATGTATGCTCTAGGCATGTAATGAATCTATAGATGAGGAGATTGTCTGTGTCCCAGGGTTCTTCCAATTCTATCCAGAGAAGTTCTGTGACAAGGTATAGTGAGGCAGCACTCTAATGTGGGTGTCTAATACTAATAGACTTCTGTAGTGAAATAATCAGATAAAACTTGGTTAATCCTCAACCTGGGTAATCCAATACAAATTGTAAAGAGGGATCTAGAGGAAGAGCATTCTTGAATGTTTTGTGTCTGCTAAGGGGGTGGCGTTGTTCATCTTCCCTTAGAGTTCTATGAGTATTTCTGTTGGATATTGGGCATTCTTGTATGGGGAGAGAGTGCTAGCTTTACAGGCAGGATAGAAGAATATATGAATGCAGGAAATGTCAGATTGAGCACAGGAATATAGCAGACATACTTAACTAGCTGAAGGCTTCAACATAGCAAAAGCCTGCCTGGAGCCTGTGTAAATGCTGAGATTTCTGATCAGTGTTAAAGTCTGCCACTACACCTTTATTACTGTTAGTTCCCATTCTAGATAAATCTAGGTGTGTAAGGCTGTGTTTATTGTTTTGCTGTATTCACACCTTCATTTGCTGGCTGGATAAATATGTTGAAAAGGGATTTATTTGAAATTTGAGGTTTCCACTCTTGAGGCTTCCATTACCTGGAAATGACCTTGCACTTTTTCTAGCAGAAAGTTGAAGAGAGTTGGGTGTGAATCCATTGCAGAGGTGATAAACTGCATCAAAACATTAAACCTGTGAGTGAGCAATTCAGTACAACTGGCTCTTGATAGTGTTGTGAATATCTGCATGAAAAACAGTTTTGCTTTGCCTTGTTAAAGCCTAACATGAGTGAATATATGCTTAGGGCTTCAGCCTATAGCCTAGATATACTGTATCAGACACTGGGTATATCAGCAGTCTGTAAATATTCAGGGTGGTGACATGAGGGGAAAACACTATAATTAAAGAGATAATTACAAGAACAGTGGCATTACTAGGGGAAAATACATTTGTAAAGTCATCTTGTGACACCTGTTGCATTTATGGAACAAAGTTCAATTTAACATGAAAGCTCTTACCTTCTCGGGGTAGTTTGTTCTGAGCCGAGGAAGGGAAAAGTGAACATTTTTTATTTCTGATGATGAATCATAGAAGAATTTCTGTAGCAGAAATGAAGAGCTATTATTTTTTCTCAGAATGGTGTTCATGGCTGGATTTTGTGGCACAGGGTAAGTTGGCTTAATTTTATGACTCCTAGATCTTGTAAATGTAAACAGACTTGTACAGTCTGCTAAGTCAGGGGCATATAAGGTGTGTGGCTGGGGACTGTGTTCTGGAAGCATTCTGGACTGCATGTTTTGTATGTGCCAAAAAAGCATGTATTTCAAGAGTCAGTGTCAATTTTGCTAACTCGTTGATTCTTGAAAATACACACATTACTGGAAGAGGCTGGATAGTGAGTGGTAGAGTTTGGATTTTTATTTTAAATCCTCTTTTCCAAAGGAAGTAAAGTGTTAGATATTTTAGGATCTAATTTTTCATATATGGTTTTTACAGAACTTTCTTTCCTTTCAAATAGCACTCCTCCAAACTTGTTACCATGTAGTATCTGTGATGTGCTTAAATGATTTATTTGGCTCAGACAAGTTACTCAGTGAAAAGTGAGCACATCAGCAAAACCAGTCACAGCTGACATCCTTCCAAAGCCAGAAAAGTTCATAGGCAGTATATTCATCAAGAGGAAGCTGCTGATACAGAAATCAGTTTCACAGCATTATCACACAATTTTGTACGGCAATTTCTGCTGCTGGAATGTATTTAGTATATGTTTTCTAATAAGGAGGTTGTTACTTTCAGAGGTACCAGTTCTCGTAACATGGCAAATGTTTAAATTCCTTCACTTCAGTGTCTGTATTGACTGTTCTATAAAACTGAAGGACCCCAGCCTGCTTTTCTAACTTCTTTTTTCCTGAAATTTTCAATACTTTGGGGGAGGGGGGTTTAATAAATTTAAAATCTTTATTCTTTGTGTTAAAAAGTAAAAGTGAAGGAAATGTATGGTTTGAGAGATGTATTTTACAATTGTGTTAAGATGCATACTGTGATGGAAAGTAGAAATATCTAAAATAGATGACATTATCAGCAGATTTCTGAGAGTGGTCCCACTCAAGATCGCTGAAATTGCTTAATATTTCCCATTTCTTGTGTTAAGAAGTTATTTTAATTCCTTTTTAAACAACATAAAATTATAATATTCTAAATTAAAATGTTATAAAAGTTACTATTTAAAAATTTTGGTGACTTAATTTGGGGGGAAAATATTATTTCTCCAGCTGTGTGCCTTATAATAGGAATATGCAGACTCTGAGATACTGATAAACAGGCCACCATTTTATTCCCCTGGATGATGGTTCCTTCAAGAAAACAAGAACTTTGAAGAATCTTTCAAATTAGAGGGAAAGCCACACCGACAGAATTAGAGCCAATGCAAGACCTTGCCTCTAGGCTCCTGTTCCACCAGATCCATTGACTCTAAATTCCTTGAACCTGCTTTCTTGCCCCTTGGACCTCCCCAACCTCTGCCTCTGATTTTTTCACTGCCCGTTTCCTAAGATTTACTCTGCCTGAGGATTCTTACAAAGAACAGCCCTTTTCTAAGGGTGATTGTCCTGTGACATTAAGGTTTATATATGTCAATGAAGGAAAGAAATGTCAAAAATTATTCTGTTACTTCAATATATGTAAATGAATCATCAGAAAACAAAATCTGACTGTGTCTGTGACTTTTGAAATGAAAAAATGTTTTCCTGGCAATTAGTGCTATTTGAGAAGCCCATCTAATTAGAGGCTGTAGCATAAATGGCATTAATGCGATAGTATGTGGAGAGTTAGTAGGAATTTAATTTTTCCTGCTTTTATGGTGGCTGAAGAATATATGAAAAAATAATGCAATAGCAAAAAAATAAAAAAGAACTTAAGTTACCCTGATAAATAAGCAGGGATACTTTGCTTCAATAATTTAGAGTAAAAATGCCTTACTATTCTTATAGCATGCTTTTGCTTTCCCATAGGGAGAATTGTCAACAAGAAGGTATTTATTCTCTGGGCAGAACCAGTCTGGAGTCAGGATGTAACTTTATTTACTCTCTTTATCTTTTTCATTGTTCTTTCAAGAACTTTCCAGTGTCATGTGCTGTTGCAATCTGCTTAGCTGTACTGAAGTCATGCTTAATAAGAAGGCCTGCACTACTTCCTTTTACTGTGCATGCTTGTGCTGTTTAAAAAAAATCCCACATCATCTTCAAATTAACCTTGAAGGTTAAGCTAATCTGAAAAGATTGAACATACATGGTCTTGTGGTAAACCACACTAAGTTAAAAGGACCAAAGCTTATTCTAAGATTTCCACCACTTCCTGATTGAAGCTAGCTCTTGTATTTATTTATTTATTTTATCTTATTTCAGAGCCACTACTTCTTCCAAAGCAGGAAGCGAAGATAAACGGAACTTTTACGTGTTTCATTTCTTGCTCGGTGATTAAAAAAAAACAAAACAAGAGAGATTCTATTTTAGTCATCAGTCAATCCAAGCTCACACACAACTGTTTCTTGCACTTTGACTCAAATATGGCATAAAACCTTTCTCGATCTTGTTGGTTGGTGTTTTTTCTGAAAGTAATGGGCAGGGACTGCTTATGAGAGTCTTAGTTACTCTTAGGTACTAAAGAGATGACAACTCTTCTTTAGTACCTGCCAGCAGTCTTTGGTGTCATTGACAGTGAGTTTGTCAACTTGCAAACGATTTGGGGTGAGGGACCAAACTGTTTAATAGGCTCATTCTTTCCTTTTGGAGTGAGGCCAAAGAACTAACTGGAGGACCCTATGGGAATCTTCTGTAGGAGCTACTGCTTCTTATCCTTTCTTAACCCCAGGTGGAAAAATGTGAGACTTTTCCACCTGTATTGCTGTCAGCATGCAGTGAATCTCAGCCTCATCTAATTATTTTAATCAGACTTATACTTATTTCTCATTTCAAGGTTTCTATTCAATTTTGGAATTTTTGTAGAAGCCACAAAGAAAGTGAGTCCAGGGACCAAGTCAGAAGAAGACCTTGAAGGGCTCAGTGGAAATAAGTTGTAGTTGTCTTCTACTAAGGAGTTTTGTCCACTTAGCAAACAGGTATTAGTTGGTGGGGCAGTTGGGAGAGAATGATCTTGTAATTTCAGATGTGACTCATTAGTCAAGAGCATACTTTTAAAAAATTGTGACTAGTAGAAATCTAGTGACAATTTATCTTAGATTTGTCCTGAATTACAGTAACTCTTGTGATTTGTGAATTGCCTACAGTAATCTTAGTCTGGATGGGGCTGTATTCTGAAAATCATTAGGAGTTTCAGATGCAGTCTTAAATAGTTGCTTCATTGCATTAGTCATGAGTAGTTCCCTGAATGATTCCACCTTCTGATTTACTTCTCTGAGAAATCACTTTAGAAGTCTCCACAGTATGTGACATGTTGTTTATATGAATATATGTTAGAGGGATAGTTGAAGAACTGGACACATGTCCTTTGGCTTTTGGGGAAGGAGCTACTTGCTTTTAAGGCTTTTATGTGAAGGAGAGATGTAATGTGTATTTCCCTCCTTTTTGTGTTCTAGGTGAGAGTCATAAGCTTTCATGAAATGCAGCCAACTTGTTTCATGCAGTGAGCCTGTGGATCAGAATTACTCTTTAATTCCTAAGCCTTTATGATTAAAAAATAAGCATCTTCTCTGTTTTAGCCAAACACCCAATTCTTACCATCTTTGATGGATTCTGAAGGTGTATGTGAGAAAATGGATAGGGTCAGTTATTTTTAAGGAGAGATAGCATCTGAAATCAAGAATTCAAGATACTGCCTTCATCCTTTTACATTAGAGAAGTTTTACCTTTCCAATACTGTGTGTCGAAGTTTGTTTTTGAAACAGAAACTCAAAACATGTCCTTCTTGGGAGTCCAAAACCACACAGCTCTTCTTCATCTCGCTTTCAAACTCTCTAGCTTCTACCATCTAAACCTCTAGGATTCTAGTAATGTGTTCAAACATTTTAACAGGACTGTGCATTTGGGGCACAGATAATATTTTGCTATCTATCTCTGTATCATCTACCACAATGGCTATCAAAGATTATTTAAGGGCTTCAGGTGCAAGTACAGGTGGTGTCTACTACCTTGTTTAGGGTAACCTTTTCAACTTTTGACTGATGATATTTGACCTTGGTTCCTTCTCTGATTTTTTCCTGACTTCCAGCTATTGAAAATTATGTTCTTTATCTGCAAGGTAAGCTCTAATAATATTTTTTGCAGATGTTGTCATGTGACTTTACAAAGTTATTTTAGGGCTAGATTCCTTGGGGGGGGGGGCAGGAGGAATCAATCTACTGAGTTTTTTGAGTGTTTCCCTGTGTAATTAGAAGTTTTTTCAAAGTTGATAAGAAAAATTCTCTAACATCAGTAAAATGAAAACATTTTATGCTATGCTTTGCTTACAGAAATATGTGGATTTTTACTTGGATCAGATAAGACGTGACAGCCTCCAAATGCACGTGCCGAATAATGATAAAGAGAGATAACTTAGTATTTCATTAAAAGATGCCTCCTTTGAGCGAATGAGGTATATACACTGATTGTGAAGTCTTGTAATGCTTCACACATGAAACAGTTTGTAGACACAACAAAATGCTATGTAGGAGAAAAGAGATCAGAGATATAAAACATAGATTTAGTAATCTTTTAAATGAAGCAGCCAGACAAAATGCATATTTAAGATAGCCTAAGGGAAGATTGCTGTTTTTTCTCTGAGTGTGACTGGAACTTTTAAGGCTTACATTGTCAAACCTGCCTCAGTGGTGAGGCACTGGAACAGGTTGCACAGAAAAGCTGTGGCTGTCCCATTCCTGGCAGTATTCAAGGCCAGGTTGGATGGGGTTTTGAGCAACTGGTCTAGTGAAATGTGCCCCTGCCCACAGCAGAGGGGTTGGAACCAGATAACTTCCCAGAATGAGGCGTCCTGATCTGGTTAGCAATCTCCAAGGATGAGGAATGCGCATCCGCAGTTCAATGCAAAATCAACCTCTGCTGCCATTTCCACTGAAAGCATTAGAGGAAGTTTGATGGTACCAACCTTTAATATTAGAGCTTAAAAACATAAGAGCTGTCCTAGTGGCCCCAAACAAAGCCTGTTTCCTTCCCAAGGGAAGGACTTGAGGTTTTGGCCTCGCTTTTGAAATTTTGAATTTCTTTCAGTATTAAGTTGTCTAAATGCAGATCAGACTTTATGCAGAGAACTTCAGTTGTGTTTGAAAAACTTCTAAAGAGCCATCAGGTTTTGACGTGTCAGGAGATTGATTTGAGGATCATGCCCTTGGACTCAGGTAACAGCTTTCTCCCTGAAGTCACCTTTGGCAGTGAATCCGATACTGCCTTGAACAACTAGAATCTGTCTGGGGATTTGAGTATAAAGCTCTTGCAGTCACAGGAGTTATGGATCCTCCACCCAGTATTTTCCACTCTGGCATGCTTCCAGTATAAAAAAGAGAAAAGGCATTCCCAATCCCATTTTATCAGATGGTGTTTCAGCCACTAGGCCAATTTCAGGTCACCTCAGTTTAGCCCGCTTCAGTGTTCCAAAGTAACCCAGCATATTTTTCGGGAACAAGGAGTCATAAACAGCGTAATAACAACTGTTTTCCACATTAGATTGCTTCCTTCTCAGTTACGAAAACCTATTATTATTATTGTTTACATTTAAACAATGAGAATGCTCTGTCCCCTCTCTCCCTGTCCCAGCACATGCAACCTCAAACCCTTATGGTCCACAGGATTTTTATGGATGCTCTGTAGCACAGTAGTTGTAGTGCACTGCTGCCCCGAAGTCCCCTCTCCAAACAATGGGCTTGTTCACTCTTGAATAGTTTAAATTTCTAAAAAACAATTTCCTCTATGTGACTATGTTTATTTTAGAAAGGAAAAAACAGAGGTTGCTGTTGCTACCCGCAACAGTGCTTTAGAGACAGAAGGCATGTTTTAGAGTGTAATACCAAGAGTTATCCAAGCAAGGGGAGGCAATATGGTAAAAAACAATGCTTTAAGAACAGAGAAAACATGACAAAGCAGACTTTGGGTTACAGTTTGCCAAATTGTGGAGCACACCAGAAATATACAGATTAGCTTCTAATTTCTGCTGTTGCATAGGAGGCCATTTGTCTGTGTTTAGGCTTCAGGTGAAACCTCAGTTGCTGGTTTATAGCACCACACTCCATCTGAAGACCTACTTGCAAAAGGAGTATTTGCACAAGCTCTTATCACCTAACTGCTGGTGGCTGCACCTGTGCATCTTTAAATGCCTGTGAATCAACTCCAGCTGGGCTGGCTGAAGCTAAACACCAGTCAGCTGCCAGGAAGTGCCAGATGAATGCATGCTGCTTTTTTGGGCAAGTTGACAGAGTTGTGAGGCTTTTCCTTCCACTCAGGTACAGTGAGAGTTTCTTCCTTCTTGCCTGAAGAAAAAAAACATGGAAAAAACCCCAGTGAAATCAGGGGGTTTTGTTGTTGGTTTGTGGAGACTATTATATGCTCTTATTTGTAGCTGAGCTGCTAGTTCCTTTACTAGCTAACAAACTAGAGAGATTAACAGGAAGATGTAGATTGTTTTTTAGTGCTCTAAGAAATTATGTACATCTAACAGTAGGGACTTGAACACATCTCATATGTAAGCTGCACCAAATTTGTTCATAATGTGGAGAAACTTAGAAAAAAAGCCCTGGGAGCTGCTGGAAAATACCTCTAGAATGGAAGTGGAAAAAAAATGGAATATCTGGGGTCCCTTACACCTTGCTTGCCCAAGTGCTCTGAAGAAGTCTGTGCAGAATGTTTCTTAAAAAATATCTCATTACCTGCCCTGAAGTTCCCCTCCAAAATGTAGCACAGCAAGTAAATGCTCACTGGGGAGCGGGAATACTTGTGGTGTTACTTTGCTGTTGTTCTCTTTGACTGAGTGGTATCTTTGGTTCTTTGCTAAGCCTTTGAACTGGCTGGTTTTCTGTATTTGTTATCCTCCGTATTCTGTGTTTGGTGTCCTGGAAAGATGTCTATGTATTCATCACTGGCTAAGCTGCTATAGCGCGGGGATCAAAAGAGCAGTGGTCAACAGGAATGTGTTTGAGTAAGGGGAGATGGGGGCTCCTAGCAAAAGAAATAAAATCTGTCCTGTTGAAAAGACACTGTTAAATACTTCAAAGATTGGCTGCAGAATGAGACCTGAATTGAAGAGGCCCTACTTGCTGCCACCATAGTGCAGGGAACTACAAAGGATGCCCTCACCTTTGGTCCACTTGCCCTGTGCTTTTTCACTTTAGTGCAAATACAAGGGTAAGGGCTAAGTTAAAATTACATTGAACTAATCAGGTACACACTTGGTAAGGCAGGAGCTGTTGGGAACTAAGTACATGTTTTACAGAGGCAACAAGAGGAAGAAAAGAAAGAATGGCTGGGGATTGTCTGGGTTATCTCTTACTCCTTTGAGATTCATGGGCATTAGTTCAGCTGCTGCATGTGTCAGAACAAGTGGAATTTGCTCTTTGGCCTTTGTTTCATCCTTCTTTACGTCTTCATTCTTCTTATGGTAAGAAGAAACACAAAACTGTTTCAAATGCTTTTGAGGGTTGAGATGTTTACCCAGAGCTGCAAAAGGCAGGGAGTTGGCAAGTTTTGTTTTCTGTTAATTGCAAAATCCTGATCAGCAGAGGTGAAGGGGTGGATGTGATGGGTTGCCAAGTTTTTATGGGTCTTTCCTCCTTGTTAGTTAAAGCATAATTACATCTCTTGCATGGTGCATCTATTGTTGTTGTTCATCTCAAAATAGTGGGAAGGGTTTTGAGGTGAGCTGAAAGATCCTGCCTTCTGAAGTTCGAGGCTAATGCTAGTAAACTGCCCTTGGCAGGGGAGTGGTTTTATTGTTTGAATGCACAACCCTGCCTGAACTGTAACACCTGGCCAAAGTAAATACAGTATAATGGGGCAAGTAGCAATATTTAATGTGGAAAATAAAGGTAAAGCTGCTGTTGAAAAGCTTGTCTCTATACTGCTTTCATGAATGGGCCAGGAAGCAACCCAGGAAATTGGAAAAGAAGGAAAATATTTGTTGCTTTAGGTTGATTAAAATCTCGGGGGGCTTGCTGCTTTTTCAATCAGGTAAGGATATAGGTTTCCTGTTTGCTTCCTGGAGACTGGAAACAGGACACAGTTACAGCTGCTGTGCTGCAGTTGTTTATGGATATTACAGCCGCTCTTTGCAGGGTTAGATTTTTTTTTAAATAAAGTATTAATTAAAGGATCACTCCCTTTTTTTTAACAATACAATAATGTTTTCTTCAAGATCTTGTGTCTACAAAGTAAAAAAGGTCAAGTGTGATTGTATGTCGTGTATTTCCACAGAGAGCAACCAATGTGAGCCTTGTCTTTCCTTCATAGACTAAATTTAACCAAGAGTATCACGCTGCTAAGCGTAAGGGATAAGGTATTTTATTCTCTTGCTGCAGTGAGATTTTCTTTCTTGGAAGGAATTGAATTTCTGTCGAGAACCTGAAGCAGTTCTCTGGGTTGACTCTCCAGAAGAGGCTAATCTAAGTGTGTTTTATGTTCTCTTTGTTTTTGATCCATGGAAAATGAGCTTTGTTTTACTCTTTGCTGGTGTTAAGTCTCCTTTTCTTGAGGAAACTGGGGAGCTTGCTGAAGCCCTGGGTGTTGAAAAAAGTGGCAATGGGAGAAATTGATACACTATTTTAGAAACCTGTAAGTGGAGGAAATGGTGAGCTTTGAGGATTGCTTAACATGTTTGCCTCCATTTTTTCACGCTTTTCCCATATGTGTGGGGACTTGGTGGGTTGCACAGCCACAGGCAGCATGCATGCCTTGGCCACGAAGATTCTAAGTCATGAGTCAAAATCAAAACGGGCTTGAAAAGTAAAAAGCTGTTAGGTAGACAGTGACATTTTTATCCTATCAGTTATGTGGGTTTGACCATTTTCAAGTGTAACCTCATCGTAATGTGAGTCAGATTTATGCAGTGTAAGACTTAAAGCTGATGGCCAGCTCTAAGGGAATTTGCCTATACTCACCAATCTAAAATGGCAGGTAACTGAGATGATCTAATAGCCAGATCTATTTATTTATTATTTGAAGCTATGAATGATCCTCCAGTACTGAAATATCATGACTAATTTGTCCAAATACACCCCAATGATTATTTTAGAGATGTGATAGAATGTTTTCTGTCTCTTAATTTTATCATGAATTCTCTTCTGTCCTGTTTGCTGTTTCAAGATTTCTGCAAATGTCTTTTCCCTTCCTTCCTTTATAATAAATAATTTTGCAGCCTTTATCATCAGTGTTACAGGAGCGTCTGGTATTTTTATTGGAACCGATTCTCCCACAGCTTTTGACCTGAAAGTTTTTCTGCTTCCTGAGTGTCTTGTTAATCTGGAAAAAAATGATTCTGTGTACCAAGTCATAAAAAGGGTTTCCTATTGCTGACAAAGTTTTATTTTATATTTTGATTATAAATGTGGTTGTGGCACAAGTCATCATTTGTTGTAATGGTCTCTTTGTTTTCCTTGCTTTCTGAAGTAATATTCTTACTAAGCTTATATGTTTCAGCATACAAAATAAACCTGGTTTTCCTTTCCTGAGTTTAATTTCTGTGCTGCTTTCATCACGTGTTTCTGTTCTCAGTACTCAGTGTTGGGTTCTCCTTTCTGCTGCCACTAAGCTCCATGTCCAATTATTTTTTCTGTATCCTCTACTTGCTCCTTTAATCCCACTGCTGCGATAAAAAATGGATCTCATCCTCGTGGTTTTCCTGAATTTTAGTCCTACCTTCTACCTAATGTCAGTGGTGACTTGGTTTCCATCTTTAATTACAGTTTTCAATTCTTGTCAGACTGTAGTCTCCCATCTCCTGAATTTTGAATACCATTGCAGCCAACTAAGACACAGAGCCAGAAGTCCTCTTTTCCTCACCCCAGTGCAGTCTATTTAGCCACATCTCACTGCAGGCACTGCTGTACATGGAGTACTGCTGCTGTTCATGATATTAAAAAGGTCACATCCATTTCTTGGTTTGCTTTTGCAGCTGTGGACCGTCACCAAATACTGCAGGATAAAGTATTTTACTACTAACTCCTGAGTGATGAAATTTGACCTGAAGAAAAGTCCAGTTTTTGTGTCTTTTTGAAATAAGAAGCCTTGGTAAATCCTGCAGTACAGTGAAGGGGGGAGGTCTATGATTAAATACTTGCGAGGGAGCTTGCTTAGGAGGGACATGTAAACAGAAAATATAAACTGAAAATACAAACAGTTCACAGAACACCAGAAAGATATAATTTTAAAATTAGAAACTGAAACAGATGTGTGGTAACTGTATTCAGTGGCCAGGCTTCTGTCATGGTTTTCGGGAGAACCTCAAGGTCACAAGGTCAGAGAAGTGCCATCCTTCATAGGGTGTTAAATGTCCTTATAAATTTTACTTTCTGGATACTTGGTGTAAGGGATGTGTAATCTTCAAAGCTTTGAAATGCAAAGTGTTCTTTCAAAATGTAATTTCTCAACAGATTTCCTTACATTTCTTCATGGCAATATCATTTTGGAAGATATTGCAGGGTTCATCCTATGAACTGAACGGCACTTTTAAGTGCTCCAGCAACTATTGCTATTACTAGCATGCTCATTTTCATGTAAAGAGTGTCTGTCTCATGGATCATAGTCTTTATTGCTTTTTTCTGACCATTATTTTTGATTGCATGTGCTTGCTTAAATTTACGTTTGGATGTGATAGAGAACTTTTCTGATGACTTAGCATCTGACTTGAAAACTGCCAAAGCAGTTTCAAAATGGGTTAGTTTTATTGCTGCATGGATATTTAACAAGCTGCTTTGTATAACAGATTTATACAAACCCGTGTGTGTTTTTGTGTGAGTGTGCATAAACTCCTTTTAAGGCTTTGCAGTCTTTTGATGTAAACCAGACAGAATTGGCAGTTTTGAATGATGACTTTAAAAGAGTGAAACCTTTTTTGCATTTGTTCTTTGGGGAACCCCCTCCCCACAGAAAAACCAAGCCATCAAGGAGGATTAGAAGGAGAAAACGAATAGGGCTTTTAAGTAGTCTTGTATGCTAAACTAGATGCTAACAGATTATGCATCAAGTTGCGCAACGTCTTCATAAATTCCATCCAATTATAAATTCTGACGTTGCAGGTGCAAATTGGGTGTATTTTTGTATGTGTTTTTAGAGAGACTATACATTTACATTATGCTAAAGATCATCCTATAAGAATAGATTTGTCATGCTGAATCCCACAAAGTGCCGCATCATTTTATTGATGTCCTTTTTGCTAAGTACTTACTAAGTTTTTGCTAAGTACTCCTGAAGGAAATAAACATTTAATAATTATCCTTTAATGTTGAATTTACTGAACTTTAATATCCTTTACCACTAACCAATGTTGCCGCCCTCATGCTGCACACTTGCATGTGTTTTATTAAGCAGGTACAGGATCTTGTGTTATTTAAGCCCCAGACACAGCTTCGTTCTCTGGGTTTTGTAAAACTGGGGTTTACCCTCATTTGACTTTGCATGCATGCTTTAACAGCATCTCCCACAGCGCATTGCTCTGTGGGTTGGAATATGTCACTCACAGCCCACATTGAGGTGGCAGGGAGAGCTTAACCTGAGTGTGGAACATGAGTGGAGTTGAAATGAATTTTCTTGTGTTTATAAATATAGAGACATGTGCCCACACAGATTTTCTCAGGAGGGCTCTTGCTCCTGTGTGTTTCAATACAGGTTAAACTTGCTCTTAAATATTGTTGCTAACATGAGTGCCCACGTAACACAGCTTTCCTCTCCAGTTATATTTCAGGCTGGATCATGAAAGCCAGGGAAGGGATTGGTGCTTCAGTTCCTTTCTTGCTGCTGTTCTTGTGCATAGCAAGAAGACCAGGTATTATAACCATGGAGCAAACGCTTCCCCTATGCACATGCTCCAAAACAGAATGCTAAGTTAAAAAAGCATTTGGTTTCTGTCCAGAGCCCATTTTTTCCCACACGAGTGTTTCACAGGAGCCTATAGTGTCATTAGCCCAGTGAAATTTTAAGCTTTCTGTGTAGAATAGATCTGCTAAGGAAAAAAAAAAAATAAACCAAAAAACCGAACAACCAGAAAAAAGCAAAAAATCACCCTTGCCTGAAATACGATATAGCCAAGCAGCTGAGGCCGCTTTCCACAGAGACACTCTGTGTGGGCTCCTGTTCCTTCAGTGCATTGGGAGCAGGCTCTGAGTCTTCCGTACAGCACAGACTGAGCTCTCTGTACAGTTTCCATGTGTTCAGTCTAAGAATGCTGGTTCCTGAAAGTGGGAGGTGAAAGGTGTGTCTAGTTGGTTAATACTGAAGGATAGTGGGGCTGAAACAAACAATGCTGTATTTTGGTACTCTTAGCCTTGGTCATTATTAGATCTTGAGTGGTCATGGAAAAACATATGTAACTGTGGGTTTTGGAGCTTTGAAAGCTAGGAAAGAGGAAGCTAGATGGGACCCTGGAGGATGGATATTACGAGTTGTGCTACTCCAAAAAAAGAAATTATTTTTAAACTAATACTTGGGTTTCACCTGAATGACTCGTTCCACTATTTCCTCTGAAATCTGAAGGCAGAAGACTGTTGAGAAGTGGTTGTCTACATTACGTACAACATGAAGGGGCTCTGGAATAGGCAGTGTTGATTAATATGGGGATTTATACTTCCTCTCTGTCTTGACAATGAGAACAAGCACAGCCAACATGCTGTAGGGGGTTCTTTTTCCTCCTTTACATTCATGGGTTTGGTTTTTTGTTCAAGGAAATAGCCAGATTGCCAAAATACCTGGTTCCTCTATCTCACTGAATGGGTGTAGGTGAGGGTGATACTTTTCTCAGAAGGTTGTAGCTCCCCTTGCGCTTGGTTTTAATCTTTGAAGGAGGGCCATGAAACTTCCTTGCCCTCTCTTTGTGAGCTTGGAAAGCACTCCTCTGCCTGCTTTATCACTGTGTAAATCTTCTGGTAACAAGAATTGGGTCTTCAGCATGCTGTGTTGCAGGTGACAGCAAACCCATGTTACTACTCACAGTCTTATCTAGCCAGCCAAGCATATTGCTGAGGACTCCCACTAGCAAGTGTTTGAGACTGGCTTGATGCTGTTGACTAAGAAATGAGTGTCGATGTGCATATGGTGTATCATATGTAGTAGGATTTCTAGCTGCTCTGAGACTGTTTTTCCTGGAGCCACGTTGTACTGCAAGAGCTAGAAATAAAATGCTGTAAACTGTGATCTTTGTTTGAGGACTACAAGCCATGATACCAGTCTAGGAGCACACACCTCCACCAAGCCCTTTAGGTGACAGTTCTGGAAAGGAGGGATTCGAGACCAGACGTAGATCCTGTTTCTGACTTTGTGACAGTGTTTTTATCAGTGTTGTTATCTGATCCAAGAGAGGTCGCTTACTCCTCTCAACTTTCACATGTGAGAGTATTTATGTGACTTGCAGGAGCATTGTGAAGACTCATTCACCAATTTTGAACTCTCACCTAAGTCCAATATGCTAGTAATGACCTCACAGAATATGGAAAAGTTAAGTGAAAATTTTATAAGGAGTGTTATTTCTTTTAAATATACCTTTAATTAAAAACATCTGGTTCTGCCTAGGAAACACTTGTGTTTTGACATAGTACAAAATGTAATGGGCTCCAAAATTAAATAGCAGAATTAAAATAAATTAGCTCAATTATATTCTTCAGGTCACATTTTAACGCCATGCACTGAACAGAGCTGTTTATATAGATGGTAGTTATATTATAATACATCTGACTGGTTTGGGATTATCAACAGTTCCTGCTCTGTGGCAGATGACTGGTGAGAACACAGATGTGGGGTGCTTCAGAAAATAACCTCTGGTGTGGTCTGTGGATGACCTCGGTTTGTTTGGAGGTTTTTTATGGAATTGGTTGATGGCTGGAAGTGCTAAAACAGAAATAGAGCTTTTGCCCATCTGCAAATGGGATTTTGTGAATGGATGTAACCATCAATTCAAGCTTTTTATCCTCACTGTCCTCTTTCCTTGACCCCTCTAGTTGGGAGAGGGGTCTTATAACACCATGAAGTGAAGAAAAACAATCCATTTGTTTTCATATGGTTGTTGCTGTCACTCCCACTCATTGGCTCACTCTTTGTATTAGTGAGTCTGAATGGTCAGTAACTAATTTAAAGTGTCTTATTTAACAGGTAGTGTGTCACTGGACAATTACTTTAAAGAATCAAGTAAAGCAAGATGGCTCAGCATTCGTGTCTGAAAGATCATATGGAATACTTTGGTTCTAGTTGATTTCTTCATCTGTTGTCTTATTTCCCATTACCTTATTTTGAATAAGATTTGTATGTATTTCAATTTACAAAGTCACGCTACTAGAATACATGGCTTTTCTGCCAGTTGCTGCTGCTTTGGGTAGGCTCCTTCATAGGGAACAGGTGCTTGATGGATTTACCACCAAGGAAAACACCCTAGTTCAGTTCCGGCAAAGACATAGGGGTGAGAATTCCCTCACAAATAAGAAATGCTGGATGTATTTCTGGGGAACTTTCTCACCAATAATTCATTGGAAATGGACATCTGCTGCTTGAGTAGTTAATTTCCCTCTGTGCAGTAGGACTGAGTGTTAGAAAAAGATGATAATGATGGATTTACTGGATCATCACTTGTTAAAGCTAGGGCTCTTAAAGGGAAGTTCTTGACAAGACACACTTAGGATTAATTTTTTAATGCAGTCTTACTCTGATAATGTTTGCACAGTGTGTGTGTGTGTGTGTGTGTGTGTTCACATTTAAAGCAAACAGCTTATATTTAATGCATGCCAGCGCTTTATGCAGGAAGACTAGAAGCGGTAGCCAGCAACCGGCAAGCCCTTTGGAGACCTCTGAGCCTGCTGACAGGCACAGTTGCTCTGCATGTAATTTGAAGAAAGGCATTGTGTCCCTGGTGGCTTGGCTTTGACTGAAAGATGGAGTTTTGCGCTCTCATTTTGCACTGAAGACCGGCTCACAGATAAATAGGTCACTGTCTGTGGAACTATTTTGCAGTAAATCGATTAGAAGCAGCATGACCTTAAGCCTGATCTCCTTGCTCTACAAAGATATTGCTGAATTGTGGCTACTTCTGAAGAAAAGCACAGGTGTGTCTAGTTTTTCAAATTTGGTTAGTTGCTTAGGCAAGAACTCTCGTCAGACAATATCATCCTACTGAGGAAAATGAATGTGTTTCAGTATAAAGGCAGAAGTTGTACTCTTTTTGTGTACATTTGTATACAATTTATTGTAATGGGTGTGTGTGTTCTGTCCTTGTGGAAATTTGCAGTGTATCCCTTTATTTGCAGGTGTATTTCTTGGTACCCAGATGTATCTGCTAAATCTATTCCTGTATTTTACATGGAAGGTACTTTGTTCAGGATTCGCTCAGGCAGTGATTATGGCAATCAGAACTGCTGCTGAAGCTCACAAAGAGAATTTGCTGTTGCAAAAAGCTGTCCTGCTGTTGCTGAATTACAGTGGATTTTAATTTTCAGTTCATTGCATTTTATGTAAATATCAGATATGTAATTTCTCCTGATCCCTATTTGAGGTAGGGAAAAAGCATAGTTTCTTTCAAAGGACACAATTTGGCATCCCCTAGTTGTCAGTATAGGAGGGTTAATCTAACATGCATTATTTTTTAAATTCCTTCAGTCAAAGCTTTCTATAGGAATGTTGTCTCTGTTGAGATATAGTGAAATAGTGGAGATATTATTTGCTGTTAATAGAGCAGCTACAGTCTGTTGCAAAACTGAAAGCGTGTTTTGTGGAATAGGCACAAGCAAAAATTGCTTCCTTATTCTGCTGCTTGAATTCACATTTCCAGTTCTGTTTTCTGCTTTTGGAATGCGTGACTATTGCAGAGGAGGACCAGAGAAAAAGCACTGAGTCCATGGGCTGGTGTCTAACCTTCCAACATTGTCACTTTTGAAATGTCAAAATTAAATGAAACAGGTATGTAAAGGGTGGCTCTTCTTACTAATCTTTAATTAGTATTACTAATTGAATTATCAACATGTGAAGCAGGGTGCTCTGCTTCTCAGTAGTGCTCCATGCTATTGGTTTAATACCAGAAGGCATCATGCTGCTTAGGAGGAATCAATGAAAGATTTAAGAAAGGTGGAGAAATTAATCATTGTGGGTAACTTTTGGTCTTTATGTGCATCCTTTCTGTGCTGAGAGGGGAGGAGTGGATTTAGGGAACACTGATTATTACACTAGTGAGTGAATGTCTGTTCTAAACTGCAGAACCAGGGAGTGTTTTGTATTAAACCATAGCGGTGCATATGTAGCCATGCCAGGACTATTTGTCTACATTGCCAAGATTAAAATAGGGGGTTTTAATTTGTGTTTGATTATTGAGAAATGAGTGGGACTTATTTTGTTAGCAACTACCAAGGCTTGATTTTCATCTGTTGACTGCTGCCACTTCTTGTGGGCATGTTTGGTGTGCCAGAGACTGCTTCTTCCCAGGGAACTGTTGAAAGATTTTGTGTTAGAAGTGGGCAGGAAGGTTGCCCGTTTCTCCAGCACTGTTCTTTTCTCTTCTTTCTAAGCACTGTAGGGGCTATTTCTTGTGCCTACAGTCAGCAGAGGGAAGAAAATGAAAATGAAGGAGAGGACTTGGATACCCATCTTTCCAGTCGCATCCCTGTGAAAATTTCCAAGGAAAACTGTCTACTAGGGGAATTCCTTTGTCAGTCTATGTGCAGGAGTGGGGGTGGGGAGATAGCAAAAAGGATGGACAAACTGAAAAAGAGGATGGGTTTGGAATATATAGACCAGAGTGTCTTTTCTGCTTAAAGACTGTGCATGTAGCTGTAAGCAGTGCTGGTTCTGGTTTTCAGCATCTGACTGGGGATGAAATCACCTCCTGTCTTGTAGATACATGGCGAGACTAAAAGTTTCTGACACAATTTGGGATTGCAGCAGTGTGGTGTGGAGCCAGTGCTGCCCATCTGTGGCCATGGATCCCCAGGAGTTAGCAGGCTATCTCCAAGGAACATGATCTCATGAAGTATCCCTCATGGAGATTCTCATAATTTTCTCAGTAGGTAGAGGAAATGTGGAAAGAGGATGACTGGAGTCCCAGCACACGTCTTCTATGTCCTTCTAATTCAGGGGTGTGTTCTTAAAATCTGGCTGTCTCAGCCTTATTTGCCATGAAGGTGGACTCCATTTATTGGATTCAGGTGCAGCACATGGCAGTTTTATGTTGAGGAACAAATGGTGCAGTGGATGAATCATCGTTATTTGCTTCATCTCAGTGTTAAGAGCATGCCAAAGCTTTACCTGAAGGAGGTAAGCAAGGCAAGTCAGTACTATGCTTGTTTGCATATAAGACAGGTATGAAGTGATCTTCTCAGAACTATAATGCTGCAGCAGGAAGGGATCTGCTATTGGGTGATAGTTTTGCATCCTGTGAATCTGTTAGTTGTTGACACAGGATCTTTTTGGAGCGTTGTGAACAGTTCTTAGGAAACAAATTATTGGCATGGGATATAGGTCTGGGTTTATAGAAGTAAATCCTCATCATAAAACCACTGACGTGACTTACTTTGTTCATTTGGCTTTTTGTTTGTTAATTTTAACTTATCTTCAGTCTCAAAGGAGAAGACTCCTTAGAGAGGTCAAATGAGACTTCAGATGAGGATGTTCAAGGTCAAAGTCTGTTCCTTAGCCTCTTCACCACACATGATTGAGAGATTGTCTCTCATCCTTACCGTGTTACCTTGAAATGAAGGGAGCCCTATATGTTTGTTTCTTCAAATAGTTTTATAGACGCTGAGTCTTGAGCACTTCTCTAAGCATTGAATATTCAGAACTTGCTTCATTTACATTGCTTTTCTCTTCAAAATGCATCCCTATTGCATCTCTGTTTTATGCAGAAGACCCAAAGCCTTTGAAAATGGAAAGCGGCCACTGCCAGTACTTTTTAAAGACCCTGGCTTTTATACACCCTCATTCCATGGAGCTGTGGAATTGTAGAAAACTAAGTTCAGCTCTGCTGTAATTGGTCTCGTTTTCTGGTTTTATGCTCATTTGGGTGAGAGAAATCGTGGAAGTCATCACATTCAGAATAAGTGAACTATCTCTTCACTTCTCAGTTTGAACATGACAGGGTTTTGTTGGTTTTAAGTTCTAAGCAAGGATTTTTAAGAGAAAGCTGTCAATCTTTGGACTGAAAGTATAGCAAAACAACCTCTCAAAATAGAGGTAACATCTAATTGGACTGTTGTATTTATGGAAGCAGAATCTAATGTTTTTCTTGCAGATGAGACACTGAATTGAATCCAATAAATTAAATCTTAGTTTCCAACAAAACTGGGTTTGCTTACAGGGCCAGAGCTTTATTTAGTAGAACTTGATTAGTCATTACAGCCATGTGCCAGATTCTGAGATTGGAAAATGTATGGATGCTTCATTTGAGACCTAAAAAATGTGAAAATGGGGTTCTGTAAAGCAAAGGAGAGGAGACTCCTGCCAAGTCTGTAGCACGCTGCCTTCAAAACACTGCATGTGAGCAGCGAAGGTGACTGTCTTGTATTAAGAGATTCTTTAACTCCCTGTTTTAGAGAGATACTGAACCCAGTATCTCTCCTTATCTGATCTCCCAGAGAGATACTGAACCATGTCCATGTCCTGCCTCTGTTCAGATTGCCTGAAGCAGTTCATATTAGCATTGCTTTAGAGACACATGATGGGTTTCATCTTTTTAATGGCATTGGGTAGCAAGCCACAGTGGTTCAAGAACTCCTTCATTAATGACTCTGGCATCTGTGTGGTAAACTGGGACAGCCAGTTTGGTTATGAACTCTGTAACCTCTTCTTTGTAAGTCATTTGTTTCCCACATACTGGGAAGTTTACAAGGAACTCCAAATAAATATCTTGGCTGAAAACTAGTACTCAGCTCCAGATAAGCCACTTAGTGGACACTTGGCTCTTCCTTCTCTCTCACACCAAGGAAGTGCTTCATATCCCCTTTCAAAACATAGAACCGTACATCTATAAACTAATGAAAATGTGCTTGTGTCAAAGTACCATAAAATATATTGTTTGTTAGAAGTGATTCTAGCTATCCTCCATATCACTGAAATGATGAAATTCAAGAAAGACTTTTTATCAGGGCCTACAATGACAGCATGAAGAGCACCACTTTAAGGTGAAAGAGGGTAGGTTTATATTGGCCATAAGGAAGATTTTTTTTTTTTATATATATATATGATGAGGGTGGTGAGACAGTGGAGCAGGTTGCCCAGAGAAGTTGTGGGTGCCTCATCCCTGGAAGTGTTGAAGTTTAGGTTGGATGGGGGCTTTGAGGAGCCTGATCTAGTGAAGGGTGTCCCCCAACCAAGGGGGGTTAATCTAGATGATCTTCAGAGGTCTCTTCCAATGCAGACCATCCCGTGACAACCTCATGATTGCTAACACTGCTATAATTTCTGTCCAGAATAGATGTCTCCAATAAACAATTAATTTTACCACTTTGCTGTTTTATGAAAGTGATTTTAATATTCAGATCAAGAGTAAAATCACACATTGTTTAAAAATCTTACCTGGATTCCAAAATATCATCCGAAAATAGTGTTCTGTTTAGTAGAATTGCCAAATGTTTGTGCAGCTGGTCCTGTACTTGTCGACTTTTCAGTTAAACTTTGGGGGTATGCTTTGAGGCATGTATTTTTCTGCACAGAGAGGGTTTAAAACAGGTGGTTTCAGTAAGAAGAATGTTTGGTGTGGTTGCCTGAAAAGCTGTCCACTTTAGCGTATGTGTTTAAGTTTTGTGATTGCATCATTAGTTCTTAAGTCATGGTGAAGTCCTATGATTTGCATGCAGCTCTTTTATTAGCAGTTGATCTTTCCATTTTCCATATTTTTAAGACTTCCCCTTCTTCGCAGGGGTCTAGTGCTTAGAAAGCAAAATTTCTGTAATGGTTTTCTCAGAGCATTAAATCTTAGTAAATGCAGTTGGCAAAATCTAGCATTTTTGTTGTTCCGTGGAGACTTGGTTGCTTAAGTACTGAGACACATTTGGGTCACTCATTACTAGAGTATTACTAGAATACTAGAAGTACTAGAATATTACTAGAGTGCTGGCAAGGGGAGCATTCTCTGCTGCTCCGTCTGTATCTGCTATTTCTCCAGCAAAAAAAAAAAAAGAAAATTTTGCTTTTAGCAAAATCTGCTGCTTGTAAGTGACTGAGTACATCTGATACTTTAGAAATATTTTTATACTACACACTCAGCATGATTTGCAGCATTAAGGAGTTAATGATGCTGCAGTTTGGAAATATTTTAATGCTGTTTTGGTGGCATGGTTCCTAGCAGTCTGAAACCATCCCGCAAGAACAGAAAAGGGTTTACCCAGCAGGCTTGGCTTTCTCATGGAAAAAGGACGAGAGGAATATTTTTGTTGCAATAGTCATAGCATGCCATATGTACAGGTTAATTTTTACTTGTAGGTAGTAAGTAAATTTGACAGTATTGATGCCTTTTAAACCCTCTTTGTGGCTAACAAAATCTTTGTTGTAATATGGCTGTGTGGCATGACTCAAGGTTCCCTGTACTTCTCAGTTTGGGAAGGGAGTAATTATTATAACTTTAAATAGTACAGAGAACATCTCTTTCTCACCAAAACATAGTAGGTTCACCTTAGCACTGGATGGACCAAAAGCATGGGAAGCAAAGAAATAATTAATGCCATAATTGGTAACAGTTTAATATTTCCTGCAAAACTTGCATCATCTTTCCTCCCCTCTGCTCTTTTACCTTGTTTTAGAATTTTTTCAAGTACAAAGAAATACTACGTCTTGTTGTTGATCCCTAGACTGACTTTCTAATTATTACAGCATTTTCTTCTAGTTACATATTAGCAAGCATTTGATCACTCTTTTAAGCCATATCTAAAATTAAAGCTGATCCCTGAGAAGCTGTGGGGCTATGGAGTATGTGTGTCAAGCAGGTGTGACTGATGAAGCAAAGAGGAAGAAGCTGTAGTATTTAGGACTGTATCCTGTAAGTACATCTACTGTATGTGGAAAAGGGAGGATTATATTTGCTCTGATGTTTGTGCTTTGAGGTGATATTATTTAGGCAAACTATGACAAAGAATTTTGTTGCCTTTTGCAGAAGGGGAGATGGAAGAAGAAAGGGAACAAAGCCAAGTACATCCTTTGACGTACAATATAAGTGGTCAAACCTAAAAATTTTAGGGAAGAGTTTGAAAGAAACCAAAATCTTTGCTAGCCCTCAAAGCATGCTTTTGAGCAGGTATGGGGACAATTACACCTCTTGTAATCTTGTGCCGGCCCAGCAGCACGGCATTTGCTGTATGCCTCTATTTTATTTTTCTTTTTTTAAAGGATCAGTGTTTAATCTCCTTACCTGAAACTGAACCATTATCCTTGTAGCTTTGTAGATATTCCTGTGCTAAATCTCCAACTCTGATCAAGAAGAAGAAAGAGGTGGAGGTGGACTTTTATCTTTAATTTGCATTGCAGGAAGTAGGAGTTACGTTTTTTTTGTTATTTCACCCACGACAAGTTCCTGTCCCTTGTATTTAAATTCTGGATTTGCAGCCTCTTGGTGTTAATTTATGTGTCTTCCAGATAGCTGTGGTATTCTTCAAGTATGATTAAATGAGCAGAGTGATCGAGTTTCATTTCAATTGAATAATTTAAATATTACCAAAACTTAGGGGTCATGAAAAGTGCTGCAGAAATATCACAGACTTTGTGGAAGATCTGCATGCTCAAGGATTCTGATGTATGAGGCATTCAAAACACCAGTCAAACAACAGATGCCTCTGTCCACTGCATATGGGGCTTATAACAGAGGGAACATTACTCCTAAAGTTTTAGATTTACTTTGGCAGTACCATTTTCAAATCTTGACTCAACTAGACCCTTACTTAACACTGAAAAGGTATGGATTCCAATTTGGCCTATTGTAGCTACAAATATCATGGGCTACACACTCATGCTGTTCTATATTGTGGCAATAGGCTATAGAGTCCTAGAAAATGAACTGATGTTAGTAACACTGCACAGGTTGAACTTATATAAAGCATGATTCACTTAAAAGTATCTCAAGTTGAGGATCTGTTTTATGTACCAGGGCTTTTGAGAGGAAATTGTCTTTTCTGACTTTGAGAGGGAGTGGGAATTGTAGCTTGACTGTAGGTTGTAAAGCTGTTACAAGTAAAATTCTTATATAACTGTATCATTTGAAATGTTTCTTGGACACCCAGTGCCATATGAAGCTGTTTGGAACACTAGGTTGCTTTATTTCTCTTTGTGCTGGCAATCGGGATGCTGGTAGAAGCAAGAAATTTTTATTTCCTGCTTGCTTGGGATGTTTTAGCTCACCAGAAATGAGCAAGTTGTGAGAGTACTGTTTTACCCAGGTGGTAATTTCCTTCCCAACTACACTTTAGCAGAAAGCATGAGAATTCCAGAGGTTTCATCAGTTTCTTTTCCTGGCCCTTTGTTTTGATGGCAGTGTAGTCAAATAAAGTAGAAATTGACTCTTCCTGAAGATATTTCAAACCAATGAGGTTTTAATACTTAGTTAATGAACACTTGTATGAACTCCTGTCATCCGCCTGTTGTAGCTACAAATAGCACATGGACCCAAGGAACTCGGCCTGCAGCTGTTGTGCTTGAGCACACCTAGCACAGAGCTTGCAGACATTGTCACTATTTAGCAGTGATTTTTCAAATTCAATTTAAAGCTGGAGACCTCTCTCAGCATCTTTACTAGCTCATTAGTTTCATCTGGGTTAGCACGGAAGAGGGCTATCTTCACCAGCTCTGCTGCTCTGCCCCTTCCTCCTTTGAGGGCTACACAAAGGAGCTGACTGTTAGTGATGGTGGTCAGGGGGTGAAGATGAAGAGGGAAGAATGAGGAAATGAAAGGTTTGCCTTGAGGCTGAGAGAGATGAAGGGACTGTTCTGAAAGTCATTATCTTGCATTTATAATTACCAGATGGGAGGGTGCTTTAATGAAGAGATTTTTCAAATGAAGACCCCCTTCATAAAGGGCATTCAACTTTTTGAGTGGGTAAGCTGTTGCAGAGGAGAAGCAAAACAAAACTGGTTTAGAAAAAGACATTATTTTTTCAATTTAAGGGGTGAATTTCATAGAGAAGCCATAGATACGTTTTCAGGAGAAATCTTGATGACTTGGCTAGAAAGAGGAAGAGAAAAAATTATTTGTAGTTGCCTTATGGTGGGCTCTTGGGATCTGTGCTGAAAGGCATAATTGTGTCCGTATGTGTACAAACAGGATGGCTTTCAAGTTGTTATAGAGTAATGGCCATAGAATTTCAGGCAGAACTAATGAAAGGTTGGTGTAATTCCAGCTGGCTCAGTGGGAATTTGATTAAACCCATTACGAGAGGTTCATGAGTTGTGTCTGGAGACTTCCTTCCATGTAATGTAGATACAGTCTGTTCAGATTCCCCTTCAGTGTTGTCTTATGTGAAGATGGTTTTGCTTACACATATCAGGCAAACTCTGAATGATGATGAGTTTCAGTTTGATCGGAAAAGAAAGGGGAACCTTTTACCAATAAGTGAAACAGTGAAACTCTTGACTTGAGTGACATTGATTGTTTCCTCAGATCCAGGTTTCTTCAGGGCTTACTGGCACCAGGTAATTCAAGCACAAGTTATCTCTGTGTCCTCATGTTTAAATCTGTCATCCTGCTTAATTTGAAATGCAGTCAGGTGTGTTTGATGGGATGGGGTGAGGCCCCTCTAAGCCATCTTTCTCCATCATAGAGACATGACTATCAAAGCAAGATTTAAAACTGAATTAGAAGATGATATATATGTAAGACTGTCACATTTTTAGAGAGAAATGCTTTTTTTTCTAAGAACCACATATTTAACTGACTCCATGTTAGTAAGATGACACTTCTGTCCTCTCTTATAATTTAAATGCTAAATAATGTGGGTTTTTTTGAAAGAGCCTCCAGTTATTGGCTTAGAAAAAAAATGTACATTCGCAGCTATTGTGTGTTCAGTTTTAAATAATGATGATGATGATGATAAAAAGAGGTAAAAATTTTGCAGAATATTATTTTACTGTTTATTAGCACCTACAACAGCAGGTGCACTATAAATTCCATGGGCTTTCTTTTAAGCAAGCTACTCTCAAAAACTCTTTAAATGAGCTCTTCAGGAAAGTCTTGGGTATTCTAGCACATTTTGATATAAGCATCTTTTTTTCAGCTATGGGTTTTGGATACTGTAAAACAGATGAACAGAGTTCTCTGTTTTGAAAATACTGCATAAAGCAGTCCGTGTAGAAAGGGGAAAATCATGGCTGTGTAAATCTTAATCCATGTAAGTGAAAGTAGAGTTCAAGACTACAAAAATACCTTATAAAACAGTGAAAGATTTTCAGTAATTCTGTATTTTAATGTGCACTTAATTAGCTTTACTAAAATGGAAGTTGTCCCTAAGGAATTTAGCAGGTGGCAGGTTCTCTATTTAAAGAATATTTCCAAGAAATTATTTTCTCAAAAGTCCATGAGTGTAAGGAGTGTGTGCTCTCGCAGACTGTTTAGCATGCCTGCCTTTTGTTACTTTATCCTGTTAAAGAAATGGTGTGTTCTATTAATGATGGACAAAATTGAAGTGAAATCGGATTAAATCCCAAACTGTGATGAAATTGCTTTTCTAGAGGGATGCTGAATATGAAGGAACTGATGCAGAGCGATGAAGTTTTACAATTGCATCTCCTCTAAAAGGAAGCAGAGGGTATTGGAAAGGGATTTCTGGCCAAATCTGTGAGCACTGACATGGGGTTCAAGCATATCCAGTCAAGCTGCTGGATGGGAAATGTTCAGCAGTTCCAAGAGCTGCATTTTCTTGCTGTATTTTGAACTGCTATTGCTTATCTTGGTTGTTTCAAATTATTAAAAATGAACTCTGATGTTAATGTGTATTCTGCTTCCAGAAGTGTGTCCAGAAACCAAATCAGCGCAGCAGGAAGGGCTCCTGGAGGTTTTCTGTCTGTAAAGGGACAGGGTGTGCTGCTCCTCCGGTTGCAAACAGACTGGCTCTTAAATTTATGTTTAAACTAAGTTTAAAACCAGGGGCAGGAAAATACTGTCTTTTCAGTGAAACAGTATTTGATGACAAGGTTGTGGGGCTGCCCTGTGCTGCTTGCAAAAGCTGTTGCTTCTATCAGAGGGAATGCTCGGGCAATCAAATCTAGAATCTAGACATGGACCTTCATACAGCACAAGTCAGGACTACAGTGGGATTGATATCATGGATACATGAGGAAAGGGCAATCGTTACGTATCTGGGAAACACAAAAGAGTTTTTTCCTTCCTTATGAATGTCTTGCCTGCTTGAATGTTGTGTGTCATGTATTTACTTACATATATAAAACACACCTATTTTATTACAGGCTTAGGTTACAGTAATGAAAATTATTTCTGCCTGTGACTGTAGGCAGGATGGCATGTAACAAAGGGATTACATTCTTTTCCCTTTTCTCATCTCCCATCAAAAGATGAGGCACTGATCAGATAATAGTTTATATTCAGGTAAATGGGTCCACCTGCAGGCATAGATTTGGAGAATCAGGGGTGTTTAGTTTCTTAAAAACTGCTGCTGGAGGGCTTCTTATATTAAAAGGCACTGACAATAAACATGAAGTCTAAAATCCTTTTGCCTTTGGAGGGCAGGGACCCCCCTTCTGTAAATGACTTGGCCATCTGCAGTTGGACTTTAGAAAGATCTGTGTTCAGTTTTCTCTTAAGAACATTAAGATGATGACATAACTGAAAGTCTGGGTGAAACATGACTTAAAAGTCACTTATGGATTTGACAGTGTGGTATGCAGAGGTCTTCTGATCAAGCAGCAGTTCACCGGATGGAGAAAAATAGCCCTGATCAGTGTGTGACCTTGAAAATGGTCATGGGTTTTCTTCTGCCTGACTGGCTGAAAGAGAACAGAGAAGTTCTGTTTCCTGGTATTAGTTGTTGCTTATCTGGAACAAGTAATTGAAAATGGGGTTTTTTGCTATTCTTAAATAGCTGCCGTTCTCAGAATTTTATATATATGAGCATCGCTTATAAGAAGTGAGTGGTGCTCTGCTCAAGATCTAGCATTTGAAAGAACTCAGTAATAGTGAGTCCTGTCCTTGAGGGCCAGAGCTCTCCTCCTGTTTTATCAGCTTGTACTTCAAGGCAGGTGACACTTATCCTTACATCAGGTTTAGGTTTTTACTTTGTTTTTCTGTGCATATTCACAGTTCTGCGTATCAGAGTCTATCTTAATGGCATTCCAATGTATACATTAAAAAAAATAAACTTCTTCATACAATGTCAGATGAAATGTTCAAAACCAAATAATGAAAATTACAGGTTATCCCTTCACTACTTTTCAGTCAGGCTAAAAATGTAGAATAATTATCTTTTAGGAATTCCAAAGGAGTAAAACTTTTTTTTTTCCTTGTAGAGCAATGAGATCATAGTTTAATGAACGGGGCAACTCTGTGTCATACAGTCTGTATCATGTTCAGCGAAACTTAGGTTTCTGCTTGACCTCTGGAAATACACTGTGGGAAACACTTCTGCTCAAACACTATGGCAAAAAATGAACACTTGGGAAAGCAGTATGTTTGTCATTAGGCTAAAGTGGAAGGGCTGAGATAAAAGATTAAGCAGTACTTTTCACAGTTCAAGTATGAATGTGTGTGTTCAATGTGAGGATATACTTTCAAGCCGGTTCTGCCTTCTTGAATGCTATTGCTTTGGGGTATTTGAACATTAGACAACAAGCTAGAGGGATCGTAAGTTTCTTTTTATGTGCAAGTTGAGAAGATTTTAATAAAAATTGAATTTGATGTGTAAAAATCCCCACTGTTTAATATCATTCCTGAGGAATATTAGCTCTGCAGTGGTTCAGTGACATCCCTCACTGCTTCCAAGTGTCAGCAAATCCAGATTACTTCCCTGTTTTATCAGTATGCTATTCAAAGAAAAGCTTGTCCTTGGCACACACTTGAAAAAATTCAAAACTTGGACAGTTTTCTGGGTGTTTGTGGGGTTTTTTTGGTTTGTGGTTTTTGTTTTTGTTTTTTATGTCTGCTGTGAAATTTTACACAAAATGAGTTTTGCAATGCAGATTTAATGTATTTCTTTTTTTTCCTCCACAGATGAAATCATGCATCAGGATATCATTCCCCTCTATGCCGCAGATATTCAGGACCAGTTAAAGAAACAATTTGCTTACCTGTCAGGTAAGACTGTGGTGTTCCCTCCTATATACATTTCTTAGACGAGTGCTTCAGCTTGTTGTGCTTTCACCGTTTCTGATACAGGAGAAACTCGTATTTATGAGAAACTCAAAATACAGCCTATCTAGACTTGTTACTTTAGGATTTACAAGATTTTTTTTTTATTATTATTAAAAAAAAGTCTAACAGAAATTTTAGATTATAGTTAATTTTCCAGTTAACTGGAGAATGCAGCGTGGATGTGTTGGTCGTTGCTATGGTCTTTTAGTCCTCGGCCCACAGCGTCAGCTGCCACTGGCTCTACTGTCAGGTTTGATACTGAAGCCCAAGCTGACACCTTGGTCTCAACCTAAGTGCTGAAGTAAGCAGCATGGTACCGTGTTCCCCTGCAGCCTCAGTGCTATAGTCAGGCACATGTAGCATCAAGATCTGGAACAGGGTTTTTGGTGTGGTATTACTGTCTGCCTGGAACCTGCTCAGGTGTAAAACCATCTCTAAAAGCAGCAAAGCCATATTCACCCAGCACAGAGCATCTTTGCCCCTGGATAACCTGTGCCAGGTAGGTGATGGGAACCTGTGTTTGTGCCATGCAAATATTGATTGCAGAGCTTGGTCCATCTTGATGCTGGGAGCATCACTGGCTCATAATGGGTAAAAGGAGATATAGTTCGTTTGCTCAATGATCAGGCTGTGTCAGGTGTCTGATAAGTTTCTGAGTTTGTTTTCACCCTTCCTGCCTGTAAAGCTCTTCTAGGTGTGCAGCAGTGAACTTGCTGGAGTTATTGCCCTGCCCTTCCTTCCATACATAGAGAGAGCATCAGTGGCTTTGCAGAGCTGCCCTGCCCTGCCTCCTTCAGTATAAGGAGCATTTGCCCCACATTGTAGGACAAGTGAATCATTATTACATCTCTGGGCTGAAGCTGGGCTTTAAAGCTATTCCCTTTTCCTTTTAACCCCTCCATGCAGAAGATCAAGAAACACAGGAGAATGAAGAAATATGCTACTTTGCATGGTAATAGCTCATTGAATCCTGTACTTATAATTAACCATTAATTATGATTTACCCCTGCCACACAAGCTAAACTAAGTGTGGGTCTGTGGTAGTGACTGTGTTTTCTAAGGGGTGGTGGTAGCACTTGGAAATAACATTATTTTGTTTATGAAGTTGGCTATTCATGCTCCATTTGAAATGATGGTACTTAAGCTTCAATTGTTTTCTGTCGGTTGACTTTCCAGGCTCTTCCTTTTTATTCAGGGGCAGAAAATAGCTCATAATAGTGTTATGCAAGAATCAGCCTATTTGGGCACCTGTAAGTAGGGTTTACACTTTGTCCCTCAAAAGTGAGGGAAGAAACTGGTAAGTTGAAAAAAATCTCATTGGGTTCAACTGGAAGTTGTTCACATTTTAAGATTGTTGAGTTCACACAACTACAAGCATCTTCAGCATACCTTACATGCACTGAGCAGTGGAGCTTAGTAAGAGCAGCCATTCCTCATTCTATTTTCTTCTATTTATTCACTCTGCTGTCTACTAGAAGTCTGGTGTTTTTTTCCTGAAATACTAGGCCAGCTGCATTACCGTGGACTGTAACTATATTCTCTGTTGTATTTTATTGTTCTTGGGCAATTTGACTGCTGGGCATTTTCATTACACTTTGGACTTCAACTCTGTTATGGTAATATTCTCTTGCGGGACACTAACAGTTAATTTTCTGTGCTGTACCAAATAGTGGTACAGGTTCTGTGAGCAAAGGAGCAGAGGTAATATTTTGATAATTGATTTATGCACAATTTGTTCTTGCAGTTATGCTACAAAGTGGCTTTGCTGTAATGTCAGTTAAGACATAGCTCATGTGAAGGGGATTTTTTTGTTTATTTCTAAGTTGCCTTGGAAATAGAATTTTAGGACCTAGCATAAAAACTATTAAAATGAAAGTCCATAGATTACAAATATATTTAGTAGATAGTATCTTTGCAGGTATGGTGATTTGAATAATGTGTTAGATGCATTTCAAGGTTTAGGTTTTGGCTTTGTAATAGGAATGTGACATATACTTGAGAATCACTTTAGTGTCTCTAATAGGATGTATCTAGGTCTTGTGGGACACTTGCTTGAATAGTGAATGAAAGCTAGTCTGCTTCTGTGCCTAAAGACTGTAGCCCTTCTGGGCTACTTCCTGTGTTTTGGTGTAAATTGGGGTAAATTTTTTCCCTTGGTCTCTTTTCCTCAGCAGGTACAAAGTAATTTGTGTCCCTCATTCTGCTACATCATAATGGAAATGCTGCAGAAACATCCAAATTTAGGTTTGGAATGAAAAAAAATTTAAACAAAAACTTGCATTAATGCTTCAGTTCCTTACAGTATTTCATTCACATTTTATATTTATTAGTATTTTCTGTTTTCTTTCCTTGATTGGAACGGTACTGTGTGACTTTCATACCCAACTTTGCAATTATCTGCCATTGCTGTATGCAGGTATGCTAAAATAAATGTAGATGAAGAAGACTGTACAGACAGGTGTGTATGTTTATATGCATTTTGATTGTACAAGCTATGTGATGTGCAAGTGAGACACTTGGACGCTATAAGTACTGAACTAGTTATTTCAACTTGCTTTCCTTTGAATGCCTCTTTGCACTGAACAACTTCAAACAAAATATTTCCATTAAAAGAAATACAAATATGAGTTCATGGTACTTGCATTTTTACCCATCAATTCATAGTTGTTTTTCCTGCTGTTGGAAAAAGTTAGCATTGGTACTAGTTTTCCAAATGCTCATATCTCTGGCCTTTTAAATTATCATTCTAAATAATAAGCTTCTCCTTGCTCTTTGTAACTTTATTTACTTGGCTATGTTCTTGCTCACCTGTGGTGAAATGACCTGAAAATACCTCACTAGTTAAACTGTTCCCTTTGAAGTCTCAACGGGTGCCAAGTCTGTCTGTAAAATTGTGTTTGAGAACTTCTGAGTGGGTCCTGTACCACATACATTGCATCAGTTAGTTAAAAATATCAACTATATGCTGCTGATACAACATGGTCAATGTCTGTTGCATATTGACAGTGGAAGAGGTATTATGTAGCAGTTTCTGTCTTGTGCAGGTATGAACTTAATTGCTGTTTTATATTCACTGTGCTAAACCCACTGTCTGTAGAGATTTATTTTTTAAAACAAAAAATTAGTAAAAAAGAGAAAAGAAAAAAAATGAATCCTTGGCTAAGAGATCTCGAGTTCAAATACATTCAGGTACAAATTTAGTTACTTCAGTCTGGTTTCTAAGCCAGTACACTTGCTGCTTATCAGCCTGGGCAAAATGCAGCTTGTAAAGGTACACAAGTAAAAATTCTCATTTCAAGGAAAGAATATTTTAATAAATTTCTCTAAATCTATTTTTATTTGCAAAGGGTATCCTGCGAAGCTTTTATCCACTACCTCATTGAAGTCTACACGTAATTTCAGATACTCCTAAGTACTACAGTGTATTATGCAAGGAGAAAGGAGAAATTCTTTATCAGAAACATAGAGACATAATAGCTGAACCACCATAACAGTAAAGCAAAATCTGTAGTAAGCCTTTCTCTCATTCATGCAAGAATTTTGCTTTTGACATAACTGCAAACAAGGTTACTTTACTTAAGCTAGGTCTTTTGAACCAAAGATGTAGTTCTGAACTGTTTAATGATGTTAATGCTCCTGCTTTTGTGTGTGCATATTGATCAACGTAGGGATCACTTTTCTTTTTTTTTTTTTTTTTAATAGTCTGAATACTATTTAATTTGCATTATAGATTCAGGCTGGAAGACCTATCTCTTTGCTCCATCATCATCCAATTATCCAGCTACCTTGCTTCCCTTTTGTGGGGCTGGGCAGAGTATTTTTAAGAATACCTTTCCGTATGCGTGAGGAGGGGGATAATTAGGGAAACACTGCAAAACAGTCTCCTGCTCTTCTTTCCTGGAAGTCTGACCAATCTCTTTGCTGTTCCTGTGTTTTGCTGGCCTTACCAAAAAAAACCCCAATGCAATGTGTCTTTCACAGCATTGTGAGGAATTGCCCTTTTCTCTATGTGTGCGTGCACCCACAAGTGTGTAGTTTAGCTGCTGTACAATTCATAGTTTTTGTAATTTTCCCTGTTAGTGCCATTTTAAATGGAAATGAAATTATTTCTTATTTGAGATTGTTTTTAGATACCAAGTCACTAATACACCTTTTGATTAGATTTGTGTAAAACAGCGTTTTAATTTCCTTGGTTTGGCACTACTACTATCACCCTACCTGCTTAATAAAAAAACCCAAACAAAACAAACCCAAAAGAGATTACAGCTGCAATAGGAACATTTAGATGTTGCAGATTATAAAGAATAAAAGCTAAATTACCTAGACATAAGGTAAATTTTACCAGTCCCATCTCACAATAGCACAGCTAGTTTTCCAAGTATGATTTTTCCACTCCTTTCATACACAAGATCACAATGCGTTGGGTCCATATAACTTTAACAGTTTGTGCTATTGTTTAAATAATTGTATGCAAAAGTTAGGAACATGAAATGCTGTTTGCTAAGCACAGTGAAGTGATTTTGCTGCCTAACCTGTGGAGCTAATGCACTTCAACATATTTGTAAAATGCATGTTTCTCCAAAACCCAGTGTTGTTGCTGTTGTAAAAACTGACTTTAGACTAAGGCATGCAGGTCTATTTAGAAGAGCTCCACCTAACTGGAGGTTTAGTGGAATTTTAGATGTTTAGCCACTGAAAAATTACCATTTCAGAGCAGTAATTTGTGTTTTCTTTTATACCACATCTGTTAAAGAAGTTTCAGTTAAATAGGTTGTAAAAGTCAGTTATAAATGGGTTAATAAAAAAGTTTGCCTTTAATGAAGGCTCATGGAAGTAGGATGGAAGCACATCCACTTCATTTGAAGTGGTGTGGTAGTTTTATTTTTTTAAATTGCTGATATGTGCTCTTTACCTCTATGGTGTTTCCATTTTTAGACTGAAAAATAATAATCCTCTCAATTGGCGAATGTTCCTTACAGCTGCACGTTATGAGACAAGTCTCAAGTGATTCTTGGGAACCATTTCAGGTAAAACGTGTGTGGACTGATTGCAGATGCTTAAGGGCTGTGTTCTCTTAAGGGGTATGTTCTCTTCTGCTCTTTACAATAAACAAAACCTAAAGCTGGCACTCAAGTGGCATTTGTTTAATACTTCAAGAATAAATAATATTGAATGTTTTTCCACATTTTCATAGAATCACAGAACTGTTTGGAAGGAACCTTTAAAGGACGTCTAGTCCAACCCCCCCGCTGTGGGTAAGGACATAATTCACTAGATCAGGTTGTTCAATGCTCCATCCAACCTGACATTTGCATAGTTACAACAGTATTTATATTTTCTAACAAAAAATAAGGGGATTTAATATCCTTTTGGAAATCTATATTTTAAAAAACCCTGGCAACTAAGATTAGACTAAGAAGATGTTCTCAATGCTCTCAAGGACATATTTGGTTCTCTTAGGAATGCATAAAACTATTCAATTCCAACTGTATAGGTGAGAGCATCCCTGCTTATCTCTAGAAATAGGAGAGTGGGCTTGTGTGTGTCAGTGTGTACAGAACTTGCCCCGTAAATAAATTTAGGCTGTTCCACGGATGTAGCTGAAGTTTCAGTACTGTGAGCTAGAGGTGAAGGAGAAAGAGATGATTTTCCCATGGTTATGACTGAGGTAATTAGAAGTAGTCACTCTACCAACAGACCTAAATTTATTAAAATGTTACAGTTAAATTGCTACTTTTTTGGATGGTGATTAAAATTCCAGTCATTTGTTTTAAAAATTACTCTGTACAGACTGAATTATTTTCATGAGTTGTAGCACTCGAAGTTCATCTAAATTTACATATCATTCTTTTTGCAATTGGGTGTATATAATTCTGAGATGTTGGAAGGTTATAATGTGAATTGGTTTTAATAAAATGCTTTAAATTTATGCCTTAAACCTGTGTTTCAAGAAGGATGCAAGAAGTAAAATGGTTCATTTTGTCACTCAAATGCTTTCCCTCTCACTAAAAACAACAAAACACTACCTGGATTCCTAAACTTTCATGTTTATCTCTTCCCTCTAAATTCTTTGGCTTGATTTACTTCTGGGAGAAGGGAAGAAAACTCACATTTTACAAGGTGAGTTTAGCAATAAACTGTGCAATGCTGCTTTTGCAGAGATGAAAAACAAAAAGCGATTCAGGATAAAAGGAAAAAACAGTTCCTTTCTGTGTCAGGTTCATTATGAAATATAGGACTCTTTAAAAAGTGAACCCACCTACTGCTTTTACTATTATTTAATACAAGCAAAATTTGTATGTAGAATTTTTAATTTGTTTTATTTCTCATGTCCTTTTTGCAATCTGCTATGTCAAACCCTCAACTGCTTTGCTAGAGTGGACTGTCTTCCACTGATGGCCATGTATGTAAAGTGGCAATATAGAAAGCAACTGCTATAGGGTCAGTGATGTTAAAGCTGAAATTCTACAGAATTGATTATGTATATCACTGCAGGTCACTGTGCCCTAAACTCTTTTCTGCAGATGATCCTGATAGAAAAAAAGCAGTTGAGCAGCATTTCAAGGTACATGTGTGCTTAAGTGTCCCAGCAGGAAAATACTGGAGAAAAAGATAATCAGCGAACAACTATCTTCTAGCAGCATGTGGCAGGACAGAGTAATTTCCACCCAAGATAACCATGACTATACTAGAAACTTAAAATTAATAGGCAGTGTCAAGGCAGGATGGTGCTATATATCCTTGACAATTGATGGTGGTCTGGAAACTCCCTAAAGGTCATAGCCCGAGCTTCTGCTTTTAGAATGTGTCCTGCAAGCCTATTGTTGTTGTTCTTTTGTTTCATATGTCCTATTTATAGAAATTAAGTAGAACAAAGCAAGTAACCAGTGGGGATACAGCAAATAATGTGTAATTATACCTAAAAATAGATATTCTAGAGAGAACAGAGCACCTCATGAGCAACAGAAATAATCATTATCGTGCTTGAAACTGCTTGTTTTTAATGAGAGAGGAAAATGCTTTGGTCCTGAGAGCCTGGGTAGAACAAAAAAATAATAGGATCAAAATGGGTCTTCACTTACATTAGTATTGTGAACATTATTTAGCTAAAATTAATTCCCCTGGCTTAACATTGCCATATTCAGATGTGTTGTAAAGGTTGTATTTGCAAACTTGCAATTTTTTGCATAATAGTTGCATTTTCTTGTTGTTTAAATGCATTCAGAACACATTGTTTTCTGACATAGTTTGATTTCAAGAGCTAGTTGCACCATATTGCCTGTAAGCTGGTAGATTAAAGTCAGATTCACCACAAATTAACATAAGGATAGTATTTGAGCTCTTCTAATTACATGTGGGTTTGGAGTGGAACAGTGATTTCTTTTATCAAATGAACCTGAGCTCAAATATTTCTCTTCTTTTTCTGGTTAGAAGCAAGGACATAGGTAGTAGATAGTGCTCTGTAATTTTCACATATCACTGTTGCTTTCATGATTGGTGTTGTTAATATAGTTTACAGCTGATTTCTACTCAGTTGTAAGATTTTTGGGTCTGAAAAAAAAATGTCTTGGTTACTTTACCACAGTAGTTTTCTTGGCTGTTTTTCTCCTTTCTTTCAATTGTGAAGCAAAGAACTTTCTAGCAATGTGTCCCTGCTACCCTCCAACTGTCAACTTTGTGCAGTTGCTAGGGCTCAACAAACTCTTTGTCCAGCCTGCTTTTATGAAAATGTGCTGGCTTAAGACATGATACACTAACATTGCTTTTAAATGAAAATATTACATTTTGCATATAAAAATATGTCTGAAGTGCATTAAAAAGCATTGCATCTGTGAATACTACCCCAGTGGTGCAAAAGCCAGAAAAAATACAGATAATACTCATCAGCTCATCAGCAGCCATACTGGAGTGTAGGTGTTTGGCTCTGCTTTACCTTTTGTAGGTAATTTCAGAAGTTTAACAGCAAATCTCATTTGAAACACTTTCCCGTTTCTTTTAATGTTCTGTCACTTTCTTTAGATCATCCTGGAAACACAGCACCCTGGTGGAAAGGGAATAGGGGGTTGTTGCATGAACAAGTTCATACTGGTGGGAAGGTTGAATTCAGTTCAAGATGGAGATTCACCTACTTCAGTCTGAATTAACATTTTCCCCCCCCCGAAATTAGCTCATTTCTCTCTCCAAATTGGTTATATTTACTTGCAGTTGACATTTATCAAAAGAAAGATGCACTGCCATCTGGTGTCAAAACTGTGTTCACATGAGCAGACATTTGTATGGAAAACTAATGTGGTGTAAGAAGCTCCGTTCTATAAAACTTCCTAAGCTCTGAAGAAGAAAGTAGGCTGTTCAGAGTAAGCAGTATCCATGCTGATGAGCCCTGCACCAAAAAACCCTGAAGAAACACAGTAGTTTAATTTACTGGGAACTTACAGGCTAGGTAAAGGGACTTGTTTATAAACATGCCTGCTGCTTGTTTCTTTTGTAGGTGGGAGAGGGGGAGATGGATGCCCTGTTATAACCTTTCCAGACTACCCAGCTTTCAGTGAGATCCCTGAAAAGGAGTTCCAGAATGTCCTGACCTACCTGACAAGCATCCCAAGGTGAGCACCTGTCTAGGAGAAAGTACCCATTTATCTGCTAGGTGATTTTTCACATTTAGTCACTTACGTGATGATGTAAAGATCAGGCTGGTATTTAATTAAAGAAAAGGAAAATGCAGCTATGGTGCAATGTCAGTAAGTGTCGATTAGTCGCAGCTGCTTAATGTAGTTGTTAGATGAATCAAATAGTGCTATTTATATTTAACCAGAAAATTACTTCCTGGAAGAATGTATGGATGAAGATTCTGTGATGGACATTGTCTTCTTGTTTCTTATCTTTGCTGTATCTTAGAGTGCAGCGTTCTGTGTTTTAATTAAAAACATGTATAATTTTGGCAGAACATGCTAATTCCTGGGTGGCACTCAAGATGTTACTCAGTGTGAGGGAATACTCCATAGTTGCATACCAAGGTTTGTCCTAACCACTTGTGCTCTGTTTCCCTGGCTCAGCTGAATATACAGTCTTTGCAGCACATCCAAAACTTGGAGGGTGCTAAGCAGGCCCTTAGAGGGCACGGTAGTGTTATCAGTGGGCTGCTCAATAAAAATTGTGATTTTGTTGAAGATCTCTTAGAGAATGGAATAGTGAAATTCAAGGTCCTGATGGAGGTGAGGAAGGCAAGTAGCAGAATAAGTACAGACCCTCAACTTCAAGAAAACAGAGTTTAGGCTTATTCAGGGAAATGGTAAGCGGGATTCTGTGGAAAGCAAACGTGAAGAGTAAATCTGCTGAGGAAGGCTGCCAAGTTTTTAAGGACAGCATCCTCCAAGCACAAGAATCGTACACCCTTGCAAATGAATAGACATAACAGGAGACTGACCTAGCTGAATGGGGAACTTGTGACTGAGCTGCAGTACGAAGACAGCATACAGGAGGTGAAAGCAGGGACAGGCTACAAAAGGAGAAAAAGGAATACAGAAACATTTTCCAGACACATAGGCATGGTTTCAGGAAAGTCAAAGCACACCTGGAGCTAAAGGACAAGAAACAAGGGACATCAAGGACTACCCAAAAAAACCCCTTTCTGTTGCTTTAGCAGTACAGGAACAGACAAGGAAAATGCAGACCTGTGCTGAATGGGCTGGGTAAATTAGTAGCTGCCAACACAGATGAGGCCAAGACACTTAAATTCATTCTTCTCTTATAGTGTCTCCCAGGCCTATGTGTTTAGAGTGAGGGTTCACAGAGGAGAATAATTAGCAACGGGTGAGAATCAAGTTAAGGATCTCTTGAGAAATCTTGACTCTAAACTATTCTTTGGGATGAGATGAGCTATATTGAGAGTTGTGAAGGAGAAAAGCAATAGGCTTCTCACAGAGGTGGGCAGTCGGGAAAGATAGGCTAATGGTTGGAATGGGAACAGAATGGTTCTGACCTGGATGTAAGAGAAAAACTTTGTTGCTGGGAGAATAATAAAGCACAGAGACTGGCTGCCACAAGAAGCTATGGAGTCTCTGCTGTTGGAGGATTTCAAGATCTGGCTGTACAAACAACATGGCTATCAACAACCTGGCCTGAATTTAGAATTCATCATGCCTTGAGCAAGAAGTTGGGCTAGAAACCTCCTGCTATCCCTTCAAATCTAAATCATTGTATGAATTGAGATCTCCTTATGTCTTTTCCAAATTGGGCTATAAGGCTTTCCCAGATTAAAAAGCCTTAGAGATGCAGGTTGTGTAATGCTCATGAAATGTTGGTCTCAAACTGTATTTTGCTTTCTTTTTGCTGACAGCATTCAGTACATCTCAGCATGGATTATGGTGAATTCACATTTGGAGCTACTCATGGCAGCTGTCCTTCGTGCATGTACATGCTGTTTTTTACTGTACGTGCGTGAAGAAAAGTAATGGTCTTGTAAAGGGCCTTCCTCTTAATTATTTTGAAGGACCTGCTCCCTGTGAGGGACCACTGGTTATATGCAGTGCAGTACTGTGAGGTGCCCTCCTGGTTGTACTTGTTAGTTCCTAGTTCATTTCAGAGAATGGAGCTGTGGAGCTAACAGCCAATTGTTGCATTTTCTTTGTTTATCCTTGTGTTGGTTAAACTGCATGGTGCTAAGCCTCCATTGGTGGTATTTTTCTTAGATACTGTTAATACAAATAATTATGTACTAAATTCACATCTGCTCCTCCTTTTGAAAGTCCTTGGTGGTGCTCTTCATGGTGGCCCATTGAACTTCTGCACAGTGTGGTTTATGTGAGAAATTCTGATCAGAACAAACAGCATCTGGCGCAGGGAGGGGGAGTGCTGAGTGCATCCCAGAGCTTCAGTTTGGCAGGAGCATGTTTTTACTAATTGAAAGTCTTGGAGGAGATTTTCTGGAGGCTTTTCTGTTAGTTTCCTCTACCTGACAACAATGTATATTGAAGTAGAAGTGGCCATTCCTAAAGTCTGGTGGTTCTTGTATGATTTTCCCGTTTCTTCAATTTGCAATTCTTTAGGAAGAGATTGTTGTTCTGTGCAAACAAAGGAGATAGCCCAGCTGGCTAGACGTGAACAGTAAGGTATTAACTATTGTAAAAATAGCAATACTTCAGGTATTAGGGCAATAACGCTTCAATTTCAACCTTGTAAAAATAATACCACTGTGAAGATGCTGATAAACCTGAGACCCTTTTGTGCCTGAGAATTGCTATAATCTGAAGGGCTGAAGACACCCCTGACATTTGCACTAGAGGTGTTACGAGCTTACTGTATAAAATTTATATGTTTATGAGCCCATGTGCAGGTTTACAGGAATAAAAACTCACAGAAATGCCACTAGCTACATGTTAGCATTCATCCCTTTAGAAAGTGTGTTTTGCTAATGATAAGTTATTGACAGTGTATACCCCAAAGAGGGGACAGGTTTGCAGTGTTCCTTGAATTGTGATTATTTCTAGTGCTGTTAAAGTTGTCAAAAGGTAGGATTTTTGCTGTTATCTTAGTTTTCAAGGGCAAAAATTTCAAATGCTGTTCTGGATATTTTATAAACTGCTTTTGCGGGAAGTGGAGGCAGTTAGTTGTTTTATTTTGTAAGTTTATTAAAAAGTAGTAAGGAGTACAGATTTTTACAAGAAGGACAGAAATACAGCCCACAGCTTTTATGCATGAACTGCTCTCCAGATTAGTGTTACATAGGTTATAAAATACATAACTCTGTTTTTGGGCTGTTTTGACCAAGTAAGGGGAAATGGACTTTTCTAGCCCCTCAGAGCACAGAGATGTCTGGAGCCACAACAGTTCCTCAGAAAGGTACTTGTGCTACTTGGTCCTGTACAAGATTCATGGTCACAGCAAGGGGTTGGCAGCAATAACTCAAAGCTCATTGTCTGACTGCCTGCAGATGCATGTTAAGGGAAATGATATTTCTTGGGAATGACAGTGAGGAGCTACTAAAAGCCTCATAAGAAAGGACCTTTCTGTGCTCTGCAGTGGAGTTGACCCAATAAAATATTTACTGGTGTAATAAATCTTAGCAGTGGCATCAGGTTTTCAAGTTTTGTTCCCAAGTGGAAGAAGTAGTGTTGGTAATAAGACTAGCTTAGGACTTTGAAAGAAGTAAAACTGAAACCTCTTAACCTACCCCTCTAATTTATAGGTAAACATGACCTCGTCCCCTCTTTTTGCATTCTTGTTCTATACTATCTAACCACTAGGTTTTGCAAGCTCTTTCTGTGTAAACCTTCATCTTTTTCATAGTGAACTTTAATCATGAAGAGTTAAGTGTCTCATGGGGCGCCTTGCGTTTAGAAATAGAACTATTGTAAGCTGCATGTTACCAACTTCGATGACCATGGAGTAGAATAGTGCAAACAGTAGAGTTACCAGCATGTGCTCAGATGTGTAAATGCCTGATACATGAGGATGTTAAGAAAGAGACAGTGGAAAGGGAATACCTCATCTCAATTTAAGATACTCAGTTAACCCTGGTACAACTGTATATCATTAAGCAGAGAGCTGAACCATCTTCTTCAGGTAGGTGTTGTTAAAGTTGCAAGGTCAGTTCAGGTTTACAATGTCTAATGTATGGTTTGTAATAATCTCATAATATTCAGTACAGATTGTTGACATAGTCTGTGACAACAGTCATGTACCTTGTGTACTTAAAGATTGATGCTTTATCAGGAAAGAATGATGAATTAAGGATGAGTACTATAAGTAGTGGAAGAGGACAGCTAATCCTTTTATAACAGCTGTTTTGGTAATGACATGTGTGTTGTAAACGTGTAGATGTAATACTTCTGAATCAGGTTTTTCCCTTTAACAGATAGTATTTTTTTTTTATAATTACTATTGAATCACAAGATAAAGTTTTTTTTAAAAAAGGTGAGTATTCTCTTTGAAATATTTTCTTTTAGGTCAATTGATTTTTGGTTTTATACATGTAGTACCCTAGATGAAAAACGGAGAATCCGTGGCAGTATGTAATGTACTTAAAGCAATACTTTTTAGGAAGAGTGTTTGAGTTAAAATGCTGAATAGGTACAAATACTTTACATATAAGTATTGATCCATGGGAATTAATAGTTCTTATTGATGGAGTTGCTGAATAAACTGTAATAAGCGTCTGTAAGAGCTGAGCTCTTTAAATTCAACTGTGTTTCAATAGAGGTCAGTGAGCAAAGTCTTGCATCTATTTGAGATCCTTTGAGGCCATTTTATAATGTCCACATAGCTGGTTTGATTCTCTCTCTGCAGAGAAAAATGTCTCCTATTACTTCATGGCTTGAGAACTTTGGGGATTGCTGCTGAGCTGAGTCATGGAAAAGGAGGTCATGTAGAGCAAGATTGTCTAGCCTCTTAACTGAGTAAAAAACTAATGACCTCCATACACAGTGTCCATCATTCTTACTGCAAAGTGGGAGAAGCACCTGTTGGATATACCTTTTATAGCCCCCATATACCAAGGTTGGACAATGAATATTCCAGTCAGGTTTGCAATAGGCTCCTGAAATAGCTGCCACGTGTACCCTTAAGAAGTCATCTTAGGGTACTCTGTTTTCTCTTCTTTTTTTCTCTGTTTTGAAAGCATATTTCCTCTTTCTATTTATCCTAGTAAATTGACTTCTAAGTTTTGCAATGTATCCTGAAGGCAAGTGTTACTCATACTTAATTCTATCTATCACAACAGTCACTGTAAACATATTTTATTAACTTAAGTGTGTACACATTCTTGGAATATGAATTTACCAAATGTGGGGTGTAGCATGAGAACTTGGGCCAAGAAGAAATTAATAGATAATTGCAGTGGTTAAAAAATACCAACAAAACAACACCCACCACCCCCCACAAAAAAAAAAAAAAAAAACCAGGATCTTTCAACATATGGTTTTGCTTTTGGCTAATTAGCAGTTTCTACTGCATTCAGAAAGCAGAATGCTGTATGAGAGAACACAAGGATATAGTTTTAATGTTCCTTGTTGCTCATACAGGTTCATCTTTGAACAAAGAAAGCAATGCTGAAATTCTTGTGGCCACAAGAGATTGGAAAATTAATAATTCAGAAGTGTAATACTGAGTCTTAAATTCAACATTCCTTTCAAGAGAAAGAGTGTAGATTAGAATATTCAGAACAGGTTTTGATGGCCAGTTTGAGTCCCACACTGCAGGCCTTTTCACCTTGTATTCTGACAGAGCCTTGTACGGTCTTTCTTTGCAGAGCCTTTCTGTCCCCTTGCGTGATCTTCAGCATATCTCAGTTTAACTTGACATGTTTGGCGATTTCCTGTTTTGAAAGCTGTCCCTGTCAGTTTCCTGCCTGGGAAGAGCGTTCCCTCCTTTGGGATCCCAAATGCTTGAACACCATGTGGCCTTCTAAGAAATCCTGTTGTTTTGTGGTACAGTCTGGTGTTGGAAACTAGGGAGCCATCCTGTCCAAGTAACGAAACAGAACGAGGTGACCTCTGAAAGTGTCAACGTCAGACAGTTTGGAGGCTCGATTGTTAAGGTTTGCTAATCTTTGGGTAGACGCTTCCTTGTTAAGAACACGAGGTCCTCATCATTTGGGGTAACACTGGGACCGGAAGAAAACCAAAACAAAACAAAGCCTCTGTTAAGCCCTCCTGTGGGTTCAGACCTGAGGAGACTTCATTAACATGGGCACTGCAAAGTGTGGCTGGGTGGATAGGGACCAGAAGAACATGCCACAGCACAGCATGGTTATTGGAACTAACAAACCTCATCATGAGGGGCACTGGAGAACACAGCGGTCATAGATCTTGGGTCTGGCCAGTTTCCTTGGCACAGATCCACCACTGCACTGCTGAAGCAAGGGCAGTGGTGTTGGGGTAATGCTCGGTTTTGAGCTGCTGAGCCCCCATCCAGGCTGATCTTGTGAAGAGCCAGTGTGGGAGGGTAACCACATGTGTTTCCTCATTTATCTGCAAACTAAACAGGCAGCCCACCACTAGTTGAGAGTTAACCACTTCTGTTTTATTGGAGTGCCAGGGATGAACTTCAACACATAATGGGTAAGAAATGCCAAAAAACAGATGCTCTGACAGTTCTCACTGACATGCTGAGCAACAGCTTTGCAGCTTCAGAGTTTATTTCTGTCAGCTGTGCTTCATTTCAGTGCTGTCTTCCTTGTTGGATTACAATCCAGGCTGAAGATGTGGAACCTGTACCCTGCTGTTACGTTGGCAGGCCCTCAAAATTGTCAGTAAGAACATCCCAGGACCTCCAGCAAAATCTGTCATGCTGTGTGTACCCTTCCTTTCTCAGAGCACAGCTGCCAAACAGTTGTAAATTCCATATGTTTCTCTAAGCAGAACGGAAATGCAAAGGCTTAAATTTAAAGTAAGAGCATTGCATCTTAAAGTGGTAGTCTGAAGCTTTTGTGTCAGATACATAGTTTAATAAGATCAGATCAAAGCTCAATATGTTACTTAAGAGTCTGAAATTTCACTGGGCTTGGAACAATTTACACTTAATTTGATGTCCACCTATTGAATGTCTTAAACTTGGTTAAAGCTCAGCCCTGTACAGGGAAAGCCTTTTCAGTCTTTAAAATCCCACTTACACACCTTAAGGACTTAGAGGATTTGAATAGTATGCATGACACACACTGTCCAGTGATAAATTTAATCTGCCAATGAGAGAACTGTAAAATTGTGAAAGTTAAGTACTAAAATGCTGGACCTCACGCAGGAGTTTTCATTAATCCAGTCTTAAGTTTAGAGACTTGAACACCCTTTTTAAGTGTAAACTCTCCTTTCTAAAACAAAACCTACAGTGTTACATGTAAGGTTGTGCCAATACTTTTTGGAGTGTCATTAATGGTTGTTGCAGTGTACCGGAAATATGTACAATCCCAATATCATAGTTCTGAATAGGTGTAAAAATGGTTTTATGGAGTCAGACTTAATAGTTCTAAGGTGAGGATCTCATACACTTTCTGCTGCTTATATTTACTTAAGCTTAACCAATGTAGAGCCCTTTTGCCTTTATTGACCTATTTATCCTTAATTGCCCCTCAAGGATAATATGGCCTATTTCAGCCATCTGTAGTTAAGTCTAAATGAGTCCTCAGTTGTTGTCTTTCTTCAAACAGTCCTTCCAAAAGCAGCTGTGTGTGATCTGAAGAAATTACACTGTATTTTCCATTTAGAAAATTTAAAACTCCTTATTGTAGTCAATTTCACACACTAAAAGAGGATCTGTTAAGCAATAACTTTGTCTTTCAATCAGTATTTCTTTTACCTGCAGAAATGCATCGAAGTAATTCTGATTTTAGTCTGTGGGGCTCCTCGGTGGGATAAAGCTTCCTAAATTGCCATAAAAAAAAGGCTGATGGGTACCGTGGAAAGAGAATGAATGAGCACATGTGGTACAAGCAGATGTCCAGGCACTGGCAGATGATGATGCCTGGACATTTTAATTCTAATTTTTGTTTTTTAACACTGATTACGTTCCCGCAGCTCCCCCTCCCCAACAGCATAAGCTTTTTGGAGCAGAAAGAATGTATGCATATGTGATGGAATATAGCCAGCATTAATGTACTCCAATGAGTTGAGTTTATTTTAAGGAGGAATTGGCTTCGAAGTGGAAGAGGGGCTGTTTTGAGGATCTAGAGTAGCATATGAGGTATAGTGAGCTATAGGAACCAGTCAAGGAAGATACTGATGCCCATCTCTTTGAAACTGAGTGGGGAGGGAAAAGAGAAATGGAACTGTGTATGCTATATACATTGGTGCAAACACTTTGAAATAAATAAGGTTTGTTCTAGTGCTGCTTATTTGGCTGAGGGACACAAGCAATGCCTTAAGTAAAAATGTTTGGATTTGTATCTCTCAATTTCAAGGGACCTACTGCTGTGCAGGATAAAGACCTTCAGTTGCCCCTAGGACCAAGGCTTGAGAGCAGCTCTCCTGGTTGTCAATGAGTTGTCACTCATCTCATCAACAATGCGTCTCTGGTAGTGGCCCATCTTTCTTGTTGGTTCTTGCTTTGCAGGCAGATGCAGTGAGCTGTTGCGGTCACAGTCCTGTGGTGACAGAAGGATCTTCAGGGGTAGGGCTGCATGTTAACCACAAGTGGCTTTCTGGGCTACAGTTGTCATGAAGTCTAGATGAGACTTCCGAAGTTTTGAATTAGTATCAGTCCCTTGCACAAAGCTCTTTGAAGTTTCTTTCATTATTTTGTCTCCTGTTTATCTGGCCTTTAAGATCTCCTGTCACTGACACAACATCATGTGTAATAATCTTGCCTGTGCTTACAAAGTTTCAAAAGGCATTTTCATGGTGTCACTCTTCCATGCTATATGATTTTGCTTATCAGTTCTGCCTCATGAGCAAATTATGACCACTTGCCTATCATGGTTCTTATTTACGCCACTTCGCAACCCAGCATTCATCTAAACTTTTCTTTGCCTGCATGCTGTGAGATCATAAAATACAATTTTGTGTATCTGATGATTCCCCAATCCTTAGAAAAATGAAGTACAGTATGAGTGGTTTCAGACAAACATGGAGCATGAACTAATAACAGCTGAGACTGAAAGTAAGCATAATGGGGAAGAGAAGAGATAAGGTTTTCATCAGTGCTAAGCTGGATAAAATCTAGTTAACTGGAATGGGGAGAAGGAAATAAAAAATGTACATAGTGGAGGGAGGGAAATGCATCAAATTTCTTATCTGAACCTTGCCTAATGATGAAACTTTAACAGGTTCAGCTCCAACACAAAGGCTCAGATTTTCTTCATTTCCTGTGCAGTTTCATCTGCTTCTCTGAAGGGAAGGCAGTAACTACCAAAACCAAAGTAAAGAGAAGGGCCAAACACTGTTTTGAATGTGCATTTTAAAATGCATCTATTCACAGAATTCCAGTGTAGAATGAAAAGGGTTGTAGAATAGTATGCATATTGTTTTATTCATAGTGATTTAGTTGGGCTTTTTGAGGGGAGGGAGAAGGCAGTTTTTATTTTCAAAATCAGACTTTAAACATAAGAATCAATGAGAAAGGGTGCCTCCTTGCTTATAGGTTATGTTCCTGCTATGGAGTGTCACAGCTTCAGCAATGTTTGACGAAATGCAGCTGCTACTGCTTTATATATAATAATTTTTACTTGGCATTCAGTGATTTTGGACAGACCACTAGAGGCTGCCCTTGTATAGCAGCACTTCTGACTGCCTCATTTTAAATTTTCTTTGCTGGAATTCCTTCTTTTTCCTACATTTCTTCATGAACAATGGTCAGCCTTAGTTTGACTTTGGTAGGGTTTTCCTTCCACAGTTGAAGTTCATTGAGCTGACTGTGAGAAAGCCCAACAATAATCAAATATAACACATTTTTCTATATAATTAGCTTTTTGCTGAAGCACACTACAGACACTCAGTAGTTAAACACAGTAAGGAGTAGATAGCAAGGTTTTTTCCCGATTTCAGAGATGCGGATACAGAGAGATATGTGCAGTGAAGTGACTTCCATGCCACCAGGCACTGGTTTTAAATTGAGCACCTCGGGAAGCTTGAGATGTGCCTGTTCCTTGGTTCTATGCTCTATGGTTGATTTTCCAAGGAGATCAGAAGCAATGGACATGTCCTCCGAGCTGTGCTTCCTGCATTAGCTAGCTGATTTTTTCAGTGTTTTTAGCTAAGGAGCTATGGGTTACAAAAAATAAAGACAAAATTATAATACTAATCCCAAAATTATGAAGAAGTTAATCACTGCATTCACATTTTTGTCTCATATGCAGTGCCATGTGCCAAAAATAGTGTGCTCATCAGTTCTTTTATTCCAGCAACATTTACAAGAAAAAAATAACGATATCTGATAGACCAGTTACACATCTCAACTAAAAGTGGTTCTTGAGGGAATCTGATCCAAGATGTCAGGCCTACACCTTGAATCATAGCCAAAATGTCATACCAGTTTTCTTTTGAGCTAAGGAGGTCTGCCAGGTGACCAGAGAGCTTCACCTGGATGTTTGTAAATGTTATCCTTCTTAGGAATAATTCTATTCTCAGATGTGTGCAATATTCTTTGACCTCAGTTAGTCATATATGTACATCTGTGGCAGAATTTGGCACCAAACTGCTCTTTTCTGTCTAACCAATCAAATGTCATGACAGCATCAAGCTTCTGTTTATACAGCCATCTTTTGGGAATATGCTTTCATTCTATTTATTTTCCTGGCAGATTGTTTCTTTGCCACTAATACCTCAATATCAATGCAAATCTCAATTTTTCTGTCATAAAAATAACAAAATATAATTCTAAAGACCTTGCTAGTTAGTGTCTGGTTTCCAATCACCTGTTCCTAAGAAAAGAAACAGAGAATGGTGTTCTTCGTTACCCTAGCCTGTATGCTGATGACTGAATATAGGATGACTTCTGACTTCAAAGAGTGGTAGCTGCTGGAAGCATTTTTATTACTGGGGACATGATGGGAATGCTTCGTGTTCAAAGTGTTGTTTACCCCTGTGCTCAGGCTACTGGACTGTCTCGTTGTATATGCTGAACCTGTTTGACCTCCAGCTTGTATTTTTCTGCTCTGGATACAGTTCTGCATTTGAGGGGGGATTTATTTATTTTTAAGAGCTGGTCCACACAGGCTTTATGGCATGTCCAGGTATAAATCTGCTATATAGACAGGATGGGCAGTACCATCCCTAAGATGATCTGTCATCATGTCTTGTATGCTTGCCCTTTTGTGGTATAGTAGTAAGGCTGGAAACGGGTGGATGGGCCAGTTCCATGGTCCTTCCTACATAGGCCTATGTGTTGCATGCAAAAATATATAAAAATCAGGATTTGTGAGCATTCTGAGACCTCCCATCTCTTTAAGCAGTGTGTTTGTCACTGATGCACATGGACAGTCAGTGCTGAGCTACAGAGGGCGAGTAAGCTTTAAAAATGAGTGGTACCAGGGATCTAAAGACAGCTTTAGCTGCTCATAATGCAGATTACTGTAGACATTGCCTTGGTGCTCTGCTCAGTGCAGTAACTCTTCACTGAATGTTACTGAAGTCCTACTGTCAAAATAGCTGTTCAGCTGTTGAGAACAAGACTTTCTAATCAGTTTGTATGTATACATAGAGGTAATCAAGGTAGGGAACAATCTGGAGTGGAATTGCCAACCCAACTGTGTAATAATAAGGCTTTAAGACTGAAATTCACTTTTATTAAAATGGGATTATTTAACCTAAAATGTTGCACAGAATTTCAAACATGCAAAAGTTTTACACTATCAATTCTCTGTGATGAACCTGAACAATTGCTTTATTTGTGGTACATGAGAAGTTTCCATACAGCAGTGTAGAAGCAATGGGAACTTACTTGTGTAGCAGTTGTCACCACCCATACTTTAGAGAAATGCAAGGATCTTTCAGATGATGACTATATAATTGCTTCCACACACCCCAGAGGGAACTTTCTTTCTGCAGGCCTATGTATTATAAGCTTTCCCACCCTTTCTCCCAGGTGCATGAGCTCATAAATCTTGCAAATAAGACAAAGGAGATGTCCTTATAATCTAAGGCTGAGGAGTCACTAAGTAGAAAATTCAGTTCCTGCTCTACAGTCTACACGGACAACTTGGTGCTTGTTTGGCAGGTACTTCAACCTCACACTCTTTATTTTCTCCAAATGGTGTTACACTGGCTCCCCAAGGCAGAAGGATAGGCCTGAGAAGAAAGTCTATCCTCTGCTGTGTTTTCTCCTGTCCTCTGTGGCCTTTGGTCCTCTTCCACTGCTTTCTACCTTTCTGACCTGGCCTTTGTGAGTTTGTCAGATACATTTCCTGCAGAGCAGGAATGGTTTCTCTGCCTTTCTAAAAATGTTCTGTTCTTTGTGCTGGTAAGTAAACAGAAGAACAGAGCTTATCCCATGATGGGGGGGGTTGTGTGTGATAGGAGGGAAACAAAAGAAGGAAATACTAAGTTTGAATTACAAGCTTATATAAATTATGTTTCAGAAAGTACACCGGATACAAGTTAATGCATTAAAGAAAACAGAGGTTGTAAGGGAAGTGTCAAGGAGCTTAATAGGCAGGTTGTTCTGCTAAGGTTGCCTGCTGTTTCTCACTGTTGGCTTCCAATTGTTTACAACTCTGCCAAATTTTCTTTCCATTTGTGAAGTCTCACCTGAGTTTTTGGTTTAAAGTTCAGCCAAAATAGCCGAGTTGTTCCCAAGAAAGGGGACATATCCACTGTGCTTTTCAAACACTGAAACAGCCTTCAAGTGCTTCAACTTGACACTTAAAAAACTGATGGCCTTTGTGTCAAGGAAATACCTTCAGAAAAAACTGCCTAAATCCCAGGTCATGGATGCTAAGTAGCTACTCAAGTTTGTTGTTAAAAAAGACCAGCTTTATCCTGGAGCTGAGCAGGGGCTTCTCTATGGTTGCAGAACTAATTGCTCTAGAGCCAGGTCCACTACCAGGGCTGAGAGCAGGAAGACTGTGATGGGATATGAGTGCTGCCTGTTGACAAGCAGGCAGTGCAAGCAGGCTGACTGTCTCAACAGGTAAGACCACAGCCAAAAGAAGGGTCCACCAGAGGGAAGATACTGAAGGACTGAGCAGGAAGTAGGGTGAGGGAGACTTGGGTTGGAGGATAAGGGGACTGTGATATTCAGGAAGGGGTGGGGTGAGAGCCCATTTGGTCATTTCTTCTGACAGTATGGAGGAAAAAGAAAAAAGAAAATTAAAAAAATCAAGCTCCAAGACTTTTCTTTTTGAGCTGTTCTTGGGATAAGGCAGCAAGGAATGAAAATGATTGAAGGGATGAATGAGAGAGACAAATGTGGGGGGTGGTGGTAAGTCTGTTGGAGCGTGTTACACAGATGCAAGTCCTGGGCTAAGCTGATGATTGCAGTGCAACTGGAGCAAGCCAGGAGGTAAAGCCTGATGAGCAGTACAGGCCATATCTATCAGGGCATGTTTCTGCTGACACAGAGTGGAAGCCGAAGTGCTTTTCTCTCAAGTTAAAGGCATGGAGGGGAAAATCAGTATTTGGATAGAATGTAATAAATATGGCTGAGGGAAAGACAGCTGTAATTCACGGTTAAATCAGGAGCCAAAGCACAGTTTAATACCTTCTTGTTACCAAAACATTATTCATCCTATGCCCTAAAAGAGAGGGGGGTTTTGCAAACACTCTTGTAATTATGTTCACAGGCGTGTGTGGCAGCAAAGGGAGGTCAGTAGAGCCAAGGGTGTATTGGCAAACAAACCTGTTTCCAATATTTACTTTTCATGAATACGTGACTTTGTTGTCTTCATAATGTTCTCAACTTTGTTGTACACAATGTCTTAGCTTAGTTTGTTGCTTCCTGCCTAGGGCTTGCTGGAGCTGGATCCCAGACTCCAAAGCCAGCCCTTCACAAGACGCTGTTGTCAAGATAAGATTTTCCCCACCATGTTCAGAACAGAGCATTTTTCATTTTTTCTTTAAAGTAATCTATATTAATGGAGTGTTAACAGTTTGAAGTCAGGTGCTCAAGAGTTTGCACTGGGTCTCTTCTAGCCAGCAATGGCGAATCTTGGCTTTCATGTCTGAGCCTTGAAGAGGACCACAGTCTGAATAATGAAACCACCCAACATATTTGACAGTCTGAATAATGAAACCACCCAACATATTTGATCCAGTGGAAAAAGGAGGATGACTAAAGATATCTTTTGGGCTATCTTAGAGATGTGCTTTCCTTTGTCAACTCTTCCATTTAAGAAAGCCTTGTTGGGTTGGGGGGTTGTCGGTTTGTTTGGGTTTTTCCTAGGAGGATTATATTAAGCTCTGCTTATTGCCAGGTGTTGAAACAGACAATTGTGTGTAGCTGCCATCGAGATTTTCTCCAGAATCCCAGCTGAGCCTGTCTTTCCCTGTGCTCCTGGAGAGAAATCTGATTGATTGCTCTGTCAGAGGCTTTAATTTTATTCCTGTTACACAGAAATGTCAATAGTTTCTTGAAATATGATACAGATGTTGCATTTAGGAACTTGGTGAGATCTGAGATGATGCTTCCACAGAGGAAGTATGCAGAAATTCCAGAACACCCAGGGACTTCTACTGAGCAGGGGAAATAGCTCTGTTAAGAGTCTGAATGCTCATCAGAATACACTTCAAACTCCACACAAACTGCTGTGGGAGCAGCTGGTAACACCTTTTGACTCCATTCATCCACATTTAGGCTGTATGTCCCAAGGAGTTTGTTTTGGTACCTAATTTTTGTGGAACATGGTTGCTATTAGCATTTTATTTTGCTCAGTCACTAAAGATTAAAATGGTGAAAACTTTAAGTGGGGAACAGGAAGAGGCTAAAATCAATCTGGATCTCTTTCCTCCCCTTTCCCTTCATGTAAAGAAAGAGTAGGAGGGGGAAGACTTAGAAAATCATGGAAACTTACAGTAGTGGCAAGCATATTGCTAATATAAAGTCCAGTTTGTCTGCAAAGGTTATTCAGGCTTACAAGGCAAGTACTCAGATGTTGTTTATCAGTGTTGTACTAACCCAGAGGCAAGAGTTAAGTAATGTGCACTGAATGTGGGCAGTAAGGGGTTGGTTTTAGTATTTCCTATGTTAAAATGACTGCTTACCTTCTTTTGAAAGACAGTGTTAATTTGCATTTTTTATGATTATTTGTGTTTCCCCCTAAATATTTAGTCTGCAAATTTGAGAGAGATTAGTTTGTAAAAGAGAGGGAATAGACTGTAAGTCATGCTTAAATTTGTAATTTTGCAGAGTAGCTTAAGGTAACACATCTGAGTACCTGTGTTCTTCATCCTCCTCAGCATCATACTGTTATGCTACAGACATAATCTAATAAAGCAAAGCTGGTGTTTTCATGATTCAGCAATCTTGAATAAGGGATCCTGACATTCTGTTGTGTTGGGGTTTATATTGTCTTTTAAGATATGACAATAACAAATTGGTGCACAATATTTGTAAATGTCACACAGTGCATACAATAGGCCTTGCAATATATTATTATCTGGACTGAAAATACAGCACATCTATTAAAAATGACCCAATATATGAGAAAATAACAAATCTAAGCCTGCCTGCCTTGTATTTGCCTGTCGTTTCCATTTTGATTGCTATTGGCTGGCAAGGGCTGCTGCTGGCATTGCACAATTGGCTTAGATGGAGAATTACAAAACAGGAGCAGATCCCTTGACTGGGACTTGGTAGCACATGCAGCTGAGCACAGGCGAAAAAGAAAGGTCACCCGTACGCAAGGATTTTAGCAGAATCTCTCTCACAGATGTTTCCATTCCAGAGAAGTGCATCTGATCTCATTCTTCTCATCTATGAGTTGGACTGTTTAAATGCCATAGCGATTTTTTGTTTTGGTGAATGTAAAAATGCACCTGGGAACAGGTTTGCAACCTGGAGGCATATGAGAATTTCGGGTGTGTGGAGCAATATCATGAAATGATCAGAAGGATCTGCATTTTTAAGGGTTTTAAATATCAGTGAGGAGGAAGACAATTCAAACAGAAGGTTAAGAGCAGATGCAAAAGGAAAACAACTTCATTTTGGCACTGAAATTATACTGAAAACAGCATGAAGGATGGATTGTATCAGCACCAAAACAATGGAGAGTCAAAGGGGGTTATTTTTCTCTGAAATAATCTCTGTACAAGAAATGTAAAAACTACCTTTCATGAAAAAGAATTCATGATTTGATTATGGTTTGAAGCTCTGTGGAACATATTTGGGACTGCTGCATCTTTCCAAAGGTGTACAGTATAGTATATCTTGAGATGCTTAGGTGAAGAAGATTCTGCACGAAAAGGACATGCCTGGGTCATGCTGCCTTTTTGAGTGAGAGAACCAGAGGAATTCCTCTTGTATTTTAACTCAACTTTCTCTTTTTCTTTTTTCCTCATCCAAACTTAGTTTACGAGATGCTGGAATTGGATTTATTCTTGTCATAGATCGCAGACAGGACAAATGGACCTCCGTGAAAGCTTCTGTTCTGCGAATAACAGTGAGTACTGTCTTAAATTAACTCCTTCAAAAGATTTTTTTAGTGTTGAACCTTCCTCTTAGAGTGGAAAAACAACGAATTTCTTCAAAGGAACGGTAGCCAATAGATGGCACAAAAAGCATCCAGCAGTTCTTTTGCATCCCAGCTGACTGGAACTGAGCATCATGTGTCTGTGGTGTGCTTTTAATGCAGTTTGCAGCTCAGGACATCTTCCTGAGAAGGCACTTGGAGAGCATGTGTGTGTGTATGCACGTAAATGCATGCAGCTTGCTGCTTTCCCAGGTAGGGACCAATATTTGCATGGACAGCCCATGACTCTACCTTTTACTGTTCCAGTGAGCTTCCCATATAGGAAGAGATGAGGATGAGGATTCTGTCTTGCTTTGCTGCTTGCAAAAGGACTCGTGATGTCCAAATTAAAACAGGGGTTGCTTGTAAACAGGAAAATATCATGTACTTACTGTGATCCATCAACAGCACACACAGTTAACTTTCAGTCCCACTTTCAATTAATGTTTTTAAAATCTGAAAACAAAGCTTCTGAGAGGCTTTTTTTTTATTTATACATGTAGGAAAAGACAGATTCATGTTTGTGATGTGCTCAACCTACTGTTGGTTTACTTTACTTGTTTTCTTGTTATCCTTACTTGTATTGTTAGTGCTTATAATCTTTCCAGTAAGTGCTGCAAAACAGAGCTGTAAGCATCTTTAACTTTTAATGGCTAATAAAATTTGGCTCTGTAAGATAGAAGTGAAATCAAAACAGTGAATGTCATTTTTGTGTAGCCCCATTCTGACCAAAGAACTGTTTATTTATCAGAAGTTAAAAGGTATTTATTAAAGGTAATACATTACTCCCACTATATGACTTCTTGTGAATGAATATGTAATGATAAATATTCCCACAATACAACTTGTTCCATGATAAGTATGTCAGGAATGTTAAAATATTGAAAATATACCAGAATATTAACAAAATTTGATTTTGCAGTTTATTTTGAAATTTTCTGATGCAGCTTTGAGATAATTCCAGTAGTGAAAACTGAGAGCAGCATAATTTGGGGTGATTAAAGAAAAAAAGCACTAAATCTTTGGAGGTTTTGAATCTCTAAAAATTCAATGCTGTAGTTTCTGTTCAAGGACAAATAAGTATTCCACAGATGGCAGTCCTTTTACTTATATAATTGGGGTGGTTGCAGGTGGGAGATTATTACAGACACATTGCTTATAGCCATAATAATAATGTTTATGGTAATGTTCCTCCCGTGTGCATCGTTTTGCCTAGAAGCACAATATACAGAACCTGAGTATCTATCCTCTTTGATAAGGGACCCATCACTGGAGTGATGGAATTCGTGCCTCAGGGCTTTGCCTGGAGAAGTGTGTTAAGCACAGGAAGTGCTGTGGGTTGCAGTGCTGTTGATGATGGGTTACTTTCCTTTTTCCTTCTTTTCTCATTCTTCTGTGAGCTTTATTTAAAATAAAATAAGAAAAAAACCCCACACTTCTTAGTTGAAGTCTAATCTCTTAGAGGCATGATCTTTTTTTTTCTATATTTGTTTTGTTGAACTGGCTCAGCTCTGGCTTCATAGTTCACGCATGGATGTGCGTGGCAGCCCTCCTTTGGGCTTCAGCAGGAGTCACATCATCCTTGAATGCCTGAAAATTTCATTTTCCTGTTCCAAAAAAAGATATGGTGAAAAATAGTTCGCTGTTGTCCACCATTTGTTTGCTATTATCTTTGCCATAAATGAACTCTAAATACGTTTCTGCTGTCTGTTCCTTAAAACAGCAAAGCCAAATATACACAATGTGTGTCTTGTACCATTCATGAGGATTTCTCTGGGTCCTGTTGATGGACAAAGATTTTTTTTAAATGGCTGAAGGGCAACTGGAAACTTAATTTCTACTTGTTTGTTTTTTCTAACAGTCAGAGTTGTCTTTTGATAGTGATGAGGAATCTGAGTGTCAATTGTGTTGTCCAGATAGAAACTTATGTCTGAAAGGCTGGTATCCCAAGCAATTTTGATTGCTGCTGTATGTGAGGATATGTCTCACATTATTTGAGAAGAGAGTTTTGGCTGTTGCCTTGTTTGTTGTAGTTCCTGCAGCGTCCTCCCTGTTGTCTTTCCTGACTTTTCTCTAATCGTCCTGAGGGGGTTGACCCTCTCGATTTGTGAAATCAGAGATGCCAGTGTGGGGTGCTGTGTCTGGAGCATCTGCCCATCACTAATATCTGGACAGCTGTAGGAAATCTATTGGTAAGCACTGAGCAGCTGCTAACCAGAAATTCATACTAGCATGTATTTTTTTAGTATTACTATTTTGTGTTATTTTCAAGACTCTTCACATAGAATTGTTTGATTAGTACTAGTGGGTGTTGGAAGTATGTTTTGAAACAGAAGTGCTGAAGAAAATTTTTTTCAGGCTGAAATTGATGTGGAAAACCTTTCTATATTATGAAAATTTTCTGGACTTCATTTTTTTCCTCTTTTTGTTAGGGATCATTTTCTTTCCTGGGACTGAAAAAGAACAATAATGAGCTGAATCTGTATTTCACGGTGATTCTTTAAGGTTGCTATAGACAGTCAAGGCTGTAAAGACAGAGGTAAAACTATTTTTGCAGATACAGTGGAAGGGCAGTGGCTGCATCATTCATCCAGGAGGTCTGCTGCTGAAGCACATGCAATGACAGCAGAACTGAAACCAAAGTCAGAGGCACTGGGCTGAAAGATGGCACCTCTTCTCCTGGGATGTGAAAGGGTGCTGCTCTGTCACTAGTTCCAGTGTGTTTTCTTAAAAAAATGAAGCTTATGTCATTACATCATCTTTGTCTCGTCATCATTGTCTTCCTCTGTCTTGAAAGGCTGAAGTGTGAACTCAGTCTTTCAAAGAAAAAACTGTACTCAACATCATTAGAAGTTCCACCATAGCCATCAGCCTCATACTGAAAGTCCAGAGAAAATAAACGTCCTTAAATTTGGTGTTTAGGGAATAACATATGTATGGGCAACTGCTGCTAAGGAAGCAGTTGATGTGGAGGTCGCCCAGGTGGTAGTGAGAAAGTTTTATCCATTCACAAACTTTGCAGCCATTTCTAAATATGAGAAGAGTTGGGTTTTATCCAACCTCCTAGAGAAGCTTAGTTTGTGATTTGCCATTTTTGACTAAGGATGTATTGCATGCAGGTTTCATGCCTTCTGTTTTAGACTGCATTGTCCAGAGCACTGTTTTTCTTAGTTTTTCGTAAATCAAAATGCAGTCTTTGCTGTAGCAGAGGCTTAGCCTATTAGTGGCTTTGAAGATTAGGGCCAAGACTTTTAGCTGGCAGGGGAAGACCAAAAGCCAGTGGAGAGACTGGAGTGCTAATACCAGCCTAAACCTTGCAGGAGCCAGGCAGTCCCGGGTTTGTGCTGTCTGGAGTTGTTTTTACATCCAAGGTGAGAAACAGTGAATTACAGTAATCCAACCTTGAGTTCTTTGGCTTTGTAGAGAGGTGTTGAGTTTCTTAGTGAGTTGTTGTTGGAGAAAAGATGCTTCTAGTAAGTGATGCTCTGTGAAAGGCACTATTTTATGTTATGTTATGGATAAGTATTTCTCACTAGCCGGTTTCTAGCGAGCTCTTTGAATCATGTTCACTAATGATCCTTAACAATTCATATATGGTTAAGTTTGAAAAAGCTAGTGGTCTTTCAGCCCCTACTCATTTCTTTTTTTTTTGCTTGCATTTAAAACAAGAGCGTGGCAATATGATGAAGTTAGTATTCATATTAATATTGTGGCTATTATTATTAATTATTTCAGTTAATGATAAAATAAAAGGTTCTTTTGAGATGCTGTATGGTTTTGTCTTACTGCTTTGGATGTTTTGAGAATATTACATGTGCAGACACTTTGTCCTTACCCTTGTAAAGTCAGCCATTTTTCGTTTTTATTATATAAAGTTTTAATATGCAAAAAGAGAGAAGTGGGTTCACTTAAGGTCTGAAAACAGGATCATAACATCACAAACATTAAACACAGATCTAATGCAAAACAGCTCAATGTTTTTAAAACTAGATTTCAAACTGCTGCTTTTATAAATTGATTTAATTCAAGATTCTTTCTTGACAAGATGCCTCTTTCAAAGGCTTCATTCTAGCCAGGAATAAACAGTCTTGACCAAAAAAAAAAAAAAAAAAGGGAGTTGGGGGCACTTTTTAGCTCCTTTTATATACAGAGGTATTTTGGAAAGAAGTGCCCTGTGGCTTGTGGCATACTAGTTACGTGCGGAAGGGAAAACACCACCACGGAGTTTGGTGGTGTGAGTATATTGAAGCTCTTCATAAAATGAAAACTAGTGTTGCTCCAAGTATTTTAAGACAGAACAACTAAGACTGAGTCAGGCACTAGCTCTTTGATGGCTCACATGGTTCAGATAGTTCTGAAAGCTGTTTACCTGAAATGTGGGGGAAAAAAGGTTTTGTAGGTTCACTGTTTATCAGAAAAACTTTCCTTTGCTGTGTAGGAGTATAAAAGACTTCTGAGCACTGGGGCAGCTGAGTGAATTGCTCTGTGGGATTGAACAGTAGACGGCAACTTTATTTTAAGTACTTCTCTAAAAGGTATACATACCTATCCACATAATTCCTTTGTATACTAAATAAGCCTTAGAGAGACATAGCATACGTGAGATATGAAATCTCAGAAGTGTTGGCTTTCTTTCCCAAAGCTCACCTTCGGGTATTCACTACTGCAGGCTTTAGTGACTAGTCTGGTTGCAGACCCCAGCCACTGCTCTGCTGTGTGCTGCCTCTTTCTGGGAGCGGCAGCCTGGCAGTGCTACATACTGTCTAAGTAAATATTGTGACTGTTGTAAAGTATGTGATTTAATGAGACTTATTCCTTCTTTGAAAATGCCATCTGCCTAATAGCCTGTAGTGCACATGCCGTATACAATTGCTGACAGGCAGGAGTGTGTGGGATTGCTGCTCTGCCTGACTGGTCCACGTAAATTGTTGGGTGACTTAAACAACTCCCTGTTGGGCACCAACAGAGCAAGACCACATTACAAACTGGAAACCAGAAATAGGAAGACTCTTAGTACCTGTCTTTGAAATGCTGTCCCTCCCGCCCTGCAAATAAGCTTATCAGCCATCAAGCAGGTGTTGTTTCCTGCTCAGTTTTTGCAGTTGCTTACCAGCCATTCAGCATCATGTCATCTTCATATGTGAGATGGCCTGCATCTCCTTAAGACTATATGTATCTAACTTAATTTTACATTTTGTCAAAAACCCAGACGGGTTCAATCTGCCTAATATTGCCCGTTTCCAGAAGCCTGGAGCATGCAGTGGAAAGCTCCCCATCCCTGAGAAGCAGAGGCCTGAAAGCAGGGGCGTCAACCTGCTCCTGAGTATTAATTAACTGGTTTCCTGGGGTATTTAAGGTAGTCCCTATTTTGTCCAGCCAGCAAAGTTTCTCCCCATGTTCACGGTACTTATAGGCCAGCCATTTTGAATATAAATTCCTATTTTGGTCAGATTTATTTCAAAGCTGATATTTACTTGCACATCTACATCTTTTTCTGTTCTTTGGAATTGGCACTGGCCTGGCTGGATGGGAAAGTGAATGAGAGAAGCAGATAGAAAACTAATCCCATGCCTGTCATGAAGTACCAAACAAGTGCCAGTGTTAATGCAAGTGAGATGAAGGAATATAGGGGTTGCACTCGAGTAGAATAGGGGCTACCCTAATTTTCATAGAGGATAACAAAAGCATGACCCCTGATTTCCTTTTGCATAGATATTAAATTAATTTAATTGCAATATTTGAAACAAGATGTTGTGGGAGCAGTTAACGTTGATCTAATAGGCAGACGCTTTTGGAAAAAAGTTTTCAAGCACACAAACCCTTTTCAAGTCTCAGTGATGTTCATTGACTTCGCCAAACAGTCCTTGAAGGCACTTTATTTTATGGCACTGCTAAACACGCATGCTTAACATTTGGCACCACATTATTGAGAAGTCATTGTTCACCCTGTCTGCTTAGCATACAATGACTTCAAAGAAATACGCTGCTGGACTGGAACAGAGATTTCTTGTTTGTTCTCTTGTGTTCAGGGTGAAGCTGACTGGCTGATGAAGTTCACACGCATCTAAGGAGTGTGTCTTGCATCATATCATTGTCCCTGCAAGTCACAAGGGCTTTGGTGGCGGGGGGGGAGAAGTTAGGAAAATAGTAATATTTGAGCAGTGCAGATACAAGCTCAGATAAACTGGAAAAACTGGTACAGGCCCAACATTGTTTACTGTAGCAATGCTCCCTTTTCTTGTTGTTTTCACAAAGATTAATTTGCAGATTTGACGCTAGCCATAACAAGCAGAGGAGGCATTTTTTTAAGCCTTGGGTTTTTTGGGGCATGGGTGAAAGGGGGGGGAATAAAAAAAACTCTGAGCTTTTGTTGAGGGAGGGGAAACTTCTGGCAAGCCTTGAATGGGAGTTAAAGTGGTACAAGACTGTATTGACTTAAATAGCATTGTTTTGGGTAGACACACCAAGATGGGGAATAATTGTAATGTGTATTCTCTGTTCTTTGAATTGAACACTGATGAGGCAACCTACTTAATTTGGTCATGCAATTAAACTATTTCGTAAAAGCTAATACAGGGTTTAGAAAAATTTACTATTGCATTGCATTTGGCTACCACTGTTTGCCTAAATATTAGAATCACAGAATAACAGCTTGGGTTAGGAGTGACCCTTGAAAGATCATGTGGCTCAACCTTTCATAGGGAAAGGGAGCCTCGATGAGTTGGTCTTGGTACCCAGTCCAATCTCATCTTGAAAACCTCCAGTGATGGGGACTACCACATCCATTGAATGATTGTTCTCACTGTGAAAAAAATTCTTTCTTATATCAAGATGAAAACTCCCCTGGTGCAGCTTGTGCCCATTGCCCCTTCTCTTCTCCACATGGCTCCTTGTGAAGAGAGAGCCTCTGTCCTCTTTGTAGCCACCCTTCAAGTGGCAGCTGGAATGCTGTGATGAGGTTCCCCCTGAGCCTTCTCAAGGGAGAAGAGAACTAATTCCTTCAGTCTGTCCCCACCAGGCAGGTTCTCCAGCCCTTTGATCATCTTTATGGTAACTTAAATTTACTTTTTGATGTCTTTCATGCTTCATAATTCCATCCTATTGTATGTTTCTAATGTACCTACTCAACTTGAAATTAACAGCATAGACATTTCCCAGTATTCTGGGTAAAGGCTAAATGGATTGCAAGTATGTGCTGCCAACGACACTATGTCTGGATGTCATGTGGTGGAGTAGATATTTCATATGAAAATGTGTTATCTAAAAGATATTTCTTCTTGGAGCTTCTTCGTCTGAAATGTTGTCATTGCCAATGAATTAACCTTTTGGAAGCTGAAGGTGAAAATCAGCAGCTCAGGCTCTGAACAGTGCTGTTATAGGCACAAAATTAATTGACACATGCCTATTGCATGTGTGAAATGAATAGGCTACATGGCTATCATTCTGAAAAGCTTAGTCAGGAGGTTTAATAAAAAAAAATATATTTTGTCCATTCTTGCAATGCCTCCAAGTTAAATAATTTTCTCAAATAAATTTGCAGCTGTCCTTGATACAATAATTTTAAAACATGGTAACAACCCCATCTGTTCTTAACTTTTTCTTCTGAATACAGTCAGGAATTTTCTACTAAAAGTTTTTAATTTGAAAACTGTGGGTTAGTAAGTCCACAGGGTGTACTACTTTTAGTACAGAGAAAGATTGGTTAAAGTGCAAGGATGAGGAGCTGGTGTGGGCACTCTTACCTGGATTCTCTTCCCAGCCCTCAGACAGACTCCTTTGGGACTGAACCCCATGCTTTCTAGAAAACATGGACATCACCAAAGTGGAGGCAGATTGTGAAGCTTAAGCCTTTAAGGTTCCTCAATCAAACTGAGATCTCTGTTGTATACTGAATATGTGGGGAACAACAGTGAAGTCTTCCAGAAAAGCTTTTTAATCACTTCTCTCTTTTAAAGTTTGTGATTTTCAGTGCTAAATACCTGGAAGTCTTGGAAACTTCAAAATGAATATTAAAAACTACTCTCCAACCTGGCAGATACTAACAGTTTCACTAGGCATGGAAACAGAGCATAGTGTAACAGCTCCTTCAATCTGTTTTTGGATTTTAAATGTTTGCTGGGTTTTGCCCTCTTTTTTTGTCCTTTTTTTTTTTTTTTTTTTTTTTTTTTGTAGTTTAATTTGCTAGAAATGTGACATAATTTCCAACAGTATAATGAAGAAAATGGCATACTTACTCTGCTGTCGTGAGACCTCACTTGGAGTATTGTGTGCAGTTCTGGTGTCCTCAACATAAAAAGCACATGAAACTGTTGGAACAAGTCCAGAGGAGGGCCACAAGGATGATCAGGGGACTGAAGCACCTCCCATATGAAGAGAGGCTGAGAAAGTTGGGGCTGTTCAGCCTGGAGAAGAGAAGGCTGCGTGGAGACCTCATAGCAGCCTTCCAGTATCTGAAGGGGGCCTACAAGGATGCTGGGGAGGGACTATTCATCAGGGACTGTAGTGACAGGACAAGGGGTAACGGGTTCAAACTTAAACAGGGGAAGTTTAGATTGGATATAAGGAAGAAATTCTTTACTGTGAGGGTGGTGAGGCACTGGAATGGGTTTCCCAGGGAGGTTGTGAATGCTCCATCCTTGGCGGTGTTCAAGGCCAGGTTGGATGAAGGCTTGGGTGACATGGTTTAGTGTGAGGTGTCCCTGCCCATAGCAGGGGGGTTGGAACTAGATGATCTGAAGGTCCTTTCCAACCCTAACTATTCTATGATTCTATACTACACTTATTATAATGCTCATCCCTGTAGTGAGCTTCACTGTCTCCATACAGTGGAAATACTGAATAGGGGGGAAGACTTGCATGATTTCAAGAATTGCTAAACGCCAAGTATGCAAACCTCTGCCATGGCAGAGGTAGATCCTTAGTAATTTAATGCTATTTCTGTGCTTTCCTTCTTCTCTTTTCTGTTTCCCCCCTATCACTTCAAGAACTGGGAAAGATCCATCAGACTATTGGTTGCAAGATGATGGGGAAAAAAACACAGCTGAGAATTATTATGTTCAGCTTTTATTTCTGTCTGTAAAATTAAAGCTTTTTTCTAAGCTGCTGTCTGAGAAATTCAGTCTCAGTGGCAATGGTTTGTGTATGCAACTGGCAAGGCAGTATATGCACAAGTTAGAAATGTGTTGTTAGGTGTTCAGACAATAATGGAGGTTTCTCTTGGCACCCCCTATGAAAGAGAAGATAAGGTAACTGTGAGAGTATTGCTGTTGAAAAAGTATTAATCCACCACTGTTTATTAGCCTCCTTGGCTGGACATAATCTTAGGGTCAGAGTTAGAGCATTACAAGCCAGCCCCGAAAAATGTGACTACAGGAGAATAGATTCCCGTTCCCAAAGAAGAGTAAATGTCTGTTTGAATGAAGCTCTTTGTACAAGTCTTGCAAGTTTGTAATTGGTAACCCCATTATGGGAGGCCTTTGATAGGGTTAGTTTGTGGTTTAATGGGGGCTTCTCCTTGTTAAAAAATATTTTCTGGAGCTGAGACACAGAAAATAACAGACTAAACTTGTTTGGCAGGCATCTTTCCCGGGAAACCTGCAACTAGTCCTCGTTCTGCGCCCAACAGGATTTTTTCATCGAGCTCTCTCGGACATTGCTTTCAAATTCAACAAAGATGAGTTTAAAATGAAAGTACCTGTGAGTAATCCTCTGTTTTTACTTTACTGTCCAAAATCCGTCAAAGTACTTAATGTAGCCAGTGAGGACTGAAAAAATCCCAGCAAAAAGGCACGCTTAAAGAAGCATGTGAATTTTTAAGCAGATGCATTTCCCATGGACAAATACTGTAGTTTCTATCATTTGAGCAAACATACAACTGTTCCCTGTTGTTATGTCACCAGTAAACCCACTGATAATACTTTTGTTTGTAAATGTACAGTGTTTATAGTTTAAAATAAACTCTGAAACTATACAAGTTAAAAATATACAAGTTATTTTACTTATTGGATGTAAACTTCAAGGGTGAAAGATAATCTTTAAGATACTTTTCCCCCACCCCTTGTTTATTTTGGGGAAACAGTCTTTATATGCCAAACTACTGGAGATACTGTTGTTCTTTTCCACAGACGCAGGATAACAAGGGAAAATGAAAAAGAAATGCATGTTGCTTTTAGAAAATAGCCATGTATGGTTTATCAAGATTAAAAAAAATCTGGTGGTATAATTCATGTTGTAAAATCCATAAGCTTTTTTAAATCTGCCTGGTGCTCATGCTCATATGCAGTTTTTTACTTTTACCATTATCTTCAACTGAAACAACTGTTAAGTTTATTTTTCTGTACCCAAAGGAAATAGTTCCATCATTTGCTTCTGTACTGAACTGAATTTTCTTGATAGGAGGCTGAAGGATGGGGCTTAGAATCCTTAACAAGAGACTTCTCAACGCATTCCCTTTCTTTCTTTGCTGCTGCAGATCATAATGCTAGGCTCAGTATCAGAACTGCAGAGTTACATTGATAAAACACAATTAACAGAAGATCTTGGTGGCACCCTGGATTACTGCCATAACAGATGGCTGTCCCGTCGCACTGTAAGTCTTAGTTGTTGTTATAACTTTTCAGTTTAATGATCTGGTTTATACCCTGTCATTTATAAAATAGATTCCAAGTGATGCAAGTTGACTTGCTCAGACTGAGAAGATGTTCCCAATGGTACTTAGTCATCTTGGAGAAATAATATGAGTAATAATTTGGGAGTGGTTTTCTGAACACTTGGAGCAAAGGAATTACAGTATATTATTGTGTTGAGGTTTATTGGTTTTGCTACAAGAAGAAAAAGCTCAAGTTGTTAAAATAACTCCAGAGTATAAAAAACATGAGGAAGATATACCCGATACAAGCCTAGGAAAAATATACAATTAAGGAATTAATGGTGACGGTATCTGTTGCTTGCAAAACTATACTTTGACCATTTTTCATGTAATTCATCTGCTTGGGTTTGTTTTGAAAGTTACATTTTGTATGCATGTGTGTGTTTGTATATATGTATGCGATGAGCAATGAAACATCTTTAATGATTTTTATTCCAAAAGGCTATAGAAGGTTTTGCCCAAAAGGTTAAGCAAACAGCTCAGATTCTTCAGTCCTTTGGGACTGAGCTGGCTGAAACAGAACTACCAAATGATGTACAATCAACCAGCTCCCTTCTTGCAACACACACAGAAAAGAAGAACAAAATGAAGGTATGTAATTTTTTGTAAAAATGCTGTTTTCCAGTTAAACTGTTTTAATTTATAGCTAATAATGTTAACAGAAAATTTAGAGGATGTTAACAGACAATGTGAAATACTGAAATCTCATTGAACTTGTTTTGCTTGGTTTGATGTTAAATATCCTTCTTCCATTCAAAATGGCATTTCTTGAGGCTAAGTTTATGTTTGTACAAGTGCATAATGACTTGTATGTGGAATCAGAAATTCCTTTGTAAGTAGCGGTGTGTTTGATTTGCATTTTTGTTTGCAACAAGAAATTTGATTGTATTTGTGTACACATATGAAAATATTTGACCTTTTGAAAAATGGAATCAGCTGAAATGAAACCTGTTTGAGGATTTCAAAGTTCTATATTTAAAACTTATGAGATATTTGGAGCCTAAGGAGATATGAGAAGCCTATGTATCATGAAAATTAAACTAGGTTTACGTTGGAGTTTCAAGATGGTAAACATAGGAAAAAAATGGCATTTAGAATTTACTGTCTGTATTTGTTGTCGAACGCTACTTTTAATGAAACTATGCTTGCTCTACTGCTGTTAAGGCTTAAAACTGGAAAAAGGATTTTGTTTTATGAAGTGTGCTTAAAAAACCAAAAGCACACAACTACTGTTTGGGGGGGTTTTGTTTTGTTTTGTTTTGTAGGAGGATATCAGGTTAGCAGTAGAACAGGGAGATGATATCCTCGGAATTATTACAAAACCAGTTACTGAGAATCCTGAATACAAACTGAATCAAGATCAGCTAGACAATCAAACTACAGTAGAAAGGTGAGAGGAGCAGAATACTGAATGTGCTGCTTTTCTGGGTTTTTTGACCCCTTCCCAGCTCTTTTACTTAGTTCCTTATGTATGCTTTTGAATTGAAGTGGGAGGTTTCTTTTACTTTAAATTTGCCCGAAGGAGCTTCTAGCTTTGCTTGATATTCCATCAGTGTTGTTAGTAGCTTTTAATTTGTTACTAAGGAGTACACCGCTCTTGAAGTATCTATGCAGAAACTTCCTATATGGTTCCTTTGGGCATATAAGTAATAGAAGTTTTTTCCTTTGCTACCCCTGCAAATTGCTGCCAGGTTTGAAGACATTTTATCACCATAGAACAGATGTAAATTTTCACAAAGCTATGAAAGCGTTGCTTATTCCCCCAAGGCAATATTCTGCATTCTTTTTTTCTCTGTCATTCTGTGTTTCTGCTACAGTGGGGCTGACTTTTCTTTCCAAATACACAAAGCTTGGCAGAAGTCACTTTTTTTGGTCACTGTTGCTATCAGCCATCCTCAGGACAGTCAGGGTGGGGGTTGCTAATTTATCCAAAATGTTCCCACTCAATATAATATCTGAGGGAAGTTGGAACAAACTGTGTGTGTTTGCATGTGCCTTTTTTCTAATTGGTTTTAACTTGTAAATTCAGGGTTTATTTCCATGCTATCGAAGACAAGAGTTCATTAAAATTCTGATGTATGGCCTTCTGTGGATATAGCCTATATAAAGGCAAAGCACACTGTAAAGTCCATAGGATAACATACTGTCAAATCCAGTATTAGAAGATAAGTTCAAAAGTAAAAATTGTAAGACATTCACCAAAATTATACTTGAAGAAAGCTCTTTTCATCGCAGTACTGCTGTGCACTTGCCTGAGGTATTTAAGAAGTAACTCTGCTTGAAAGAGAAGCAATGACCTTCAGGTTTATTATGAGCCTTGCTCCAAGGAATGAAATGTAAGGGCAGCTGGCTGGTCACAGGAGTACGACTTTTTGCCTTCATTTTTGCTCATAGCCCAAGGCTTGGGTTCCTCTGGGTCCTAGCCCACACACATTTGCATGTTTTATTTATTTTTGCTAGCCCTAAGTACCCATGTCCCCAGGCCAGAGCTGAGAAGAAGTCTATGTGCAGCAGCTAGCTCCAAATCAGCACTTGCCAATTTTTCAGAACTTGATATTTGTGTTGGGTTTCAGTTTTACATCAGTGTTATTTTAGGAAACAATTCTGTGCAATACTCAAAGTTTCCTGTATCCAGTTTATTTTTTCTGGAAAATATTGCTTTGGGGAAGCTGTTTGTTTACTGTGTAAGATTGTATTGTCCGTTGAAGGTTGCACCCATCATTCTTACAGGTTTTTTGGGGGATGTTTGTTTGTTTGGGGTTTGGGTTTTTTTAAGGCTTCTGGCTCAATTACATGAAACGGAGACTGCCTTTGATGAGTTTTGGATTAAGCATCAGCAGAAACTTGAGCAGTGCCTGCGTCTTCGGAATTTTGAACAAAATTTCAGAGAGGTGAGAACTTCTGGGTGGCGGTCAATATTTGGTAATGCAGAAATGATGCAGAAGAAAATACTTCCCCCTCTTGTTTTTTTCAGCTCTTGAGTGTGCTTGAAAGTTTCTCCAACATTTTTCTTGTACATGTCCTTACTTGACATACTGCTATCTTTACTACCTTGAATACTTGCCTATGGATGCATAATAGCTTCTCTTCTGCAGTCTTACGATCTTTTTTTTCTTCCATGGGCCCAGCAGTGTATAGGGGTTCAAAAACTCCTTTGAAACCTGCTCTCCACCACAGAAGCATAATCTGCTGTCTGCAAGGCTTTCATCTTTCCAGTAGGCCTTTTTATGGAACCAAGACGTAGCTAAAACCTTCTGGCTGAAATTTTATAAAACAGTCTCCAACACTGTGGGTGGGAAGTTGGAAACACACTGTTAGAAGCTGGGTGGAGGCTGAACTACAATTTTTACAGCCAGTTTCTGATCTCATGTTAGTTTAAGTCATGTGCTTGGTGGCACTTACAGTCTCTTTACACTGGTGTAGCTGATCTCAGAGCACAGCACCTGTGTCTCTGTGGGAGCAACGCTCAGAAAACCTCTTACAAGTGTACGTCTGTCTCTCAACCAACTGTTAGGGTGAGGACCTATCTCTCACGTTTTGCTGTTTATGTTAATGTGACTTTGTATTGTTGTCATCTGGAAAGAACAAGATCATAAATGTTTCCTGAGCATTAGTTTTCCTGTTCTTTTTTAATCTTCAGTAGCAGGACACAAGATTATTTCACTGCTTTTTCTTTGCATTTGTTTTCATTTTGAATTGGGGGTAAAGGTAGGCTAACAAAAAAAGTTATTTGTCTCTGTGCCCAAGTTACCCCATAATGCGAATAACCTGACTAGAAGTAGTAGCTGGCAGCTATTTACCCTAATGGGTCTTCAGAGAGGTGGAATCATCTTCATTGATACATAGCTGTGTCTCATTTCAGGTCAAAGCAGCTTTAGATACTGTGTCCGAGAGACTGTCTGCTTTCATAGATGTGGGAAACAGCTGTTCACATGTGGAGCATATTTTGAAAGATCTTGCCAGCTATGAAGAAAACTCATGTGTAAGAACTCTCTAGGTCTCCTTAATTTCTAGTATGACAATGCATGTGTGGAAGGGAACTGTATTTGGTTATTGAGTGTAACTTATGAGCAGGAGCTTAAGCTGACAACAGGGCAGAAGAAGTCTCTCAAGTAATGTGTAGAAGGAATTTGGAATGAAGTCTTTAACCACTGGAGCAGCTCAGTTCTTAAAGAGCAGAGTGACCATTCACAAAGTCAGGGTGATCAGTTTGCGAAGAACTGCATGAAGTATGCATAGCCAAGTTCTGCACTTAGCAATCAGGGGGCCACTTCCATTACAATTAAAGCCATTTATTTAATTAAATCTCAGAAATGAGAAAGCTGTGTATTGAATGTACAATATGTTAAAAGATGAACAACAGAAACAGACACTCTGAACAATGTAGAAAAGGCACCTTGTTACAATTTGTGCTTCACAATAAAATATATAGCTCTGTAAGTGAGGTTGTTGCTCCTGGGGCTAAAGTGCTGGAGTTAGGTACTTTTTAATTTGGGTTCAGGTTGCTACTGTACTCCAAATTGTATACTTACACAAACAAGCTGCCAAATACATAAGGCATAGAAAGACAGTAGTGCTTCCTTTACAGGGTGGCATATGATAAAATTCATTGATGTTTCTGAAGTACTCTGATACAATAAAGAAGGTCGCATACAAGTTCTTGGGCATCTGGAAAGAAAAGAAATCATTTTGATTTATTAAGCAAGGCAGCTGTTAACTGAAGATATATTCTTTATCAACATGTGTATTTACTACATAAAACATTTTCATTGGTGTTGATTTAAAAAAAGATGTCCCTAAGTCATACTTGCTTTCTTAGGAAACTGTAGCAAAAGCCAGAATGCTAGCCTCAGAGGGTGATGCTTTTATTCAAAGCAATCATTATGCTGTGGACTCCATTATTCCAAAGTGCAGTGAACTTCATCAACTCTGTGATGCCTTCACTACTGAGATAGAACGGAGGAGGAATCTTCTTAACAAATCTCTAGAACTGCATGGCTTACTAGAAAAGGTAAATTTTGTATGGAACAGTTCTGTTTCCCATATTGTTTGCTAAAACCTCAGTCAACCAGCTGTCAAAATGGCAGGTAAAACATGTGTGTGTTTTCTCCTTAAATAGCTAGAATACGTCACAAGCAGAGGCATGAAATGTTTTAGACCTCTTAGTGTTTGATGCTAACATTGGTGCATTCTGAACCTGTTCTTTTCTGTGTTTCTAGTCTATGAAGTGGTGTGATGAAGGAATTTATCTGCTGGCTTCCCAGCCAGTAGATAAGTGTCAGTCTCAGGATGGTGCAGAATCAGCATTACAGGAGATTGAGAAGTTCCTAGACACTGGCGCAAGCAATAAAATCAAGGAGTTGAATAAAATTTACAGAGAGTATGCACACATCCTCAATGAAGACCTAAAGGTACCAGAAGACATTTATGTGTATCTATGCAGCCATTTATTAATTTTAGAATTGCTCTCTTGCATGGCTATTGATAAAGCTACATAATCAGTATTAGGAATTATACCTGGGAATTGGAAAGCCAACACATTTCCCAACCTAAGGTGCAGGTCCTGTCATATCTTTGGAAAAGCATCAAGGGCTTCAGAGCCTTTTAATAACTACTTCAGTTTTTCAGGTAGCAGATTGCTTTTAAAAGAAATCGTCCTAAGTGAATATTTGAAATATATATATATTTTTTTTTTTATGTAGCAATAAAAGGTTCCTGTCCTTAACATTTGTATGACTTCCACTTTGTAGCTGCCTCGTTTTTGAATTTGAGAACACGTCCCTTTTCCTCTTGGTTGATCTCTTCATGTAACAGAACCATTAGACACTGTCAAAAAAACTTTTTCTTTTTTTAATTTTTAAATTGAAACCTGAAACCCACTGGTTTCTCTACAGCAAGCACACAAATGTTTTATGAAGTGGTGTTCCAGTTTTGAAGTGTACTAAATGAATGGAAATTATGCCTTGTTGGGAGTGAAGAGTAAGGTAATATTTTTATATGTGGAATGAAAGCAACCACAATTGCAAATCTGTGTGCTGTAAGTGGCAATGTAGCTTATTGATGGCTCTCTGACCATTTATTTTCTTTATTTCTGTGGCAATGTTAGGAGCATGTGCAAAAGGTTTTCCAGAAGCAAGAAAGTATGGAAGAAATGTTTCAAAAGAGACAAGTGAGTCTTAAGAAACTGGCAGCTAAGCAGACACGTCCTGTTCAGCCAGTTGCACCAAGACCTGAAGCCTTTGTAAAATCTCCTTGTACCTCTCCAGGTAAGTAACTGTAGCAGCCTTTAATTTTTTGCACTGTGCTGAGAAACTTAAAGAAACTTGCAGCTGTAATTTGTGGTTGCACAAACATCTGTGTCAGATCTGCTCAAGTTCTAACTGCTGTTTGATTTTGGTTTACATGCTTAGGTCTTCAAAGAGAATACGTATCCAACTCAGAAAGCAGTGCACTTCGGAGGATAAATTACAGAAGAGGAAAGGTAATTGTTTTTCTTTGCACTTTTCATGTTTGAGAATGTCCTAATACAACAGAATATTCAGGAACTTCAAGAAGAATGAGGCAATTCCACTGAAAAAGTGATGGTATTGCCCCTATTGAAGTAACTCTGGTGAAGCAGTCATGTGGATTGAATAGAGGCTGCTTTGTCACTGGGCTGGATGTGAGGGAAGGTAAAGTAAATAGTTGCCTATATTAGGAAAAATGTTAGGGGCAGCAAAATATAAAATCTATGAACGGGAAATATTTTTTATTTTCCAGTAGTAACTGGCTACTCTTAAAACTGGCAAAAGTGAAGAGGTAGTTGTCATTGGCTCCAAGACAGCTTCACCTGACCTAATGGGTTGCCATTCCCAAGTGGGGATGGTCTTCCTGTCCTGCCTCCGGCGAGGAAAGTAACCTGACAGCAGCACAGAGGCAAGTAGTTTCCCACTGGGTTAGAGAGTTAAATCAACTCAGCGAAAAGTTCAGCAAAAGACAGCACAAGGAGGATGGCAGGACCACATGACCAGTAGGGACAACAGCTCAGGACGGGGTTATTTCAAGGGGGATTGAAAGCAGACCTCTCACTTTTTCAGCAAGACATAATTAGGTCAGCTGTTAAAGTAGAAGTTGTAAGAATGAACTTCTGTGACAAGGTATGAAGTTACCATAACATTAGCAGAGTACCTCATTTTTAGCTTGGAAAACACATAAGGCCAGTGTTGCCCCCAAGATGATGCTGATGCTCTGATGTTGTCTTCCTGGAAAGGTGCCTTGAACCACGGTCTTTTCTAAGCTGGTCTTTCATGGAGAACTAACTCCCTGTGTCTAAATGTTCTTATGTACTTCAAGACCTCCAGGTTGACTTGGATATTTTTGCAACGCTCTTGCAAATTGCCTTCATTTTTAATAGAGTACACTCTTTCCTGTGGAAACACATGCTGAGTGCAAAGCTCCATATTTTAAAGTAGTTTTCCCCCACCTGTGATGCCATAATAATTTTTTTGTTGTTTGTTTGTTTCCGCCTTTAGAGTGAAATGACTGAACTCCATCAAAGCAGAGGAGGATCTACAATGGATGATGAAGAAAACCTAGCTGTGTTACGGCAGTAAGTATATTTTGATAAAAGAAAAATCCTTTTTCTCTGATTTGGTTCCAGCAAAGGCTGAGTTTGGCCAAGGATTTGATAAGACAAGTATGCTTCTCTAAATTAAGTCTCGGTACTTTTTTAAATACTTTGGCTATGCTCTGTACCCGGAGGAAGATATTTCAGTCTGTCTGCAGCATTATTTATAGTTCATATAGTACCCAGACTGTAGCTTTGCTGCAGCAGGGTGATGTTATGGCAGGATAACTACGTATTTTCATTTCAGAGATTACATAGTTTTGAGTAGTAACCTCCTATAAATCTGTCGGAGTTTTTGGACTCCATGCTGCAGGAGACTTTGTCTTTTTATTTGACTTTTTAGTCCCTGTAAAATACTGAGCAGCATCACTTATATTAAAAAAAGTAACTTAGTACCATCTGCAATGTGTATGGCAGAGCTTGTCTTTCTACTTGTAAACTGGATACTTATATTGTCTTTTCACCATTACAAGCACATGTTAAATCATACAAAATCACAAGGGGAGGAGATTGGGAGAGGCATGCTTGCTTAACCGTTAGGGAAATTAAAGGAGCATTGTGATATTAAAAGTTTGCCCTAAATGCTGTTAATTTAAAAGGGTTGGTGTAACTCTAAGTCTGTATTTGATAATTCTGTGGAACACTAACTCCAGCTCTTGTAATACCTATGAACGCAGCATAAGCAGGTTTTGTATATAGAATGATAAAATGCTTCAGTACTTCAGCTCAGTTACTATAGTACTTAAAATGCTGTATTTGACTTATTTTCCTGTTTAAACACATTTTCAGAGATTTTAAAATATTTTAAAAATATGTGCTTACCAATAAGAGTATGTAAACTGTTGACAGAAATACCTATGAAACATCTCATTTTCCGTTACCTGGAAATTGTTCTTTTATTGTCTGAGGTAAAGTAGAAACACAAAGTTAATGTTGCCTCGTTACTTTGCATAACTTAATAGGCCTGCCCTAATTGCCATTCTTTGTCTACAGGCATGTAATGAATGAACTTATTGAGACTGAACGAGCATATGTGGAAGAACTTCTCTGTGTTCTTGAGGTAAAAATTCAATTCCACTGCAGCTGTTAGTGAATCTATTTCTCTCTTCCATTTCATGAATGCTCTGATGCTTTACTTATCGCTGTAATGTGTCTGCTTGTCCTGTCAAGCAGTGTGATCATTACACCTCTCCTCTCTGCATCATATTTGCACAAAGTCAGGAATGTGGATTTTTTTTTCTGGAAATATTCATACAACTAGGATTTTGTATTAGAAAACACAAATTGAGCAGAAAACAAGATACACCTATGTATTTAGGTGGAACATAGTGGGATTTCTAATGATCATTAATTCCTGCAAAAGTTCATTCCAGAATCTTGGGTCAGCTCCAGGAAGGTCATGTGTAACACGGGAATGTGTATCTGCATCAAGAGAACCTTGTGTCAGAGGAGAAAATTTGTTTATTGCATCACTCTTTGCATACCTTTAAGTGATCTTCCAAATGTCTTGGGTACAGTAGTGGGAACAGAGCTCCTTGTAATGATAATAATACCACCTTTATTCAAAACTGTAAAGGGAACAAAGGTTGATACTCTCTTTGCTCCTTACTTGTGAAGGCACAGTTGCAATACTGCTGCGTTGGTTGTAGGAATATGCTGCAGTATTCTGTGTTGTTCCTCAAGTCTGGTAAGTCTCCAGACATGGATGTGTTGTTTTCTTGTAGCCTGATTTGTCTGTAGGAGATGATTAAGTTGCAGATAACTGAGGCCGATGAACTGGAATTGAGCCAAGCGGGTACTTTTGGTGTTCATGCCGATGTTAAGCTCCTAAATAGGAGCTGTTTTAAGTTATGGACTGGAAGTAATGATTTCTGGAAGCATACCTTCAAGTTAAAGGAATGTATGAGGGGTTTGAACTCTAGTCTTGCTTTTGCATAGTTTGTGCTCAGCTTCCCATAGCATTTATGTCCTGGGTCCAGTCCCAAGTGCTAGGAAGTTGATGACAGTAGGATGGTTTTATCTGCTGTGCAGTAATAAGGAAAGGTAGGTTTGGAGTAGACCTTAAGCATCACTTTATTCTGTGCTTTTGAATACAATGCTATCTGTGGTTCTGTTCATAAAATAAAGACTCAAAATAGTTCAAGGATTTTTAGTCCTTACTTCTGCTACTGGACGGTTGTTGCAGAATCTTTCTATTACTCTTGTTTTGCATAAAATATAGTCCAACCCTTGTCTTGCTAGGCCAAGCTGTCTTGGTTTTCCGACAATGTGGTAGACTCTACAATACCCTGACCATGCCAGGCACACTTTGCAGTGCCTCCTTGCAGTTTAGGATTCAACTCTCGTGAACTTGGGTGTTTGGGACTGCCAACAGTAATTCTGGATGAGATCCTTGCTGAAGTGTGGTTCAATGGCAGTCTTCCCGCTTTTGATTAATGCTAGTTAATCCATACCTCTGGCTATTTTCCAAGTTCCTTTGTTTCTCCTATTCTATTAATTTTCCCATTTATCCTGTAAAATAACCTGATACTCTTTTGTATGGGAAGTGTCTCATTATTATGTCATATTTAATTGCCTTGCATTTTCTCCCTGCCAAAGCTCCCAATGTAAAAGAGCAAGGTAGCTCCAAAGATTGATTATCGGCTGGGTTTAAACCACGACAGTCTGAAACTGCTATAGCTGCTTTTATCTGAACTTGAGTTTTCCTTTCATTAATAACCATGATCATCTACCTTTAGTCTGTGAAATCCAGTAATTTTTACTGGGGGAAAATATTGGTTTAGTCTATTTTTACTTATTATATTTGATTCCTTTTTCCATTTATTTCAATGCTTTTAGAACAGCTTTCAGATGGAAGACTTAAGCAAAGCCTTATGTATTGTTAAAGGAAGATTAAATGATCCCTGTGACTGCATAGGGTAGCTTTCCCTCCTCTTTCTTAAAACACAAGTACTGTATAGGTAGTAAAACATGAAAATATTTTATATTACATTTTTAAAATAAGTACTACGTCAGTCTGAAGTGAAAAAAAATTATCAAAAGCTTTTTGTAAATGTATGGATTTCATGCTTTTATTTTTTCAGAATTCTAAAGTTCTGAGCTCTGTCAGGTTAAAAACCAAATAAAATCTAATTGCTGTCCTATCCAAATGCTTGGATTGTTCAGGCTAGGCTAGTTCTAGTTTTTGTAGTTTAGACATCACTTTGAAATTAAGAATCTTAGTTGTAGGTGTACTTTTGCTTATCCTTGAATTTAATTTGTCAGTGTGTTATAATTCAGTGCAGTTTATTGTATCAGTGTCACTAATGCAATGTTCTGTTACCTGCAAATAACTACAGGCAGCTTGTTCCCTCATACTAATAGCTAAGACTGACATGAAGGTTTGTGTGTGTTCTGGGATTGCATCTTTAAATGCAGATGTGTAAAGTTTTAACAGAAAAAGTATGAACTATAATTTATAAGCAGTATGGGAATGCATAATCTTTGCTTGGTGGAAATGATTGCAAACTTTGTTTCATCTTAACTAAATTTGCAGTAACTATTCAAGTGTCTTACTAAAGGCTATCAGTGTGTCTTACTGAACTGATGGAAAACCAGAATTTATATCCTTTTTTCATAATTAATACTAAGGTCTTTCTTTGATATATGTCAGTCTGCAGGCAAACTGCCTTGTCAATGAGAGATAAATGCTGTAAGTAAAGGGATCTAATCAGCGTTCCTCTCTCCTGTGTTGCAGGGTTATGCTGCAGAGATGGACAGCCCCTTAATGGCTCATCTCATTTCACCAGAACTCCAGAATAAGAAGGACATCTTGTTTGGGAACATGGAAGAAATCTATCACTTTCACAACAGGTAAGGATTTGCATTCAGATCTAAAAATAGCATTTGGATAAGGTTTTTTTACTCTATTAATCTGAAATAAATTGCTAGAAGATCTTTACTGAGTCACACTTGGCTATCTGATGTGTCAAAATTCGTGTTGCATAAAAGAGGAAAAGCAAAATATCTGTAACAGGTGAGCAAAGCTGCCTGAAGCTTTGTTCAAATAACTGCGGTACACATGTAAAATTATTGCATTGTGGTCCTCTTCCTGAAGAAAGGTATTGGGATCTGGTTAAAACCTAATTAAAGCAAGGTTGGTTTGGTTGGGATTTTTGGGTTGTTTTGTTTGTTTGTTTGTTTTGGGTTTTTTTAATGAAATTTGCTATGGGAAGTAAATTGTGATTCTAAACCACAAATTCTCAACTTTTCCATCTGGTCGAGACTGGTTAATTTTACACTTGAGGGACCTCTCTGTGAAGTTTCAGTCCTTGCTACTGTAGAGGTATTTCTTCACAGGATAATATTTAAATTGGTAGAAAAGAGAAGTATTTTCAAGAGAAGTTAAGCATGTTAAATAGTTTCTTATTCCAGTAAAACTACACTGGAAGTTCTGCTGCTGACTTTTTTGGGTGATGTTTTTTATTTGTATTTGGTTTGGTTTGGGTTTTTTGTGTTGTTTTGGTTTGGGTTGGGTTGGGTTGGGTTTTGTTTTGGTTTGGTTTTTTTTGTCTGGGGAGGTGGGATTTGGTTGGTTTGTTTGCTTTGTGATGTTTAGTAGTATTTTTTTATAATAATTTTTATAATATTTTGTAGTACAGAATTACAACTCTGTTTCCAAAAGTTTAGAAGAATTGCAATATGTAAACATTTACTGCAACTTTTTTAATGTATGCTCTCTGCTCCTCATAGAATATTCTTGAGAGAACTAGAAAACTATGTAGAATACCCAGAACTAGTAGGACGGTGCTTTCTGGATCAGGTATGTGTCATCTTTTCCTGGCTTTTCATTCATAAGCCCCCCTGTAGGGCTGTAACCTGCAACAGTGGTCTTCATGTGATTGCCACCACGTCCCCTTTGTCTTGAATGGATAACACACTGGGAATGTAGATGTTAATTGAGAGTAGGGATATTTTCTGCTGTGTGGGGTGATTAATTTTCTTAGAAAGAGCTACTACCTTGTTGAAGCGAAACCACTTTATTAAAGTAGCGTTTAGGAAAACATGGAGTCATGCGCTGCATTGTTCCACATCACTATAAATGGTTGGTATACTTGGGTAGATTTCTTTACTGGATACTTTTCTTGTCGTTCTTTTCTTTAAAGAGAACACCTTAACAGAGTTAAGTCCAAAATATTTGTATTATGAAAAGAGAAAGCTATGCCAAAATAAAACCATTTTTGTTCTGGGATTTATTAAACAATGCGTCTCACCCATAGCACACTAAAGGGCTAAATAGGAATCTGCTTATGGAAATCAATCTCCTGTTGTTGCTGCCTATTGATGCTCTGAAACTCCTGGGAGAAGCCATCCCTCTCCCTCCTATTTACTGGCTACATCCATGGAGATGCTGTTGCCTAAAATTGAGGGACAGAAGTACTTTTGTGCTTGCCAATTTCCTGTCTAGTCTTTCATTCATACTTACTCTGACAGTTTCAACAGTTTTATTTCATTTTGCTTTTGACAAGTACTGAAGTGATAAGGGGCAACAAACTGCTTGGTCTACCTTAGTGCAATTCCCAGGCCAAACCACATTCATAAAAGGAAAATGTATAAAGGGGAAAGACTTTTAAATAAATTGCAGAGGGACTCATGGTTGGGCATACATAGAAGTATTTTGTATATTGTAATAGAAATATATTTGTAAATATAATATATGCTTCTTTTTTAGTTACTTAACATGCAACTGAAGCAAATATCAACAGGAACATCTTATTCTGATCTTCCAAGTACAAAATTAGTAGTCATTACAAAATCAGTGATTTTCAATAATTGTTTATTGCTTGGGTTACCTCAATTTGTTACCTTTTTGTTGTTGTTCTTCCATAGCCTTATAGATTATTAAAAGAAAAAAATCTTATGAACTTTGTATATTACAGTTACAAGAATTTATTAACTTTTTGCTTGTATCCCAAATTTCAGATGGAAGATTTCCAGATTTATGAAAAATACTGTCAAAATAAACCTCGGTCTGAAAGTTTGTGGAGGCAGTTTTCAGATTCTGTGTTCTTTCAAGTAAGATTGCTTGTGTGTCTAAAATAACTGTGGTGTTGGTCTTGTTGTGGTTTGTTTTTGTTTGTTTTATTTAATTATCTCAAGAACAAATAACAAAATATTGATAAATATTGATTTTAAAATATTGATAAAAATATTGATTAGTGTCCTGATGGAATCCAACACTGATTACAGGAATGTCAAAGGAAGCTTGATCACAAGCTCAGTTTGGACTCATACTTGCTGAAACCTGTTCAAAGAATAACCAAATACCAATTATTGCTGAAGGTACGTGTTACTGAAGTATAATGCTAAGTACATTTTGTGCATTTGGGTTTTTAAATGCTGCTTCTCTCAGCCTGCTGAAGAGAAACCTGAAAGCTAGTGGACAGGTGTATAAATTGAAACAGAGAAAATCCCAGTCTATCAGCTTTCAGCTTGGTTCTTTCCTCATGCAGCCAAAAAGCTGCTAGTAGACAGCCAAATGTTCCACAGGGACACTGTGCAACTGCTTTTGCCCTTGTATTTTGGCTGAAGCAAAGAATGAAAAAATGATTAGGGGAAACAGAATGAAAAAATGATTAGGGGAAACAGAATGAAAAAATGATTAGGGGAAACAGAAGGACCAAGAAACTTTTGCAACAAAGAAAACGTGGTATCTCAAGTACTTGTTACCACAGTTATAGTCACCAGTTACAGTCGTCTCGTCTGTATTACAGGAATTTGCCTTGCTGGGTTCTATGGAATGTGTTCTAGGAAATGTACTTGACCAAGAGCACTGTGTGGTGTTTTTACAAAGGATGCTGTTGTGATTTACTTAAATGTGCTAACATTTGAGAGAACAAAATGAGGGCAATATCCTATAATAAATTTTCAAATTAACGTAAAAGGTTTTGATATGTTTGAAGTAACAAGTATTTCCCATATGAACACATGTTTCGGTAATTGTGTTTAATAGTAGTTTAAAAAATTGCCTTGGACCAAATTTACTCTTAAGTTAAAACTGATCTGAAGTTAATAGCTTTTAAAAATTAATTACATTAAGCTTGTGCAAAGAGAGGATTATTAAAAAGGTTTTTGATCTGAAGTATCTTTACTGCCTGCAGTCCACAAGTAAATGCTTATTCTCATACTATGAAGTCTGGGGGGTTCCTCATGAACTTGCAGCTATGTTTATGTGGATCAAATTGGAAGATACAGCTTTGCCAATAAGCTCTTTGGAGAGGGGGTGACTTTTAAAATGTGCGGTAAGGTTAAGTCTATTACTAGCATCCCTGGCGTTGCCATAATTGAAATAGTAAGTGAAATTGACCTATGTGTTTACATATGTTGTTCACTTCCAAAAAGTTACAGATATAATTTTATTTGGTTTTGTTGTGGGGTTTGGTTGTTTTGTTTTGTTTTGGGTTGTCTGGGCTTGCTGCTTTTTTAAATTGTGATGAAAAAATGGTTGCAAAGTTACGTTTGTACAATTCTAAGGTAGAGTTTACAAAACCTCTAGATGAATGAAATATATTTGGCTAATTAGCAGCAGAGATGAGAATTGAAACCTTAGGGTCTTCTGACTTCCAGACAGTATTTAACCAACTAGATCATAGGTATAAAACTTAAAAAACTTCGCCCAAATTCAGTGTTAGGATGTGAATGTTTCTAGTTCCTGATGTTTCCAAAACTAAGTAAGTACGTTGTCGTTCCTTGCCCACTCAGGAAATGCTGAAGTACAGCAAAAACTGTGAAGGTGCTGAAGATCTTCAGGAGGCATTAACTTCTATACTGGGTATTCTCAAAGCAGTTAATGATTCTATGCACCAGATAGCTATTACAGGCTACGATGTGAGTAACAGTATTTTTACTTACTTTTAAATTTCTTTTCATTCATTTCTTAGATATATGCACAGCATACCCTATATGCATACTAATAATGAGCAGAATGTTATACAAAAAGTTTCTTTAAACTGAATTGTGTAGTGAAAATAATGCAAAATGGGTCTGTCTGTACTGTTCTGAAGTTTTTCTGCTATGAATAATATTTTGCTCTGTCTATCCAAGGATGTTTTGTTTGTTTGTTTTTTCCTTTGCTGTACTTGACACTTGAGTTAGAGACTGAAAATTGTCTTTAAGAGTCTGGTTTAGGCTATGGCCAAATGGAGTCACTACTAAGTTTTTATATCTATGTGTAAAATTACACTCAAAACTTCCAGTGAAAGAAAAAAATCACAATAAGCAGCTGCGGAGTAGAGTTTGGGGGGCAAAAACCCAAACAGCCTAATATGCATAGTGCACTTCCCCCTCTGTGTAGATCTGTGTAGCTCTGCTAGTGGTACTATTGACTGTAAATCCTGCCTGAACAGTGGTAGGGAGAAAAAATAATGTGTAAAAATCCAACACTGAATTTACTTCTATTATGTTTCCAAACCCAACATAAACACTGATGTGTGAGATTATTTGGAATGACAGAACTTGTGAAGACCTGTTCAGAATATGCTTTTTAGTCTGATGTTATCTCTTTGTACTTAAAAATATCACTTTTTTTGTTGTTCCAGGGTAACCTGAATGAGCTAGGCAAGCTTTTAATGCAGGGATCCTTCAATGTCTGGACTGATCATAAAAAGGGTCACTCGAAGGTGAAAGATTTGGCTCGCTTCAAGCCAATGCAGCGACATCTCTTCCTCCATGAGAAAGCAGTGTTGTTCTGTAAAAAGCGAGAAGAAAATGGAGAAGGATATGAGAAAGCACCTTCTTATAGCTACAAACACTCCTTAAATGTAAGACACCTAGCAGTCCAGCAAGGTCGAGGTACTGTGGGTTTAGCCTGCAGTAATAAAGCATTTAGGTTTTTGTCTGCAAAGCTGTGTTACCATTCTGCACTGGGAACTTAACCCTTTCAGGCAGGCCTAAGTGGTGCTGCAGATCTGTGTTAACTTTGTGTTGCTGTTAGACAGTTGGAGGAGAGGGGGTGTAAATTACCCTCTAAGACTCCAAGTCCAAACTGTACTAGTCTAGCTGAATGTAGGGCAGGGTAGTATAAAATAGATCTGAGATTTTGTGGTCTGGATTTTAAAAGCCATGTCTTGTGGGTCAGTTTAAATCTTTCTTTCCTCCAAGGTAGCCAAGCTGATACAAAGCGCTAAATCTCATATGTCCAACATGCAGATCATGTGTTATTAGCTATTCTTTTCCTAGAGCAAGAAGCCAAATGTGGTTTTCCTTTCCAGAAATAGGGTACCAGATAATACTGCTTCCATAATGTTTCCATTGCTTCTGTAACAATGTGATAGGTTAGCTTCTCTTCTCTTTGCTTCCAGATGGCAGCAGTTGGAATAACAGAAAATGTCAAAGGTGATGCAAAAAAATTTGAAATCTGGTATAATGCAAGGGAAGAAGTTTACATTATACAGGTAAATAAATAACCGTGTCTGAAAAAAAGAAAAAGAAGGCAGTGGGAAGTCTAACTGTAAGATCTGGAATTTTCTTCCACTGGTTTATCACTAATAGATAGGGATGAGGAAATGTAGAAAATCCCAAACCACCACCAGATTAATCCATAAGGTAGTGTCTTAATAGATTTCAATTGCAGAGTCTTTGGAGGGTGGGAGGTGGAGAGGCAGGGTGGTGCAAGGGGTGGAATAGTGGTGTTTTACTATATCCATGGAGAATATTGTGTGCACCATTACTATTGCTCTTACTGGAGTAGTGGATGGCTTGGGAGCCAGTGTTTGACTGTAGCATGTGCACAGCCTCTGCCTTAGTGTATTCCACTTCTAACAACTAGCTTCTGTTGACTAAGGACTGGAGAGGCAGCTCTGTGTGTCTCTCTTGAATGATTCCTCCAAGGCTGTGCTTTGGAATGCAACTCTGTGTAATAAGTCTTCTACGCTTGATGGCTGGTTGTATTTATTTTCGGGTAGGCACCAACACCTGAAGTTAAAGCTACTTGGGTAAATGAAATAAGAAAAGTGCTGACAAGTCAACTGCAGGCATGCAGAGGTAAAATATTTTGGATGTATATATTTTTCTAATTTCCTTTCTCTTTGCACTTCAAAACCAGCCCTGTATATCTTCACTGTGTAGGACTGTAGAAATGAAAAGCTTAAAACACAAATCAGTTTTAGTAGTTCTTTTACTTTCTTCCGTTACAGAAGCTAGTCAGCACAGGACACTAGAACAAACACAAAGTTTACCTCTACCAGCATCATCTTGTACAAGGTGAGCAAGTATGTTGTCAAATTTGCCTGGCTGTCATGCAAATATACTAATACACCTAGTTTGCAGTTCTTCGTTACTCCTATACCTTAATACTGCCCCCTTTATGCTTTGGCTTTTGTTGGGGTTTTTTTGGGGGGGAGGGGTGGGGGGTGGAGAGGGGAGAAAGTAGGTTTCTTCCTACTGTAAAGCTGTGAACTTTAGAGTTTATATGTCTCCAGAACTGTTAAACTGAGGAGCAGTGGCACAGACTTTGCCACTTGATAGAGAACACATACAGGCAATTTTCTGTGCCACCCAAAATCCTGATGGTATTATGGCTCTGTCTGTTGAACAGCTAATTATATACTTTACATCCCAGATAAAAGAGTTATGTGGAGCAGCCTTTTCCTTCTTTCTTTGTTCTTTTCCTTCACCTGAATTATATTTTGTTTCCTTTCCCAGTGTCTTGCTATCTTCCTGTTTGGTTGTTTGGTTTGTGTGGGTTTTTTTCCCCCCCAGAGCATTATCTTTTCTCTCTTCTTCGTTCTGTTCTTTCAGTTTCCTTTATTAAAAGTGATGTGTTGGTTCCTTCAGTGTCCCAACTTCTGTGTCAAGCTTTTCTTCTTTTCCTATTTTTAATCGCTCACGCTATACAGTCTTCTGCTTTTACCTTCTATTCAGCCCTTCTCTGACACCTCTGTTTAATCCTCTGCTACTCACTCTTTTTTAGTAAGTGTATGTATATATATACCCCTAGAACCCTTTGTGCTGACATCTTCAGTCATTCCCACATGGTGAGTGCTCAAAAAAGTATCAGTAGCTCTCTGCCCTGCATATTTTATGCAACAACTTAATCACTCAGGGAGAATTTACCAGATGTATAGTATTTGTGGGATGTGTTTCTCCAGTCCATTGCAAATGGAGATGTGATCAGAATCCAACAGCAAGATCCAGCTTATTGTTCTTCAACCTATGTATCCAATCAGTTCTGGGTTAAAAGCTTCTGAGGGGCAGAGTTTATTCCTTTCTTTTCCTTTCGTTTGTTTCACTTAGTACCTTCAGGAAGAACCTCTCAGCACAGAATGTGTCCTGTAGCTGAGAATGAGTGGAAGTTGTCCTGAGCTGTCTTTTCGGTAGCTCCCACTGCCATAATTCATGCAGTTGCAGTTGTTTAGGGGAGCCTTTCTCCTTTGTATGTGCTCATGGTCTTTAAATGCACAATCACCAATGACTTTTTCAGTCCTGGAAGCCATGATCTGGGAAGTAGTTAATAAATGGGTTTCAGCATAGGTATCTGTATGTAAAAGGCAGACCATGACCAAAGGTCATCAGCCCTGTTCAAACCTGAATTTGCTGAAGATGGATTGATTGTCTTAATTTTCTTTCAATAAACAGCCCTTCACGAAACCACATCAGAAACACCAAAAAAATGGAGGAGAGAAAAGCTGATCTTGCAAGTCTAGAAAGTTTTGGCACCACAGTAGCACCAAAGTACCCCGAGAAAGGCAAAGGTAAGTTTACACATATATACTTTGTTGCCTTTAATTACAAAAAGCATGCCTGCACTGCAGATGCACAGGCAGATCCACCAGCAGAGTAGACATGGTAGTGCAGGGAAATGCTGCATTACACCTGAATGAGCAGGGCTTTGCTGCTTTCAGCCCTAAGGCAGCCCACCCACAAAGTGCTACCCAGTCGGCAGCCACATGCCATTCCTATCTGCCCATAGCCTGGGGTTTCTGTGTTCCACTGTGTGGTGTGTAGAGGCCCAAAGCCACTTTGAATGAAGGGTAGCCAAAAGGAGGTGGAAACTATGCGTTATGAGGCAGATCTTCTCCTAGAGCTGCCCAGCTTCTCAAGGTTCTCTTCCTCTGGATAAATTTCTTGGAATTACCTGTTCTGAAAAGCTTTGGTGGTGTTTTTCTTCATTTTTTTCTCCAGTTTTGGTTCCCATCTTGGAGATTATTTACTGAACCGGTGGCAGTACAAGCCCCTGCACATTGAGAACAACTGGCCACTCAGGTTCTTCTATTGTACCTGGACTTTCAGTTGGCCTTTCTCATCCTGCCATGCAGATTCCCCATCAGGGCTGCAAATGATTTTTTGCCTTAATCTTTTCGTGGCCTTCTCCCCTTTCTTTCTGTGTCTCTCTCTTCCTTTGTAGATGACACTAACTCTACCTCAGAATGCTCTGTACTGTCAAAAAAGCGCTTTACACTGCAGGGCTTTACTAACCTCAAAAGTCAGAAAGGTAATTTAAAAATAAAAAAAAGGCTAGACTGTTAGACTGTTTTCTGTTTAAAGCTGTAATTGAAGCATCACTTTGTGTGTGTGTGTGTGCGTGTGTGTTTGTAGTGCGACAGATACTCGGTGTATGCACTAAGTTGTTCTCCGAAGTTCAGGCTAGGCTCCTGAGTCACCACCCCTGGCAAGGAGATATCAAGAGAAACCAGCTCCAGAGTGGGAGGGTGTGATGCAACTGGGAGAAGTGGAGCTGTTGGATTTGCAAGGGAAGGAGTGCAGTTTCCAATGCCTTCAGTCTCATTATCAAGTCCAAGGAAAGTTTGTAGTGCCTCATTCCTATAGGAAAACTAGAGGAAGTTAGTTGTCTTCAGATCAGACACCTGGTCTGCTTCTGTGGCTCTGCCCCAAATGCACTTGTACTTGGCAAAAAGGAATCAAGGTTTTCTAGAGTATTTCTCTATTGGCATCTTTGCTAACAGACTTCCCAAAACATGACTGCAGCAGAACGTGTATGACAACATTATTTTGCTGGGTACAAAATCAAATAATAATTTTCCTATGCTTCCAGAAGTTATCTTTACTTGGTTTTTTTTTTCCTAAAATGGGAAATGGGGGTTTGAGACCGCTCTTGCTTCCTCCTGCCAAGTAATCACACTGATACATTCACTTCTTGCTTTAAACAGCTGTCTCTGAACAGTATGAATTGCATTAAGATGATGGCACTTGTTCAAGAGCATGATGTATTTTTTTTTTTTTCCCAAGCATCTTTTCCAAATGCCTTTCTAAAACCTCATTACCTTTGAGTTCTTTCTGGAGAGGCTCTAGGGTCGTGTATCTGATGCTGGTGAGGTGAGCTCTAATATCACATGCTTGCCTTGACAGAAACTCCATCTGCTTCTGCTAAAAGCCAGACATTGCCAATGATCCTTCTTACAGGACCAGGTATTGCTGTAGTACTAGATTTATATAAAAATGATTGCTTAACTTGGTAATGTTTGTCTCAAATTGAAATTAATTGTATCCAGTTGATGTCTACTTCATTTAGAAAAGACTGCATAAACTTTCTTCTACTACTATAAAATAAATTCATCAATTTAATCTCCAAATAAATAATATCTCCAGTATCTCCAAATACATGTAAATAATTAATTCCTTATACTGTAATTGACTAGTGACAGCTAAAATTAGGGAGATTGCAGAAATCCACTTGTTTTCCAGTGTAAACTCAAAGGTATTTAGCATGCACTCCACTTATTCTCTTTTTTCCAGTTCTTCAATATCTCTCTTCTGTGTTTTTTGCCTATTCATCCTCCTGCAGCTTCTCCTACCAGTCCTGACAAAAAAGCTAAACGGCATGAAGTAGTGAGTGACCCAACTCCTTTTGGTTTAAGAGGTATAGTGATACCACATCTTGTACTCCACAAATTTCCACACGTCCCTTGTGTAATATGTTATATCAGAGTACTGGGGATACCTATATGATGCTGTTTTGTGCAGCAGTATTGATATCAGCTGAGTTTTTCCAAGTGCATCTGTCAGCTTCTGTATATATTGGTTTTGATAGCACAACTGGTTGAAGTTTTACCTTGACATCAAATGAAGTAGCATATGTCTAACTAGTTTTTAGGAGACAGCAGAGGGAAAGAGATCTTCTGCTGAAGAAATACCCAGAATCTGGGTGTTTAATGGCAATACACGGGCATCGAGTTGCTATAAGACACATGGTTTTCCAGTTAGCATCCTCCTGTCACTGTGCCTCTTGTGGAGATGATTTAACTTCTTAAAAAGAAAAAAAATAAATCCAAACCTCATGTACTTTGTTCAGAGTGAGGATCATCACTGTCATGTCATGTGATTCCATTTTAGATCTGCATTTATTACTGTAGTCACAGTTCTGTTGCATCTTTCTTTGGGTGACAGTAGGCAATTTTTACCACCCTGTAAACCCAAGATGATTTAGCTGAACCCCTTGTAGCAGTTTGCCTCCTGCCCTCCCAAACCACGGCCAGGTGAAGAATAGAAAATCATTTAAATGACCCATTTCTAACCGGCAAGGCTGTTGGTAAAGGCTGGAGTACAAATCCCTGGGGCTAATTGACTAGAGGGTACAAGGAGAGCAGTCCCCCTCTTCCTGACTCTCTTTCCACCATCTCTTTTGGAAAATATTATTCTAAAGATTAAGCTCTTTCAAGCCCTACCATTGTCCTCCTCTCCAGGTTTCCACAGCCTTTGTCTTTCTCTCACCTGTGGAAATGATGCAGGTCCAGCTGCTGTGCTGAGGAAACTATGCCACACCATTCACCTCATCTGAGCAGCAGGAAATATAATCCCAGGCTGGATGCATGCAGAAATTCCACAAGTATAGCTATGGGAGTTACAGGTTAACTTTCTGCAGGTAGCAGTCAAACCTCTGAGGTCTCCAGACACCACAAAAATCCTGAGGGCCTGAAAATGTTGTCAGAAAGCAAAGGGTGTTTTGTGGCCTGTTGCACAGGTGCTGGAATTTTTCTGGGTGGACAGTCCTTGATCATTGTTAATTTACAGTAATATTGTTGGGTCCTTGGAACAGACTTGTCTGATTTGCTGCCCTGTCCAGCAGCCCCTCGCTTTATGAAACACTAAACCTCATAAGTGAATTTAAAACATCTAGTAACTCCCCTTTCTGTCTGGCACCTTCCAATCGCTTTTCTGACACTTCATCTTTTCTTCCCCAATTCAGAGGGATGAACAGGCACCTGATCCAGGCATTTTAGGATGAAACTACACCAGGTGGTGACCACAGCTCCCTGGTGCAGAGTGCATTGCCCCCACTTGTTTCCTTTCACTGCCATATTGCTCAGACTTACATCGCAGTGAGCTCAAGGAAAATGAATTAGTTACAGAATCACATCTTGCAGATCAGTCCTATCTCTGTGAAGAAACCTGTGGGCCCATATCTGAAGAGTAGTGGTTAATGAATTCTTGGGTTTCCTGCCATCTTCAAATCGAAACTCGTTTCTGCATAACCTTGTCTGTTCTTGAGACTGCCTGCCATTTTCTTACCTTTCCTGCCTTTATAGGGAGCTCTGATTTAGTCACACCATGCAGAATATACCTGTGCACATTGAATGTGCATGCATAATTTTGATGCCTGTAGTTAATATGAATATGGGTCATTTCGATGATCTTTTGCAATCTGCTTCCAATTATCCAAATCTCCTAGAGAAAAATTCACTTTTATTCTGGTACATCCCTCCGGTCCCATTGCTTCCCTCAGAGGGGCATGCAGAATAGTTTTAGTTTTACTACGAACTCGGGCAGCAATAGGAGTGGAGGAAATTTGTTTTTCACCTTGTTCTTGCTCCTCATCTGAGGCAGAGGATTCCTCCTCAATCAGAGGTGATCTTGGATTCTCCTCAGTCGGAGATGATCTCTGATGCAATAATTTTGGGGAAACATAATCCTCCACTCTATCCTCCACCCGGTTATCCCCAGGTCTTTTCTTAAGCTTCAAACACATTTCCCCGATATCACAACCAGAACAACATCTCTCCAATTTATTCCCTGCCTGCTTCCTTTCTTTTTCCAAAGCTAAAACCAAAGGATCCGAAGGTGCTAGTGTGGGGTGTCCCTGCCCATGGCAGGGGGGTTGGAACTAGATGATCTCAAGGTCCTTTCCAACCCTAACTATTCTATGATTCTATGATCACAGTGACCTCTTCCCTTCTGTGCCCAGGATGAGATGGGCTTTTATACAGACTTGTTAATAGTAGAGTGCCAGCTCGTATGAGGAGTAAGAGTATATTGTTGCTATGGGCAGAATCAGGCAGGTGTGCTCTTAGCTACACCAGCACAATATATGAAAAGAAAGAAGCTGAGGAATAAGAGCTGTTACCCAAAATGTTACAGATGAGCAGGCCAGTGAGTATGATGCTACAGGCAGAGCAATTACAGTGATTTGACTTTCTTTTGTGGTGCTCATTGGTTCTGTTTCTAATGAGAGTTGGAACAATTAGGTGAAACCAAGGGTTTTTTGGTTGCATTGTTCTTAACTTGGAAATAATGGAAAGATTTTCAGCTGTGTCCCACAAATCAACTAGGTGATGTGAACTTCCAAGGAAATTTTCATGGAATATGGCTGGAATTTATTACTCAGTTTCTTCACAGATGGAAGTTCATTATTAACACTGGACAAGGCCAAATGGGTCAATATTTGTAACCTTGTGCAGGTCCATCCAGCAGCACAGGCGAGGTAAAAGTCCCACTCCATTTGGTGTGCTCTGGGTGTGATTTGTTTCTATAATTCTTAGATTGCTTTGGCTGTACTGTGGTGATGCTCAGTTTTTTTCCTAATATACTGACATGATCAGCTATGTGACAAATGCCTCAGAAGCAGTGAAGAGCAAAAATGCTGATGCTTTCTTAAGTAATAGTTACATAAAAGTTGGGAGGTTTGTTTTTCCTTTCATTCTTTTCATTGAGTTTCATTGTTACTACCATTTGGCTTGAACCAAAATCTTTCTTACAAATATTTGTCTGGTTTATTACAACATTTTTTTTCTTTATAAACTCAACACATTTATTAGCAGCTGCTGACCTCAGTGAACAGCATCTTACTAGTAAAACTTACTGTAGTTTTATTTGGAAAAGGGATTTTGTACACTGTTGATATGATTCAGCTTGATTACATAAATGAAATGCCTTACCCTGAGAGAGAAAAAGGAACACTTGGCAATAAATGACAGGCAGGAGACTGCTCTTGTGATGTTTGGTGGCTTAGAACCAAGATAAGTCAGCGTGATTAAGTATCCTTGTGTCAGCATGAATACCCTTAAATAATATGCTGCCTTGTCAGGTGAAGTACAGAGTGCTGGTAGTTTGTGTTGAATTTCTTGACAGCTCTAAGTGCTCAACAGTTTGAAGAAGGCAATGCACGTGCATCCATTGTTCCAGCAGGCTGGTTCAGTTGCTTTGGGTGGTAATCCTGTGTGTTCATCCTCTTCCCATAAAGTGTACATGCCTGTCTTGGACCTCCTCCCAAGAAAAAGAGTATTTATCCATCATTCATCTTTGTATAAGAGAGAAATAGCTGCTTTTGAGTTGGGAATTTGCATTCTTTCCATCTGATTCCCTCTATGTAAGTCCAAAGGGCCATATTCACTGCTGTGCATTGCCACAACTGATGGAAATGGGCCAACTTTTGCCAGCTGTGAATTTCACCCAGTGGCTGTAATAACTTCTCTGTGTTCGGTTTTCCTCCTGTTTATGTTGATCACTTAAGAGCTTCTCAGTGGAAAGAATGCTTCTCCCAGTCAGTGGCTCATTGCTGCAGAGTTAATGGTTGGCTGTTTGTTCCCCAAGGTTGGGTTAAAACATCTCATTCTCTTGATGCATCTGAAGAAAATGATGGCTGGTCTAGTGCTGAAGATCCACTGAATTCGTCAGATGCAGAAGAAGAAGGAGGAGGAGGGGGAGGCGAGATGAAGCTGGTAACCAGAAATGCTTTGCTATTGAGCTAAGCCAATGATACCAATACCTTGTGTGTGGCTTTTGCCTTTTGAAGCTTGCAGGAAGGAAAGTGTCTGGCTTGAAATTCTCAGCTGAACAAAATTCTCTTAAATCAGCATTGTTTGTACCTTGGGAGTGTCCATCTGTGTCTTTGTGAACCTGAAGACTAGTGAGGCCGTGACTGCTTATGCTGTAGTACAGCAGTTAAGCGATGACATGCTCAGCTACCATGTCGACAGACTTTGACACATACATCATGTTGCAGTTGTTTGCCAGATGATTCTGGGGTTTTGTTGTTATTTTGAGTTTTTTCTGTAGACATTTGAATTAATTGTTGTAATGGAAACAATTCACTGAATGTTTCGCACGGGGTGAGAATTCATGTACTGAATTTGCATGTAATTGAACAGCAAAGTTTTACTGTCTCTGTATGTATATTTGCACTGTCTTCAGCATGTATGTGCACAAGAAAGAAGGGAGGAGTACTCTAATTTCATAACAAAAGCTACAAGGTCCCTTAAAATACTCAACAGAAATAATTTATGTTTTTCCTCTGTGTTCGTTTAGACTCCTGGTAAATATACAGTTGTGACTGATTATGAGAAAGGAGTTTCTGAAGAATTTCCAGTGAAAAGTGGAGATCTAGTTCAACTGATTCATGAAGGGGAGGATGGACTCTGGTACGCAGATCTGTGTTTGGAAATTTTTATATGCAGAACTGTGTTTGGAAGACATAAGACAGGTGTTTAGGCCAAAAATTCCAAATGAAGCAACCCTACTTTTTATTTTTTCATATTTTTTTTAGGTATGTGAAGAACCTGAGCACTGGTAGAGAAGGTTGGATTCCAGCAAACAACCTGCTGACACTCATAGGCAATTCCAAATCAGCTCAGTCTTTAAGCAGCTCTGGTAGGCTATTCATTTTAAATGAGATGATTGCGTCTCTGAAGATACCTATTATCAAAGAAAGTTGTGAAGAACAACCATATAACATTTTGTTGGTTTTTTCTTTTTTGTTTCCCTTTCCCAGAATCAGGCACTGCCTCCAGCACTTTGAGTACATCATCAAGTTGCAGTGATAGCTGCAATGCCAGCAGCACCAGCTTCTCAGACATTAAGGGCTAACATCAAGTTTTCACCGCACCTCAATGGAAGGTAATTCTGGAATTTGTCATTTTGTGCCAAGTTCTGGACACCGGAGACGCCAATGGAGAACCACCAGTTCTATGTCGCCAGCCCTGAGTATTTTCAGTGGTGATTTTCACTGGTTCTCCCAGAAGATCCCAATGAAAAGTGCATGGAATGTGAAGTTGTAAATAAAAGTTAAAAGATTTGAAATAAGGTCTTACAGAGGCTTCTACTCTAGAGTCTGAAGCTGCAGAGCTGTTAGCATAAAACACATTTTCTCACTGATACACAATCAGGTTTCTGCAGAACTGTATCATTTTGTAACAGCCAGAATCTGAATGTGAGCAAACAAAATGTGTTCAGTGCTAAATCCTCATTGTAAACTAATAACATAGCAATCACTGTACAGAATAGTATGAGGAAAATAAATCAGAGTTTACAATTCCTCCTCCCCAAAATCCCCTTTCTCCAAGGATGTACCTCAAACAGTGCAGTGAATGGGACTCTCACAGCAACCGGGAAGGAGGTTTGCTCCAGCCTTTTCTCTTCTCTTGCACCTTCAGGACATTCTTCTGCTCCCTAGAGACTGGGATGCAGACATGACCAATTCACTGACCACAACAGCATCAAAAGAAACTATTATTTTATCCTTTCCAATCTTTTAATGATGTGTGCAATGGAATAACTGTTTTCTGAGGTATTTTGGCCTCACAACCAAATTCTTTACCAAGATCACTGTGTTTACATAGACTTGGCAACTTAGTAGTATACTTTTTTCTTACACAGGTGCACAATGAAACACATTCTTACTCATTAAATTATTTCTTAATAAATGGTAATTACACAGTTACCTTCAGCTTTCACAATTAACATGCAGTTACAGGCAGAGGAAACTATTGGGCTGCACTATGGGTCAAGAGCCTTCCTTGAGACAAACCTATGAGGGCCAGAAATTGGGTGTATTTTTAGTCAATAGTGTTTGTTGCAGTTATTCAAAGAGAAAAGAAACAGTGACATAATTATTCCATAAAAGGGGAGGATGGGAGAAAAAAACCTGTATTAGGTAAGAGCCAGGTTTATGCTACAGATAAGTATTTTAATTTTTCTAAAAGGAAGGGTGATGTTAAACTTGCCAATTTTTGAAGGTATGATGTAAACCAATGCTGTAAATTTTCATGTTGTCAGGTGTTCTTTGCATGTCATCCTTACAAACAGTTCAAAACTGTGTGCATGTATGGAATATTGTATTCATTCCTGTCCATCTCTCAAATATTTTTACTTATATGAAAACAGGTTTTTAAGTCATTCATAGCATATTACTTATAATGCAGACATTAAAAGCATAGTTTTTCAGAAGCACTAAGCGCAGCAGATTATGTCGAGAGAAGCTGCTGTTCATCATCAGACCCTTTGATGGCTGAGCCCTGAAGTCTATCTTTGTGCTAGAGTTTTATATTTTAGAGACTGCAGCTTAGGAAACTTAAACAACAAATACTCTAAAGATTGATCTTACTCCTAGGTTGCTAAAGCAACCCTACCACAGATGCAATCAAAATGCAGCTGACCATAATCAGTACAAATTGAAACATATATATACACACACATATGCACATTTATGTGCATGTATGTGCTTGTGTGTATATATATGTGTGTGTAGATATGTATATGTGTGTAGATATAATGTATCAATGTAAAAGATGTATTTATAGTCTTCATGCTGCTGAATATGTCACTTTACAGTTCATAAAGACTTAGGTTTCTTGCAATACTTCAATATAAAGGCTGATCAGGGTTTTACTTCGGGCATCTTTTCCAACGCAAAAATCCTCTGGTCTTTTTTTAATTATCCCATATAATACTGTGCTGACCAGGAATATTTAGTCTGATATTTAACAATGGAATTGCAACATGAAATTCAGCTTATCTTCACCTATGTAAGTTATTTTTGTAAATTATCTGTAACATAATTTACTTATATATTGCTGTCATTGTTATTATGAGACTGTCCTTTCATTTCTCACTGCAGCTTCGTTTGTGTGATTTCAATGGTTTTTCTCCACATCATTGCACTTTAATACAACCCATTTCACCATTTCCTTTTTTACTGCTGTTGTGAATTAGAAGTTAAAGTCAGAGGTCTCTATTGTAATTAAATTTAATAAATTTCAGCACTTCTTGCTGAAAGCCTTTATATAGACATGCTCTGTGGTTTATTTTGTCTCACAGTCTCTAAAGCTTCTTATGGGTATCATATGAAAACAGAGGCTGAAGGATTTGTCACAGAAGCCCAAGTCTGTCTTGCTGGGCTTGTCAGGGTCTGTGTGTTCAAATCCTTTGCCTATGCATTCTGGGACCATCTCAGAAAAACACCAGTTTATCTTGTGATCCTGTCTCACGTACCTGGCACCAGGGATTAAAGTGTGTGTGCAGGCTGAGGATGAAAAATGAAAGCCAGTGCCAGGTAATCAGATCGATGGCCATTCTCACACACACACGTTTTTGAAAGATGGCACATTGCTGTTGGGTTTTCCCAAAGAAAGCTGTGAATCCCATGGCTCCCTTCCTCCTTTACACATGCTCCTCTTGATCCTGTGATCTTAGAAGAACAACTTGGAGATCTGTGACTGGCCACAGATGGGTGAAAAAGGGAAACCATTTTCACCTTTGCAGCATCAGAAGAGGAATGTGTTTGTGCATTCGCTGGTTAATGGCTCTAAGGACCATCATGCCATGGCAGAAGGCAAATTTTACACTCACTGTAGTGATTTGGGCTGAGTTAGTGGCCATGAACAATTTCATGATCCATATAAGGTGTCAATAAGGTGTTATTGGGATTTGATTGCATTTATTTACTCTTGTTAACGTAACAGCTACCTCTTTAGTCGGTAGTCCTACTTTTCTGAGCAAGAGGTAGCTCTGCTCAGAAAAGTCAGTCCTCATCATACTTAGAGCAAAAGAATGAAAGAATTCCAGCCAAGATTTACCTTAGTGGAAAGTAAAGAATTTTCTATATAAAGATCTAATGATAATGATTCATTCCTTTTTAATTGTAAGGTTTGTTTTTCTCCCATTGCAAGCACTATGGCATCATCTTGGGTTTCTTAGATCACTGGCTCAAAGTTGGAGCACAGTCTTTCATAGATAATCTTTTTGCTTGTAATACAAAACCCTTTCTCCATTCTGCACAGATGCTGTCATTAAGTAAAACTGGGGACTTTGGAACATAACTCATTTTCATCACTTGCCTCAAAATGACAGGGACTCCTCCTTCTGTATCATATGTCAGATGGCTATTATAAACTGCACTGTGAAGGAACCACTACTTGTGCCAGCCTGGCACATAGGAATGGATGGCAGGGCTCTGGCCAGCTATCAGGGCACTGTGAGGTGAGGGCACCATGTCAGCCTGGGATCAAAGGGCAGAGAGGGAAGAGTGCAGAGCATGTACCACAAGAGTGGAGCAGATGGGGCTGGTGGGTGCAATGGGGCAAGAAGCACAGGCCATGTTTCAGCATGAAGAAACACTGCATGTTGTATGCTGAGATATGAGCTGCATGGAGCCTCTGCCAGCCAGCAACAAACCCCCCTGCTTCCTTCCTGCCTCATAAGTGCTTCACTCTTGGTCCTGCCAGCTCCAGGAAGCGACTTAGTTTCCCACCCATCTTTCCTTGGCAGTCTTTGGATAGATCAGCTCCCAGGCTGGGTGAAACATTCCCCTCCTGAGCGGTAGTACCCATGCTTGCTCCTATAGCCACAGCCTCTGCAATGTCCCCCACAGGGACAGCCTCCAAGTGCAGCAGCGCAGAGGCAAGGGATGGCCAGGGCAGTGAGGCACTGGAGGGCTCTGCTGGAGTGTGAATAAGGCCAGTACAACTATTTTCGCATCCGTTCCCTCCTTCGGCTGCTCATGCGCTGTTGTACCTGGTTAGCTCAAAATATTGCCGTCTGTTAATAAACACACAACACCCCATGACATGGATTTTCATGCTCCAACTATTTTGCTTAGTCCAAATGGCAGTCACAGTGAAGCACCCTCACTCAAAGCTCAAGCCTTCTCTTGAGAAATCTAGGGGCAGCGTTATGCCTAAACAAAGCCTCAAGAGCAAGAAGCAGTGTGATGTACACTAAAAGCAACACAAAGCGGCAATGTTTCCTCATCCAACCTAGCGGTGTTGCAAGAGGAGTTCTTCAGCCCTCAGCAAGGAGAGGCCGAGTTACAGCAAGGGCAAAGGCAAACCATGAAGAGCTCAAACAGCTCCTCTGTGGCTCTGACCCTGCAGAGACAGGCCAAAATCACCCACAACATTAAGTCCCTATAGCAGTGAGGCAAAAAGGGACGATGAACACAAGTATGCTTGCTGAGCATCTTTGTAGCTTACCCGAGTACTGCTGCAGCCACCACCACCTGTACCAGCAGTGGCCTAAAGATGGTGGTAGAAAATCAAGGATCAAGTTTTGCATTTTCATTCTTGAAAGGTTTTTAGTCTGATGAGCCCATGTGGTGCTGAAATGTTATCTTTGACAAATCAATTGAGGTGTATTGATTAATCACCTGTCAGGTTTTCATATTTAGTCATTCCACATCAATTGGCAAGACAGTCCCCAGCTGCATTTAAAAGGCTATGAACTTACTAGTGGTGTGGTTGCAGCTGTGATGGTCTCAGGACAATTAAGAGAAGGTCTGTAGCAGAGTAATATCTCTCATTGCCAACTGAGATAGGTGGCATTAAACAGTCAACTTTGGGGCACGCTGTCTTTACTGTAGATTTAATTTATACTGCCTTTTCTACGTTGTTTGCTTCCTTTATTACCTACATATCTTCAGATATCCTTCTCCTCAGGCAGCAAAGGAAGAAAGAACTCACATGAAGATTAAAAATTAAAATGTTAAGCATTTGTATTCAGAGCAGGAGACAAAAAAAAAAAAAAATCAAGAATATTATCTCCCCATGTTCTACTTCTTTATGAGAATAATTAATGTATGAGGATACAGAACTCAGTCAAGCAGGCAAGTAATTTTCTCCTGGAAATAAACAGTTCTCCTTTGAGGTCTAAAACCCAAATCATTTGCTTAAAGCTCAGCAGCATGATATTCATATATTTATAGATTAGTACATCAGAAAAAGGAAATTATTAACTTAATCACAGCTTTAGCTTGCTTGTAATTAGTCTGATAAATGAGTGATGGCAAGTTGCCATTGTTATTGGGGATTTAAATTGAATTTTCCATAAATTCTGGAGGCAGCTTTTTCCTAAACCTTTCTTATCCAGACACAGCCTTGCCAGCTTACTCAGACGATCTCTTGTGGCCTCTTTGAAACAGAAACCGCTGATCTACTTTATTTAAATTGTTCCTAAGTGCTGACAAAACACCAGGTTTAAATGACCAGTGACCTGCTGGATCAGACCAATTTGCACAGTTCCCAGTGGTTTCTGTACCTGTCTTCTCTTCAACCCAAAACAGAGCTAAAAATAACTAAATCCTAAGAGTTTTTCTTTGCAAAATGTCAGTAGGAAACAAAACAAGAATACAGAATGGTATGTTCAGAGGCATCAGCTCATCGTGTCCCCCAGGCTCATGTTTCCGGTTGAGATTTTTTTATTCCACGTTGTTGACATTTTTTACATTTCAGTTCTTTAACGTTGTGGGATTTTGTTTGTTTTATTTTAATAACGCGACCCGGGCACATCCAAAGCATACATTGAAAAATATCCTATATTGTATTTTCTGAGCAGCTGTCCCCAGACTGATCCTAGTAGCACCCATGAGCAGCAGAGAGGCATGTTTGTATTAATATATATTTACATCTAATTGAACAGCAGATTATTTTCCTTGGAATTGCTCACAAAACATAAACCAAAGCTAAAGCCTGCACTGGCAAGGAGCTGTTATGGAGCAGAACACCAGGGCAATTCTCATGAACTATAGCAAGACCACACAAGAAGACAAATGAAGTAAGACTTGGAGATCTTCTGGGGAAGAAAAGCTAACAAACTGATGTTGGCTCCTCTGGTTGGGGTCTAATACAATAAGGAAGGGGAGCTCTTCATTCAAAACACAGCTCTTAAACCAAATACCTGGCCCAGCTAAAGTTTGTAGGAAACAGTTTTGAGATGAGATCTGTGACTATGAAGTTTGTGAGTCAAGAGTTGTCATGAAGCCCTGGTACTGCTGAATCCCCAGTGATGTTCCTCATGGGCACAGTCATCCCTGATGAAACCTAAGTGCACTAATTTTTCTTGGGAAAAGGACTGTCCCCATATGAACTGACTGTTGTTCTCAGCACTTGGGCTTCTCCCTGGGCTCTAAAAGTAATAACTGAGTGTTTGGCTGTATTCCCAAGCAATAAAAGCAAAATCTTTCATCTTTAAGGGATACCAACAGAGGAAGGCAGACACAAGGAAAATACTGCACTAAAGGATGTTATGGACCTGCACACTATGAAGGAAGAAGACAAGAGAGTGAAGAGGTGCCATGGTGCAGAGGTGCTGTAATGCCACTCTGGAGTGGCAGTCACTCACCCTCCCTGGCAAGGACATACCCACTCAGCCTGGGGGAGCACGGCTGCAGGGGGACAATACGTGCAGAACGGGGCTGGCTTCAGTGCGGGAAGCAGAGCGGATGCTCTGATCTGCTTGACACACTCAGCGCAGCAGGGCCAGGTCTGCCCCAAGATAAGACAAAGAGACAAATGTTCAAGCAGCTCCAACAAACCCAGCTTTGGTTTTGCTAAACTGGACATGCCCTTGCTATTTTCAATTCACTGCCATAGGCAGGCTATGAGGTGTGGTGAGGGTTCCCAAAAAGGGATGGGGACAAGCGGGCTGCCGTAGCTCCTTTTGTATTCCAGAAACTGGCCTCCTCCCTCTGCTCCAGGCAGGCATCCTATCCCCAGCCATCCCAGGAACTGCTGGGAATTAGCCAGGCTGCAATCCAGAGAAGTGCCCAGATGGACTCTCTTGGGAAAGCAATTTCTAAGCAGGATGTTCAGCTGTGCACACAGCCACTAAACAGCATGCAAAGAACGTCCAGGAGCCCAGCTTCCTATGCAATCATGGCTTCTGCAGGCAGTTACACTGAGCATTGGCAGCAAAGTAAAACTCCAGCTGTTGCTTTTCTTTGCTGTAGCACTTAAACAGAGCTGACCCTCCTCCCTTCCCATGAAGGAAGGAGAGAATGGCCTAGAAAACACTCCGGCCCTCAGGCAACTGTTCACTTCCCATAGGCAAACATGCTCTTTACCTCACTGCTATCTTAAGTAAATATTTCCCCAAGAACGCTGTCAACTCTCTAGCCTGATGCCATTAATTGATTTCTATTAAATCGGAGGCCTGCTTGTGTTCCAGATAAAACATTGTCTGCAGGTCAGCCCCTCAAAACTCCATCCTTACTAATGAAATACAACATGGATCAGGTTAGCCCCTCTTCCAACCGGTTCAACTTGTGCAGGCCACATAGGTCTTGCAGTAAAGGTGGAGAGAAGCAGGGTAGGGCGTCTCTTGCTAGTTAATCAGTGTCTCCAAGTAAATTCAGCCAGAAGTGCAGAGTAGTAATTGGTGACAGGGAAATGGGAAAAGACAGATGTCAGTGATCCGATCATACTCCAAAGCACTGAAAGGCTGCACCTTGGCTGTAACTTGACTGCCGATTCAAGATAAATATCACGTCTCTGCTCTCTGTATGTGAGGTTACGTGGCCAAGTTAGTGCCAACCACACAGACATAGGTTCCCAGCATTTATGTTCCTCATGAAAAAGGCACATTAGATGGAAACTGAAGGCCCGGGGTAGCAGCCTGTGTACTCAGCAAAGCCTTTGCACAGGTCAGGAGAGAATGCTTCAAAACCAAACTCCCCGCTAGTGTGGAAAGGGCACATTGCAGGCTCCGCGTGTGCCTTTCCGCTCAGCTCACCGGGCTGTGATGGATCTTTTTCTGTTTCCATGACTCGCCGGCCCCTCCTCTAGCTCTGAGCATTTGAAGCTGAGCTCTTTGGCCAAAGAGCTCTTGCTGAAATGTCAATACACAACTGGGACACTGGGTTCATCATGGTTTCCAAGCAGTGCGTGGCTTTGTTTCTCTGCTTTCTGCTACTGATTCCTCTTTCTCTGGATGCAGGTATGTCGTAGGGTTATGTGATTATGTTTACTTGCAACGGACTTCTCTCCTGTTACTCAGATGTAATTTTCATTGCAAGTTTCGAGCACTGTTGCACGTTCATCCTGCCTCTGGTTGTGTTTGTGAGTTAGTCTAAGGCTCTTATTTGCTTTCAGTGATGGCATCCACAAGCTTGTTTTGTTAACTAAGGAAAAGCACCTCTAGACAGCTAAATGGATCTATTATCTCACTGCACAGACAGCAGGCAAACCACTAGCTGTCTGCCCACTACGTGAAACTTGGATTTATTGTTATTTCATATTGACCTGTGGCTTTTTCAAAGCAAAGAATCAATAGTCTGTCATTTAGCTGATGAGAAATTAAACAGGTAGCAGTAAAAGCCAGTGAGGTGGTAGCTCTTCGGTGGTTCCAGGATGTGCCTGAAAATCAGCTCACAGGTTAATAAAGCTGACCCCATGCTTTCAGATTCCCAGTTAGCCACTGACGGGGTCTCCTGCATTGCAGTGAAAAAGCTGGAAAAATACATAGCAAAGTCGGAAGCATTCCAATGTAAATAAGTGGAGAACACCCAAATAAAAAAGGAAGTATATTCCCAGCCATGCACCCAGGCACACTCCTCGGTCATGTATCTGCAGTGTAAGGTTAATTAAAAGCCTTCAAAGACAGCCACATTAAACGCATAGAGTCTGACTTCGAAATCACTGCAGAAAAACCCAGCTTACATTCCTACAGGGAGCAAATGTTTATGAAACACCCTGGGATAAATTCAGTGCACCCCATGCAATATTTTATTCCTTAAATAACTTTGAAATATAGGGGAAATTACCACTATTTTGCATGTAATTCAGCGCATGTTCTGATTAGACACAAACATTTACAGACACCTCACCAGACTGGAATAAAGTACTTATGTTTGTGTGTAAGTCAGTGAGTCTGTCTGTCAGCAACCACCTCAGGGCTCTCCTATCACATAGAAAGTAACTCTACTCTATGAGGGGTCATGTAGCGGAGAATGTCCTGGGGGAAAGGCAGGTGATATGCATCAGCCTCCATCCCTAAAGCTACTCAGAATCCCAGGTGAAATAGTTAAAAGCACTGAAATGTAAGTTGTTGTCACAAAGCTCCAGAATCTGCTACTGACATGGAGGAAGAGAAAAAACTCCCAAAATTAATTATTTCAACACTTGCTCTGTGTAGTAATGGAGCAAAAGTACATCACAGCGCTGGGACTTCTTGTTCCTTGGCCTGAGTTACACCAGGAGAGGCATAGTTGTGTGATGTGCTTGTATTCTGAAGCAGAGGAGCAGATCAACGTGGTGACAACAGTTCCAGATTTTAGTGCACGTTTCTGGCACTTGCAAGTTGATGTAGCACTAGGAAGTGAGCTCTGCTGATGTCTGCTATCAAGCCTGTGTACCCTATGTCCTTCCAAAGCATGGCAGAGGCGCAGAGGGAGAAGACCCCTCTGGCTATGGTCTGTGGTGCTAACCGCAGCTAGGAACTATCTACAGGCTTCACTGGGAACACAAACAGCATTGTCCAGCCTTCCTATGTACCTTAACATAGCCCTTTTTTACAGAAGAAAACTAAAGATAAATGTATTAAGGCAGTAGATTTAAAACTGTGGTCTGCTAGTGGTTGGGTGAGTCCTTTCTGCAGATCCAAAGAGCGAAGGGGTGTGAGACACCGTGACTGTGGGTGAAGGGATGAATGTGGTCCACATGTCACCAAGTGACATCCTGTAGTAAGCACAGAAAAAAATCACATGTTGCCATGTACATCAGTGCTTAATAAAGCAACATGGGTTTTTCAGCTGCTAGAATGGAAAGACTGTGCTGTGCATGTTGAGACCCACTATATGATGTGGAATAGTACCTTAGGAGTCACTGACATATAGCACTGCTGTAACATGCCATCTTCTCCTAAGCTCTGGGCTCTGCAAAGTACATGTGCTGCCATTTTACCCGGGAGGCAAGTCAGAGAATTCTTTGACATTTACTCGTTTCTTTCTGAAGTGTCTCAGAAGAAGCTTGGGAAGAGAATAGCTTTCAGAGAAAATTGTCTCCCCTACCTTGCTGTCAGGGCTGCACAGCTGACTGACAAACAGAACATGCTGCTGTTTTTCAGTCTTTCTAAAGAAGGAAGAGGCAAACAGCGTTTTGCAAAGGCAAAGACGAGCCAACAGCTTCTTTGAAGAGATAAAACTGGGGTCACTAGAGCGAGAATGCGTGGAAGAAAAATGTTCCTTTGAGGAAGCAAGAGAAATTTACCATGATGATGAAAGGACAGTAAGTAACACAGGCTGTGTGGGCACTGTCAGATGGACTCCCCCTACTCAAGGGTGTGGTTTGACACTTAAAACATGAGAGTGAAAAATGCACTGTGTCCTGCTGTCTCCATCTTTCTCTCATAGGGGAACATGCAGCAGCAGTGAGTTGCAGGAGGGCATAGAGCATGGGCTGCCCCAGGCAGTACCGATTTGTGGAGGGGGGGAAGTGGATGCTCGAAGTCATCTCCCTGACCCCCATAATTCCTGACCAGATAATAATTTAAATTATTGTATTGAGCAACACCTGTTTCAGTCAACCCCACCTCAACTATACAGAGGTTATGAATAACTTATCTGTGTGTATTACACAGTGCCCTTCTTTACTGGTATGCGGAAACAACATCGAATGTAGAAAACAATGTACAATATTTTATGGACATAAACTTTCTTAAATTACAAAGGCAAAAGGGGCATCACTGTGGCTCTCTGTAACCCCTCCTGTGCCACAAGGACTATAGGATTTAACCTGAGTTAATTTTTCTTTAATTAAATCCCGCATCTTTTTCTTCCAGAAAGAGTTCTGGCACATCTATTCCGGTACGATGGTTTGGGATGTTCTAACAGCTGCAAAAACACTCCTGCTGTTGCAGCTCTTCACATGAGCTGGACTGACACTGAATGTTTTCACAGACCCTAACCAGTGTGACTCCAACCCCTGTCAGAATGGTGGGAGTTGTGATGACCAGTTTCAGGATTATGTCTGCCGCTGTCCTGTCGAATATGAGGGCAAAACCTGTGAAAAAGGTCAGCTCTGGGGTAGCTTAATGAAATCAAAATGCCATTATTAATTCAAATGCAAGGCACTGAGATAAACAGTAACAATCATTATCATTCTGCATCGTTCTAGCTGTGACAGCTACTGGTCACACTGCTGGCGGTGTCGCATGATGGATCTGACCAGCTGGCAGTCAGGCACTGCAAGGCAGCAGGATAGTTATTACCCTGTGATGACTTTGTAAAAGAAAATAATTGCCTTTTGTGCACCATCTGAGAGACAAGGAGGAATTATCTTTCCTTCCCAAGTGCTTAGGTTACTTTGACTTAGAAATGTGAATGAGAACTACGCTGCATATGCATTGTACAGAGCCCAAGGGGACACATCCAGCAGTTAAGGACAGCACATTGAGTATTAAACTCACAGAACATGCTTATCTACACTACATTCAGAACACAATGAGACCTAACAGTGACTAGGCACTCACTAAGTCTAATCAGGCTCTCTCGAAGGTCATCCTAGAGCATCCTTCTGCCAAATGTCAAAATACAAAATAGTTAATAATTTTTCAACCAAATATTATTATATTTATCACACAATTATGGCATCTCCAGCCTTTAAACAGCTCAGACACTGCAGAAATGAGATTAACTCAATTTTAGGTGTGTGTTTCTTAACCGTTTTCTTCCCTAACCCCTGGACATCCAGGCCTACTTAACTTTTGCCAAATGGAAGGTGCTTTTTATGCAGTCACTGTACATAAATCACAGAAATCTACTTTGCTGCCTTGCTTCCCTGTCAGCATTTCAAGTTGCAATTGATCTATGTTAAGCACCAAATACACATTTGGAAACCTAAATGCTCTTTCTCTGACTTTAGCCAAAGCTGACACACTGAAGTGCATTTATGAAAACGGTGGCTGTGAACAGTTCTGTACTGACGAGAGGTCTGAGAAACGAGTGTGCTTCTGTGCTGACGACTACACCATAGCAAGTGATGGTGTGTCCTGCATTCCCCAAGGTAAGATACTACCAGCCTGATCCTAAGCCTAAACCACCTCTGGAAGAAAAGTTTTCAACATGTACACATCAGGAGGTGCAAGGTATAACCCTCAGAGCAGCACGTTTGGGCTTCTGGTGGAAGTTAGACACTAAAAAAGCAGCTGGCAAAGTGTGCACACTGAGCAGGAAGCCTTTTGGACCTCTTCTTCCTGGTCCCAGAAGTCTGTTCCTCTGGGAAGAGAGAAATTTGAGTTTGAACATCCCACTTGGTAGGAGGGAGGAGAGAGGTGAACCCCGGTCTCCTGCTCGGGAAGCGCTCTCACCACTGGTCTAGTAGAGAAGAACTGAGTGGTGGAGACAAGCTTATGGCCAGGTTGTGTAAATAAAGCAGAGCAGTAGGTCGCCAGGGATTTGGAGTCAGGCTGAGGAGATGCTGGTGAGTGGACAGGCTTTGTGCCTCACAAGTGCTTTTTTGTTTTAGCTTACAGCAATGGTGGGAAAATATATTTGGGGCAGCATTGTTTCACTGTTGGATCTCCAATCTGAAATGTAACTGTGGAATTTATTGCCACGTTTATTTCAGCACTGGAGTCAAGAAAGAAAGGGGCCAATAAAATAAAAGAAAAACAGTTATTCTCCTTTTTTTTTTTTCCTTTTCCTTTTCTTTTTTCGTATTTGGTTGGACTAATACCCTTTTAGTATTCATCTGGACACTATGGCTAGATATTTCTCTCACTCATCTGACAAGGTAAGTTTCAGCTGGAACTAGGGTAGCTCAAGTTAATTATTTTTCCAGTACATAAGCTGGCACCTTACCCTACTGCAGATGCCTGCTTGAATTACTTTCTTAGAGAGGAAAAAGTGACCCCTGGGGATATAAACATAACGGACAGAGCTGCAGGGAGCATGCAAAGTAATTCTGAGGGGTGATGACCCCCTACACACACCTTAATGGAGCACTCATGCAGAGAACTGATAATGACAACGTAGCTCTCAACAGCAGCAATTTCATTAGAAAAAAATGAGCACTAATGTGCTTATCCCTTATTAGCAGACTCTGCAATATCACGTGATGGGGAAGCTGCTTTTGTTAAAAGCTGAGAACAAAGAATTCCCCACAGGCTTTTCAGCATGTCTTCCCTTGCGAGGAAGATGTGATTGTTGCTGTTTGCTTCTTGTGGATCAAAATAACCATAGCACTGACAGTGTGTTGCAAGAAGACAAAACTGTGTAACTGCCAGGATGCCAGTCCCTTCACCACCCTTCTGTCACCTTTCACAATGACCCCTTCAACACCCAAACTGGTGTTTCCCTGCATACAGGGTTAGAGGGTATGGGTTTGTGTTGCACCTATTCCGATCTTTGACCAGCTGCCACAACAGAGCTAGTCCTGTTTCACTATACCTTGTCTGTACCTGTAAAAGTTTGATGCAGTCTTCGTATCAGCCATGGATGCTGTGCATTTGGTGCAACTGACTGAAAGTCAGTAAGTTCAGTGAAAATATGTAGGTTATGAACCTTGATAGAGTCTCCTCTGCTCTCTGGCCTGTAGCATACCCCTTTGTGTTAACATATATCTTAAGCAGGTATATTGGTTACAATTTCCTGTGGTAGGTGTGTGGATAGTGTATAGGCCTGCACCTCACTTGTAAAAGCATTTCTGGCTGTTCATAAACAAAAAGACTGCTTACCTGCTTTAAATTACTTCTGAGAACCCATGCTCCCAGACTAGAACCCAGTTTTTTCACCTAACACAACTTCACTGAAGACATTACACATTTTGCTGTGAATTCAGTGCAAAAAAAATCACACTTGTTGTCCTTTATGGTTTTTTGTTTGTTTGCTTGTTTGTTTTTTCAGTGAAATACCCATGTGGAAAAATACCAGTGCTGGCAGAAAAAAATGCAACTGCACGAGGGAGAATAGTAGGTGGTTCAATCTGTCCTCCAGGTGAATGCCCATGGCAAGTGAGTCTTCAGAAATTTGTCATTGCCACTTTTTTTTTCCTTATGAAACCACTATCTTATGTTCATTGTTTAAAATATTTTATGTTAAAAATCCATAAGTGCCAGGTATGGATAACTAAATTGATGCTTCATTCATAGCCAGCAGGTACACCTGTTTCAATTATGCATCTTAGCCTTGTTCTAGAGTGCCTGCTTTCATAGGAGTGGAGTGGCAATGCAACCTCTTTTATTTTCTGACCCCTTAATCCTTAGTTTCAGCTTGTGAGGATACGCTCTTGGCCATAATAGGCAGGATCCATACTACACGATGGTGAAAATGTCAATGGGAACATTCCGCCTCCTAAATTCTCTGTGCAATCAGCACAGTATTCTCAAACACTGTTGCATAAAGTGACATGAAGATCTACTGAGATCCAGGTCAAGCACATTTGATGTTAAGACATGAACTTGCTTTATGTCGGCAGGCCCTGCTAATACAAAATCAGAAAGAGAAGTGTGGTGGTACCCTGCTTTCCCCAGAGTGGGTGGTCACTGCTGCTCACTGTTTGGAGTACACTCATCCTAAACAGCTTCGAGTGAGACTGGGTATGTATCTTCCCCTCCTTCTGTTACCAAGCCGTGGCTGTGGTGGCAGCTTCTCATCCTGGCAAAGCAGAGTAAAAGACAAAATATTCAGGCCTTGGTAGTATAAGGGAATTGACCTTAAGAGATGTCAGACTAAAAACCCCCAATCCCCTCAGACCTCTGAGGAATCAAGGAACTGCTTGACATGACCTGCAAATAACTTTTCCAGGTGAATACTCAACAAATGCTGATGAGAAAACTGAGCAAGAAAGTGGGGTTGCCAGGATGATCATTCACGAAGAATACACGAATGGACAAGTTAATCATGATATTGCCCTCCTGCAGCTGGAAACACCTGTGAATCTCACCGACTATGTGGTGCCAATATGTTTGCCTGAAAAACGGTTTGCAATGTATGAACTGTCCACCATTAAGTTCTCCACTGTGAGTGGATGGGGACGCCTACTAGATAGAGGTGCCACTTCATCTGTTTTGATGAGGGTTGATTTGCCACGTGTAAAGACACAAGAATGTGAAAAGGAGACAGATTTAAATATTACAGAGAATATGTTCTGTGCAGGAGACCTGACCGGCACTAAGGACTCCTGCAAGGGAGACAGTGGTGGACCTCATGCTACAAAGTACAAGAACACTTGGTTTCTGACTGGGATTGTTAGCTGGGGAAAGGGCTGTGCTGTTGAAGGCAGCTATGGGGTTTACACAAGGGTATCCAGATACATCGAATGGTTAAAGAAGCACATGGATTAAGGATGATGAAACAGAGAATTTTGAGATCGGGTTATTGCCCCCCAGTCCCTCTTTGCCATTTTCCTACTGAAACATTCCTTCATCATCATATGTGATACATGTGATACCCACACTGCTATTAATGATTTGAAACGAGCCTAATGCCTACTTGAATAATAATAACAACTTCCCTATTGGTTATCATTTATAAGCTTGCATGTCTTGTCAAGCAGCACAGACATAACAAATCAGACTCAAAGTCCCTCTTGCTCTGCGTCCATTTCTGCTGAGGGACAAAGGAGGTGCTGAGAGAAAGACTGTCAGCAACACATCAAGCACACCATGATCCTACCTTCAGCTACCCTCTCAGCTTCTGGTAATCAGTGAGGTACAGACTTCCTGAGCTAGAAGTTGCATTAAGTTGAATAGTCATGAATGAACCTGTTGTCCACAAATGTGTGCAATCTCTTCTGAACACATTTCTGCTTCTGCCTTTCACAACTTCCTGTGCTGATGGGTCCTGTACATTACATGTAATGTGATGATGCAATAGCAGAAGAAACAGGAAAAAGTATTTCTTTTAGCTTACATTAAAGTAGCTTCCTTCAAAAGTTGCAGTGGCAACAGGTATATTTGAGGTAGAGGAACTGTGGAGAGTCTCCAGAATAAGAAAGCTGGGAAAAGGTTAATTTCACATTTACAGGTCTGCTATGAAAGCTTGGTTTTAGTCTTCTTGCACCAAGCGTTATTGCAGCAAGGCTATTAAGTGTAATATTTAATCCTGTATTTATGAGTGGTGAAGAATACCGCTAATTTAATCTTATCTTTGCCTTGATGTTAAGGTCATTGATACAGAAGAGGACTAATGAAAAGAAATGTTTGTTTCATTTGTTGTCCAGTATAATCCAATGTGTAGCCTCTATCCTGAGATCCAAAACTAGAATTAGATAATTGCCTCACCCTCTGCAAAGCACTGGCCAAAGACCATTCTCTAAAGCCTTAAGGCAAAAACGGCAGAACCTGAAGCACTATGAAAACACCACCAACTATACCTTTAAAAAATGTACCTTCTAATCTAAGCATAAAGACAGCGAAAAGAGAGATTAAGCTGACCAGGGGATGTAAAACAGTTTGTTTTACACAAAGCTTACACTTTAAATTCATTCACATCATGCTGAATATCATTCACATCATGCTGAATCACAAAAGCTCATAAACAAGTAGGACACAGAATTGACCATACTCTATTATTAGGGGAAAACATTGACATTATATGGTACATATACCATGTAATACTGAACATGCTATAACCTGCTTTACTGACATAGAAGAATAGTATACTTTTCATTTAACAGTGAACTGAATTAGAAAAAGCAGCAAATTTCAGAGGCCTCAGAAACAAGAGGTCTTACAGTGTGAAAACATATCCCAGAGGTTCTCATTACTCCTAAGAGGAAAGCAAATATGCCAGCAGAATATATTTCCAGGACGGAAGGTGACTAGGAGTAGCAAACAGCAAATAAAGCCTCATTTTCACCAAGACGGGGCATTCAGCATTGCAAAATCATCCCTCCAGACCCCCTGAGCTAGAACAGTTTGGGATATTCCATACTCCATAGGATGATTTCTTGTCTGTCACTTTCCAATGTAAATACTGACATTTATGAACAGATCATCATCTTGCAGAACAAGGGTACAATGCTGAAAGAAAACAACCAGTGCTAATGGCTGCACAGAGTGACTTTTTCAAAACAAAGCTGGGATTTGGGCACTTTTTCAATAAACAGCGTGTTTAAGCAAGACAAGAAGGAGATCTAATGGCAGGCTCTGGAAGCGTCAAAGACACGCACAGAGAGCTCACCAGGCACAACTGAGGGAAAACCCCCAAGAAGTCGGAGATGCCAGAAGTTGCCAGCTCCCGGCAGACACCAGGCCAAGGTCACCGGGCTCTCGGTATGGAAGGCGCAGTGCCAGTAGATTATGGGCCTGGGATGCAGGAAAGGTGGTGGGAGCTGCCGAGGGTGGCGGGTGTTTTGGGGTGAGCACCTGGCTTTGCCCTTGCTCAGCCCGGTGCTGAGTCCCACACCTGCATCAGTCGGTGCTTGCTTATTAACGTGAGGGTTCACTTCCCCTCTCCCGCAAATAAAAGGTACAATTAAAGAAGCCTGCTGCCTTTTCTTATAAAAGAAAATAATTAAATAAATAGAAAGAAAAAGAAGAGCCTCATCATGAGGCCGCCCCCCACACACACTCCCCGGCTGAGAAATCCCGCGGCGGCTTTTTCCCCTTCCCCAGCGCTTCCGCTATTTCAGGGCAGGGTGAAGCAACGCCGCTTCACTCTCTCCCCGCCTGGGGGGGGTGAAGGCTTCTGCTCCCGTCCTGTCCGCCCCGTCCCGCTGCAGCGCGGGGTCTCCGCGCCACCATGGCCGGTCGCCTGCTGCTCCTCCTGCTGTGCGCGGCGCAGACGGGCGAGCTCCGGGCTGAAGGAGGCGGTAAGGAGGCGCCTCTTTCATTATGGGGGGGCGGGGGGGATATCCCCTTCCTCACAGCCCGTGGGGGGCTGCCGGGGGAAGGCGGGGGGGGGGGGGGAGCTGGTGCTGCTGGCCGGGGCTCGCACCCGCGGTGCGGGAGGGGGAAGCCCGCCCTTCCCCGACGAGCCGGCTCCTCTTCAGCGCGGGGAGCTCGGTTTCCAAAACGGCTCAGGGTTTATTTGCACCTGTACTGCCCTCCACACCTCGACAGCGAACGCGGGCAGGGAGCTGCCAGGAGCACCTAGGGGTGCTTGAGCCCCCGGGATGCTCTGTCATATCCCAGGGTCCCTGTCTGCTGCACCTTCCCGGTTCTCCCCTATAGAATGGGATTGCTGGCCCTTCACACCATTCGCATCCCACTGTGTCAGCAATAATGTGTTCAGCAAGACTAGGTAAGTGATTATCCCCCTGTACCAGGCACTGGTGAGGCAGCACCTCGAATCCTGTGTTCAGCTGTGGGTCACTCACTGCAAGAGAGATATTGAGGTGCTGGAGCAGGTCCAAAGAAGGGCAACAAAGCTGGTGAAGGGTCTAGAGTGCAAGTCTGATGAGGAATGGCTGAAAGAACTGGGGTGTTTAGTCTGGAGAAGAGAAGGCTCAGGGGGGACCTTATCTCTCTCTACAGCTACTTGAAAGGAGGATGGAGCAAGTTGATGGCCAGCCTCTTTTCCCAAATGACAAGTGAGAAGGCAAGAGGTGATGGCCTCAAGTTGCACCAGGGGAGGTTTAGACTGGATATTAGGAAAAATTTCTTCACACAGAGGGTGATGAAGCACTGGAACAGGCTGCCCAGGGAAGTGGTGGAATCACTGTACCTGGAAGTGTTAAAAAGCCTTGTAGATGAGGCCCTCAGCGACATGGTTTAGTGGTGGACTTGGCAGTCCTGGGGTAGTAGTTTGACTTGATCTTAAAGGTCTTTTCTAGCCTCGCTGATTGTGTGGGAGCGCAGCTGCCCTCGCAGCCTGAGGTGGTTCTGTCTGTGAGGGGAAGCCTGGCCAAGGCTTGGTTGGGGCTGGGGTGCAAGGGGTTGCACATCTCACCACCATCTGTGCCCATAGGGTCAACACCGAAGTACAGAGTAGCATCAGTAAAAGGCTTTTCAAAAGTTGTTTACTCTTCCTTCAGTGAGTCAGCCTGCTGAGGCTTTATAAATGAGGTCTTCCACATGTTTCTGGAATGTCCTACTTCAGTTGACCAATGCCTGTTGCTCCTTGATGTCTCCAAAGAAGAAAGCAGGACAGAAAGCTTGGGAAAGAGAACGGCCAGCTTCAGAAGACTAATGGGCTAATTCAAGTTTACAAAAACATCCGCTTAACACGGGTGATGTGGAGGCAAAGGAATACAGAGGCGATAACCCCACCGGCTGCGTCCTGTCACTTTCCTGTCACTGCAGAGAGGGATTTAAGGGCAAATAAGATAGTGGGTGAATGAACTAACAGTTACTGTGCTACAAGTTAAAAGCACTTTCTGTAAGCCTTCCTTGCAAGGAGCCTTTTCAGAGTAAGTGCAGCTTCAAATTATACCTGGGCTCTATAGGATTGCTTAGTATAAATAGCCCTAGCAGAATCTGGCTTCCTGTGGCTGATCCACCAATTTCAGTGAAAGCAGGGTAAGTCCCCTCTATGTTCACTTAGAGAATATTAAGGTGTATGATTACTACCAGCAAGTTTATTGCTGAACTGAGCTGCATGAACAATGCTCCAGAAGGTACGTGCCTTTGTCCATTGGCCTTGAAGTTCCATCTGCAGCGCTGCCTTCTACACTTCAGTCTGTGATTAGAAAGTATATTTTCTCCTTAGATTCCAGGTGTTTAGAACATAATTAAACACCAGCTTCCAAACTTTGCAAACTTTCCTATAATATATGCTTTTTACAGGGTAATTGGCAGTTTATTTACTCCAGTGTTGTTTCTGGTTTTCCTGTTTGGTGAAACGTGCATAAGCTGACAGAGAGTAACACTATTACTCATGCAGCCAGGTGTCTGAGCTGAGTTTAATGCCTCTAATCCTTTGGTTTAAATCAACAACTACCTGCATCTTGAACTTGAAGGCAGCAGGTCTTACGCTTCTGTGGCTCCAAGCTTTTAAGAAATAAACCAACCCAGCTAACTGACCTCAGGCTGTACTTTCCTGCTGAAGCTGATGTTCATTTACTTTTGCTCTTTGTTCAGTCTTAGAAGTCAGCTGCTTTAGCTCTACCTGCATTCCTAGCAGTAATGCAGGAACATTTGTATGGGTGACTGGGAGATGTTAAGAGAGAAGAAAGGTCCCGGGGTGCACAGTGGGATTTGGGGTAGTGAAGGGCAGTAGAACTCATACATATGCTTTTCGTATGTGTTGGTGGATATATTGCTGCATCTTGAGTTTATGTAGCATTTAGTTTTTGCATCACAAGCCCCTGGAGCAGGTGGTGGTCTTGCCTGGTGGTCAGCTTTAAAACCAAATCAGGGAATGCAGACTGCCTGACCTTTAGGGAAGATCATTTTGTTCAAGACTGGAGTCTCGAGCAGGAACAACAGAAATGTAAGCCCTCAGCATCAACCTGCATGTTCTTATTTTCAAAACTAGAACCAGTAGGAGATAATTTTGAGGGCCTACAGGTTGTCCTGTTGCTGATTCTCAGAGACTGCTCTGAGATTCAGAGGTGTATCAGTCTGTGTAAGGACTAACCTCACAGGTAATGTTGTGTACTGGTAGGTAGTGAAAGGGTCTGGTTTGGGTTTGTTTCTACTTCACTTAGTTCTAGTGACTCTTTACCACTACCAGATGTTACCTGCCACCTGTATCATTTTCTCTATTGTTTAGTATTCATCAATAAAGAAAATGCCGACAAGTTTTTGGAAAGAACAAAACGTGCTAACTCCTTCTGGGAGGAATGGAAGAAAGGGAATATTGAAAGAGAATGCAATGAGGAGCGCTGCTCTAAAGAAGAAGCAAGAGAAGCGTTTGAAGACCAGGAGAAAACTGTAAGGATGAACTAATATAAGACATAAGTCTATATATTTCATCTTTTCAGAATAGTTATTAAGTTCATTTCAGCCCGGGCATCGAAACTCAGAAGTTACTCCCAGTCACTTAACACAAAGAATAAATAGCAATTTTGACTCTGACTGGCATTGCTAAGGCATAAACATACTATAACAGTCTTAATTCAGTTCCTGCAAGGCCAGCCCGTGTTAAAGCCTCCATTATTTTTCCTGTTCTCATCTGTTTAATTGCCATTTGAGGTGTTTGACTTCTAAAAGCTGTGTTGGAAATACGTTCATCCTATCTGGTCAGGAGTTCTTAGGTGGAGAGTCCGCAGGAAGTTTGAGAAGGCAGGTGCTGACATGGAAACTTCATGGCAGAATTTTGCTGAACTTAAGCAGCTTTGCAATGCTTGTCATTTTGGGGCTCTCTTTTTCAGTGTCTGAATTGACAGAATGTGTACTGTGGACCATTCTTGTACACCTTCACGTTAAATTGCCCATATGGAATGAAGTTTGTACATTGTGAGTCTTGTGTAACCTGCCCTACCCTGATTGCTGCTTAACTTAAGACAGAAATGCAATCTGTTCCCAAACTCAAGGGAGAGTTTTAAAGAGATGGGAAGCTATGGGATCTGTGGTCAGTAGAAAAGATGATATCTGAAAACTTGATGTGACTTGATGTCATGGTGGTGGAGGGGAATTGGGAACATCAGCTGTAGCTACACTGCTGTTAAGAACAGCCCTGAAACTGAAGTTAAGGCCAGATTCATTTCGGTTTAGCATTATTTAATAGCCGGAATGTTCTTGAAGTGGCCCTGAGATGACCTGGGCAGGGAGTCATGGGTGCATCGCCAGGGTGCTTCAGAGCATAAAGGCTGTCTGATCCATAGCAGAACCAGCACAGCCTGTTCTGCTGGTGACCAGATGTCACTGAAAAGGACTGTCACAAACAGCCAGACAGCATACCTGGAGTCCTCATTGCAGAGGGAAAGAAGAACACAAATCAGACAAATATTTTTAAAACTCAAGATTTCTGAGGTCCTGATTGATGGGAGTATGGGGAGAGGGTGGAGACTGAGAATTTGGCATTATAGGGCTTAAAAGGACATTCAGTCAAAACTGGTGGAAAGATACAGATGAAAGAAATCAAGTGCCTTATGCTGAGTACGACACACTGGGAAACCTCTAAGGAGTTTCAGATATTTCTGAAAAATGCACAAGATTTGTTTCTGTAGAGCTGGGCACTGCAGGTAGTTTTGATTTATGAAATGGCTATAGCAGTCTGCAACGCACTGTATGTACCTTTAACTTAAATGTTTGTGTTAACAATTGTTAGCTGCAAGTATCCTCTGTATGAAAGCTCTAATATTTTTCTGAAGAAATCAGTAATTCTCATCTAACTCTTTCTGTCTTCTTTTACTCCCTTTTTCCCACACCTACTTATAGGAGGAATTCTGGAACATCTATGTAGGTAAGAAACACCCTGCGTTTGTTTATAGAATTAAGCTTCCTTATTGCAAGATTGAAAAGGATGCACCTCTGAAGTAACCACTTCCTGCTCCCTTGCTTCCTTTCTTTTCATCGTGGACACCCTCACTTTGTGTTTCCTCTGAAGAAGGAATCTGATTTATTGCCTTGCTGTTGCTTGAACTCGGTTGCTTTATTCAAAGGCAATGTTCAGCTGCCTCCAGTTGCTGGGATGATTTTTGTCCTCTCAAAAAAAAAAAAAAAGAATAATGGCCCTTTGCATGCAAAGGACAGTGAAAAACAGAAACTGGGCATGTGAATTGTCCTTCAGAGGACAACTGGATAGAGGAGATCAGGATACAATGAGTCATAGATGAGGGTGGCACTTAACTTTGTGTTGGCTACAGCATTTATTAGACTATACTGTGCAGTCACTTGCCAGTTTTGTGTCACCTTCCATGCCAGAGTGTTGTTGATTCCTGTATTATAGAGCATTTTGTGGGATGAGTTCTCTACCGAACTGGTTGGCATTCAATGAGGACATGCCAGTAGACTAACAGATGCCACCCATCAGCCTTTTCTGTTTTGTTCTTTTTTTTCTAAGGTCTAAACTGCATTTGTTAAGGTTCTAATATCCATAATCACTATGCAGGGACAGATTTTTAATGTGTTAGTGTTTGGTAATGTTCTCCTGAAAGTACGTGCCCAGCTTGCATGTTAGGAGGAGTACCTCAAAAATGTTGACCAAAGATAGCTCAGCTTTGTCCTTTGGAGTGTGCAGAAACTTGAAGACAGTTGCCACAGGCTTTCACAATCCTCTAAGCAGGAGTGAACTCTGCAACCTACAGGCTGAAATTTCAAGCAGAGCCTACATCAGTGTTGCAGCTAACAGGAGTGGGAAATTTCAAATCATTTTCTCATGAGAATAGAAGCAGTGGAACATTGGTGCCAGTGCTCTTAGCGGAAATGCCAATTTCATACATTTTAAACCACAGTCCATGAGTGCCTTATGGGTGTTCAGAAGTATTGAAAACCACAGCTACCCTCAGCCAAGCTACTAAAACAACTCTTGCTTCCTTTTTTAGTATGGGATTCTGCAATGCTTTTGTGCAATATTGATAGAAAACTCATTACCACAGCAGCAGCTACACTGTAGGGACAAGCTAAACAAGTACGGTTTCCAACAGTAGGATGCTGCTTAGCTTAGACCACTGCAGAATGGAGTGCTCTGAAACTGCAGAGGAGGCAGAAACCAGGAGCTGTGCTGCAGGCCTCAAGTCTGTCTTTATTTTGCTAAATGGTGATATCATCTTCCCTCTTGAGGATAGAGATCAGTCTTCAACACCTCTGTGGTGGACTGCACAGACACAGCATTTGAGTGTTGTTGGTTTTGGCCACGTGCAGGTACAGAGGGTGTTGAGGTGTGGGGACAGTACACAAAGCCCAGCAGGTGTTCCCTGTGACAAATAAAGCTTCAGCAGATGAGGTGACAAGGCCAGTGCCACTGTGCATGCTGGATGCTTAGTATGAGCAGCTTCTTGCATCTTGTCTCTTGTGGGCATTGCTGTTCTTCCAGCTGCTCCATACAGGGGCAGAAGAGATGGTAAAATACCGAAATTTGAAAAGCATGTCATCTAAAGCAATGAATTAGTAAGCAAGTGTCACTTCTCTGGGTATTCTGCTTTTCCTACCAAACAGTGCAGAAGAGCCCAACAGGGTTCCCCCATGTGATGGGAGAACACATTTGTTACAGCAGATCGCTAGATGGGAGAGATCATGGCAGTGAGCATCAGTGCAGGGATGAGATGAGATACCTTTGTGGGGGTGGGAGAAAGGGCTGTTACACGGAACATGTCTCCAAATGCGATGTAGCCTTGCCATCCTATGTGTAACTGAGTTTGTGAGATACATGTGGCTGGAGCCCTGGAGCCAGGTCAGCCAGTTGTGTCCAGGTCACAGAAAGGAAGAAAGGCTGCAGAACTACCTTTCAAATGTAGGAGATCCCAGCATAGATGTGAGAGTGTGAGGTAAAAGCCGATTGTTTTTGAAGCTCAACCTCATACCTCAGTGGATACAATGGGAAAATGTTAGTGGTATAAGCAGCACAAAGCAGGAATTCAGCCTCCACACAGATTTTAGCGGGGCTCTGTACAGCTTTATCTTCTGATTAATATGCTGATATCTATTTCTTTAAATGAACAGCACTGCAGGCAAAAGTCGTGCACAAGGGATGGGATGACCTTTAAATGAAAGTTAAGTTGTCATTATTAGGCAGAATTGCAAGGAAATGCAAGAGGCCAAAAGGTTAATATCTTTAGACAGTAATTGCAATGCAGAAATGTCCTGTCTGCTTTTACAGTCTTCACTATAACTGATATATATATATATATATACTCTAACTGTGATGAATTACAAAAAAAGGCTTGCATACCTGCTATCATAGAGTAGTCATAAAAAGCAGATTGCAAAACTGAGGATATGTGTATGAATCATTGCTGCTTTGGAATGATTGCATTCATACTGTTTGTTCCATCTGGAATGTGGCAACTCACAGGACATATGTCTTAAAAGGAAGGATGAAAGATTGCTTATTAACACCCCTTCAGAGTTCACTGAAAATGCTTACACTCTGACAATAATTTGTTTTTTGTTTGTTTTTGTAGATGGGAACCAGTGCAGCTCAAGTCCTTGTCAGTATGGCGGACATTGTAAAGATGGAATTGGTTCCTACACTTGCTCATGTTTGGATGGTTATCAAGGCAAGAACTGTGAATTTGGTAGGTTTCTGCTATAGAGAACTGTGGCAGTGAATTTCCAAGGCAGCTGAAACATAGAGTTAACTGTTTCTTAACCAACATTATTTGCTTCTTGGTAAAATGCATAGAATAGGATGGCAGTGAACAGTGAGTTGGAGGACAGAACCAGAAATGCAAAGCCATGGTAGCTCTATAGCTGGATAGTGAATGTTCTGAAGTTATGCTTGCTCAAGAGAGAGCCTTCTTAATTATGATAGTGATTTTTCACATGACCTTAAATCCCCAAAACATGATGATAAAACTATGCAGCATGGGATTCTTATAACTGACATCAAAGAGCTCAGAAGTACAGCCTCCCTACTCAGCTCGCAGCAGCAAGAACAAAAGCAAGCAGATTTCAGTAGACAGTGCAGAGACTTTTTCAGCCTTGCAAGGAACAAATTTCTGCATATAAATCCTTCCTGAGTCTCACTTCTGTGGCATAGAGCTACTACCCTGATGATGTCACTGGAGCATGTATCAGTAGCCCAGAAGTAAGAGTGGAAGGTGTGGAACTAAAGCTCGGACACAGGACTGAGAGGAGTGATGAGATTAGTTTTGTAAGGCAAAAGGGAGGAATCATGTGAGCATTTACAGTATCTGGGCTTCTCTGTTAGTGTTTTATTCATTCCTTCACTGTCAGGTTGTCTCTACTTTTTTGAGCTCACCATGACATGGCAATTGGGCTCACTTGGACTTGCCAAGTAAGTTTCATGTGGTGGATGTGACTGCTTTGTCAGGCATAAGCTAATGTTACCCACTCATGAAGATGTGCTTCAAGGGTTTTAGAAGTGGAGACAGAGGTCCTGTTTGAAGAGTGTGGATTAATTTGGTGAACTTTGAGATCTTCTGAGAAGTGAGTGTTTTACTTAGAGTTTTTTCTCCAAACATCTCTTTATAGTCATACCAAAGTACTGCAAAATAAACAATGGTGACTGCGAGCAGTTCTGCAGCATCAAGAAGAGTGTACAGAAGGATGTTTTGTGTTCCTGTGCAAAAGGGTATGCTCTAGCAGAGGATGGCAAACGCTGTGTTTCAACAGGTATGAAGTAATGAAATAAACAGCAATGGTGGTGAGACTTGTTTCATAGTTAAAGAATGTCTTCTGAACTATCAACATCCTATATAACATAGATTTAACACTGTGGCCAACTGATTTGTCTATCCAAAGACTGCTGTTTGTGAGGTGATGCTGTTATGACTTATCAAAATCTAGCTGATTTGGAACCCTTTGCAAGATGCCTTACAGAGTTACCTGAGTAAACTGCTGTTGACAGAGGAGAAAAGTGATTGCAGTTATATCTCATTTGTTTAAACACTTATATTCCATATAAATAACAGCTTGCAAAATCTTTTCTACTTTAGATTTCAGTTAACATAGTCAAATAGTAACTGATGACATTAAGTAATTTTGATTAATGTTATTTGTACATTTTTGATATATTTCAACAAACCTGTTGGGAGGGGATAAGTCAACCATATACTCATGATGCTAGTTTTTTTATCCTTTATAACTAGCAATCAATTTCTGTCATGCGCTATATTGTTCCTAAAATAAAACAGCCCACTCAGTTTCTTAATTGATTGTTTCAGTAAAAGCAAGTCCATGAATATAGCAATGCAAGCAATCGAAGATGAAGTTTTAAATTTCAAATACTTATTCTTTCATATTTCAGACCATCTGATCTTCCTCTTTTGTTGCATCTGCCAAGGTTTTGCTAGTGTTTTGAAAACGGGACAGCTGCATTAACTGGTTTATTGTGAGATGCTGTTGTCAAGGATTTTCTGCATGTGGTGGTGTTTCTGTCCACTTCTAATTTTAACATTCTTGTCTTTACAGTAAAATATCCTTGTGGAAAAATTTTTGTGAAAAGAGAAAAAAGGTCGGTTATTTTACCCACTGATAACAGCAATGTAACGGGTGATCCAGACACGGCTCGCACGTATGAAACAAGTTCGGAAGAGGACATTGTTACTACCACAGAAAGCCCAACCTCCCATCCTGGAAATGAAACAAATAGCGATACTCAATATGTCAATACCAGGATAGTAGGTGGTGACGAGTGTCGTCTTGGTGAATGTCCGTGGCAGGTAAATGTGGTGTTTGTGCTCTGCCTGTAAGCAGAATGTGTTTCTGAGGAAAAATGTGCCACTGTTGACTTAACCTGGTTGCCTTCTGAATGGTACCCATATAGTATGCCATTTCTAGCTGAAGGTAGCAGAATTACACGAACCTAGGCACTTCAATGTGCTGTTCTGCAAACTGCAGCCTTGAAACATCAAAATTAAAGGCTTTGTGCAATTCTAGATGCTGCTGCTTAACCTGTCACCAGAGGTGACAGCATTTTCAGTCAGTGTCTTGTTCCTAAAAGACATTACTAAGCACTGTGAGTGAGGTAACATGGCATCCAAACATCTTCTTTCCATGAAGACAGTCAAGACTCAGTAGCACATGCATGTGTGAATGCCATATTAGGAGAGGCCTGCAGGGTAGTACATGCTGCAGTAATAAGCATATATGCAGTGTGCAGAGAAATCAATAACCTGTTTTTATAGCTCATTGACATTAAACTACTCTTCTTAATGCTGCACTTGCAGGCTGTTCTGTTAAATGAGGAAGGGGAAGAGTTTTGCGGTGGAACTATTTTGAATGAAAATTTCATACTTACTGCAGCTCATTGCATGAACCAATCTAAAGAAATCAAAGTTGTTGTTGGTAAGTGGTTATTTATTTTACCCCTGTGATGTTTGACTATGTGTTGCATGCTTATCCTCTGTGCTCTAAATCTCATGTGAGATGTACTCTTATTTATTTATTATGGTTTGTTACTTCTTTTCTGGTGTTTCGCTTTTTGGAATTTCTTGTTATCGTGGGAATCCTGCTTTGTAACTACAGGGCCAGCTGATGCGGAAAGTGATAATGGTGCCTCCCTTTCTTCCTTGCCAACTAGTTGTAAGTGATTAAGAATGAATGTTCTAGAAGTGTTGGCTAGCACTGCATTCATGAGAGTAGTGCTTCTTTAGAAAGCGGATCATTCCTGGCACATCTGAAACATATAAATATGTTTGTTCTGGAACACACAGGAAAACTGTGGCACATTGAATAGAGGAAAAAGAAACAAATTCAGATTATGACTGCTTCACTTTTGAGGCATGAGACTAGATCAACATAACTTTATCTTTGCACTGGTTTAGTCCTGACCCCCACCAATTTCTCTTCTTTGAAGCAAGCCAGGCTCAAGCTCTTCTAAGAGCTTCCATCCAAAGTTGCATTAATTGAGCCGAATCCCTTTATGCCTTTATAATATGTATATATTGTAGTATGTATTATATGTATATAAAAAATTTCCATAGACAAAAGCTCGGGACTTAAACTGATCCAGATAATAAGTATTGCAGTACATTTTTACAGTTTACTTGTATGGTATAAAGGCTTAGGCTGAGTGTTAGCAATGGGTATACTACTCTCTCCCTTTGTCAAGGTTCTTAATTTCTTATGCTATCCCCGTATTAATGACCCTTTCATTAATCTTATGCAGGTGAAGTGGACAGAGAAAAGAAAGAACAGTCTGAAACGATGCATACTGTGGACAAAATATTTGTTCACTCTAAATACGTTGTTGAGACTTACGACAATGACATAGCCTTAATAAAGCTGAAGGAACCTATAATGTTTTCCGAGTACATCATAGCAGCATGCATCCCAGAAGCAGACTTTGCTAATGAAGTTCTGATGAACCAGAAATCTGGGATGGTCAGTGGCTTTGGGCGTGAATTTGAAGGTGGACGACTCTCCAAAAAACTGAAAGTGCTCGAAGTCCCCTATGTTGATAGGAACACTTGCAAGCAATCCACTAACTTTGCAATAACAGAAAACATGTTCTGTGCTGGTTATGAAACAGAGCAAAAAGATGCATGTCAAGGAGACAGTGGAGGCCCCCATGTAACCAGATATAAGGATACTTATTTTGTCACTGGAATTGTTAGCTGGGGAGAAGGATGTGCAAAGAAAGGCAAATATGGTGTCTATACCAAACTGTCCAGGTTCTTACGCTGGGTAAAAATAGTCATGAGACAAAATTTGTAGCGGTACAGCTCTTGATCCTTCTCTTAGCTAACAAGGTGCACTTTCTGTAATGGAAACTCTATTTGTATCGTTTAGCCACATCCACTAAACTTGTTTCGAGAGCTGATTCCTTAAAGTTTTGGTGCTGCTTCTTTTTGTTTTATTCCTGCTTTAAAGCATATAGATGTGGACTGCTGGTGTTGTTTGTACAGCGAGGGGCTTTCCCCCAAAAAAATGGCTGTTCAGTGGGGTCTTTTGTTATTTTTATATTGCCATTTTGGTTCCTGCCTGTTCACCTAAGTGCTTCCACCAGTGGCTTCTGAACGTATTATGAACCTCCACTAATCATGATGAAAGTGGGAAGGACAGGACTCCAGTTAATCCTCATATTGCAGCCAGCTGGCTCAGCAGGGAGTTTGTTATTACTAGAGCTGTTTAGCTTCTACCTCTGGATGTAGTTAGAAGATTAAGGGAGCATGGAAGCTTGCTTAGTAAAAGCTGAGACACAAGTAAGTATTCAAGAGGTGATGCTAAATAACCACATGTTCCACAAAATTGCCTGCTTAGGTCACAGCAGCTAATTAAAAAAGGGGGGTATGGTGTGTGTGTGCACTTTATATGGATTGTACTTCACTTTAATTTGAACACTTACGTTCTACTCATGAGAAAAGAAAATGCGTGCATGATCACTGTTTTCTGGATTGTGTATGGCTGAGGATCAGAAAGCTCCTTGCATGTGTTTTAGGTGTTTCTGCAAGGTGCAATACTGAATGTACACCAGCATTTGAAATAAAGAATTCTTTCTTTTTTTGTTCTTTTTTTGAATTATTTATTCCCTCCAGCCAGCTTACAAATGTATGAAGGCAAAATCTCACTTGAGAGTGAAAAAGGAGTGAATGCCCCTATGTGTGACAAGGCTGATGAGGAGGTAGAGAATGGAGGGGCGCCTAGAGGTTCCTAAGTGGCAAGTTAGATGCCAAGATACTAATTTTCTAAGGAAGAGGCATATGCAGTGATTTCCCACACGTAGTTGAGCTACTGTGATCTGATCTGCGCAGTAGAACTCCAGGCAGAACCTCTGCACTCTGATAGGGGTTTTTGTATGTGGAGTATTCCTTCATATATTCTTTAAACCTTCTCAGCTTCAGCCCTACTTACAGAAATCCCCCAGCTCCTCTTGGCTGAACAAAGCCAGACCCCTCAGCCTGTTCCTGTACATCATGTGCTGTGGGCCCCTGATGGCCTTTCCAAGGCTTCTCCAATCTGTTGTGCTCTCCTCTTGTCCAAGCTACACTGATCTTCACCAGACACATGCTACTTATCTCTTAGGGTTTGAGCTGGCACTGGCTAGTTTCATAGAGCAGATGATGTGAGCAAACTAGGTTGACAAACTGGAAATACAACTCCACACAGCAGCACAGTATTGCTGCAGTCAGAGGTAATTGTGAGCAGGAAGGACTGCAGGTCAGTTACCCCAGCTTGATGGTCTCCACCTGTATAAACCCTCAGCAGGCTTACTTCAGTGTGTCTTCAGCAATGTTTGTTCCCTGAGTTCTGACCACTGGATTGCTGTTTGAATCCCTTGTCCTACTGGTTGCTCGCTCTGTGTTCCACCAGGGTGAAGCATCCCTCTTTAAGGGGACAACCTCAGGCCTAGACGCCACCCAAATCCTATTTATGTACTTGTGCTAAGGGCATTCTTCTACTTCAGTGAAGCTTGTGAAAGTGAAAATCAGACTGGGCTACAAGGTGTTGAGGTAGCTGAAATGGGGACCTCCCCCTGGCAATGGTGACAGTAGCTGGGTTTTACTAGCTGATATGTGTATGCATTCTTATTGAACCAAGTAGTGCCTTGAGAGCAGACACAGAGCTGGTGTAACAGATGAGTATGTGAGAGGCTGATGAAAGTCCATATTTGTGTGCAACACGACTGTGCTCAGAGGAGAAGTGTTGTTATTCTACAGAGTGTGCAACACTTCGGGATTTGTCTTTTACAAGTGAAACTGGTTCCTAGAGAGCCTTTCATCCTGTGCCATGGTGTCTATAGTGCCCGAGGCTCAAGGGCTTCATGTTCATTCCTCATTCTATAATAGTGTCTTTGCCATGCTGGGAGGACATGAGTGAAGCATCTGCTTGCATCTTGGCTTCCTACCAAAGCCCATAACCAACTCCAAGGCCTGCAAGACAAGAAAGAAGTAAAGCTCACTTTTTAATGTAGACTGATTATTTGGGGGTAATTTCACCTAGCAAAATTTGAACAGATTGTAAAATCCAGGAAAGAGGTACAGCACACAGCTGCTGAGTAATACCACAGCTCCTCATGGCAGGTAAACACTGCTGATTTAGGCAGGAGCTGACATTTACCAAGAATGGCAGAAGGAGATGCTCTAAGTGCTCAGCCTTCAATGAAAAGCCAGTCTTGATAAAAAAGGGAAGAAAGGAAGGATGGTAAGTAAAGAGCACAGTCACTTTCAGACTTTGAAAGGGACTGATGTGAAGAAGAAGAAGGTAGGACATTGCTCAGGCCTAGTCCAAGGTGATACATCTGGGCAAGAGACTCTTGTGCACGAGTTACTGGGCTTCAGAAAAATGAGGCTTCTTTAGACTAAAATAGAGGAAGCCTGAGGAGAAACATAGCAATAGCAGAGGTAGGGACTAATCAGATCTTCATGTCTGTGGTGAAGATAAACAGACAGAGCAGATCTCAGTTGTGGTGGGAAAGTTTCAGGGAGCTTCCCAGGGAAAACCTTCCAACACTGTGACTAGAAAGGCCCTCTAACAGATTTTGTCTGGACGGCAGGGAAGTTTCTGATGTTGGTAGTCTTTCAGAACAGAAGAGGTAAGTAGCTGCTACTTGTGCAGCACGATGGGGACTGATCCAGGGAACGAATGTGGACAAGCTGGCCTTCATTATGGTACACAACTGAACAGCAAAAAAACATACTTGTGCAGGCACAGTGTCCAACTGGAAGCAATTTCCCACAAAGGTCCTTTGCTGGAGCCTTGTCCAACATGCCAAGAATAATAAAGGTAAACTTGATCCCTTGCTGGCTAAGTAAGCTGGGCTTGGTGACGCTGGAAGTCTTGCCAGCCCCTGTTTTTCTGCATTTCCAGGTGAGCAACACAAGCAAAGGGTCACTGTTATGGTCATACATTTGTGACTTGTGCTATCACAGTAAAAGCAAACAAGGTTTTCCTTCCCCTCTACTGCTTGATTCGTCCAACAGGTTTGTCTTCCATAGGCTTGGCCCCAGACCACAAGGTGCTGTCAATAGCTATCCCCATGGAGTAGTGTGAACCAAAAAAAAACAAACCCTCTACTCTGAATAAGGTAGAAATTGATGAATTTGTGCAAGTATGGCATGGTCTGGTGCTTCTGACAGAGGCTGGATGCTGTGTGTCCCAGAGGTTTCATCCAGCCTGCTGCGTCTATACAGGATATCCGCTTTCCAGCTCTGCTGGATTCGAAGTCTTTACCTGCAAGCATGACAATTAATTTCACTCTAGTTAAAGCAGTTCAAACTACAGCGGATTGGAATCAGAGACCAAAACCTTGTGCCAGACCTTATTGGCCTCATGCAGAAAAACTTCTGAATTTTCTCTTTCTTTTTCTTGTTCTGATCAGCTCTGTGCTTTACTTGCTTCCTAAGGCGCTACCAGAACTGGGAGGCAGTATCTTTGCAGTATGCTTACTGAGCTCTGTCCCATGCTGACATTAAGACCAAGCTTTGCTCTGAGAGGTTTTGTTTTCTTGTGAGTTACTGATCTTGGCATTCCAGTTTCTCATTTAGCAGCTACCCCAGAACTCTGCAGAGAAACGGGTGGGAGACACACAGTCAGCTCAGAGGATGGCAATGGCAGGTCATTGCTGGACAATGTGGCTTCTTCCTGTTGTCCTTGTCTTCCTTCAGATGCTGCAGACAGGTACAGCCTTTGCTTTAACTTGGCTTTGTGATGCCTTGCCTAAACCACACAGGTAATTATTTGCCATTATTTGTGCTTTGTGGACAAGTACGGCATGAGTGAAAAGTGGTAGCCTTGCTTTCTCACCTGCCTTGTTTCCACTGGTATGCTGCAGAGCAGTAATATCCAGGGCTGAGTCACTTGGAGAATACCATTTTGGACTGAAATAATTGTGTCAATGTAAAATTTCGGGTCAATATGCAGGACTTTCAGACTGACAGCACATAACTGACATATCCTTAAGAGATGAGATAAATAATCCTTACTGACCATTCATAATCTGTTGGCTGACAAAATGAACCCCACAATGTTTAACAGTGCAGAGGAGAATGAGAGCCCTACACCGTCACCCACTGCGTTTGTCTAAGTCACAACACAAACATCACAACTCTAGTTGAGGAAGTGTCCCACCTGTCTTTTAGGTTGGACCCTGAGATGCTTCTCTAAGGAATGTGTGAATCATACCGCAGACATGATGCACGCTTTGTTGTTTAATTTTGTTGTAAAATCATTTGGTGATTACAGAGGGCTTGTTGGAGACAACTGAACAAACACCTGAGCCATCCACATTACAAAAGTTGGGAGCTGGAGGAAGATTTTGATATCCCAGAGGTGAGGTACTTATCCCAGGAAAAGGTACTCAGTGGGACACAGGGTGCCCCAAGAGTCTTCAGAAGGTTTCAAGGAAATTTTTCTCATACAAACAAGTAGAAAGCAATTTAAAGTGCACTCATCTATGGTTTATTTTCATCAACAGACTAAAAGTGGCTGACAACACAGAGACAGAGGATTAATAAAGGTAAGTGTAAAATGTCAGAGCTTATGAAGGAAGCAAAGAAAATGGACAAATGAATATAATCATAGTATCTTTTAAAAGAGATAGGCTACTTCTATAAAAAGAAAAAACAACTAAACACAAAATCCCAAAGTGCTGAAGGCACATGTCCAAACTTTCCCAAGGTCAAGAAAGGTCAGGAGGATTAATCAAAATCATGAGCTCCTTCATGATCTGACCTCCAGAAGGAAGTATAGAAAAACCTAGATCTGTATGAAAGAATTGCAAGCATCCTGGCATAAAACAAGAAAAGCTAATGAGTAAATATGATAAGATACACATGATGTGAAAATCAAGAGCTGATCTAAGTATATGGATATTGGAAGAGAGACAAAGAATGTTAGTCTGTTCTTCATGGGGAACAGAGTAACAGACTCTTTATTCTTCAAGGTACCAGATTACTTGTCCCCAGTGAGGAGGAAAGAAGCTGCTAAGTTGCACTACTCATCAACAACTCATATCAATCTCCTCCAAGGATAGAATATCAGGCTGGGTAGCTGTGAAAGATGCAGTATATGTCAGGTGTCTCCATTAACAGAGGCTTCTAATATTATTTTATATAATACTTCTGTTGTAACAGGAGGAGAAACTTTGGTCTGGATGAAACTACTGTAAGTTTGGTGCACAGCTGTTTGAGAAATGGTGCTAATTTTTGAAAGATTATATGGAATAAAAGAAGGGCTCCACAAAGGCAAGACCTCTGATACTTGGTATTTTCCACAGTGACATGCAAGGCAGAAGACAAGTGTTTACTCACTGCATTTGTAGCTCATTCCAGACTGAAAGGACTACCTTAGATGAAGATGAGAGTTCAAGACAATCTTGTGAAACTGGAACAGTGATCCAACATAAATAGGAGGCAATTCAGTAAACACAAAACAAAATTTCACCCGTGACCACACAACCAACGAAACTTGTAAAATATGTAATGAAAGCAAGAAGTGTTCTCCATTTTCACAATGATGAACAGCTTGGACATGAAGTAATGGGATCCTATCGCTCTGAGGGACTTTCAGGTTAGATGTTAGGAAACACTTTCAAACATTATAAAACTAGTTAAGGAGCTCCTAGTTAAGGAGCAGATTAAGCTGCGTGGGTGAGCTGTGGAATCTCATTGTGAATCTGTGGGAACAAGTTAGATAGCATCTGTTAGTACCAGTCTACCTCTTCTTGCTCTCACAGGGTTAGTGCCAGGAAGTGCTCCCCCATTCTGCCTGTGATCTTGCAATATCAGGGACTGAGCTAAGGTGAGTAGCATGAGCCATATACTGATGGAAAATGAAGGAATGCAAGAGTCTACCAAGAGTCAAATACTTCATTTATTGCTGATACTTTAGTTGTTGCTAATTTTAGCCTCTTACCCACACCCATGTTCATCTTTGCCTTAGTACAATGGCTGTTCTGGTGAGTACAGATTATCCCTTGCTTTGCCTTCAAAGGGGTGGTAGTTACAGCTGGGAAACACAGCTTAAGATTAAGATGTAAAATAATAGTGATCTACCTAATGTTAACAGCTTACCGTTTTTAAAATAACGATAGTTACAGCTGTTGTTTTCACTTAGGCCTTCTGCAAGAATTGCACAGAAATTCCCAAAACAGTGGGGTATTTGACTAATGTGGGCTAATGACTAATGCAAGCAAGGTTTTATGAGCTTTTGTTTTATGTGCTTTTATGAAACCACCATGGATTTGTAACCTGCTTATACATTTGTCTCTTTTGCAGTCATACCAAATGCATGCAAAGTCAACTTGAGAACTGTGAGCAGTTCTGCTAAACTGAAGATGGAGGAGTAGTACGTTTCTGTGCTGCTGGCTATGCCCTGGGCAATGACAACAAAACCTGCACTCCTATAGATACAAAGCCACACTTAAAGTTCATGCATGGGGCACACAGCACATCTTGACCACATTTGGGAAGTGCTGGTGTGTTGCAGTGCCATTGTACCATAATGTTAACTCCATGCCTTTCACATGGCTTGCCTGAGGTGTTGCCAACAAATTTAATGAGATCTTAGCTAAAGGTCGTAATTCAAGTAACATCAAATTGTGCAACTTTGAGTGATGTGCAGTAGCAAAATAAGCCCAGGGAAGTATTCTGTGCCAGTGGGTGCATTCTCAGAGCAGATTGAAAACCGCTAGGTACCTAGCCTGACTTGAAACAGACTTCCCTGGTGTTAACATTTTGTGTGGTCCTTCCACTCTCTGGAGTACTGTATTTCTGCACAGGTCTCCTCCCATGAATGGATAGGACAAGGGGTAATGGCTTTAAACTGAAAGAAGGCAGATTTAGCTTAGATATAAGGAGTAAATTCTTTACTGTGAATGTGGTGAGGCACTGCAGCAGGTTGCCCAGAGAAGCTGTGGCTGCCCCATCCCTGGAAAGTTTTGTGGTCTCTCTAGATGCAAGCTCTGTCATTTTCTGTTTCTGTGAATATTTTGCTAAAAGCAGCAACTGTTGTTAATATTTCATTTATTGAAATACATTCTTTACTTCCACTTTCATGGGTTTTTTTACCTTTTTTCCTCTTTTTGTCTTGGTATCCTTTTCCCTACCAAAATTACAACCGATAAAACTAGGTATGGAAGAGCTAGAGGATAGCAGAGCACATGCACAGACAACACCGTATCCTTTCAGCTCCTAGCTACAGTTTCAGGGATGGCTCAAGGAGCTTAGTAAGGTGATTAATTTTGTCCCGAGATGAGCAATATCCTGATCCCCTGTGAAAAATTGCTTTGGAGTCTGTGCCATTGGAATGAGAAATTTATTATTTTTTCCTTCCATTTTCTCCAATGATAGCGTCTTCCAATTGCCCTAACCTGAGCTTCAGGATAAAAATGGCTAAAGATGGCTCACAGAGAAACCTAAACAGAGGACTTTTCAGGTAGACTTCTAGCACGCTCACACAGTCTGAAGCGGGCAATAAGAAGATAATAAAGTGTTTGGAATTCAGACTTTTTAATGCCATTTCCTGTTCCTCTCGCTTTCTGCTTGATTCTTTCCTCTGAGGTAATAGGGCGGCAACCCTGCAGCTGCATCCAGATGTTGTGATTTAAGGTGTTCCTGTGACCAGCCAGTCACTTCCTCTGCAACAGATTCAGCAGAAGGGAAGCCCTGACCCAACCTCAGCAGTGCTAGTGTAAAGCCAGCACCTGAGAGCTTCCACCCACAGCCCAGATGGATGTAACTGAGTGGTGGAAGTAGCTTCTGCCATAAACCTGACTCCCAAGTCGTGGGAGACATAGACTGTGGATTTGTGTAACTGCTACACCGCTGGACTGTTTTGGAAGTTGACTTCTGCATTTATGACATATGACATGATGTATGCCTTGGTATGTGTCTTGAGTGAGAACTGCAATTCTCTGTTAAATTAAGCAGCTGGGATAAGTATCCCTGCAGACAGAATTTGCTTTTATCTGTTAATGAACATCTGAGTGGGTTGATGATGTTTCATCCCTGGCAATGCAAAATGAGAGGAAAGGAAAGAGAACCTCAGATGACTGATTCCTCTGAACACACGTTAAGCTCAAGATGGCAATCAAAGTTCCTTGGAGGCATCTATGCTTTTTGTAATTGGTTATTATACCCATTTTGAGGGGTTTTAGAGGGCTGCCAAAACAACAAGCAAGCAGAAAATCAGAACAATGCTGCCAATGAAACCTTTAACATAAAGTTTTGGGCTTCATTGCAATATTCCCAATGGCAATTCTTACCATATACAACCACGGAAGAGAAGGATCTTGCCCCTTTCATTTTTAGAGTAACATAATCAAACAGATGTAAACAGGAAACAGATATTTATTGTCTTTCAAAACTTAACATTCTGCACAGAAAAATTTCTGTGTCTTTAGTCTTTCTCAATTTGTATGAAGAAGTCTTTTTGGGAATTAAGTGCACAGACAATTGGAGTTTAGGCAAATAATTTTTGCATTACTGTTGTAGGCTGAGGACAATTTTTATAACTCAGAAACCCATTTTTTAGTGCCTAGAACCTGTGCTAAACTACTTTTTCATAAATGACAGTAATACATAACAAATTTGAGGTTTCAAGTATGGAGCAGTCTCAGACTACTATCTACATGCTGTCACAACAGTTATTGCTAACATCTGAATGAGGCATCTAGAATCCTTCAAGGTTTAGCCAACACAGGAAATTGCATAAAGGTGTGATGTTAGATCAGTTTAGCTACATCAGCTCAACCTTACTTGCCCGCATAACTTCCATGTTTATACTTGGCTTCTATCATATGCAAGCTACCCTAGGCCGAGCCAAGCTTAAAGAAATTATTCAGTCAACAAAGTTTAACATGTGTTTCACTGTCAGTCAGGAGACGAGATGAGGTAGTGAGAAAAAAACAAGAGGATAAGGCAAACTCTGGCAGAGTTCAGTGTCTTGCATACGGGGGCTTAGAACACAGGACAGTTTCTTATTTCTGTAGTAAAGGGCAACATAAAAAGCACTTGCCAACAAGAACCTGTAAGTCTTTGGTTAACGCAATGAGCTTCAGAAAGTGTAAAATACTCCTTCAGAATTACCCACACACAAAACCCTTCATCGTACCTGTCTACTAGTGGAACAGCCTGCAAAGACGGAGAGGAAAGATAAAGCACAAAAACATACGTACAGAGAAACCTCTAGCTAAGATTCAAGCAATTTTCTTAAAGTGGACATTTTCATACATATTTTCTGTCAAAGGCATCCTTCATTCAGAGGTGGTGAGAGTTAGAATGAGCTGTAGCCACCACAGCAGGAAACTTATGAAGACAGACCCTTTTCTTGGCGCAAAGCAGAATTTGTGCATTCAGTTATTTTACCAACAGATTTTGGTTGCTATGTTTTAAACAAAATTTAGCTAATATTGTAATAGTCCTGATCCTGCTTGAGTTTCTTGTCTCACTTTAGTCTTGGCCACAAGCAGGAACTTAGACATTCTTCTGATACCTCCACACTGCAACCTGAGTAACAGGGAAGGGATCCTGTGGTCCATCCATTTCTACATCCCACATCTACAACCCAAATTCTCACCTAGCCTCCCCCTCTCAGCATTTGGTTGATGCTGAAATGGAGGCACATCATCATAGAATCACAGAATTACTTGGGTTGGAAGGGACCTTAAATATCATCTAGTTCCAACACCTCCCACTAGACAAGGTTTCTCAAAGCCCCATCCAACCTGACCTTAAGCACTGCCAGGGATGGGTCAGACATCAGGTGTCTTTCATTTTTTCTGCCAGTCTGTCAGGAGTCTTGCACAACCTTGTGGCTCATCTCAAATCTTTGTGGGGAGTGCAGCATCCATCCACGGGAGAGAATCAGAGCTCCCCGGGGTTACATTCTTTCCCCTTGCTTGCTTCCCCAGAATTTCCTGCAATCTGTAACCAACCCAGACAGACAGTGTTGGTGCTCCTCTGAACAGCTGCAAGTTCCTCCAGCTTTTAGAAATGGTGATGCACTTTTGATTTGGCCAGAAATTCTCTTTTTCTTTCTGCAGGTGTGAACAGAGCTGGCCAGGTGTTTAGCTGGATTGTAACCCATTTTAACTGCACTAAGCACTGACTCTTTGCAGAGTATGTGCTTCCTCTCCGCAGGCTGAGCAACATTCAGCTGACATTTTTGTAACTTCTGAACACACAAAGACCCATGCTGCTTATAAGAGTACCTGCTGATAATTGTCCTTTGTACAAAGAGACAGTATATGAGGATGTAAATGGGCTTAGTGTGTGTCACTCGTTGCTAGCTCTTGGCCAAGACTGCACATGTTTACAATCACCTGTTTTGGACTGGATGGTGTCTAGTAAGGGCTGGGGGATGCAATTCTATTTTGTTTTTCATGAATAGTTGTCTGCAAGGGAATGTTTCTTCTTTAATTTGAAAAATCTCTCCCTTGTTCCTGAATCTGCTGCTTCCACTTCCATATTCTGTATGCAACAAATAGCATAAAGCTCCACAATACATTTGTCCCAAAAGTAAGCCTTCTGACAGATGAATTACTGTGTTAAGCCACAGTAAAGTCTGGCCTCTGCCCTTCCCCTCTCTTTGGAGATTACAGCTATTGCTGCGATTTACCTGCGGCTTCTCCAGGGCTTTTCCCTATGGGAAGGGAGAAAACAGCTGGGCAGGAGGTAGCTGGTCTGGGCCCTCTCCTCTGCCTTAGGCAAAGCAACGGTGCTTTGGAGATTCATTGATACTCAGGGCACTGGACAGTTTTTGGCTATAGTCTGTCAGGGAAGTGACCTGCATGGAAATTGATGATGTGGAGGAAAAGCAGGTGATTTGTTGTAGCTATGGGAGGCCTAAAAAGAGGGGTGACAAGGCCATGGGGTTCAGCAGCATTTTGTCTGCTGCCCTGTGTCATATGAGGGCCAGGTTGGACTGGGCTTTGAGCAACCTGGTCTAGTGGAAGGTGTCTCTGCTCATGGCTGGACACATGGAACTAGATGATCTTTAAGGTCCTTTCCAACCCAAAACATTCTACGATTCTATCTGTGACAGGCATTGACCAGGGTGGGCTGTAGCAGGGCTGAACGCACATCAGTCATTCCATTGGTCATGCTGGCTCCTACCTCCTCACCCTGCCAGCCAGGACTTAGGTAACCAGGAGCAAGGGGACAGCACAGAGGAAGCTGGCAGTGCCTTGAGGATTGTATCACAGATAAAATGGGGCAGAAGAGGAGGCAGAGGCAAGAAACTTCACCATGTCCATCTGGAGCACAGATGGCTCAGAAGAGGGGGGCTTGGGGGCCCCTGATATCACCTCACTTCCAGCAAATTAAGCTTTGCCATGTCACTAACCACCAACTTACGCATCTCTATGTGCGTCAGAGAAAATACATCCTTCTGTTTTCTTCTGCCCCCACACTCCCAGAGCTGTGGTCTGGCAATAGGCATGGAGGACCAAGATGGGGAGCACAGTACAAGGCAACACCAGAGGGTCCGCTCCTCATGGATCCCTCCTCATCCTCCCAGCTCTGCAGCAGCAAGAAGCTATGGGCTTTCCCTTCCCCAGGGCTCCCAGCTCCCCATCGAGAGCTGACACAATGATAAGAGGCTGCAGAGAGGCAAGGTGGAAGAGAGGGGAGGTGGGAGCTGATCCTGTGAGCCTGCGCCTCCTGCCATGAGGCAGGCACATCACAGTCCACTTCGAAGCATCTTCAGTGTCCACAATGTACAACTAAATTCTGTGGCCATGTGCTGCTCAGCAGGACACCCCCAGGGAGAAACGTGGCTGCAAGCCCAGCCGTCAGCTTTCAGGATTTGCTTAGTGCAGAGGTGATGTTTTCTGGAAAATAATTGCTGTCCCCTTTCGCTAGCTGAGGGGTGTGTTTCCAAATAGCATGTGACAGGAGTCACTCAGGACAGCTGCCCTCAGTCACCCCCTGCTGCAGCAGGGCTGATGGCCAGCCAGTGTCCATAGCACGAGGTGGCGACATCGGCATGTCCCCATCACGTTCCCATCACTGCCCAGGCAGCTGGTCTGCAAACCTGCTTCCCCTGTCTAGCCGCACTGCTGAGGTGGGGAGACTTCCATGGGAACCGTTTGCTAATGTAGGACGAGCTAACTCAGTTACTCCATCCTGAGAAACTGCAGATTTCACACTTGACACCACATGCAGGCTTCATGCCGGAAGGAGTCACCGTTCAAGTAGGAGGCAATCCTTAAGCCAGCCTACAGGAAACAGAGTGCAGGACTCCTTAATGAAACACATCTCCATGTGTACACTATGGTAGTTAAAGGGATGGAAAAAGAAATCCCACTAACTCTTCATAAAGAAAGATGTGAGGAAAGGACTGCCCTTTTTTAGAACCCTCTCTTTGTGCGATTTTCTGTAGTAATACGAAAATCAAAATGTAAAGCCTGTTGCATTGATATCAGTATAGAAAAAGCAAAGTCAGTGCCATAACATACTGAGTACACTGTGGCCTGTTCCCACGGACACAGCTGCTCAATCAAGGAATATAATTTAGAAGAAAAAGCCACACAGTAAGAAAACAATGACCATGTAAACAAAGACTGGGTGAGAATGCAGCTCCTGAAGCTCTGTGTTGTTCATATTGACCTCATTTGAACAATTATCTTATTCCTACAAGAGTTCTTTGATTGAGATACGTTTGTGAATAAATCTGCAATTCTGCATTTTTATGCTGGTTTCCGTGAAGTCCTGTGCTGACATCAAGTGGTGACTTATTTTTCATGCCGAAGGGAGCCTGACTTGTGGTACTGCATATGGACTGGGCGATATTTGTTATCACGGGAAGGGAAAGGTGGCTTTGCACAGGCCACAGGGGGACCACAGCAACAGCCTCACTGGCAGGTGATCCCGTGGGGATGGACGGCCAAAGGAGCATGGAAAAGCAATGCAGCCACTGTGCAAGGCAAAAAGGGTAAGCTGAGCCTCTACAGCTGCCCTGAGGCACACAAGGTGCTGGCTGAGCCTCCCCAGCAGTCACCAGATGTGACTCCTGGCAACAGCCCCCCTTTTCCCAAGCTAAGAAATGCCAGGCTGGGACAGGTACAATGGGGTCTGGTGGCCTCAGGGGACTGAGGAGGGCATGGAGAACTAATTTACTAAAGAAAGCGTGACACTCAGTTAACCAAAAAGGGTGGGAGGCTCTATTAATTAGTTCTGCAGAAATATCAAAGAGGGAAAGATAAATATGCACAGCTATAAACAGGCTGTGAATAAAATCAAGCTTCATATTAAGAGGATTTTATCTTGGAGTAAACTTCTGGAACAACATCCCTGTGGAGACTGTGCAGGAAAACTCTCCCACAATGCAATTTTAATGAGGAAGTTAATTATTTGCTGAAGGCATTAGGGTCCATGATATGAGCTGGAACATCAGCCACAGGTTAGCAGAGACTGGTCTTGGTGAGGCATGCAGTCTGCTTCTCTCACCCTCATCAGCAATCACTGAAGCTGGTTTCAAAAGCTGCAATTGATGGGAAAAGAAGGTTTATTTGGGGATTTATTGGTGAATAGTCAGATTAATTATACTTTGTTAAAAGAACTGCATGCTCAAATAATAGCTGGGAATGTATGACATGAAAACACAGAATGGTCTCTATGTTTCTAACTTGGATTGAAAAAAACTACCACTTTTTCTCTCACTGGTTGGTGCTCCGACTGTAGAAATGATTTCCTGCTCTTTCCAGGAGCCTTCCTGTGCTGGGAGCCAAAAAACACCCTGCACCACCAATGCCATTGCACGCTGTTGTGGTTTAACACCAGCTGGCAATTAAGTACCACTCGGCTATTCGCTTTCCAGTGGGATGGGGAAGAGAATCACAAAAAAGGTAAAAACCATGGGTTGAGATAAGAACAGTTTAATAACTAAAAAAAGATATAATATAATGGAAATAATGAGAGAGGTATAAAACAAACAAAAAAACCCAATAGAGTGGTGCACAGTACAATTGCTCACTGACTGATACTCAGCCCAACCTGAGCAGCGATTGGTCCCTTCTGGGTAACTACCCCTGGTTTCTATACTGGGCATGACGTGCTGTGGTATGGAATACCCCTTTGGCTAGTTTGGGTCAGGTGTCCTGTCTCTGCTTCCTCCTGGCTTCCCATGCCCCTCCTCACTGCAGAGCATGAGAGACTGAAAAGTCCTTGACTTAGGGCAAGCACTATTTAACAACAACTAAAACATCAGTGTGCTACCAACATTGTTCTCAGACTGAAGGCAAAACACTGTACCAGATACTAGGAATAAAAATAACTCTGTCCCAGCCAAAACCAGATGTATGCCAACAGGTTACTCCTTCCTCTCATCCTTGGCCAGGCAGGAGGCTGGCCCTGGCTGCTGCGTATAAGGCTCTGATCCTCCCTGTACTTACACCTCCTATCACAGACTCTGTGTGTCCATATGTGGCCAGGATCCTGAAGTCAGGAAGAGTTTCCCATGCTTTCCTTCATGGCTGAGCAGTACAAACCTAACAGTGAAAAAGAAAAATGCTGTATCTGTTCAGATACATCTCTAGGTGGGAAATCCCATGCTTGGTTGCTTGGTTGCTCTGGAAGCTGATGGGATTTGACTGGTGCACCTCAGCCTTGGTAGATGTTTTCTGGGGACAGTATATGAAAGATCCAAGCCATTAAATTGATCCCTGCAGTCATCATCCAGCTTGTACTTTGATATGGTACAAAGTACATTCTTACTGTTGATCTCTTGCTGTTTTATGTTATGGTAAGTGACAGCTTGAGGGTGGGAGGAATACTCAACTCTTGGAGCAGCTCTCTGCAGAGCTGTCAAACCTGGTCCACCTTCAGCCAGGGCACTATGAGCAGGGGCAGGTTTGGTTTTGGTTTGTTTTTCCATGTTTTTCCATGTGCTGACCTTTCAGCCAGGCTTTGCCCTGAGAGGTTTTGTTTTCTCATGAGCAGCTGGACTTTAAACTTCAACCTCTCTCATGTAGCCATTTCCCCCAGACCTGCAGGAATGCCGGCAGGCAGCCATTAGGCTCAGAGGGTAACAATGGCAAGGTGCTCTTGGACAATACTGTTTCTTCTCTCTGCCCTTTTCCTTCAGACAGAGCAGACAGGTATGGCCTTTGTTTTATTGCGGCTTTCATTCAGATTTGTGCTACTGCTGCTCTAAAAACACCAGTAATTTTGTACCCTGTATCATGTTTACTTTGTAGCACAGGCTGACACCACTGAAAACTGTCTGTTCCTTATTTTCCTTACATTTCTTCTGTTTATTTCATATAGCTAAGTAAGAATGGCAGTAGGCTACTGAGGCAATATGGTTTTGAAGTAACATCATTTACACCAGGCTAGTATTTTGTCTTTTCTTCCCACTTTTCAAGAGTGTCCCAGATATTAAAGAGAATTTTGTGTTGTATTTCTAGTAGCTGCTGAAAAAAAGAGTCCAGTAAAAGAGGCTGAAATGTATGCTTGTTATAGCTTGAAGAAGTTTATGTTTCTGTATTAATCCTCCATGGTTTGTCAAAAATAAGGAGGAGATGGGCAACAAGGAAAAAGATGGTGACAGCTTAAGAAGATCAAAACGTCCCTGGCAGCAGCAGAAGTGCTCTGCCAGTTATGCTGGATACATCGGAACCACTGCATGGCAGAAATGTGCACTGGGGTATCAGATAAGGCTTTAAAATGTAAAACACAGTCATGGAGCTTTTCCTTTTTGATTTTTTAATATTACGTGCAAGCCTCTTGCTTACCAGGTATCCTTCAAAAGCATCTGTATGCAGTTTCAGAATAATTTTGTTATTGCTGTCACTTTTTCCACTTCTAATATTGATCATTTCAACCAGCAGCACTGGGCCCCAAACACTGTATAAAATACAAACAAAACAAAACCAAAAACCGAACAGTCCTGCCCCAATGCATTTACTCTCCAAGCCCAGAACTAACAAACATGTGCTGACACACACAGCCCCATTTTGTTTAGTGTCAAAGGCAATAGGGTCCGGCACGGCTGCAGCTGGCTGGCTGGCAGGCAGATTTTGTTGTGGGCATCATTGCGAAGAGGAGTTTTAAGATCTGATAACTTTCATGTCTTTGATCTTTCCTCTTTAATCAAATAAAAAAGTTTATTGTGTCTTCCATGTAAAGGGTGGCATATGATAAAACTCTTAACTTCCAGCACTGCTGAGGGGTAGCTTTTACTTATTGTCCTTAAAAGAGATTTGATTGAGAACTCAACTATGTCATGGTTTTGCTTCTCAGCAAAAAAAAACCCACAAACTAAGACTGAAAGGCACCAGTTTGGATCCATCATCATAAAGTAATACAAGTCATTCTCACTTCTACTGGTGAGTCTGAAAGCCCCATCCAGTCGTACAAAATAGCCTCTGCCTTTACGGTAATACTTTTCCCCTTTCCCTGGCTGTGCCACAGCAATGCTGCTCTGCGTGTCTGGTGCAGGAAGAAAAGGTATTGGGAAGGGCTTCAAACTCTCCCAGCTTGGGTGCAAGTCAGACACACCCCAAAAGTAAAAAGTGACAGATCCCCAGGTGAGTTTGAGCTAAGAAAGGAAGGCTTTTTCAATATGTGAGTTTAATAAGGCTGAAACCCTAACTCTTAAAAGAAAGGTAAAAGTATACAAGGAAATGAATCTAAGTATTTACATCAGCATTTTGTCATACAATGTTCTAGTGTTTATATCAGCTGTTGATGCAAACACCGTTATCAAGAGACAGAGGCGTGCCAGTTCCCTACATTTGGAGGAGGTCCTCCAAGGCAACTTGGAAAGGGAATGCCTTGAAGAGAGATGTACGCAGGAAGAAGCAAGAGAAGTGTTTGAAAATGATGAAATGCTTGTAAGTACTTTGTTTTCCTGTCTGCATAATAAAAATTACTGCCTTTGTCCTTTACTGTCAAATACAGCTCCACTGCCTGCTTCGTTTGTTTGTGTTTATCTCCATGAGAGATCTTTGAACCTCAGCAGGTATAAAGCATGTGTCTTCAGCGGTTAAAATGGAAATGCAAAGGTTAACTCTGATGTTTTTCAAGTTCCCTCCTAAAAAATGATGTGTCCTGGACCCTACATTGAAAAATCTATGGCTGTTGTCTCATCCTGACCATGCACAGAAATACAGCTTTAGCATCTCTTAGGGACCAGGAGGGGCAAGGAGGTGTTGGCATGGAAGGAAACAAATAGATAGAGGTTTGCTTGGTCAGCGGATGCAAATCCCCCAATACAAGAGGCCCTCCTGACACACAGAGGTGCATGCTGTGCTCTTTAACAGGAGCCTGGCCAGAGATTGTGTTTGCAGCGAAAGCAGAAGCGACAGCCATAGGTATGCCCATGGGTGGTCCCGGTGCTCTGGTGAAGAGCATTTGATTGGGGGGGAGGTACAGGGAGTGGAGAGAGGTGTCTCTTTGGGGAAAGAAGCATCAAAGCTGGCTGCAGTACCCACGGAAAAGCAGGACACATGGTGTTGGTAACCCACAGCTCTGCTCTCTGCTGACCCCTCTGCCTCCAGCAGCACCTGATGGGGGCCAAGCGGGATGGGATGGGACAGGATGGGATAGGATGGGACAGGATGGATGGGGTCACTTCCCAGGCCACCGCACACCAAAGAGACAATGGCCAGCCATTTTTTCCAGGAAGCTGTATTGCTGAAGGATTCAGCTGTTCCTCTCTTGCCTATGAAGTTTCTTTTCCTTTATAGCTTCTTAAACAATACAATGAGCAGGATGCAAACCCCTCCCATCTTATTCAAATTTTGCTGGCAGGGCAGAGTTTGTAGCAGTGAGGCTGTGTACATGTTAAACCACAGTATATATTCTCTCGTATAATATTTTTGGTTTATCAAAATATTTATGGAAGATTACCCTATTTTTTAATTAAAATCTAATTTATTTTCTTTTTTTCCCTCCCAGAAAATGTTTTGGGATGCCTACTATGGTAAGACAGTCTCTTGATTTCTCTCCTTCATAGCACTGTCACTATGAACATTCAGTCCAATGCTGGTTTTCAGAGAGTTTTTAGCAGTTTATCCTACATCCAGTCACTATTTGCCATGTCTGTAGTAAAGCAGGAGGAAAGGTTTTGATGTGAATGGATTTTAAAAGTAATAAACAAGAGAAAAATTAAGGCTGCAAACTGAATAAAAGTTGAAGGTGAGTAGATGTTATCATAGTAAATAGGCTATTTCCTGAACTTAAGGCTGCTCTGAAACAACCTGGTACCTGAGAAAGTCTTCTTTGCTGATACAATAGAGCAGCACAGCAAGACCTCCCTAATACACACTTAGCACTGAAAGCTGAGTGAGATAAAGAGGCGTTAAAAACTACTGGCCTGCATGCAGACTCTGGATGCTGGCATTACATTGTCCATTGGCAGTTGACAAAACAAGAAACAAATCTGCAAAAGGTCTACAATGTGGTGGTAACTCATCCCTCTCCTGTGGTGCTGCTCCAGGCGGCAGGAGGTGCTCATCGAGCCCCTGCCAGCACAATGGTGTGTGTGAGGACAGCATCCGTGGGTACACCTGCACCTGTGCCGAGGGCTACGAGGGAGAAAACTGTGCTTTCGGTAAGGCATCACCCCCCTTCTGAGAAGCCCTATCTCCTCCTGTCTTAGGGGGTCCTTGGGTAATGTACACAGCTGTCTGATTAGGGCCAGTTATCAGATTTTAGGTTAAAGCCCGCAGGTCCTGGCAGAGCAGGGGTGATGTGTGCTGCCTGCCCACTAAAATGTTATGGCATCCTGAGGTTTTGCAGGCTGCCTCTTCCCCCTGAGCCTCCCTTCTCTGGGGTCCAAAGGTGGGTTCCAAAGGCAGCCCTGCCACTGTCACCTGTCACTGTCACCACTCCCCAGCTGCTTCTCCTGCCAAGGTCCAGGCAGCGTGTGGCCTGAAGAAGCAGGGTTGCAGTGCCAGAGTGCCTAGGAAGCCACCTCTGTGACTCCAAGGCCACACATACCCATCACAACGCAATCCCTCAGGACAGAGGGACTCCAGAAAAACTGTTTTCAGTGGAAGTGTAAAAGGCATAAAGCAAAAGGGATGCTTTCTGGCACACAAAACACTCTGGGCCAGATCCTACATTTTCACATCTGCCAGGTTCTACCTTACAGCCCTTACATCAGTAGTTCTACTGGCTTAGAGGTCCCCTGGGGTGGGAAACGCCCTGGCTGGGGCAAGGCAGGGTCATTTTCTGTATAAGGGTGTGATTGTGACCAGCTTCTGAGGGAGCACCAAAGATGACACAGCTGGGACCAGTCCTGGGAACTGGATCTGCTCATCAGGAGCTACCTTATGTGAGGTTTGTCGCTACTTCTCCACCTGTGAGCTAGATCCACCATTAAATGGCTATTCCTCCTGTTGCTTTGTGCTGAAGCTGAAGCATTTGCTCAGCTATGGAAAGCTGACCGAACATGTTACAAAGACAAGTAATACCCCCCTTTCTTTTTCTTGTCTTTGGAAGCTGCTAAGTTTCTTAGCACATGTGTGAGAATAAGATCTAAGCATTTGATTTTGCTGCAAAGCAGAAAGCTTAAGTCTTCTTCCTCAAGCAATACCTGCCTTCCTAACATGCACAACAGTTCTCTCCGTTGCAAATGCTTAATGTTTTGTTTAAGAGAGCAGAAAGAAAATCCATGGCATCCTTCCATGGGTTCACATCAAAGGCCTTGGTTGACACTTGGCTAACACCCCCCAAAACTCAGAGGCGCAGACAGTCTGTTGCAAGAAGGTGCTGGGTGAGCACAGTTTGCAGAGTCTGTGGACACTGCAGGCTCAACTGTCTCCAATTTCTGCTTAAACAATGTGGTGTGAAACACTACCAAGGCAGAGTCCCTACCCACCTCCACATAAAGCAAGTAAAAATAGCATGCCAAGTAAAGATGACTCAAGCTATGCAAGAATACTCCAGCTGAACAGTTCCCAATGTTTCTCCCCAACTTGTTCTGTCTAGCTAAAAATGAATGTCACCACCAAGCAAAGGAAGGATGTCACCACTTCTGCTACCCAGGAAGTAATTCCTACCGTTGTTCCTGTGCTGACGGCTATGAGCTCGGGAAGGACAAAAAACAGTGCATTGCACTAGGTAGGTGTGAGCATGGAAGTACAGGTGGTACATGCTCAGCGCTGTGGTGGGCAGACTTCCATTGGGTATGAGGATGCGATCAACCTGCTTTGAGACCGAAGCAATGAGAGTATTACCCACCTTCCAAACCGTACAGAAGAAGGAGGAATGTAGGGACCACCACCCAAATGCCAGAACAGTGGTAAAAGAAGCAATCTTTGATATGAACATTTAAACATGGGTCCACAGACAGGACTTGCATTATCCTATATATCACTCACTGGGCCAGGTTTTCTACCTGGTAAAGAGTAACTCCGCTAAAGAGCAGTCTGTTTGGGAAAGAGGCTCAATTGATTCTGATCAGGCACTTGATGGTGGGCAACATTTGCTGCCATATTCATTAGCTTGAACCAGTAGCCCTCAATTTTTTCAGGCTCATGCTAGGTATCTCATGCAATCTCATCCCCTTACACACTAGGTCTACTAAAAACACAGTAGTAAACTTAAACTTGTCTCTATTTTAGCAAGTAGGGCACGCATTAATTGTCTTGAAATGATACAGCATGAGGTGTTGATTTTCTTTTTTAATTCATTTCTAGATCAATGTGCATGTGGCAAATTTCAAGACAGTGATAATATGATACGTGGAACCAGGAAGAAAAGCGATGAGCAGTTTCCCTGGCAGGTATTTCTAGCAATTCATGAATCCCAATACTCAACCTCACATGAAAAGGGCTATTGTCCAATTGCATTTTCTTAGGTCCTGCTGCTGAACTCCGAAGGGAAGGGCTTCTGTGGAGGAGTGCTGCTAAAAAGTAACTTTGTGTTGACCACAGCAGAGTGTGCCCTTGTGCACAGCCATTTTGAAGTCAGGGTTGGCACGGGTAGGTGATCCAACACATTTTCTCCTGTTGCAGCACATTTTAGTATTGACAAGCTCAATTTCTTACTAAAATTTCTGCTGTATAAAGATATTAAATGGGATGACAGCAGATTTGTTTCCTTTAAGCATCTGAGTGAAGTATCTTGAGGTAGAACTACAGCTGCTCCATACCCCCCTATAAGTCAAGCAGAGAGGCAACTGCCTCTTGAATGCAATTCAGAACTCAGCACCTAGGGATAAGACAAATGAGAGGGATTTAGAGGTGGCTTTCATTTCATGCCAAAACTTACTTCTCTTGTTGGGACTGTCCTTTCTGCTGAAATTATGCATGATTCTACACAGCATTAGAAAGCTGTCAGTGTATCAGCCCTAGTTTACTGCAGTGGTTTCAAGAACAGCACCTTTAGTTTCTCTACTGCATGTATTTCTTGGTCAGTTTGCCTGCAGTCTTCATGTCTCTCATAAATTATTCCTGAGTGTAGTGAAATGTCATTGCTTCACAGAGGCTAATGGAACAAGTGGAACTGAGAAAATAATGCAAGTTCATGAGAAACACATACACATCCGCTATGATGAAGACACTGGTGAGAACGATATTGCATTACTACAACTCCAAGAGCACGTGGAGTGCAACAACCATCAGCTGCCTGTATGCACCCCTGAAAGAGACTTTGCAGAACACATTTTAATTCCAAAACTGCCTGGTACAGTCAGTGGCTGGAGAATGGAAGGTGATGAACTTCATCGTGATAAGTTACAAGTTTCATACCTTCCTGCTGAGGACTGCAAACAAAGACTCAACATAAGCCTCACAAACAGGCAGTTTTGTGGACACCTTCAGGAGGCTGTAGACAAACAACTGGCTGGAGGAAGCTTTTTGGCTACCAAGTATAAGGACACTTGGTTTCTGACTGGTATCCTGGGATCTTGGCCACTTGAAGACACTGATTGGGAAACATTTCTATTCACTAACACTGCAAGGTATATGATATGGTTTAAACAAAAAATGAACTAAGACATAAACACAACCATCCCTCCAGCATCAAACCCCCTCCAATCACTGCAAGGAAACTGTAGATGGAGCCAGTATGTCCATTTGACTCTTTATCACTATTTGCAGCAATGGAAGTTGCAACGATGTTACGTAACTCCAATTCACAGAGAAAAGCCCATCTGTCTTTCCTCCTTCAGCTGACACACAGGACTGTGAAAGTCATAATGCAGTAAACCTAGTTATTTTACTAAAAAAGTGACTCAAGTTTCCTAGAACTGTTAATCTTAAAACTCAAAAAGCATTGATATTTTTCTGGGATTTTAAATGTTGCTAGAAGTAAATGAGTCTCTCTAATTCCTGTTACCCTGAGGTAAGATTCAGCAAATTCAATGTCAGCATCTATACAAGTAAAATTTATGAGGACCATAGGAACTCCAAGCCTTTAAATGCCTATGTTAATGTAGGACTTGACACTATCATCACACTAAAAAAATGCTTCCCCTCTTACATGGTACCTGGGCTTTCCCTTATGAATCAAGTCAATGTCAGTTAGTGGGTAAAATAAAGCCCAATTCTCATTGAATCGGAAAAAAAAAAAAAAACAAAAACCAAAACCAAACTCAAATCTATTTTATTTCCTGTAAAAATAACATAAAAAGACTGAAAACTACCATCCCATCACTATGGTTACATTGTACCACCCCCAAACAAACAAAACCCTCAAAACAAGTAACACTTCAGATAATGGATCCAGTGGTAATGTTGACCCCAGAAGCAGAATAAACAAACATACGGATAAGTTACTTAGACAAGCTTTTGTTGATCATAACAAAAATTAAATATTACCAGAATTGAAATAAAAACAACCAACGAACCCATCTGTGGGCACCTACAGACAAAAAAAATCCCACATTTACTTGAACCCGTAAGTATCACTGACACAGTAAAGCTTTTGGTGTCAAGCACATCTCTAGGGTTTAGAGAAAGCTTGAAGAGAGTACTTAATACCAGCAAGATTATTGAAGAGGCTCAAAAAAAAAAAAAATGGAAACCAGGAAAGAAAATATAATTTCCATTCTAAAGAATGGATTAACACAAGTAAAACAGGATGATACTTCTCCTTTCTGAACGATAAATGCAGAAATAGTAACACAAAGTTCTTTAATAAAAGCTTTTAAGTAGTTTGGAAGGAATTTGGAATGCTTTGCTTTATTTACTCATTCAATACTTTGAATTATCAGAAAGCCTGCAGAAACTATTATTAAAAAGTTAGCATTTCACTCCAATGCACTTTGTAACACTGGCAGCCTTGGTCATTCTGGGAAAGGAGCCACAAACAGTTCCTGGTATTCCAGTCCTGGATAGGAACCAAGACATTTGCAGTTTTCTCAGTGTGATTAGGAGCAGTTCTACTGGACAAGCCAAGTATCTGAAAAGTACTTGCATGGGTAAGACGCAATACTCAACACACTGTTGACAGCGGAGGAAATGGGTTCTGCTTGCTGACCACAAGCTTTTGATGCTGATGAGATATATAGCCTTTAATGTGACCCTGGCAGAAGGAAAAAAAAGACAGCATTAGTACTGGTAACACAATGCCTACAACCTCCACTGTCTTCAGACTATGTCAAGGCTATGTGTGTATACTCAATTACCACTGAACTACTGTACTTAGTATCTGTAAGAATCTGATTTATCAGAACCATAACCATGTTTGTGCACTAACAGTGGCGTCAGATTGAGAACCTGTTCCCAGGGCCCTCTACTGGTCTACCCTACATTTCCTTGAAGAGAGCACCACAGAAGAGTTTCTAAATTTACACTTGCTCACTTTCAAATGAGGATTTTAATTAATCACATAGTGCATATGTGTCGATACAGTACTTCCTTTTCATACAGAGTGTTAAAAACACTGAAAGAAATCTCCCAGTGACCTAATCCCACCCTCTGTTACTCCTCAACCACATCAAATAGTCTGTTTCAGAAACAGAGAAGTGGTTCATTCTCTTGCTGACACAGTAATGCTGCTCCAAAACCTCAGATTTACTAGAAATCTCTAGGTTTCAAGTCTTTATCTGTTCATAAGTAGTTGATATCCACTTAAAGACAAAATGTGAAGCAAAACCAACGAAATCTGGTTTTAATTTTTAATAATGCTAGAGTGTCAAGAGTCTTCTACTTCAAATGCAGAACAAATCCCTTTGGTCTCAGTTACTTTTCTTTGGTTTTTTTGTATTTTAAAATCAGTATTTATGCATACATAGAAATGACAGTACTGGATTTGTAATGTAAAATTCAACTTCAATTTTAACTGATTCCTGCAAAAGAAGCAGGAACCAGAGGAAGCCTCAGGGCAAATGAAAACATTTAACTTTGGGCATAAGTGAAGCAATTTTTTGGGTGTGGTTTTTTTTTTTTTTTTTGGTTTGTTTGTTTGTTTTCTACACAAGAAAATCTGGGATTACTGATAACTTTTTTTGTACTAAACTTTCATTCTCTACCGAGTACTTTTTACTTCTGAAATCTAGAAGGACCAGATAACAAGTGGTCAGCACTTACCATATATATAAGGTTAGCTAAAATGCACTGGACTTCATCAATATCAACATCATCTACTTGCATGAATTTCAGGGCACACAGAAAGGCATCTAGAGACAGCTGATGGGTTTTGAGTAGTAAATATCTGAAAGAAACAACAGGAAATGTCTGTTACACTAAAAAAATCTGGTTCTTAGAAAAACGGCCTTTCTACAATAAATTCATTTTAACAGGAATTCAGCTCTGTCAGAGAGAACTAAGCAACATATACATTTCTATCTCAGTCCTAGGTGAAACCATATTAAACCTGCTTTTGAAAAAAAATGAAAAAGTAGGTTTTGTTATGCTTACACTTTCTTAAAGAGATTTCTGTACGTGATGATTTTCAGCTTCTCAAGAATAAGAAAGATTCCACATCGAATAAAGAAGGTCTCATGCTTTGTCAGAGCTTCATTCAGTAGGAGAAGATTGCCTTCACTACAAGGATGAAGAAAGGAAAACATGAGGTGTCACCCAATGAGAACAGAAATCGTGTGACTTGGTAGGAATATCCCTTTCCACCCTCCTCAATCGTC